>NC_136057.1:894149612-894783748 GCF_964261635.1 Lissotriton helveticus | reverse complement strand
CGAAACTGTGAGGGAATGTGTGTGTGTGTGACTGAGGCGTTGACCCAACTGGTCAAAGGACCGAGAATGCGAGAAAGTGCGACAAAATGGTACCTCCTTTTCCTTCTTTCCTTTTCTCAAAGTACGTCCCCTCTACCCTGTCTATTGCTCAAACTGCATGATTACGAGATTCTAACGCGGACTCGTGAATCCCCTTTACTGTGTAATGCACTAAATAGCCTTTCTTGAATGCACTGCCGCCCTCTCCGTTGCACGTGTACTATTTAGCCTGCCGTTGCACTCTCTCTCTCTCTCTCTCTCTCTCTCTCTCTCTCTCCCTCTCTCTCTCTCTCCCTCTCTCCCTCTCTCTCTCTCTCTCTCTCTCTCTCTCTCTCTCTCTCTCTCTCTCTCTCTCTCTCACTCTCTCTCTCTATTTTTTTTGCACTACCACTCTTCCGAGTGGTTAGCCCCGAAATTGGCAGATTGCCACCCCTAGCACACCACCTAATTGGCTTCAAATACCGTCAGTATTTGCACAAACGCTTGTCTTTAATACAATCACCCTGAGGCCGCGTCATTACCTCTCCTTTTCCGATAGAAGTCAATGAACCCAGGTTGGGCCGTAAGGGAAAGGACAGGTAAGACGACAGAGGTTCCCTAATCTGGCCCGAAATGAGGGAACTACATGTCAACGGCTCCTATAGTATAAAACAAGGACCTCAGAATACGCGACCCTCCCCTCCCCGAAACGTCGCAATACCCAAACCAGAAAAACGATCACCCCCGTTACCTCCCCTGTCTATGTCCCTGGTTGTTTCCCATAAAACCCCTGTCCTTCCTAGTTAAGTAACCGGGCTGTAAAAGGTTACGTAGGACCCAGAATGATGTTTTACAAGGTTAACAGACTAGACCAAGGTAAAGAAATCATCAAAATGAACCCCGCAGTAGTTGAAAAACAGGATGCACCGATAGAAAGGAAATGTTTAGCCATGTTCGTCCCTCAGCAAAATATCTGTGTAGTACCATGTTGACGACTCACTGTACCCTTTTGTAAATGTGAAACTCTAGAGAACGGCATATCTTTGCCAGATTTGTCTCCCGAAGGTGGGTTACCATCAGATGAACTGTCATGCCTGTAATAAATGATTATGAAGGAAAGTCATAGTAAATCCAACAGGTCCGCCACCGGTCATTCATATGCCAGTTGTGAACGTTAAATATAACGGACATTTTCATTCTTTGCCTGGAGCTGGGAGAGAAATAGACTTTTTTGATTATCTTCATCCGCAAATTTTCTAAAAGACTGTCTTTTCAAACTTGTTTAAGGGTACTGCCGTTGGAGGAGAGAAGGACCGGATGTGGGAGCACGAGGCCTGACTGCAGACTAAGGGACACCTGCGACATTAGCCAAGGCGAGACCACGACTGAAAAGAGCTGCAGGACGAGGCACTGTTTTCGACAGCATGAAAAGAAAGGGTCGACCTGATGCCCCTGCTCGACGTCCAGTGCCTGTCGACAAGTCCCCGCTCTCTGAATTCCGTCACACGCCCGCCTATTTGAAGTCTCTCGTTCCCCTAGTTTGTTCCTAATTTGGCCTTGCTCCATCCCCCTTTTTTTCCTCTGACCTACCCTATGGACTGTTTTGAACGCTCTTCTTCCATCGGAACTTTCTGACAATCACCTCAAAGGACACAGGGCGAAAAGGACCTTTCCGACCAGAAACGCGAGGAAAGGGTCGTGCCCTGCAACGCAGAACTTAGAACAGAGCTGGACTTGTAGCTCCACCGCCGGTGCTCAACAGCGCCAACGAAAGACCACAAAGAACAATGAGAACTCGTAAACTTCGAACATTTGACATCCTCAATCACCGTTTTTTGCCTCATTTCTCTCCCAGCCGCCATTGTATTGATCCTGCTCCAAACCGAATCTGAAATATGTATTAACCTGCCAGTTCACGTTATGATATGTACTTGCTGCTCGCCGTTTTTTGTATTTCATTCCTATGACTTTCCTGCTGAACAAATTTATCAAAGTTTATCAAATAGGTGCACCTCCTAAAAACTAGAAACCTCAAAATGTATTGTTTACAACTCTTTTTCTAGGGTTCCTACCGGTCTTCTTTCTCATGCCCACCACAATAGACCCGAGTAGAAAATGAACCAGCAAGATGTCTTGAATATGTTAAAGGGAGGACTGTGGAAAATTAGTGCGTTTTGGTGAACATTATCTGCGCCATCTTGCCTCTTCCCCTGATGCCACACTTTTGTCGTGCGCGCCCGCCATTTTAAGATGTCCCGATCAGAACAAACCCTTTTGCATGCCGCTGGCCCCTGACATAGCCCTTTGCCTTCACTAAGCCTGCACGCTGACCACCCCCTGCTTGCACCTGCCTTGAGTCATAAACCCCTCTTCGGCGCTGCTCTGCCCCCGGCCCTCATCCTGTTCCCAGCGCGACACCTCCCTGCTTTCCTTTCATGATCTCCGGCCCTTAGATGCAAACCCCCTTTTTCCCCGTGAGCCCGTTTTGTCCTCCCCGTTCCCAAGCCGACACCCAGCTCTGCCGATACCATCCTTGCCCCTCCCCGTACAATAGAAAGCTTCCCCCATCAAAGAATCCCCGGGTTGATCAAAGCCCCCCACCCCATGAGATCCGATCAGACTCCCCACATTCCGTGAATCGGCGGATTATCCAGCTGCGCGATGCTCATCACCTGTTGTGACTAGGGTGGGGACTTAAACTGTAAATGTGTGTGGGATCGGGCCCAAAGGGGAGTTCCGAGAATGTCTTTTCCGCACATCAAAGCTTTAAACATGTATGTGTAATCTGCAATAAAGTCATAAATGTGGATATAAGAGGCCAGGCCTCAGAAATACAGTTAGAGCACCTCAGAACGATACCTTCTGTCCGTTTCGTTGTGTTCTCCTCCGGAGAGAATAAAAAACCTTGTTTCCTGCTTTCCAGTCTCCAGCGCCTGCCTCTTCATTGATTTAAATAACTAGAGGGTCACAGAGGCAATACCGCCGGGCAAATATCGATTGTCCCCGACCCGATTGAAACTGTTTTTACAACACTGCTAGTTGAGTGACACTCCACGCAGTCCATCATTTTGTGTAGTTGCAGTGTCAGAAATGTGGGCGTGTGAAAGTGATGGGCCCTTGAATGGCGCTGTTTGCTGGTGTGAGTGTTGAAATGTGATGGGTCCGCGGCTGGCGGTGTGAATGTTTTGAATGTGTCACACGTACGAAAGGTGTATGAATGGCCTGTAAAGAGGTTGGTGCCTTGATGTGGCTTTACAGCTCACGAGCTGTGAGTCAGTGGTTCAGTTAATCATACTTTCAATTATATGCAGTGTATTTCATTTTTTGTGAAATTACTTGCGAATACAATTGTATGTACTGAATCATCACTCACCCTCGTGCCAAATCCAACCAGTATGTGTGTGTGCTTGCGGATTAGATGGCTATGCAGTAATATTTGTTTTTTTTCTCTTTCTGCAGTAGGGTGTACCTTGTCCCTTATTGTGATTGTTGTAATGTGTTGCTTCTCCTTCCAGATGGTGTCAGTGGTCTGGTTTGTATCAGGTATGAAAGGTGCGTGAATGGCCTGTAAAACGGTTGGTGCCTTGTCGTGGCTTTACAGCTCACGAGTTGCGAGTCACTGGTTCGGTTTTTATGCATTTATTTATTAACAGAGCATTTCATTGTTTTGAAATATAATGTTAATAACATTTTATGTACTGAACCATCACTCGCCCTCGTGCCAAATCCAACCTGTATGTGTGTGTCTTTGAGGAATAGATAGCCGTGCTTGATTCTTTGTCTTTTGAGTAACTCAGTTATAGTGTATATTATAGCTATAAATAACTTTCTAAATTTAGATATTATTGTTAATTCATGGTAGTATATGGTCATGTCTTTCTGGTGAATTCTATTGTTGTTTTTTGTCCACAATCTCTTGCAAACTTGAAATTGTCTGTCACAATTTTCATGCGATATTGTCCCCTGAATCGCACGTTCTCCAACTGAAAACTTAATTCATTCAAAACAATTTGGTTTTGCAAGGGGGTTCCCATGAGTTTTTGGTCCGGGGCTTGGCAGGCATCTTTGGAAACTACCAAACCCAAACAGTTCTGAAAACTAGACACCCGGGGGAGTCCAGGGAGGTATGGCATGCGTGGGTCCCCCAATGTTTTCCTACCCAGAAACCCCAGCAAACCTTAAATTTAGGTCAAAAAACCCACTTTACCATACATTTTTGGGTGGGATCTCCCTGCCGGCACAAATGTCCTACCACCCAGCGTTCCCCTTGTTCTCCTGAGTAAAATGATACCTCACTTGTGTGGGTGGGCCAAAGGCCTGTGGCTAAGGTAGGGGGGCTTAATTTGTCAAACTTAAATAGGACTTTTTTAAAAATTCATTTTTAGCCTGTTCTGCTTTGGGGCAGTAATATTTGTTTTTTTTCTCTTTCTGCAGTAGGGTGTACCTTGTCCCTTATTGTGATTGTTGTAATGTGTTGCTTTTCCTTCCAGATGGTGTCAGTGGTCTGGTTTGTATCAGGTATGAAAGGTGCGTGAATGGCCTGTGAAACGGTTGGTGCCTTGTCGTGGCTTTACAGCTCACGAGTTGCGAGTCACTGGTTCGGTTTTTATGCATTTATTTATTAACAGAGCATTTCATTTTTTTGAAATATCATGTTAATAAAATTTTATGTACTGAACCATCACTCGCCCTCGTGCCAAATCAACCTGTATGTGTGTGTCTTTGAGGAATAGATAGCAGTGCTTGATTCTTTGTCTTTTGATTAACTCAGTTATAGTGTATATTATAGCTATAAATAACTTTCTAAATTTAGATATTATTGTTAATTCATGGTAGTCTATGGTCATGTCTTTCTGGTGAATTCTATTGTTGTTTTTTGTCCACAATCTCTTGCAAACTTGAAATTGTCTGTCACAATTTTCATGCGATATTGTCCCCTGAATCGCACGTTCTCCAACTGAAAACTTAATTCATTCAAAACAATTTGGTTTTGCAAGGGGGTTCCCATGAGTTTTTGGCCCGGGGCTTGGCAGGCATCTTTGGAAACTACCAAACCCAAACAGTTCTGAAAACTAGACACCCGGGGGAGTCCAGGGAGGTATGGCATGCGTGGGTCCCCCAATGTTTTCCTACCCAGAAATCCCTGCAAACCTTAAATTTAGGTTAAAAAACCCACTTTTCAATACATTTTGGGTGGGATCTCGCTGCCGGCACAAATGTCCTACCACCCAGCGTTTCCCTTGTTCTCCTGAAAAAAATGATACCTCACTTGTGTGGGTGGGCCAAAGGCCTGTGGCTAAGGTAGGGGGGCTTAATTTGTCAAACTTAAATAGGACTTTTTTAAAAATTCATTTTTAGCCTGTTCTGCTTTGAGGCACCCACACAAGTGAGGTATCATTTTACTCCGGAGAACAAGGGAAACGCTGGGTGGTAAGACATTTTTGCTGGCAAGGAGATCCCACGCAAAAAAGTTTGGAAAAGTGATATTTTTACCTAATTTTAAGGTTTGCAAGGAATTCTGGGTAGGAAAACATTGGGGGACCCACGCATGCCATACCTCCCTGGACTCCCCCGGGTGTCTAGTTTTGAGAACTGTTTGGGTTTGGTAGTTTCAAAAGATGGCCACTGAGCCCCGGGCCAAAAACTCAGGTGCCCCCCCCAAAAATCAAGGTAGTTTTGCAATAGGGTATTGTAAATTCACCACCGTATGATTTGAACCATTTCCTGTTGCAGCCACTATGCCTACCCACGCAAGTGAGGTACCATTTTTTTCGGGAGACCTGGGGGAACGCTAGGTTTGTTGATCCACGCAGATTCCAGACCTTTCCACCACAGAAATGTGAGGAAAATGTGTTTTTTTTGTCAACTTCTTAGCTTTGCAAGGGATTCTGGGTAACAAAACCTGGGGGTAGGCAGACGAGTCACCCCATCCTAAATTCCCCAGGGTGTCTAGTTTTTAAAAATGTATAGGTTTGCTAGGTTTCCCTAGGTGCTGGCAGAGCTAGGACTCGAAAACAAAAGGTAGTCTTTTTGTCCAAACAGGGCAAGATTTCACTGGGAAATTGAGGTGCGACCACGTTGCGTTTTGCGCTGTTTCGTGTCGCAGCCACTATGCCTAACAACGCAAGTGAGGTACCATTTTTTTCGGGAAGCCTAGGGGAACGCTGGGTGGGTGGAAATTTGTTGATCCACGCAGATTCCAGAACTTTCCACCACAGAAATGTGAGGAAAATGTGTTTTTTTTTGTCAAATTCTTAGCTTTGCAAGGGATTCTGGGTAACAAAACCTGGGAGTAGGCAGACGAGTCACCCCATCCTGAATTTCCCTGGGTGTCTAGTTTTCAGAAATGTATAGGTTTGCTAGGTTTCCCTAGGTGCTGGCAGAGCTAGGGCTCAAAAACAAAAGGTATTTTTTTTGTCCAAAAAGGGCAAGATTTCACTGGGAAATTTAGGTGGGACCATGTTGCGTTTTGCGCTGTTTCATGTCGCAGCCACTATGCCTACCCACGCAAGTGAGGTACCATTGTTTTCGGGAGACTTGGGGGAACGCTGGGTGGGTAGAAATTTGTTGATCCACGCAGATTCCAGAACTTTCCACCACAGAAATGTGAGGAAAATGTGTTTTTTTTGTCAAATTCTTTGCTTTGCAAGGGATTCTGGGTAACAACACCTGGGGGTAGGCAGACGAGTCACCCCATCCTAAATTCCCCTGGGTATCTAGTTATCAAAAATGTATAGGTTTGCTAGGTTTCCCTAGGTGCTGGCAGAGCTAGGGCTAAAAAACAAAAGGTAGTCTTTTTGTCCAAAAAAGGGCAAGATTTCACTGGGAAATTGAGGTGCGACCATGTTGCGTTTTGCGCTGTTTCATGTCGCAGCCACTATGCCTACCCACGCAAGTGAGGTACCATTTTTTTCGGGATACCTGGGGAAACACTGGGTGGGTGGAAATTTGTTGATCCACGCAGATTCCAGAACTTTCCACCACAGAAATGTGAGGAAAATGTGTTTTTTTTGTCAAATTTTTAGGTTTGCAAGGGATTCTGGGTCACAAAACCTGGGGGTAGGCAGACGAGTCACCCCATCCTGAATTCCCCTGGGTGTCTAGTTTTCAAAAATGTATAGGTTAGCTAGGTTTCCCTAGGTGCTGGCAGAGCTAGGGCTCAATAACAAAAGGTAGTCTCTTTGTCCAAAAAGCGCAAGATTTCACTGTGAAATTGAGGTGCGACCACGTTGCGTTTTGCGCTGTTTCATGTCGCAGCCACTATGCCTACCCACGCAAGTGAGGTACCATTTTTTTCGGGAGACCTGGGAAACGCTGGGTGGGTGGAAATTTGTTGATCCACGCAGATTCCAGAACTTTCCACACAGAAATGTGAGGAAAATTTGTTTTGTTTGTCAAATTCTTAGCTTTGCAAGGGATTCTGGGTAACAAACCCTGGTGGTAGGCAGTCGAGTCACCCCATCCTGAATTCCCCTGGGTGTCTAGTTTTCAAAAATGTATAGGTTTGCTAGGTTTCCCTAGGTGCTGGCAGAGCTAGGGCTCAAAAACAAAAGGTAGTCTCTTCGTCCAAAAAGAACAAGATTTCACTGGGAAATTGAGGTGCGACCACGTTGCGTTTTGCGCTGATTCATGTCACAGCCACTATGCCTAACAACGCAAGTGAGGTACCAAATTTTGTTTGGGAGACCTGGGGAAACGCTGGGTGGGTGGAAATTTGTTGATCCACGCATATTCCAGAACTTTCCACCACAGAAATGTGAGGAAAATGTGTTTTTTTGTCAAATTCTTAGCTTTGCAAGGGATTCTGGGTAACAAACCCTGGTGGTAGGCAGTTGAGTCACCCCATCCTGAATTCCCCTGGGTGTCTAGTTGTCAAAAATGTATAGGTTTGCTAGGTTTATCTCGGTGCTGGCAGAGCTAGGCCTCAAAAACAAAAGGTAGTCTCTTTCTCCAAAAAGGGCAAGATTTCACTGGGAAATTGAGGTGCGACCACGTTGCCTTTTGCGCTGTTTCATGTCGCAGCCACTATGGCTACCCACGCAAGTGAGGTACCATTTTTTTCGGGAGACCTGGGGGAACGCTGGGTGGGTGGAAATTTGTTGATCCACGCTGATTCCAGAACTTTCCACCACAGAAATGTGAGGAAAATGTGTTTTTTTTGTCAAATTCTTAGCTTTGCAAGGGATTCTGGGTAACAAAACCTGGTGTTAGGCAGTCGAGTCACCCCATCCTGAATTCCCCTGGGTGTCTACTTTTCAAAAATGTATAGGTTTGCTAGGTTTCCCTAGGTGCTGGCAGAGCTAGGACTCAAAAACAAAAGGTAGTCTCTTTGTCCAAAAAGCACAAGATTTCACTGGGAAATTGAGGTGTGACCAAGTTGCGTTTTGTGCTATTTCGTGTCGCAGCCACTATTCCTACCCACGCAAGTGAGGTACCATTTTTTGGGGGAGACCTGGGGAAACGCTGGGTGGGTGGAAATTTGTTGCTCCATGCAAATTCCAGAACTTTCCACCACAGAAATGTGAGGAAAATGTGTTTTTTTAATCAAATTCTTAGTTTGCAAGGGATTCTGGGTAACAAAACCTGGTGGTAGGCAGTTGAGTCACCCCATCCTGAATTTTCCTGGGTGTCTACTTTTCAAAAATGTATAGATTTGCTAGGTTTCCCGAGGTGCCGGCAGAGCTAGGGTGCACAAACTACAGGTAGGCACTTTGCCATAAAAGGGTCAATTTGTAACTGCAAAATTGAGGTGTGACCACGTTGCATTTTGCACCGTTTCCTGTCGCAGGCACAAGGCCGACCCACACAAGTGAGGTACCGTTTTTATCGGAAGACTTCGGGTAATTCAGATTTGTAAATCAACTGTTATTACCAATTGAGCTTTCATGCATTTCTCCCTTTCAATAAAAGACATTGTGTAAAAAAAAAAATGTTTTTGAAAAATGACCAATAATTCTCATGCTAGTATGAGTATTCCCAATTTTGAAAATGTGCAATTATATACGGTTTCTGAACTATATATTTTGTACCCAATTCAGAAATACATAGGTGTCTTTCATACAGATTTTTCCATGTATACATTTTCCAAGACAAAGTGCTCTATACCCAGTAAATGAAAAAATACCATTGCAAGTTGCTGCTCAGTTTTTGGATCTGGGTTTGTCGGGTTCTTGGTGAAACTACAAGTCCTATATATCCCCACAACCAGGAAGGTCTAACGGATGTAACGGTATATTGATTTCCAAGAGCTGTCAAGATTAGAAAAAGGTATAGGTGAAAACGTTGAGACAAAAGGCTGTTTTTGTTAAAAAAAAATTCAATTATTCCAATATTTAACTGTTAGTTTCTATAAAGAAACCTTCATGGATTTAGACAAATGACCCCTTTCTGAATTTAGAATTTTGTCTACTTTTCGAAACAATACAGCTTTCTAGGATCCATTATTGCTTTCAAACTAATTTCTACCATTAACTGGAAGGAGGTGGAAAGCTCTAAAAATAGCAGAAATAGGCTATGTCCCAAAAAAATGCCAAAACTGTGTGAAAAATGTCGGTTCTCTGACAAAAGACTGTCATTCCCTAAAAGCAGAGAAAATGGAGATTTCAGGCCCACAAACCCTTTTTTGATAACATTTTCAGGGAAAAACCCAGAGGCTTTCATTTGCAGCCCGTTTTTCCCTTTTTTATGAAAAAAACAAAAATGTCACTATATTTTGGTTAATTTCTGGGACCCCTCCAAGGCAATCCACAAACCCTGTGTGCCTTTGGAATCCACATGATGTTGGAAGAAAAGGACGCAAATTTGGCGTGGATACCTTATGTGGTCAAAAAGTTACAGGGGCCTAAGCGCGCACTACCCCAAATCGCCAAAAAAAGGCTTAGCACAGGAGGGGAAAAGGCCTAGCAGCGAAGGGGTTAAAAAAGATGGTCTGCCTCATTTGAATGTTGGCTTTCTCCTATGCAAATGAGAAAATTCTCTTTTCCTATCCACACACTTCCATTACAAAAACACACACTTGTCACCCACGTCTCAAAAGGAATTTTCTGGATAGCCACCTCGCATGAAGAGGCACATATTTATCATGACAAGGCCAGTAGGAGATTTCTGCCACGCGGAACTCCACGAGGTGACCAAAATACTCCAGAGTGCTAGGCGGATTTCCGCAAGCGGTAGAGTGCATTAGGTCATGCTGTTCGTGCGGGTGCTTGTCCCTTACTGGAAAATCAGTGTGAACTGGACCATCCATCGCGCCATAGGGCGCTGCTTCTTTCTGCCACTCGAGTGGATGCTCTACTCCAGTGGTAGCTTCCTCAACATGAACGGAAGGTTTCGCAACGTGAGCGGTAGTGGTCCTGTGTGGCTTTACGCAGTGGGAAATCTAACTGGGAGGTGGCCTGGAGTAAGATGTTCCTTGTTCGCCAACTTAAAGTTGGCAAGCACGAGTGAGGAAATAATTTTACCCTCTACGCGTAGCAGTGATTTTTGGAACTCCGTTCGGTACACAGTGCACGGAGTGGGAAAAACTCTGCAAACTCTGTGAGCGGAGTGGAATTTCACGCTCAGCATAATCGTTACCACTAGAGGGGGACTTGTGGTGTAGTTATGGGGGGAATCCCCTGAACACTCCAAATTACACTTCAGTCCAAGACTGAAGTGCACCAGGTGGAAGCCTGGAGAGTGGCTCCTTTCACAGTGTGTTGATGGGACTCTGGTGACACTGGTGTCCTCCCTGTATTCTTGCAACCTATATTTGTGTTTCTCTGGGACTATGCTTTCTGCAGGTAGGTGCATGCAGCCAGGCACTACCGTAGGGTTCAGATGTCTCCCTCTCTCTTCCACTTTTCAGCAGATAGAGTCATCAATTTTGTTACCTGCAAGCTGATGCAAATGCAGTTATTTAGTTTGGAAGCTGCTATCAATGTCTACCAGTTGGTTGAATGAGGTGGCCCTGATGAAGGCACACAGCACGTAACAGCAGTGCTAGAAAAATATACAATGGAAAAGTAGTGAGTAGGAGAGGCTAAGGGTGGGCAGACATTAAGAGGTGCTCAGTTAGACTTAGGGCCTGATTGAATTTTAAGAAGATGGCCTACCATTCCCCCTTAGGGACAGTGTAAATTACGTCCCCTGGTGGAGAGGCTACCAGCCTAATTTAAAAATGACCGCCAAGCAGTCAGTTATTTATTTAAAAAACATTGGCAGGAACCCCTGTTCTGGAATATGGAATGCATATTATTATGCGTCAGTATGACGCAGCCTCCATAGCACAAAGTAACTCATTTTTCTTTACAAAGCGAAAATCCATACACTGGATTTTCTGTTTATAAGGAAAAAATATAATGCTCCCCTCACCATGGGAGTCTTCTCCATGGTGGGGGCAGTGTTATAATATTTTTACTGTTCCTTACCACCAGGTTTTACCTGGCGGTAAAAAGCAGTAAAAAATGACTACATATCCACTGATCTGATTGGGTGAGCGGACAAGTAGTAATTTCTCCGACCCCCCTTAGTACCCAGGGCCATCGAAAAAAAAGTTTGTCCTAGGTGGAGACAAAGTAGTCTCTGCAATGGCCTAACTTAAGGTCTACCCACAATTAAGTTAGGTGGGTGGACACCATGTTGGCGGGGAGAGAACACAGTCGCTGCCACAAATAATTTCCCTTCCCACCAACATATAAATCGGGCCTTATAGACTACCTGTACAGCAATGTGTTAATGAATTCTATTTAAATATTTGGAGAGTACACTAATACTCGTGGTCCGGTTGTCCTTGCGCATTGAAACAAGCAGGTCTTGTGTTCAAAATGTGGGTTCAGAGTTCTTGGCTTGTGAAATTATAAGTTTGCTGTTCTAGTGCACTCTGGCAACTAACTTTCACACTTAACTGAGTAAACGGTGCAGATGTCACATACACACACTTGCATTTTATAGCATTTTATAGCACTTTTATAGCAATAAAGACTGCAGCTTCAGACAGAGTGGCATTCATCAATGTGGAGTACGTAGTGTATTTGACACCTTTTAAGTAGGAGTGCAAGTGTAAAAAAGCCTGAACCCCTTCATTTGCAAGTTATGTATAGACACAATAATTTTAACTCATCATTTAGCACAGCCGGCAGAGGCACTATAAAATAGTTTGTAAAAATGAATGTGTGAGTGAAACGGTCATGGTGTGAAGTAGTTACTGGAAGAGCTTTGCACCTTTACACATCTGAAAGAGCAGCTAAAAATGGCAGTCGGGACCATGGTCGGACCAGGACAAAAAATAGGCCCGGCACCAAAATAAAAGTGCTTCTTATTAGTGGAACCAGGGCCATATGTACAAAACTGTCATTTTGTATTTTCTAAACAGCGAATCATAAGAATTTGCTATTTAGGAAATGCAAAATGTAATGTACAAAAATTGCAATTTCCTTACAGCGATTCCTACAGAGGGGATAAATACAATGTTGTTCAGAAAGCATTCCTACCAAATTGGTCCTGGAAGGCTTTCCATACAACTCGGATGAGGTGAGACTGAATGAGCAATTTGGATGTATCCTGATGCTTCCGGATACGATTCGGTCAGACTTCCATTGACGTAAATGGGAGCCTGTGTTCCGAATCAGAACACAGGCTCCCATTGAAGAAAGGGGTGGCTGGGGCAAACCTTGCACCCTGTGGCAGACACCCCATGATGCGTGCCACACTGTGCATGGGTGGAAAGAGGAGTCCCTTGGGTACACCCATGGACCTGATTCGAAGGCCCCTGGGTGAAGGGGGGGGGCCTGCTATGGGCCCCAAAGACAGATTCCGGCAGCCGATTTGTTCCAGAGAAACTGAATCGGAATGGCTGTCCGAATCAGTCATCGTAAACGCTTGCTCAGAACCTGAGTCCATGGAGCTGTATGATTCGGCTCCGAAAGATACAAGCTGTCCAAATGCCTTTCGGAACTGATTCAGACAGACCTACCGGTTTACAGGCATTGTAATCGGTCATTGGGAACTGTGTATGATTTGGTCAGAAACAAGGGTTCCGAATCAGATTCGGTACACCTGACTCCGTTTTGGAGCCCTTCCGAAAGGGATCGTAATCGACCCCAGAGTCTGAATCGCTATTAGGAAATCGCTATTTAGGAAATCCGAAAGCATTTGATCCTGTGTGCCTAAAGACCATAGGTACAAATTGGTTTGCATTTCCTAATTGGCAATTTCCTACTAGGAAATCACAAATTAGATAGCAATAAGTACCAATGGTTTCATAATTCCTAAATTGCAATTGCCTATTAAGAAATCGCTAATTAAGAAATGTAAAACCATTGGCACCTATGGCCCTTAGCCCCCCATTAAATAACATTCAAAAGTAAGTGGTACTCGCGCCAATGAGGTCGGGGCATGTGCGCACTTCATGGCACTGCAAAAAATGCATTTTGGGTGCATTTTTTTAAATGGCACATGGTTGCCATCAGATTGGATCTTATTTCCTAAATGCCCATGTCACATTTATGAAATGCTTTGTACATGTGCTCAGAAAATCGCAAAAAGGAAATCCCTATTTGCGATTTCCTATTTTGGGAATTGTAAAATGCAATTTCTACTCAATAGAAATTGCATTTTGCAAACGCATTTCCCCTTTTGAACATATGGAAACCCTATTTAGCATTTCTTATAGGCCCAAAATTGCAATACGGTCCGTTAAGAAATGCTAATAGGCTTTTACATATGGACCCAGATAGCTAAAACTTTGCCCACATTTGCAAATCAGGTCAGTTTTGAACTTGTATAGATACGTTGCAAGGCATGGGGGACTGTATGAATTTATGTTTGCTGCAGGCAATGTTTTTATGAATTTATTTGTATGAATATCAAGAAAATCAACAGTAAAACCACCTAGACATAAATTAGGCCCACAAAACTGCTCAAAAACCAGCCTAAGCATTGATCTGTCAAACCGAACGCCCATTGGGCATTGCCTGATTGCCTACACACCAGTCTGACCCTGGCCGAGAGACAGGTGAAAAACTAACAAAATATGAAACAAGAACATTTAGCCTAAAAAGTATGGTGAGCGAAAAGGTGTTCTTAAGGACATATAAATAGCTAAGGAAAAATTAGAAGACAAATCGGTTTGGAGACACAAGGGTTAAGCAAAAAGGAGTAGGGGAGCTGTGCAAAAGCTGGAAGAGAAGGAGCAAGATGGCTAGCAAAAGGGACTGAACAGAAGGAAAAACTAGTAGTGGCGAAATAATAATTATTTTTTTTGATTTCAAAGACCTTTAATGTACACATCCACAAGAACACAGCATTGACCCTACAACCCTGCGTTAAACATGGTTGCCGTTTATCACTTCAGGATTAACACAGCCCTTCAGCCGACAACCCTGGGGTCCGGCGGCGTAGCAAAAGGAGGTGACCATAGGTCGATCAGCCCGTGCATAGGATAATCATATGTCAATTTATAGCAATCATGTGATAAACCTACCTACAATCTCCACCACCCCCCATCTAGCCCCAGTGTGACGTTATAACTTCAGGCTAATGACGTCTAGGGCCTTTGAAACCAGTCAAATATACAAACTAGAACCCCCCCATTCCGGTGCACACACAAAGTTCAAATGATTGTCTACACAATATCTTAGACTCATTCGGGATTCAGCTCGCGTACAGACATATGTGCCCCCCTGTCAAACAAGTATGAATCATTGCAGTGCAGTCATTGAATACGTGCTGGCCGCTCCCCCCGGGACCGCAATGCCTTGTGAGGTATATAGTCATACAGCGCGTCCGCCACACCCCTCTCACACCAATCCCTTGACAGCCCAAGGGGGCGCATTGTTCATGTGCTTATCAGCCCCTCTCCTATGGCATGCAACACCGGTTCGTCTATAGCGTCGACGTGAGGCCCGGCGGCTCCATCCGCCGCGTCAGAGTTCCCTTCTCGCGCAACGCCACTCCGATATGATTGGTATAATCCCCAGAAGTTTTTTGGACGGCTTGTGGGGGGTAGAAGTTCGCTATAGTGTTCGATTTGAGTGCTGCAGTACAGCATTTCTTGTGTCCATCAAGTTATTGTGGGAAGGGGCCCTCTCATCCAGCAGAGCACCATCACCCTTTTCGCAATCAGCATCCCCATGTCCGCAAGCCTCCGGATGGCAGCAGGGAGCACTTTAGAGTATCCGATGAGTGCGAGCCCAGGATCAGGAGTCAGCTCCACCTCCAAGATTTTGCTCATCTCAGCGAAAATCTTGTCCCAGTAGGCCTGTATCCCTGGGCAGCTCCATGCCAGATGGAGAAAGTCAGCTATAGGTGCACGACATCTCTCGCATGCCGCTGTCTGTCGAAGCCCATATCTGTGTAGTCTCTCTGGGGTATAATATACCCTTTGGAGAAATTTAAAATGTATCAATCTATGCTTCCCGTTTAGGGAAATCCTCTTCGTGTTTACGCAGCAGTAGCGCCACATGTTATCATCTATTGGGGTCTGTAAGTCCCTTTGCCATGCCACTCTGGCCTTCATAAGCTGTAGTTCCCCATGGGTCTGTGCAAATTAGTCAACAGTTTGCGGGGGGATTCCGTTTTTATTACGTAGGTAAGTTCCGGAACTTCGGGTGGTTCCGCCATATCCGTGCCCAGAAGTTCTAAAACGCACTGCAGATTCTGTGATACTGGAAGCGTAGCAGCAAGGAGATGTTGCTTCTATCTCCAACCACCTGTTCCCAGGTTTTAACCACTCCTTCCTTGAAAAAGTCTCCTGTCTGGAGGATGCCAAGCTGCTGTAGCGCTCGAATCACTCCCTTCTCCTCAATGGGGGGAAGCCACAATGTCCAGTCCACAGGCATTGCCGGCGAATAGTGCAGCGCTCCACCCCGCCTATGTAGTAGAGAGTGCCAAGCATGGTTGGTGGCCGTAATAGAGTCTAGGGTCCCAGTCCTGCGGTCCATAGGCAAGAACACCGTGGCTGGAAGCAAGAGTGGCTCCGCGAAGAACTGTTCCATACGTACGTGCGGTACGAGTCTGTCCCCGTGCACCCAAGTGTGCAGATGGGATGCCTGCGCGACTCTATAGTAAAGTTCTAAGTCCGGGGCTCCCAGGCCCCCCATGCTGTATGGCAGTGCAAGCAGCGTCCACCGAACTCTGGGCTGCTTACCGGCCCAAGCCAGGCTGACCATGAGCTGAGTCAGCCGTTGAAAGAAGGCCTTAGACAACACGATCGGGATTGCATTAAATAAAAATAGGAGTCGTGGAAATACCACCATTTTCATTATGGCTATTCGTCCCATGAGGGAAAGAGGGAGCCTGCTCCAGATTGCAACATCGTCCTCCAACTTATTGATCGCGACTCCTTAGTTTTCACTAAGGAGAAGTTCTGGGTCAGTGTGGAGACGGACTCCTAGGTATCTGAATGGGTCCTCAGTCCATTGGAGCGGATACTCCATGTCAAACTTCTGGGTGACTGGAGTAAGGGGGAAGGCCTGCGATTTCTTCCAATTAACTCTCAGGCCCGAGAGAGCACCAAAATGTACTACCTCTCTGAGCATTGGTGACAGATTATGTTCGGGGTCATGTACCTATAACAGGGTATCATCCGCGTACATTGATACAACTATTTTGTACGTTGGGAAACATATACCCTCGTTGCCATGGTATTCCCTCAGCGCGCAGCCTAAAGGTTCCGCCACCAGGGCGTACAGCAGTGGGGAGAGTGGGCAACCCTGCCGAGTGCCTCTACCAATAAAAAAGGGGTCCGTGATCAGGTTGCCAATGCGCACCCTGGCAGTAGGCTTGTTATAAAGGGCACCGATCATTTGAAGGAAAGGAGCACATAGCCCTCTCCTCTGCAGCACCTGCCGTAGGAACTGCCACTCTACCGAGTCAAAGGCCTTTTCCATTTCTAGGAACACTGCGATGGCTCTCGTGTCCTGTTTGACATGCTGCATGGTGCCCAGTACAGTACGAATATTGTATGTTAAGTTTCTACCGGGTATAAATCCCGCTTGCTCAGGCGCCACCAGTTCGGGAACGAGAAGTGCCAGACGCGTCGCTAGTACCTTTGCGTAAAGCTTAGTATCAACGTTTAACAGAGAGAGCAGCCTGTATGAGCTGCACTCATCATGTGCCTTACCAGGCTTGAGTATAGTGATTATCAGCGCTTCCCTCATGGACTGTGGCATACTCCCCTCCACACAGATGTAATCAAACAAGGCGGATAGATGAGGAATCAACTGCTCTTGGAAGGCTTTGTAAAATTCCACTGTGAGACCATCGACTCCCGGGCCACTTCCTGCCCGCATAGAAGCTAGTGCCTCTATTATTTCATCCTTTGTTATTGGGAGCATAAGGAATTCTCTATGTGCGTTGGAAAGCATAAGCAGCTCTATGTGCTTCAGATATTCCAGAGTCTCATCGGAGAGGTCTCCGCTTTTGGAGGAGTACAAGTCTGAGTAAAAGCTTCTGAACATGTATGCAATGTCCGTTTCGTCCGTAGTAGTCTGGCCACTTCTGGTCCTTAGCTCCGTAGCCAGCGGTTTCCCTCTCTTGCCCTTCAGTATTCTCGCGAGGACCTAACCAGGCCTTTCTCCCTCACCGTAGGTACGAGCTATAGCGTATTTACCCATATGTTTAACCTCCCTGTCTGCCTCCTCATGATATTCCGCCAGGAGGGACTTGATCTTCTCCGTGATCGCGGTGTCAGGATTGCCTCAGCTGTCGTTCCTCAAGGCCCAATAGTTGACGCTCTAACGCAGACAGCCTCTGTCTGATGGATTTAAGAACACTAGAGTGTTTGGACATGGCTATGCCCCGTATGTAGACCTTAAAGGCCCCCATACCATTTGAAAGTCTTCCACCGATCCCACATTGTTCTCGAAGAAGACATCTATCGCCTCAGCCAGCTCCCCCCCTAAAGACAGGATCGAGGAGCGAATATGGGGGAAAACGCCATGTAAACGGAGGAATCGCCTTTGTAGGGGCTTCCAAAATCAACAAGAGGGGAGAGTGGTTCGATAGAGTGCGCGGTAGTGGGGAAAGAATTAGCAAAACATGAAAGTGTAAGTAACACGAAGTAAGGAGTCATGACAGAACCAGACACAGAAGATTGAAACGCGTTTTCGGAAGGGATACGGAAAGGTCTAAAAAGGAAAGAGACGGATAAGTACCTTAAAGAACCTTAAAACATGCAGCATGGTCGAAGTGCACATGTCCAAGTGCACATGTAGAATTAAAGGAGTGCAAGATGAGAGCTGGCTAGCGAGGGAGGAGAGGTGGCCTCAAATGCAATAACTGAGCAATGATGGTGGGGAAGCAACCAGCAAGCTAGGGTGTAGTGGAGTAATGTAAAAGCTGTGAATGTGTAACAGAGAGAGCATAGTCCATGCGCACAATACAATATACAAATTCTCGAAGCCAGGAAGTGGCATTTTAAAATGAGACAAGGCAGGCCGGTGGTAAAGAAGGTTGGAGAGTAAGAGGGTCACATTGTAAGTGCAAAGCTCTCATGTTTCCCAGTTCCATGCATAACTAGGTCATAAAGGCTGGGAATTTTAATTGAATTGTGGGACTTGTACTCTTGGGGGGATATTCTCAAGAACTGTGAAAATTACCGCAAATTGAGCTTAACCCAACTCTTCCTTCTTGCAGCCTATCGCCGGAAAATAACTCAGTGTTAACTAAGTATTCACAACACGGAGGTACCATGCGTTAGGCACACAAAAATGCGTCAAATGTCCACGATAAAGTCAACACAACGCCGCAAAAATGTAAAACACGAAAGCAAAAAAAGATGCGATGAGGCCAATCGCTATACAAAAAACAGCAAAAAACAGCGACAGGCTTGCAAGTCCCACGCGTCATGCGGGGAAATGCACAATAAAAGCAACAAAAAGTACACACCATTACCAATTCAAAGTGCATTGCACCATGAATGCACCCAGACCGAGTGCAGAGGCCAACGCGAACCCCACAAGCCGCACAGACTACCAGCAAGGAACCTTGGGGAAGGGGAAGGGCACGGAGTAGAGGAAGAGGAAGACAGGGTGCAGTTCGCAGCAAAATCAGATCAGCATCACAGAGGTGACAGAACACTACCATCAACTGACCCACAATTAGACTAACGTGAATGCAGTCGGGGTGTCGAGGAGGTCAATGGAGGAGGCTAAGAGGTGCTGGCATGATGTGAAAAGCAAAAACAAGCACAAACCCGCTGCCAACAGGAAGGCAGCAATGGCGACAGGAGATGGGAGTCCTGCACCCCAGGAGGAGCTGGAGGAAATGTCGTGTAGAGATGGTGCAAGGAGTTGGGAGTCTGGACCCAGCTCAAGAGGACCTGACACAACATCAACAGGGTGAGTAAAGAACAGGGACTGGGGGGACGGGGGAGATGGGCACAATGGCACACATGCACAATCATGTGTAGGACACTGCACACCCACAATGACCCAGGATCATATCCCTGATCCCCATGGCACACTGCAGCACACACACATAGCAATAACAGCACATCCACATTGACGACAATGTGCAACCCCAACACTAAAGAACGGAAGACACAACTTGCTCCTCTCATGCTCAGAAACAGGCCAACTACATCTAACAGAGCAGGAAACTGTGAGATGGAAATGTACGCATACAACATCACATCCATCATGTAGTCCAAATGTCCCCTGTCCCGGGCAACCCACCACCAGGACCAGGGCAGCCAAGCTACATAGAGGAGAACCCAGACGCTGCACAGACTACACAGCAGGAAGCACCCACCAGCACGGCTGGCTCCCAACACTTCACTGAGCCACACATGGCATCCCAACTCCAGGTGTCAGAATGCCAACAGGAGGTGGCCAAACAGGTACGGTTGGGGTCTAAACCCATGCAAGGTGAACTAGACGCATATGTGGGTGTCTAATTTCCTTCAGGGACCACCTACACCCCACAACGGTGACCCACACTGTGATAGAGACACATGCATTTGCGAATTACCGTTACTGAACCACGTCCAGAGGCATGCAATTATCATTCACACACCCACACTGGATCTGTGTACGGTGGCCCAGTCCACTCCTCTTACGTATTGAGTGGGTGACAACAAAGCCACATGTCCAAGGTTCAACTTGCTGCCTGCGGTGACATGTTTGCGTCCGCTGTACACAGCATAATGTAATGTTGTAGGGCCTGGGGCCCTCAGGCATACATTATGACCACACAGACACACGCAAATAGTTTGTGGAACTGGCTATGGGCACGTGAGCACGGCCCTTTTATTGGCAGGGCCACATGTACACTGATGTCTGTGCTGGATGTGTGTGTGGTGAGTGTAAGCCAGCCCTCACAGTGTGGTTGGTGCTGACAACAACTTGAACACTGAACACCATTACAACGGAAGTGAAAACACCAGCATAACAGAGACAACTGCGGAGCTACATGAGTTAGACGGAGAAAATACAGAGGTCACCCAATATGCAAACAGAAGTGTCCTTGAGTTGCAGTGCACTGAGGTTGGGGAACTAGAGCTGAGTGCGCTCATGTGAAGAAATTGTCCAGGATTGTGTCCCTTCAGGATATACCTGATGCAGCTGCAGTGGGGTGGTTTACACCTGCTTCAACTCATCATCGTCCCAGGTCTCCCACACTGCCTGAGGTGACATTGATGCCTCTCCACAGCACAAAACTCAATCAGTAACGGTGCAGGGGTTGCTGTGCACTGAGTTAGTGGCACTTGGAGTGCTGAGCAGGGTATCGGGCAGATGATGGCATTCACAACAGGTGTGAGCAACTCCGTCAGTCTGCCAGCATGACTGTTTCGACTCTGGCAGTTGGCATTTGGAGGTGGTCCTTGTGGTGGTGGCATGTCCCTCCTGAGGATGTGCGACGTCCAGGCCGATCAGGACTCTATTTGATGTGTGTGCCCTGTTTGGCCGCAGTTGAGGCCGGAGGCAGTAGACAGCACAGGGCCACATACACATGGAATTGATGACCCCAAGGCCATCATCTCTGAGGCCATCCAATATTCTATCGGGCAGGGTCCCTGACTTGAACTGCATAGAGTTAGTGGCCCCAGATGCTATGCGGCCAGTACAGACACACTGCCACAGGATGGTGACTTGAGGTGCACTGAGGTAAGGCCACGCAGACTGAGCGGGTCCTCATTGATGACTGATTTGAGTGTGGTGTAGGTTGCGGGGGACAGTGGAAGATGTCCTGCGGGGCATAATGCAGAGGGTTGAAGCCATCCAGAAGCGGCAAATTGAGGAGTGGAATGCTGCAGCCTGGTTCTTACCAGCACGTCGGTATCAGCTACATGAGGATGAAGACAACCCCCAGTTCATGGACTCAGATGCCACCAACGTTCAACCAGAGAGTGTCCATGAATGTTGGGGAACAGACTTAGTGGCACCGGGGCTGAGAGGGGATGCAGTCTGTGGTGATGCCGGTACAATGATATGAACTTGGCCATTGCTAAATCAAGACTCAGTCCCAAAAGTGTGGCCTACTCGACCACAGTGTAGGCCGGAGGCAGCGGTCAGCAGTGGCTCACAGCCATGTGTCGTTGGCTCGCGATGCACAGAGTTAGTGACACCATGGCAGTTGTCAGTAGTGTTCGATCACCTCCGTAACAATGATCCTTTTTTCCTCCTGACTGAAATGCGCCATCCTCCTACACCTCTCCTTGTGTGCAATGATATGTACTCTGCCATTGAAAAATCAAAACTCAGTTCCAAATGTGTGACCTACTTAAGCTTAGCGTGGGCCCACACACATGTGTGGTCGGAATGCTATACACAGACTTGGTTGCACCACATCAAAGGTAGTATAGTGACATAAAATCTGCCATAAAAATCTGCCATAAATAATTTTCTCTACCACAGTGTAATCAAGACTTAGTTCAAATGTGTACCTTACTAGTCCTCTGTGTATTAATTACTGCGGGCCTGTGTCGCGGAGGCCGTGATGGTCCGAGGGGGCTGCCAAGGTCACGGGCCTTGGGCTTGGAGCTTGCACGGGCATGTGGTGGGCCATCTTTGACACATGCCGGTGTCGGCAAGTGAGCAGTGAGGCCTGAGTGCGCAGGGGCGGGCAAGACGGGTCTGGGGACCAGCGGCCCAGGGTGCAGCAGGCTACAGGATCACAGGCAACACCGCTTACGGTGACGGCATCGGCCTCATGGCAGGCTGTGGGGTGCCGCCCTGGCAGAGACGTTGGGCATTCCGGAAGAGAACCATGCCCAGAGTTACGTGCCTTTTATTCACACCCCTATGCTGGCCTGGCGTATGCCTGGTTAGCCCACTCCGCTCACACTTACAGGGGTCCGTAATAAGCTATATTTCCGCAAGCTTCCCTACTGGCTGGGGTGACATGGTTGTGTCCACTTTCCACTACACTCCAAACAGCAGGAGTGTATGTCCACATGGATATGTGTGTGGTCTGCATACTGCAGTCTGGCCACCTCATCCACTCCACACTTGGCATTGTGTACCTTCTCATTCATCGGTCACTTGCCTCCTTTGCACATGCCTGGTTCCCACCTCTACCTACATTCTGCTATTGTGTGGCTGAGGTGGCATGCCGTTGATGGCTAATGTGTAGGTTGGGCTGTCGTGTCTGATGGGTGGGCATGTTGTTTGGCATGTTGTATGTGAGTTTGTAACATGTGCATTCCCAGTGTTTTGAGTTGCATGATTGTGGAGTTGAGGTGTGGTGTGTTAATTTGGTACTTAGCAACGAGCAGTGCATTTCCGTAGGTGCCATCTTGGTAGCACTGGTTAATGATGGACTGTCAGAAGATGTAGGAATCATGCACACTGACAGAGTAGTTGGTGTCGACATTGGTGATGATTCCCCAGTGGTCCACTATTGCCTGTACATTTATGGAATACGTGTGCTTTCTGTTGCAGTTATTGTGTGCTGTGTTGCCAGGGGGCAATACTGGGACATGTGTGCAGTTAATTGCCCCAACACGTGTGGGTAACTGGCTATGGTGTAGATGCGTTGCTTATTCTCCAGCTGTTCCTGCATAGTGTGGGGGAAGTATAGATAGTGGGGTACAAAGCTGATGATGTCATCCAAGACAGTTGTAATGAACTTTGATAGGGCTGGCTGCGAGACTCCTCTGACTCTGGCAGTTGTTGGTTGGAAGGTACCAGAGGCCAACACGTGCAGCACGGCCAGCAGCTTTGTCTGAAGTTGGATGTTGGTTGTACGCTGTGTTGGTACCGTCAGCCTGTAGGCAATGGTGGTCAGGATGCAGAGGATGGTTGTCCCTTTGAGCCTGTGGTGGGCAATGACATTCTCTGGTGTTGGGTCTGTGCTTTTGGTGCATTTTCTGAAAGTCACTGTATTTGTCTGCGCAGACTCAGTGTTGGTGTGGAAGGGGGTTACCTGGGGGCTGGCGGGCTTGGGGGTGGTGGCAGTGGGTGTTGTGGCCCTCTTGGGTGTCCAGCCTGCATGATCAGTGGCTCCATGACATCTGTTGCCCTTCAGGTGTGGCTCTGGGCTGGGCTCCCTTTTCTGGTGCAGGCTGTTGTCCAACTTTACACCAGGTCAGAGCAGGTGTTAGATTCCTGCTGCTAACGTGCCTTATCGCCTGTTTTGGGTTATTATCGCCGATCTGGCTGGTCATTGAAAATGTTGCGGAGTGGTGTTGTCGCAGCTTTTATTGCACGGGACTGCCTATTCTGCATCTCATTAGCGATAGATGCCGGGGTCATCTGTGGGCATGTTTTTTGTGGCTGCTATCGCAGGAAA
Organism: Lissotriton helveticus; assembly: GCF_964261635.1. Lineage (NCBI taxonomy): Eukaryota > Metazoa > Chordata > Amphibia > Caudata > Salamandridae > Lissotriton > Lissotriton helveticus. The sequence goes on along the minus strand of NC_136057.1, from coordinate 894,760,018 downwards.
ACTGGCGATATGGGCTGTTAGCACCAGCTTGTGAATAGGGTGATAGATTTATCGCCAGTTTGGCTGCGATAAACTGCCGATAACTCGACTATAATTCCTTGAGAATATGCCCCTTGGCTTTATAATGAGTGAAACACGGCTAAACTTCCATCTTACAAAGAAAAAGACATAGACTGGATCCGCTACTCACACATGGAACCTGTTAATCTGAGAGCTTTGTAAGAGATATTAGAAGCACAGGAAGGGGAGCAAGCATTGACAATGCCAATAGGTCTCGCCTTTTGGACCTATTGACTTTGCCAATGCCTTTTGGTGATGTTGTGCAGCATCAGCCAAAGGGGGAAAAAGCACAATAACATACTCTCTGCTGAGAATTTAACCCTTTTCATAGCTGCACGAATGCTTGTTGTATTTAAATTGTATTTATATTGCGCTTACTACCCCTGATGAGGTATTGAAGTGCTTTGTTGTGAGTAGCATACTGCTCCAGAACCCAAGATTAGAGGTTAATAGTAGATTAGTAATCTTGTTTTACTTTTCTTTGTGCATTAGTTGTGTTAGGTTTGTGCTCTTGTGTTTTTAGAGTAAGGATAGAATGATGGGAATGGAGCCGGAAAGGGGAAATAATACGTTGTTTTTGCAAGTGGTGGTTGTGTGTGCTTGTTAGTTGATGGCCTGGCTATATAGGAGGGTGAAGTTTGAGATGGCTGTTGGGGGGTTCATAAAGGTTCATAGTGTTCAGAAAGGTTTGGGATGAGTCAGAGAAGAGGGATGGGAGAAAGGTTGAAAGGAGGATAGTATTTTTTTAAATATGAATGATGACTTGTGGTTACTAAATAAATATGCACATTTCGACTATAGACAAGCTCTCTGAGGCAGTCATATGGGGTGTGAAGCACTTTTTAGGACCCCAAACCCGTCCGGATAAAATAAAAATAAATTACTGCTTGCCTCGGTCCACTGTAAAAAATGCAGAAGGCAACCGACAGTGTAATATCACACTCATGTCACTGTTCATTTGGAACTTTCAACACTTTGACTCAGAAGTGCAATGCCGTTCCGGATTCTTGCTCCACTATGGTTCTGAGATATAAATGTGATGCTACTCTGCCTTCTAGGGCACTTATAGGAAATATAGACAATGTATGTGTGTGTGTATATATATATATGTATATATATATATATATATATATATATATATATATTCACTGAAAAAACCATAGGTTATAGACCATATATAGTTAGGAATTAGCATTTAGAAAACCTTATTTTACTCACACAAAACCATTGAAATTCCATATATAGTTAGTTGCACTAACTATATATTGCGCACCCGCAATCCACTGCTGATGATGTCACATATTACATCATTCATGACATGGTCAGTGACATCACTGATGACATCACTGATGACATCTCAAATGACATCACTGATGACAACATCCAGTGACTGTATGTTTCTGTAAAGTTAAAATATGTCTTAGATATTGAAGAATGAGTGGATGTATAAGTGTCTGGATGAAGGATTTAGTAGGTGCGTGACTGACTGTATGAGTGAGTGATTATATGTGTCTCACTGAATGCATGGGTTAGTGACTAAACTGTCTTAATTTGTGCATCATTATGTCTGTTGTGATGTAAACTGCTGCATGTGTTGATCATTAGCTATACGAGAGGCTATATGTGTTATTAATTGGTTGCCCAAGTATTTCTATGGGAGATTGAGTTTGTGTGGGGGTGGCTGGAAGGTGTGTGACTCTGTGCATAGATGTGTGAGCAGTTTATTCACTAGGTGCATGAGTTCAAGAGTGCATGTGGAAACAGCTACATGGGCAGTTGACTGTGTGCATGAGTGTATTGATGAGTGAATGGATATCTCAATGCTACATGTCATAGTAAGTACATATGTAAAACACAGTACATGTGAGAGTTGGCATATATAAATAACTGTGCATGAGAGCCACTGAGTGAGTGGTTGTATCGATCATTGTGAACTTGTATCAGGGATTGTATAAGAGAGTAAATATGTGTTAGTATATGTTTCAATAAGTAAGGTGTGTATAACTGTATAGTTGAAGAAATGGAGGTGAGATTGTTTCTTTGCATGACTGACTGGGTGTGTGAGTAACTCCATGGATGAGTGGCAGTGTGTGAGTGTCTGTATACACTGAGTGTATCTAAGGTTATATTAGAGTCTGAAGAGGTTTATCGTATTAGCACAAGAATGATGCCAAATGAGACGTCATCAGTGATGTCATCAGTGATGTCATTTGAGATGTCATCAGTGATGTCATCAGTGATGTCACTGACCATGTCATGAATGATGTAATATGTGACATCATCAGCAGTGGATTGCGGGTGCGCAATATATAGTTAGTGCAACTAACTATATATGGAATTTCAATGGTTTTGTGTGAGTAAAATAAGGTTTTCTAAATGCTAATTCCTAACTATATATGGTCTATAACCTATGGTTTTTTCAGTGAATTTTCAAGGTTTTGTAAATGCTAATTCCTAACTATATATGGTCTATAACCTATGGTTTTTTCTGTGAATTTCATTGGTTTTTTAACAGCTAATATCTGTAGCTGTAAAATGTATTCTTCTTTAAATCCAAAAATATATTTTATATGTTTATGAATAATTTTTTTTTTAAATATTTTTTTTTCTTCGTTCCCGCTTCGCGAATCGGGAAGCTTCCCGTTAGCTGACCTTGATGCCGCGAAATAGACCGCGAGCCGGTAAACGTTTCTTTACCGCAAGTGCCGCGTTAGAAAACAACATCGTGACGCCTCCCGTCCGCATGACGTTTCACGTTGTCGCGTGATACGTCATATGACGTGCTACGTTAGCGAACTGGTACGCGAAGCGAGTCGCAAAGCGCAGGTTTCTGGAAGCCAACCGGGAGGCCCTGCAAAGCGCTTAACGTAAACACAGCAAGTCATGTGACTTGGTAATAACACTTTTCATTGGTTCATTTCACTTTTGGTTTCCTAATGATGTAAGACTAGGTCATATAATCTAAAATGAACACTTTTGATTGGTTGAGAACTCTTGTTTTTCCCAAATGATGAAAATCCCTCCTTCTTTCCTCACTCTGACTTTCATCATTGTGAGAGAAAGACCCTTTGTGATCACTGAGCAATGGCTTCTTTAGTAGCTTCAGCTGGTGCTTCCCCACCACCTCCACCACATCCAAGGAAGAGTGGACCACCTGCTCAAGTTCTAATTCAACAAGAAGAAGAAGAAGAGGAACAGGAGGACGAGCACGAAGAGAGGCAGTTTTTGCCTGAGCAGCCCAGGACGTCTCACCGGAAAGAAAACTTCATTTGGCAATTTTTTAAAATTCCCAAAGGTCAGAAAAAAGTAAATGCAAGATACGTAACTTGCCTTATATGTCAAGATAGACTGTCCAGAGGGACCGACAAAAAATACAGTTTCGGAAACTACACAATGCATCGCCATATGACTAGGTGGCATCCTAACAACTACAGTGCTGCACAGTTTCGGAACGACCTAGATAATCTCCCTATTATGGCCAGAAGATCTGTTGTACCGGAAGTAACGGGACCAGAGGGCAGGGAGATGGTGCCAAATATACAAATGAGATTTGGTGATGTAAAACACATCTGCGCATTTTGCGATGGATTCATTTCCTACGGAGAAAAAAGCATCACTCTGATCAACAGAGCTATTGACTATCATATGCAAGTTTGTCCGAAACGCCCAAAATAATAAATACTTCTTTTTTTTGTTTTGTTGCTCCTGTTGAGCCCTTTACAATGAATCGTTTTCATTGCCCCCTCCAAGAAAAACCCCAAAAAATATAAAACTGTTCCGAAAAATTCAAAAACAGTAAAAAAATGTTCAGAAAAATAAAAAAAAAAGTTCTTTTCAGAACTACCTCCCCGTTATTAAAAAATTGGTACAATATTTGGAATTGTGCCAACCTCTATTTCTCTTAGTTCGCTTCCTAGTTCGCTCGCTGGTACGCGAACCGGAAGCGAACCAAAAACAGTAAGTATAAGGGAAGGAAACAGACACTTATGTTAAAAGAAACACAGCTATAAGGGAGTAAACTAGAGATACCATTACCCGTAATCCACTGCTGATGATGTCACATATTACATCATTCATGACATGCTCAGTGACATCATCAGCAGAGGATTGCGGGTTTTTTGGCAACATGCCTTATCCACGGTTTAATAACGCTGCCTTTTGCTTTATATAAGTTTTCAAATTGTATGAAATATATACCAATAGGTCGTTATGAACCTTTAGGTAGTGCTTTTCTTCATGAGGTCTGGTCGCTTCCATACACATACAGATGTTTCAAAGATGATCAAGAAGTTTATCTGAATGGAGAGGAATGCACTGAGACGCCAGATCATTCACTAATGTGTAGGCACATACAGTTACACGGTTCATGCAACAAACACCGACCAAATATGGCTTGCGTGTTGCAAGGCACGCCAGTTCCTGCTATCATCCCCACGTTCAAGTTGTTGGAAAATGGTAGTTATTTGATGCTCAATAATGAAGATTGTTCTGAGTTAATTAAAAGTATTCCTTTTATCGTAACAGTAAGTGAACGGGTTATTTGCTGCAGAAATGTTCTATTTCCTCCCACACATGAACATAGGGAGTTTTCAATCTGGCCACAAATACCAACCTTGGGACACGTTTCAACGGCATGGCAAGAATAAGAGCTCTTTTGTCTCAGAGAGAGGTGGCCTTGAGTTCGGCCCGTGAAACTTTCGTACTTCACATAGCGAACACCCATACAGAGGTGCACACCCTTTTCAATTAAGATTTGCCTTTCAATTTCAGCAACATGTTTCCGACTATCTTTAACGCATCCTCCACAAAGTCCCTGGCACACTTTTTTAAAGTTGTTACCAGTGGTCTCGTGACTTCATTTGAGAAAATCTTTGGAGTCATCCCTGCTTCCTTTCATTGTATTTTCTGCACTCTGGTTCGTAGATTGGCATTTTTACTTGCATTACCAGCGGACGCTCTTGTGCTTTTTTACATTTTTAAATATGGATGTCCCTCCTATGCAACCTCCGACCCTGCAGCTGCTGACACTGTTCCGCAATCGCATGCTAGAATATTATGGCACAATGCCGTTGGCGATATTAAGCACGGCATATGGATTATCTTTTCGGTTCTCCTACTTCACCTGTGTCCAGCCTGTATTTCACTGCCTGACCTGTGATTTCGATTGGGCCATTGATTTGTGTCTCTGCGGACCGGTTTCTCCTGACGTCGACTTTAATCAGCTGATGACTCCTATCATTACTCACAAGTTGGTTTGTCCTGGCGAAAGGATTATGGCTGTGGCATTGATGCATGGACTACTTGGTCCCTGGAATTTACTGGCGGCAGCACAGTCTTTCTTGGAACAGAGCTTTCTTGAAAACCCACCGAGCTGTCCTCTGATGGTGATAGAGGATCCGGTGCTGGGAGAGCACGTATGTTCTTTTCCGCTTTTAAATTGGATGGCTGAACTGTTTTCGGATGAAGACGGTGACTTCCTATTGGAGGCTGTTGCAGCTTATTTTGCATACACAGTTATGTCATAGACCTTTTTCATGTTTGATATGCTGAGTACTAGCATTTCATTGACAATTCATTGACTTATTTGTCAAGTTTTTATTATTTACCTTGCCTATTGGCTTAAGACTCGATAAAGTACTTGGCTGTTTTATTTTTCTTTAGCATTAAATTTTCCTAGTTTTTAATGCTTTACCTTGCGGACCGTCCACATATAAACTTGCAATCTGCTCTCATGAGATGGCACTTCTATTATCTTATTCAGTTCGTTTCCGGATCATGAGGAGGTGTCATCTAGGTCCTGGATATCTTTACACCGTGTTAAGTTAGCATGGGCTCATTACCGGTTTAAACGCCATTTTTCCTTTTTTGCAACTTCTGCACACGACACTTAGTTGTTGCTTTAGCTTTCCACCTAGTAGTTCATCGTGGTTTACATGAGAATAATATGTTATTGGTCTACTATCTGCTTTACTTGTTAAACTATATCTGTACAGCGAGTGCTAAAGTTTCAAGAACAACACGATACAGAATTGTTATGAGGTCTGATCTCCACGACTTCATACTCATAACATAAGTGCAACTTCTGCCAATTCTGGGCATGAGGCGGGTTTTATATTGCTTTGCCGAACACACATACACAACAGTTGATGCGGTTCACATGAAGAGAGAGCTGGTGTATGCTGATGTGATTCCTTCAAATCTAAGACACTAAAGTATGGGCACGCCCTAAACCAACACAAAGAGACCTTCTTAGCAAATAATATAATATGTGTATTAGGGAGGGTGAGATATAAGCAGCCGCGGGCCGTGGAGGGAGTTACGATGGGGCAGGGAGGCGGGGAGGGGGAGAAGCAGGGTGGAGCCCTCTCTACCTTGCCCCTCCCCCTCCCCGCCTCCCTGCCCCACCGTAACTCCCTCCACGGCCCGCGGCTGCTTATAAGTGTTGCTAACTCTTATTCATTTACAGCATGTTAACATACTGTCACCATTCGCTTTTTATGTACTAGTAACTATGCTGGTAATTTTGCTACTGATAATATGTGTACTTGTATTCTCCACCCTGCTTCTCCCCCTCCCCGCCTCCCTGCCTCACCGTAACTCCCTCCACGGCCCGCGGCTGCTTATAAGTGTTGCTAACTCTTATTCATTTACAGCATGTTAACATACTATCACCATTCACTTTTTATGTACTAGTAACTATGCTGGTAATTTTGCTACTGATAATATGTGTACTTTTATTATCTAAGGTACTACGCCTGAGAAGACGGCATTAGTAAATAAACATTTCAAATACACATCTGTTCTTCTTAACTCCATGTTCTGGTTTCTAAGAAATCTATAACGACCGACTGTTCATGAGTTCCACGTATCCTGAGGTACTATAAGTTCATATTCTGGATTGTCTAAACATTGAGAGTTTGTTATATCCAATGTGACACTGTACCTAGCTTGCTAAGGAGTTTTTGATTACTAACGTGAGTTTTGGGACACCCTAATTCGCCGAGGTTCCAATCCTCTGTCCACAGTTCTGTGTGAGAACAGAAACCCTGCGACAGGGGCACCCCCGACCCTTGCTGGAGCTTCATCACACTTGCGATACAACTCCAGCAATGCGCCACCTTTACGGCACAGATACATCACGCATCTGTGCTGTTTTTGCCCCATGATGCGCCGCATTGTAAATGCAGCACACCATAGGTGACGGAACAGCGGCACAAAATGACTAACACATCCCTGGTGATGCGCCAGTCATCATAAATGTATCCCTATGCTTCTTATCTTGTTAGAGATGAACCGCCATATGTATCATCAAAGTTATTTGCATTTCCTAAATAGCGAACTTTAAGGAATAAATAGCGATTCTTTACCATTCCTAGTTTGCGATGAGCTATTTGCTAATTAGCCGAATGTAGCCCAATGAAGCCCAATGTAGCCCAATGTATCCCAAAGATGGCCGCCAGACACACAAAAAAACAAATGTAGCCCAAATATCAGCCAGATGTAGCCCAACTATAGCCCAGTGACAGAATGACCAATCAGCTTCGCAAACCTCCGTTACGCGAAGCGGAGCGCTGTTACAGATATATATCTTTTTTTGAACGTTAATTTCTCAAAATCCACTGGAGCACATATATTGAGACCTAGCAAAGGCACATCGGGCTACCAGTCCCTAATATTTTGCCAAGTTTCGTGCAAATCCATTCAGCCGTTCAATTATTATTATTATTATTTTTTTTTGCCCCGCGGGCCCTTTTAAAACCTCCACATCAAACCTAGGGGGTCAGCGAGGATCTACTATGCCCCCTTATAGTTATTTCCCCCTTTGTTTTGACCTCCTCTTGTCTCTCGATCCTACCGAGAGACAAGATGGCGGCCGCTACGGACTGTTTGGAATGTTGACAGACGCCGGAGAACCAATCAGCTTCGCTTCACAAAGCTCCGTTGCGCGAAAAGTCCGCGAACCAGTGCGCTGCCCGGTCCGCTGTTACAGATATATATCTTTTTTTAAACGTTAATTTCTCAAAATCCACTGGAGCACATATATTGAGACCTACAAAAGGCACATCGGGCTACCAGTCCCTACAATTTTGCCAAGTTTCGTGCAAATCCATTCAGCCGTTCGGGCTAAAAGTGAGGCCAACCGCCCTATGGAAAACTCAATGTTAAAAACACGTTTTGGGACCCCCCTTTTTTCTCGGCCCCCACTGGACGAACCCCCCCCAAATTTTCAAGGGCTGCTCAGAAACAAAATGTGCCATTTTCCTGAAAATTTCAGCCAATTCCGTCCACAAACGCCAAAGTTATTAGACATAGAATTTTCAAAAAACCCATAGAGAAAAAATCCTAACTATATATACCTACTGGCGACCGCCAGTAGGTAATATATATATATATATATATAGCGAGAGAGAGAGAGAGAGAGAGAGAGAGTAGTAGAGTAGTAGAGAGTGAGTAGTAAAGTGAGTAGTAGAGAGCAAGTAGTAGAGAGTGGGTAGTAGAGAGTGAGTAGTAGAGAGTAGTATAGAGTGAGAAGTAGAGAGAGTAGTAGAGAGTGAGTAGTAGAGAGAGTAGTAGAGAGTAGTAGAGTAGTAGAGTGAGTAGTAGAGTGAATAGTAGAGAGTATTAGAGAGTGTTTAGTAGAGAGTGAGTAGTAGAGAGTGAGTAGTAGAGAGTAATAGAGAGAGAGTACTAGAGTGGGTAGTAGAGAGTGAGTAGTAGAGAGTAGTAGAGTGAGTAGTAGAGAGTGAGTAGTAGAGAGAGAGTAATAAAGAGTAGTAGAAAGCGAGTAATAGAGTAATAGAGAGTGAGTGGTAAAAGTAGTAGAGAGTAGTAGAGAGAGTAGTAGAGTGTAGTAGAGTTAGTAGTAGAGAGTACGTAGTAGAGAGAGAGTAGTAGAGAGTAGTAGAGTAGTAGAAAGTGAGTAGTAGAGAGTAGTAGAGAGTGAGTAGTAGAGAAAGTAGTAGAGAGTGAATAGTAGAGAGTAGTAGAGCGAGTAGTAGAGAGTGAGTAGTAGAGAGTGAGTAGTAGACAGTGAAAAGTAGAGAGTGAGTAGTAGAGAGACAGTAGTAGAGAGTGTGTAGAAGAGAGTAGTAGAGTGAGTAGTAGAGAGAGAGTAGTAGAGAGTGAGTACTAGAGTAGTAGAGAGTGAGTGGTAGAGTAGTAGAGAGTAGCAGAGTGAGTAGTAGAGAGTAGTAGAGAGTGAGTAGTAGAGAGTGAGTAGTAGAGAGTAGTAGTAGAGAGTAGTAGTAAGAGAGTGGCAGAGAGTGAGTAGTAGAGAGAGAGTAGTAGAGAGTGAGTAGTAGAGAGTAAGTAGTAGAGCAGTAGAGAGTGAGTAGTAGAGAGTAAGTAGTAGATTAGTAGAGAGTAGTCAATCAGTGTCAGTCAGTGTCAATCAGTCAGTATCAGTCAGTCAGTGTCAACTAGCGCAGCATTGCTGACCTGGTTCTCTGGCTCTAAAGCAGCTCTGCTGACCTGGTTCACTGGCTCTAAAGCAGCTCTGCTGACCTGGTTCTTTCCCTCTAAAGCAGCTCTGCTGACTTGGTTTCTCTGGCTCTGGAGCAGCTGTGCTGACCTCGTTCTTAGGCTATGAAGCAGTTCTGCTGATCTGGTTCTCTGGCTCTACAACAGCTCTGCTGACCTGGTTCTTTGGCTCTAAAGCAGCTCTGCTGACCCGGTTCTATGGCTCTAAAGCTGTTCTGCTAACATGGTTCTCTGGCTCTAGAGGAGCTCTGCTGACCTGGTTCTCTCCCTCTAGAGCAGCTCTGCTGACATGGTTCTCTCCCACTAAAGCAGCACTGCTGACCTGGTTTTCTGGCTCTAGAGCAGCTTTGCTGACCTGCTTCTTGGCCTCTAGAGCAGCTCTGCCTACCTGGTTCTCTGGCTCTAAAGCAGCTCTTCTGACCTGGGTCTCTGGCTCTACAACGGATCTGCTGACCTGGTTCTCTGGCTCTAAAACAGCTCTGCTGACCTGTTCTATGGCTCTAAAGCAGCTCTGTCCACTCCTACAATCATCCTGACAGAAGCATGTCATTATCTAATCACTCTGCTGAAACCTAAGCGCTTATAAACTTATACTGCTGTCAAGTACTAGCACTCTAGGAACCCAGTCACTGTCTATGCACTTGCAGAATGACCCAGACATTGAGACAAGCAGTGGTACAGTCAAATATGCACAATGTATGCAGTCCCGTAACCCCTTGCTGACTACCGAGTCAGTCCTGCAAAAGTCCACGTAATAGTCCTGCTTGTCTTGAATCACACTGTGAGTCTGTGTCCACTTCGACAATCATCCTGACAGAAGCATGTCCTTATCTAATCACTCTGCTGAAACATAAGCGCTTATAAACGTATTCTGCTGTCAATTACTAGCACTCTAGGAGCCTAGTCACTGTCTATGCACTTGCAGAATGACTCAGGCATTGAGACAAGCAGTGGTACAGTCAAATGTGCACAATGTATGCGGTCCCTTAACGCCTTGCAGACTACTGAGTCAGCCCTGAAAAAGTCCAGGTAATAGTCATGCTTGTCTTGAATCACACTCTGACTCTGTGTCCACTCTTACAATCATCCTGACAGAAACATGTCCTTATCTAATGACTCTGCTTAAACATAAGGACTTATAAAACTCTCTTGCTGTCAACTACTTGCACGCTAGTAACCCAGTCACTGTCTATGCACTTGCAGAATGACTCAGGCATTGAGACAAGCAGTGGTACAGTCAAATGTGCACAATGTATGCGTTGCCTTAACCCCTTGCAGACTACTTTACTGAGTCAGTCCTGCAAAAGTCCAGGTAATAGTCATGCTTGTCTGGAATCACACTGTGAGTCTGTGTGCACGCCTACAACCATCCTGACAGAAGCATGTCCTTATCTCATCACTCTGCTGAAACATAAGCGCTTTTAGACTTATCCTGCTGTCAACTACTAGCACTCTAGTTACCCAGTCAGTGTCTATGCACCTGCAGAATGACTCTGGCATTGAGACAAGCAGTGGTACAGTCAAATGTGCACAATGTATGCAGGCCCTTAACTCCTTACAGACTACTGAGTCAGTCCTGCAAAAGTCCAGGTAATAGTCATTCTTGTCTGGAATCACACTGTGAGTCTATGTCCACTCCTACAATCATCCTGACAGAAGCATGTCCTTATTTAACCTCTCTGCTGAAACATAAGTGCTTATAAACGTACCTTGCTGTCACCTACTAGCACTCTAGGTGTGATGTATTCCTATAGGTTCTGTATAGATCCCCCTATTCCTGACCCTATTCTGGTTAACAAATTAACTAGCAGCCATCCCATGATGCAGAAACCGTTATCTGATTAAGCCAGACCACGGCACAGGAGCGCGTTATCTGATTAGGTCATAACGCTTGCCATCTAATTAGGCAAGCAATATTCCTCCAGCCCCTGATAAGGCATACGGAGTTCTCAAAACAAATCAAACCTATGACAACCTGGGAAAATCCCTGCGGCCATTGTTTTGATTTCTCAAAGAACTTCAGTAAAAGAATGTGCTAACGACCAGCTCGTATGACATCCTTATTGACGTATCTATGTCCATCCTTACGTCAATCTCGGCCCCTTACAGGTATAAATATTACCGACATTGCCTTAAGCAAACACACGCGGTGGTGACCAGATCGGAGCAGCGAGACTTGCCGAAGCCCAGCAGAGAGCGAAGCCCACTGGCGCTGCCCCGCCTTCCTGACGCGCTGAGAACGAGACGCTGCCTTTCTCCTGCCGAGAAATCCAGCTCCGGCGCTTCCGAGCAGCCCTTGCAGGCAGCTTGGAATATCGAGACCACAGACGAGAGATACCATCCCTCAACCATCCTAGATCTCAGGTACAGAACTGAATAACCCCTTACAGAGAATTCTTGAGTCAGTCACTTGGCAAAACAAACTTAACTCAAACTGCTACTTTCTACTCCAGCCCACGTATTAGGCTTAGGTCAGGTACACCGGGGTAGGCGTGGTTAGAAGCACCAGTTGAGTACGATTAGTTAAATGTATATGTGTATGTATATATTCTATCCATTTTAAATAGCATATGGCCTAGAAACCATATCAATGCTTTTACAGTATTATTTCATAATTTTGCTTTTATTGTATGCACTTTACTTAACCATAAGTATTGCAATAATATCGATTCATTTCTCTTGTACGAGAAAAGAGACTGATCAATAAATAACATCTTTTATTGAACACGCCCGTCTCTTCCTTTTCTCTACAATCTGGTGAAACTAAGAATGCACGTACTGACTGAGTAAAATAAGTTGTCTTTTGTTTTCACACGACTCTAGAGATACACTCTTGATTAGGGGAGAGCAAAGTTGTCATGTTCTATGGTTGTCAGAAACTAAATCCCTTCTTGTCTATCCAGGGAGGTTCAACTCCTCCTTGCCTATTCGAGAAAGTTTCTAGTGAACTCTGAGCTAGCTGAGCTAGCTGGCAAACCCAAAACTTTAAGTCTAATATCGACAGTAGAAGACCTAGTTAACGTCTGGTCTAGGTCTATACTATTGGAGGTATTATTCCAATGCGCAGAGCCTATTGGGATAATAGGAACTACACTACATGGCGCCCAACCGTTTGGATAGGCGATAAAACTAACGCAAGACTTTAGAGTAACTCAGTCGTGCTCTTTCACTCAGACCCTTTTTTCCCATAATACTCCAAAGACGTCTGGAGTGGGTGAAAGGTCATATCCGCCAAAACCTCGCAGGAGGAGACTCCTATGTATGGTTCTTGGTTTAGTCAACGTTGAAGGATACACTGTTCCAAAATATTGTGCATCTAATCTTTGTTTCCATAAGGAACCAGATCTGCAAACAAACAGAATAACCTTCCTGACAGTAAAATGTCAGAAAGTGATGATGAAAGAGAGAGAGTTAGATTAGCAGCTGAACTAATAGAAGCTGATAATACTATGCAAGAAGCAGACCCGGATATAAAACTCATCCCGGTCAACATAAGAAGATCTATAACGTTAAAACTTATAGACAATGGACTGACACCAAGAGGTGGTACAGTCATATTCGTAATTGAGGCACACGAATATCGGCAGACAGAGGTATTCTATTCATGGATAAACTTTCCAGCAGCAAATGCTGTAACAAAGGAGTTCCACTATTATAAAATAGAGGAACCTCCTAATGAGTACACTCCTTTCGAGGAAGTGGAAGTACCACTCAAATTCCAAGAGCACCTGCTCTTGTTTAATGGCGCCCTAAAACATAATAATCACATCACCAGGCTCGGTCCACTAGGTAGACCAGGAGCAACGTGGCCGGTCCTAGCCGGATACACACCACATCCAGACATCGAAAGAATGTCTGCAGCAGATCTTTTAGTACAACTAAAACAATTAATTAAAATATATAGACAATTAGTCCAATATGTAATGGGGACTTCAACTGTCCAACCAGTAATAAAAATTCCACAGCTGACCCCTCATCAGGGGAACACAAATACAATTACACCACAGAACATACAGTCCTGCCTAGGTAAAGTACCAGCTAAACGGGAACAAATACCATTCTGGTTAGCACAAAAAAATCACCCAAATAGAGGCGGTATTTCCAGATACCACCCCGGTAGAAAAACACAGGATTCTGACTATCTGTCTTCCAATGGGAATCGCACCACACGTGGAGGACTGTGACACTTGGGGTACAGTCTTTGCTTCCATTTATACAAAAACACATGGAGTTCCATCCATGTCAGTAATACCAGATGTGCTAAAACAAATTCAAGACGAATACGGTCCAGAACCCACTTTAACTCTCGGTATGAAATTACTAAAAGACTTCAAGCAGGTCTCGGCAATATTACTAGCCAACATAAAAGGAGAAGCAGCGAATGTGGCGATCCGCCAGAGGTTAAAAGAGACAGATATAGCAGACCAACCAGCTGAAATTGCCAGAATTATAGAAAAATCCTATGAAGAACTAGGTAGAGATAGTTTGGGTGGAATACCAGTGAAGCCCCAACTAATTGAAAGTCACCGCTTCCGGGAGGGTTGGACTAGAAAGCAGGTCACGGGCGGGGAGCCGCGAGTGCAGAAAAAGCCACCGCGTGAAGTACACCCGCGCCACCCTCACCGAAGGGGCATCTTAATGTCCCGCTTTTTGTTGCTATGATTGTTTCTGCAAATGGCATGAGATGACATGGTTAACTGTTGTGTGATTATTTTTTTCACACAGTTTTTTAAATTTTATTAATTTTCACATTTAGAGCCTCCCGGGAGGGTACGCCTTAGTGTGCGCACACCACCGGAGGACTATTTATTAGGTCCTGAAGACAGCTGAGCAAAATGCAATAAAACAGCAGAAACATGTCGACCGATTTTTAGGACTCGGGTTCCGTAACTCAGAACCTTGTTTAGTCCACTCACTATTTTTAATCAATGCGGGTTGGCCATCATTAAAACATTTTTTGACCTGGTTACAACCTCTGCATTTTTTAATTTGCACTGACACCACACGTTTAGTCACTTTTTGATTTGGGCACTGTTCCACTCACCACATCCTGCTCCGCTGTAGTCAGGCGTTGTAGCACGCTAGGGTGATACTCGGTCACCCTAGCGGGGACCCGATGATGAAGCATGTCACCAACTAGTGGTGAGTGAGGGTCCTTCTAAATGAATAGAGCTTCACCACTGTAGATTACTAGCTCTAGAGGGTGAGAGGCGTACCAGTTGGTATACTAACGGAACTGGCAGTACCATTTTATCTTAGATAAAGACAGAGCACTTTTCATGGGGGTTTATTTATTCATTTATTTAACCTTCACCACACGTTAAGAGAACCGTGGTTATTGTTTTTCAAATGCTTGTGCCTAGTCACTCCTTTGTTGTTTGTGTATAATAATCACATCACCAGGCTCGGTCCACTAGGTAGACCAGGAGCAACGTGGCCGGTCCTAGCCGGATACACACCACATCCAGACATCGAAAGAATGTCTGCAGCAGATCTTTTAGTACAACTAAAACAATTAATTAAAATATATAGACAATTAGTCCAATATGTAATGGGGACTTCAACTGTCCAACCAGTAATAAAAATTCCACAGCTGACCCCTCATCAGGGGAACACAAATACAATTACACCACAGAACATACAGTCCTGCCTAGGTAAAGTACCAGCTAAACGGGAACAAATACCATTCTGGTTAGCACAAAAAAATCACCCAAATAGAGGCGGTATTTCCAGATACCACCCCGGTAGAAAAACACAGGATTCTGACTATCTGTCTTCCAATGGGAATCGCACCACACGTGGAGGACTGTGACACTTGGGGTACAGTCTTTGCTTCCATTTATACAAAAACACATGGAGTTCCATCCATGTCAGTAATACCAGATGTGCTAAAACAAATTCAAGACGAATACGGTCCAGAACCCACTTTAACTCTCGGTATGAAATTACTAAAAGACTTCAAGCAGGTCTCGGCAATATTACTAGCCAACATAAAAGGAGAAGCAGCGAATGTGGCGATCCGCCAGAGGTTAAAAGAGACAAATATAGCAGACCAACCAGCTGAAATTGCCAGAATTATAGAAAAATCCTATGAAGAACTAGGTAGAGA
The DNA here is from genome assembly GCF_964261635.1 of Lissotriton helveticus. NCBI lineage: Eukaryota > Metazoa > Chordata > Amphibia > Caudata > Salamandridae > Lissotriton > Lissotriton helveticus. Next base: position 894,744,369 of record NC_136057.1, on the reverse strand, counting down.
TAGTTTGGGTGGAATACCAGTGAAGCCCCAACTAATTGAAAGTCCTGAAAAAATATTTATTAAAAATAATCTAAACAGTCAAAAGAAGAACTGGGATGGAAACAAACAATCCAATCCAAAAGAAAAGAGATTCCAGTCCAGAGGAAGGTCTCCTCGGCGGAGAGAAAGATCTCCGGACCAAGGACCCAAGTCTCCCCAAAGGGAGCCCTCTGTGAAAAGATACAACCTTAGAAATAGGGATAACATAAAGAAACCTGATAGATATCAAGATTTTGATACACGTCCCTCTCAATCTTTTCAGACTTCCTCGCAGAAATCGGAAAGAAGAGGACGATCGGAACCCAGGGAAGGGCACGTCAAGTCCAAAGACAAGGAACCTGCTCATCCAAATAAAAAATTACAGTTTCCAAAGAAGAAGGTAGCCAGTATTAAAGTATTCAACAATGCCGAGAATACTGAGGACTCAGCTGAAAAACGGAGAGTGGGCTCAGACAATGCTAGACAGCGCAGCAGAAGTGAGCATAGCACGCAAAGTCCTTATGAATCATCTGGAGACAGTGGACACAAATGAATACATTCAAGTGGAAACTGCAGACACCAGAGTTAGCAAACCTCACAAAATATATGAAATAACTTTACGTATAGAAGGGGATAAGACTAGAAAAATAGGGGCCTTTTTTGGGATAATCTCTCCAAGGGCTATGACATCCTTCTAGCTGAAAAAGATTGGCCACCAGAGTTTGTCAGGGAGTGCCCACATGGCGAAGAAATAATTATGCCTGCCTTCTCAAATCATATTCCAATTCATAAAAAATATACACTTGCAAGAAAGTGGGCAGTAGCTCAAGCTCCTGCTTTATATAAAAATCATGTGGGATGGGATGAGGAATCTCCTCCACACAAAATCCAGTTAAAATCACAACCTACTGCACAAAGGCAGTATCCAATCAAGCAAGAAGCTAAAAAACAGGTAAAAGAAATTCTAGATCAACTAGAATACCAGGGGGTGATTGAAACTTGCACCTCACAAATGAACAACCCTTTGTTTCCTGTCTCCAAACCAGACAATTCATATCGTCTAGTTTTGGATTACAGACACCTTAACTCATGTTGCAAAACTTTTGCAGTACAAAACTCGCATAGTGCTGCACTAATGAATAACATAGTGCGCAAAAAATATAAAACAACATTAGACATCTCTAATGGATTCTTTTGTCAAAATATAGCACCAGAGAGCAGATACTTGTCAGCGTTCTCAATAAATGGCTCTCAAAAAGAATTCTGTCCGTTACCCCAGGGGTACAAGAACAGCCCAGGATTATTCTCAGCGAGAGTAACAGAGTTACTACAAACATATGATGACGAAGCATTATCTTATGTCGATGACATATACCTAACAGATGATGACTTGGATACTCACTTGAAGAGAGTGAACACCATAATACTTGGGTTCGCAGCAGAGGGTTACAAATTCAACTTTAAAAAATCTAGAATTGCCCATCTAACAGTCCTGTTCTTAGGATATGAATTATCAAGTGAAGGCAAAAGCCTGGCTGACAATTTCCTAGAGAAATGTGCCGTACTCCAAGCACCTAGAACACTAAAAAACCAACAGTCAATTCTAGGTTTCCTAAATTTCGGAAGAACATACATTGCAAATTACGCAGAAAGGGTCAAACCCCTTTATGATCTAATAAAACCAGATTTAAAAAAAACCAATTGGACTCAAATACACACAGAAATTCTGAGATCCTTACAAACAGATATGTTAATTAAAACAAAATTAGAAACACGTGATAACACACGCAACCTTGTGATTCGAGTCATCCCAGGAAGATGCGGATTCACATACCTGACCTCTAACGAGGGAGAAAAGGTACCAAATGCATTCAAATCACACTTGTACACAGAAGATGAAAAGAAATTCAGCATTAAAGAAAACATTGTTCATGCAGTTCAAACCGCAATAGCTAGAGAAAAAGATAAAGCTGACGGTAAACACATCACAGTCAGAACAGCAGAATCAGCCTTTGAGGCATTAACAACCCCGTGTAATTTACCAACAACAGCATTGAATCCGGAATGGATACAATGGGTGAATTCCATTACAATGGACAAAGTAAACTACTACCTCGATCCAGAACTAAAGGAACTAAACTATCTAGAATATGAAAGAACATTCCCTCTGCCAATCGACATTCTGCCATTACGACAGTACGCTTGTGTAATCTGTACAGACGGACATGCTCAACCATCCGTTTGGGGAGAACAAGCATACAACCCCACATGTGAGATTACAAAAGAAGTGTGGCGCGGAGGTATACTAAGACCTCTATTAACAAAAACACACTCAGTAGAAACTAATTCAGAACAACAGACTGAAATAATAGCATTGAAAATGGCGCTAGATAATGCAGATCGCGAATTCCCGACACTCATAGTGTCCGATTCATATTACTGCGTCAGATCATATAACAGCGATTTACAGAAATGGATTCAAAACGGTTACAAAGATGACACAGGTGCAACAATAAAGCAAAAACTGCTTTGGGAACAAATAGTTCTGTTAAAAAAAGAACTACCAAAGACTCACGTGATACACTCACTGAGTCATCAGCGTGATGGCGTTCACGTTGCAGGGAATTCATTGGCTGAGAAAGCCACAGCGGTAGCAACTGAATCGGCTTCCGTAGCTAGAAAAAAGCGTGCAGTAAAATACATTGACGGTGAAACAATGCTGGCGGTGAAAACGTCATCAAAAGGCGACTGCTCAGCGTTACCGATCAGTTACCCACTCAAATATACATACATAATCGATGCAAACTCCGTTCCTTTTGCTCGAATCCCTGGAGTGGGGGATAGAGTGATTCCAAACATGGACAGGAGAGGCTTGTTAATAGCAGACGCACATATGGGCGAGGGTCTCAGACACCTCAAACTAAAAGATTCTCTGGAAGAATTACAATCAGTGTACTGGTGGCCAGGCATGGGCCTGCATCATACCATTTTTGTAAAAAACTGCCCAAACTGTAACAGAAATCGCAGTGGTGAAAGAAACGGTATATTACCTTGGCGTTTCACACCAGAAAGGATCAACAATAAAAAATAATCCCAATATGAAAAATGCGTCGTATTAACATACAGAGACTAGTTTTCACTTATAATGTAGACCCCAACTTTCGGCTGACGCCAGAACTGTTATATCAAGATTTGCAAGTCTATAATGGCATATACGCTAGAAGCATGCTACGTACTGACCAATATCTTTCCATTTGCCTCTTGGGTTTGTGAGGAGTGCTTGGCCAGAATGAGCATTGCATTTGCGGAAATCTTCTCACTTCCTTCCTGAGGGATACGGGATGGTGTAAAGAAAAAACCAAAGGCAGAGAGCGATCTATAACAGCAAAGGTATTAGGTTCGGGAGCTGGGTGGGTCAAACATCTAATAAGTGTCCAACGTGGTCTAAACAACCTGCCAAGAAATTCTCTGAAGGGATTCAGTCCGTACGAATTATTGTTTGGGACTAGGATGTTAGTCTTAGATCTTGACAGTCAGACTTCAGTGGTGAAAGAAAAAAGCTTTGATATCAAAGATCGTTTGGCTATTTTGCAGGATTTAAACGAAACAAGAAAAGACCTGAGCAACATAAAGTTGAAACAACAGCCAACAACCACTGAAGAAACACCGCCTGTCCCAGCAAGACCTGTCTGGATTCCAAAAATCGGGGATCTAGTCAGAGAAAAGATCGCGGTAAAGAAGGAATTTGGGCCTTTTTACAGAAAAGCAGTTCCTGTCTTGTCCATCAACGGGACAAGATCAGTTGTACTACCGCCGCTTGCTGGTAAAAAGGAGAACCAAGTTGTATCCATCGACCTGGTAAAACCACAATCATGTGGCCGATAACAAACAGTAGGCCAAGTGGACTCCCGATAAGTAGTAGAACACCGAGGTTTGCTACAAGTACAGAGGTGCTAACTAAAAGGCTAATCACATTCGAAACGCCTACAGAACAACAACAAGGACTATGCAACAATGCAATGGAACTCACACCTCTGAAAACCCAAATAAAAACGTTTAGTAGAGACACACCAACCTACAATGAAGTAACAAATGAATATGCAAGAAATAGTAATCCTGAAACAATTGGAACAATTGATAGAACAGCATCCGGCTACTTCATAAACTTCAATGATTCCTCTGAAGACCTCAGTGAATCAAAGACACAGCCATCAACAAAAACCCTTAAAGACAAAGCTAAGGAGCTTTTGAAACAACTGAAAGAAACCTATCTGACTTCTCCATGGATTGAATTTTGGGTGTCCTTTGGTGTATTTATCCTCATACTTTGGCTCATCATGGTACTATGCTTGGGACGCTTCATTGAGGGAAAATATGCAAAAATGGACACAGCAAGCCAGAAAATCAACTTGATCCTCAAGCCACACACGTCTTCACACGTCGAGAAAAGAGAACTTTCTTCAGTCAACTTCACAGCCAATCCTATACCGGGTGGGGTAGCATGGGACAATACTGACTATGAAATGTTTGGTCCGGTTGAAATCCTCAAATATCCACACCAAATCAAGATCTCGTTGAGTGACTTTGTAAAACCAAACTCATTTGCTGATGATTGGGACTTTGAAAGTATTAATGACATGATGTCTGACCTAGTGATGTCTGCTAAATTTACCAAACATGATTATTTGCAGGGTTCGTCTAATTATGATAGTATGTACTGCTACAACCACTATGGTAACCATTTTCTACATAAATCTGCACAACCTAGAAATGTTTTAAATTATAATCAATCGGAACATTGTGCAACCACTCCAAAAGGAAGCTCAAGAACCGTTTATGACAAATATTCTTATTTTTCAGGGTTCAATACAAGTAAAGCTGAAACATTTTATTTTAAATTGTCAAATAAGACAGGAACAAAAACCATGCTTACAAACACAAAATTGATATATTCGGACTCATTTTTTGAACAAATGAATACATTTGGTTTTGATTATTGGGACAAAAATGTGGAAGTAAAAAGTGTTTGGGGTACAAGAGAATGGCAAGTTCAGGGTATAGAATCATTGTTTAGAGCCTGCATGATCCCAGAACAAATTATATTCTTGAATGACACTATTCAACAAACTACCTGTCTTGGATTAGCCAAAATCAAAGACTTAAATAAACCGTCTATTCCAAAACCAACAATGAACAGCAATAACTCTGCAGATGAAGAGATAGATTCCAAAACCAACAATGAACAGCAATAACTCTGCAGATGAAGAGATAGACGTAAACTATGTATTAAACCAAAACAGAACAAATCCTGATTGGAAACAATGGTTAATCTGGCCCACAGATACTAATAACTGTCAAGACAGATTCCTGAACAAAACACAGGGGTTCACATTGACCAGGCCAGACCCTAGATATTCCCAAAGACAACACCGAGGGATAATCACCACCTACAGTGTGGGCAAACTCTGCCTTCAATGGCTACAAACTTCCACACTGACAGAAATTAAGCAACACCTAACTTTACTTACTGATGGTGCTGACTTGCGTGATTTCATTAAGGGACCGCGCAAACAGCGTCAAAAACGCTTCATAGCAGCCTCTATATATGCAGCTTACAACGAGGCCTGGAAGATAACTCAAATTGAGACAGCAGAAAGTATACGGGAAATTGACCGTATTAATTTGGAAAAATCGCTTTCTGTAGTGGACAATGGGTTAATGACTCTGTCCTCCAGAATTTTTTCATTGGACAGTATTGTGTCTTCAGCAATCGACATAATATCGCAAGACTTACTGTTGTTACAACACGGTCAGTCGCAATTGCGTTCTATTATACAGCTTGGATGGACGTTACAAAATCTGCGTTCAGGCTATGTGCCTTGGCGTTTAATCAACACAACGTCACTATTCCATATCTTTAACCTTACTGATAAACAAATCAGTATGGCACAAAAGGGTGCTGATTATACAATCCTGAGCATTGAGAAACTCGAGAGATTACCATTGACAATGTCAGAACGACCTGTCATTGAATGGATAATACATGGGATAATTAATATTCCGATATCTACTTTCAGGTTCCAATACTGCCAAAAATATATACAGGCTGGCATGTACGAAAAATTGGGAAAAGGGTACATTAAGTCAACATGGAACTTGCCCTATTCACATGCATGTGTCAGTAACTACATGGCGCCCAACGTTTGGAAAGGCGATAAAACTAACGCAAGACTTTAGAGTAACTCAGTCGTGCTCTTTCACTCAGACCCTTTTTTCCCATAATACTCCAAAGACGTCTGGAGTGGGTGAGAGGTAAAATCCGCCAAACCTCGCAGGAGGGAACTCCTATGTATGGTTCTTGGTTCAATCAACGTTGAAGGATACACTGTTCCAAAATATTGTGCATCTAATCTTTGTTTCCATAAGGAACCTGATCTGCAAACAAACAGAATAACCTTCCTGACAGTAAAATGTCAGAAAGTGATGATGAAAGAGAGAGAGTTAGATTAGCAGCTGAACTAATAGAAGCTGATAACACTATGCAAGAAGCAGACCCGGATATAAAACTCATCCCGGTCAACATAAGAAGATCTATAACGTTAAAACTTATAGAAAATGGACTGACACCAAGAGGTGGTACAGTCATATTCGTAATTGAGGCACACGAATATCGGCAGACAGAGGTATTCTATTCATGGATAAACTTTCCAGCAGCAAATGCTGTAACAAAGGACTTCCACTATTATAAAATAGAGGAACCTCCTAATGAGTACACTCCTTTCGAGGAAGTGGAAGTACCACTCAAATTCCAAGAGCACCTGCTCTTGTTTAATGGCGCCCTAAAACATAATAATAAGAGAATGGCAAGTTCAGGGTATAGAATCATTGTTTAGAGCCTGCATGATCCCAGAACAAATTATATTCTTGAATGACACTATTCAACAAACTACCTGTCTTGGATTAGCCAAAATCAAAGACTTAAATAAACCGTCTATTCCAAAACCAACAATGAACAGCAATAACTCTGCAGATGAAGAGATAGATTCCAAAACCAACAATGAACAGCAATAACTCTGCAGATGAAGAGATAGACGTAAACTATGTATTAAACCAAAACAGAACAAATCCTGATTGGAAACAATGGTTAATCTGGCCCACAGATACTAATAACTGTCAAGACAGATTCCTGAACAAAACACAGGGGTTCACATTGACCAGGCCAGACCCTAGATATTCCCAAAGACAACACCCAGGGATAATCACCACCTACAGTGTGGGCAAACTCTGCCTTCAATGGCTACAAACTTCCACACTGACAGAAATTAAGCAACACCTAACTTTACTTACTGATTGTGCTGACTTGCGTGATTTCATTAAGGGACCGCGCAAACAGCGTCAAAAACGCTTCATAGCAGCCTCTATATATGCAGCTTACAACGAGGCCTGGAAGATAACTCAAATTGAGACAGCAGAAAGTATACGGGAAATTGACCGTATTAATTTGGAAAAATCGCTTTCTGTAGTGGACAATGGGTTAATGACTCTGTCCTCCAGAATTTTTTCATTGGACAGTATTGTGTCTTCAGCAATCGACATAATATCGCAAGACTTACTGTTGTTACAACACGGTCAGTCGCAATTGCGTTCTATTATACAGCTTGGATGGACGTTACAAAACCTGCGTTCAGGCTATGTGCCTTGGCGTTTAATCAACACAACGTCACTATTCCATATCTTTAACCTTACTGATAAACAAATCAGTATGGCACAAAAGGGTGCTGATTATACAATCCTGAGCATTGAGAAACTCGAGAGATTACCATTGACAATGTCAGAACGACCTGTCATTGAATGGATAATACATGGGATAATTAATATTCCGATATCTACTTTCAGGTTCCAATACTGCCAAAAATATATACAGGCTGGCATGTACGAAAAATTGGGAAAAGGGTACATTAAGTCAACATGGAACTTGCCCTATTCACATGCATGTGTCAGTAATAAAGGCCAGAAAGTGTTCCTTAGTGGCAATAATTGTGCAATGTCACTAAGCGGTACACTTCTGTGTAATGGAATTAGTTTGCATGGAGCCTGTGAAGGGAACTCAAATAACCTTTCATGTCACCAGCTAGGCACACCTGCAACACAGATAGAACCATTCTTTAAAAGACTCTATAATGGGAGTTACATCCTAATTGTGGATCGCAGATGTTGTAGTCTACTGCCCGGGGTTCCTTATCTCATAAGTACGACTGCGAAGGTCATGTGCTGTGGACGCTTATTGTTCCCCAGCCCCTTTCCAGACAGGGAGGCAAGGACATGGCCTAACTTGAAAATTACTTCTATTCGAATTGATACTTTAAGCAGAATGAAAACAGTGCTTCTTCAGACGCCGACCAGGCTCACGTCATCAAAAGAAACGTATGATCTCCTAGTCGCAAGGACGACTGCAGAGATTCACTCATTGTTATCAACTAATTCCCCCATACATTTCGCAGAAATCCTGAATGAAATCTTAAATATTTCTGTTACCAGTGGAGTCTCAAATGTATTTAAGACATTGTTTTCAGGAGCATTAACACCATTCAAAGCCATACTGGGTATTTTTTCAGACCTCGTCCATTCGATTTTTGGAGGAGTTCCCCTCATTTTGGGACTAATTGCAGGAATCCTATTCTTAGTCCTTATATTTCGTTATGGCAAACCATGTCACAGACAAAACACCTGCGACAAGGGAAGAAACAATCCGAGCCATTGGATACCGGGACCGGATATCAAAAATCCTGGGACTAACCCGGCTTAGAGACCTGAACATGACTTGGTTTCTTTCATTTCGACCGATATGGCAAAGATGTGTTTTACCTGTATTAAGGTGCATGCTGTGTGGAGAAGAATGCGTGTTGGACACCTGTCTGACGCTACAATCGGATGCGCCAATGGATGCAGAAACATTGTTGGGTCCGGTAACGGCTCATGAATTGTGCTGCCCTCAACGGCTGCCAATCCTGATGACGGCATTCGTGGAAACTTCACCACTACGATTAAGGGGTAGTGAAGATCAAGATGAAAGCAGCATCGATCAGGTACGACCTTCTGTCAGCAATACTACTCAAAACGTCAATGGAGACAATCATGCACATGAATGCATGGTTACATCTTATTCCGAGTTAGTGGAACTCTCACAGGAAGCTGTTGACAGCTTTTTCAGCAGTCTCAATGATATGATGTTCTCACCAGAACAGAAATAACGACCCCTGAGCAAGCTAGCACACGGCGTTCCCGACACCTTGAATTTGGCCTTCAACTTTAATAATAAAGTAGCAAGAACAATTTTTCCTCCAGTTCACGGACAGCAATTTTTTTAGCAGCCCCAAAATATTTTTATAATTTTTTCGGGACACTTATCTTCTGCTTAAAGTAAGAACTATTCTTAGAGAACTAATTTCTGTTTTTAGAAACTTCATAGACATTAGCTGCCCGCTGGTATGTTCATAAATATTTTTGAACTGTGATGAAGTGGTCTTGAACTTTTCTTCTGTATTAAGAGCCATTTCATGTGTAATTCTCGTATTCGATTACTAGTAATGTATACATATGCATGATCAATTTAGCATTATTCTACTGCTTGAGTGCATATAGTACATGTGACTATTTTTTTCCCGTATATTACATAATTTCGAAATGCATTATGTGTATTTTGGGGTGGTAAGGTATACACGATACTCTACAGTATGTTTTACTATGCCTAGATTCGTAAATATGGCCATAGTTAGCGTGGAGTGGGTGTGATGTATTCCTATAGGTTCTGTATAGATCCCCCTATTCCTGACCCTATTCTGGTTAACAAATTAACTAGCAGCCATCCCATGATGCAGAAACTGTTATCTGATTAAGCCAGACCACGGCACAGGAGCGCGTTATCTGATTAGGTCATAACGCTTGCCATCTAATTAGGCAAGCAATATTCCTCCAGCCCCTGATAAGGCATACGGAGTTCTCAAAACAAATCAAACCTATGACAACCTGGGAAAATCCCTGCGGCCATTGTTTTGATTTCTCAAAGAACTTCAGTAAAAGAATGTGCTAACGACCAGCTCGTATGACATCCTTATTGACGTATCTATGTCCATCCTTACGTCAATCTCGGCACCTTACAGGTATAAATATTACCGACATTGCCTTAAGCAAACACACGCGGTGGTGACGAGATCGGAGCAGCGAGACTTGCCGAAGCCCAGCAGAGAGCGAAGCCCACTGGCGCTGCCCCGCCTTCCTGACGCGCTGAGAACGAGACGCTGCCTTTCTCCAGCCGAGAAATCCAGCTCCGGCGCTTCCGAGCAGCCCTTGCAGGCAGCTTGGAATATCGAGACCACAGACGAGAGATACCATCCCTCAACCATCCTAGATCTCAGGTACAGAACTGAATAACCCCTTACAGAGAATTCTTGAGTCAGTCACTTGGCAAAACAAACTTAACTCAAACTGCTACTTTCTACTCCAGCCCACGTATTAGGCTTAGGTCAGGTACACTGGGGTAGGCGTGGTTAGAAGCACCAGTTGAGTACGATTAGTTAAATGTATATGTGTATGTATATATTCTATCCATTTTAAATAGCATATGGCCTAGAAACCATATCAATGCTTTTACAGTATTATTTCATAATTCTGCTTTTATTGTATGCACTTTACTTAACCATAAGTATTGCAATAATATCGATTCATTTCTCTTGTACGAGAAAAGAGACTGATCAATAAATAACATCTTTTATTGAACACGCCCGTCTCTTCCTTTTCTCTACAATCTGGTGAAACTAAGAATGCACGTACTGACTGAGTAAAATAAGTTGTCTTTTGTTTTCACACGACTCTAGAGATACACTCTTGATTAGGGGAGAGCAAAGTTGTCATGTTCTATGGTTGTCAGAAACTAAATCCCTTCTTGTCTATCCAGGGAGGTTCAACTCCTCCTTGCCTATTCGAGAAAGTTTCTAGTGAACTCTGAGCTAGCTGGCAAACCCAAAACTTTAAGTCTAATATCGACAGTAGAAGACCTAGTTAACGTCTGGTCTAGGTCTATACTATTGGAGGTATTATTCCAATGCGCAGAGCCTATTGGGATAATAGCTACTACACTACATAGGAACCCAGTCACTGTCTATGCAGTTGCAGAATGACTAAGGCATTGAGACAAGCAGTGGTACAGTCAAATGTGCACAATGTATGCCGTCTCTTAATCCCTTGCAGACTACTGAGTCAGTCCTGCAAAAGTCCAGGTAATAGTCTTGCTTGTCTTGAATCACACTGTGAGTCTGTGTCCACTTTTACAATTATTGTGACAGAAATATGTCCTTATCTAATCACTCTGCTTAAACATAAGCGCTTATAAACTTATCCTGCTGTCAACTACTTGCACTCTAGGAACCCATTCACTGTCTATGCACTTGCAGAATGACTCAGGCATTGAGACAAGCAGTGGTACAGTCAAATATGCACAATGTATGCAGTCCTGTAACCCCTTGCAGACTACTTAGTCAGTCCTGCTAAGTCCAGGTAATAGTCATGCTTGTCTGGAATCACACTGTGAGTCTGTGTCCATTCCTACAATCATCCTGACAGAAGCAGGTCCTTATTTAATCTCTCTGCTGAAACAAGTGCTTATAAACGTATCTTGCTGTCAACTACTAGCCCTCTAGGAACCCAGTCACTGTCTATGCTGTTGCAGAATGACTAAGGCTTTGAGACAAGCAGTGGTACAGTCAAATGTGCACAATGTATGCGGTCCCTTAACCCCTTGCAGACTACTGAGTCAGTCCTGAAAAAGTCCAGGTAATAATCATGCTTGTCTGGAATCACACTGTGAGTCCGTGTACACTTTTACAATCATCCTGACAGAAACATGTCCTTATCTAATCACTCTGCTTAAACATAAGGACTTATAAAAGTATCCTGCTGTCAACTACTTGCACTCTAGGAACCCAGTCACTGTCTATGAACTTGCAGAATGACTCAGGCATTGAGAAAAGCAGTGGTACAGTCAAATGTGCACAATGTATGCGGTCCCTTAACCCCTTGCAGACTACTGAGTCAGTCCTGCAAAGTCCAGGTAATAGTCATGCTTGTCTGGAATCACACTGTGAGTCTGTGTCCACTCCTACAATCATCCCGATAGAAGCATGTCCTTATTTAACCTCTCTGCTGAAACATAAGTTCTTATAAACTAAACTTGCTGTCAACTACTAGCCCTCTAGGAACCCAGTCACTGTCTATGCTGTTGCAGAATGACTAAGGCTTTGAGACAAGTAGTGGTACAGTCAAATGTGCACAATGTATGCGGTCCCTTCACCCCTTGCAGACTACTGAGTCAGTCCTGCAAAAGTCCAGGTAATAGTCATGCATGTCTGGAATCACACTGTGAGTCTGTGTCAACTCTTACAATCATCCTGACAGAAAGATATCCTTATCTAATCACTCTGCTTAAACATAAGCGCTTATAAACGTATCCTGCTGTCAACTACTTGCACTCTAGGTACCCAGTCACTGTATATGCATTTGCAGAATGACTCAAGCATTGAGACAAGCAGTGGTACAGTCAAATGTGCACAATGTATGCGGTCCCTTAAGAGCTTGCAGACTACTGAGTTAGTCCTGCAAAACTCCAGGTAATAGTCATGCTTGTCTGGAATCACACTGTGAGTCTCTGTCCACTCCTACAATCATCCCGACAAAAGCATGTTCTCATCTATTCACTCTGCTGAAACATAAGCGCTTATAAACTTCTTGTGCTGTCAAGTACTAGCACTCTAGGAACCCAGTCACTGTCTATGCATTTGCAGAATGACTCAGGCATTGAGACACGTAGTGGTACAGTGAAATGTGCACAATGTATGAGGTCCCTTAACTCCTTGCAGACTACTGAGTAAGTACTGCAAAAGTCCAGGAAATAGTCGTGCTTGTCTGGAAACACAATGTGAGTCTGTGTCCACTCCGAGAATCATCCTGACAGAAGCATGTCCTTATCTAATCACTCTGCTTAAACATAAGGACTTATAAAATTATCTTGCTGTCAACTACTTGCACTCTAGTAACCCATTCAATGTCTATGCACTTGCAGAATGACTCAGGCATTGAGACAAGCAGTGGTACAGTCAAATATGCACAATGTATGCAGTCCTGTAAACCCTTGCAGACTACTGAGTCAGTCCTACAAAAGTCCAGGTAATAGTCATGCTTGTCTGGAATCATACTGTGAGTTTGTGTCCACTCCTACACTCATCCTGAGAGAAGCATGTCCTTATCTAATCACTCTGCTGAAACATAAGCGCTTATAAACGTATTCTGCTGTCAACTACTAGCACTCTAGAAACCTAGTCACTGTCTATGCACTTGCAGAATGACTCAGGCATTGAGACAAGCAGTGGTACAGTCAAATGTGCACAATGTATGCAGTCCCTTAACCCCTTGCAGACTACTGTACTGAGTCAGTCCTGCAAAAGTCCAGGTAATAGTCATGCATGTCTGGAATCACACTGTGAGTCTGTGTCCACTCCTACAATCATCCTGACAGAAGCAAGTCCTTATCTAATCACTGTGCTGAAACATAAGCGCTTATAAACTTATCCTGCTATCAGCTACTAGCACTCTAGGTACCCAGTCACTGTATACGCACTTGCAGAATGACTCAAGCATTGAGACAAGCAGTGGTACAGTGAAATGTGCACAATGAATGCGGTCCCTTAACCCATTGCAGACTACTGAGTCAGTCCTGCAAAAGTCCAGGTAATAGTCATGCTTGTCTGGCATCACACTGTGAGACTGTGTCCACACCGACAATCATCCTGACAGAAGCATGTCCTTATTTAATCTCTCTGCTGAAACAAGCACTTATAAATGTATCTTGCTGTCAACTACTAGCCCTCTAGGAACCCAGTCACTGTCTATGCAGGAGCAGAATGACTAAGGCATTGAAACAAGCAGTGGTACAGTCAAATGTGCACAACGTATGCAGTCCCTTAACGCTTTGCAGACTACTGAGTCAGTCCTGCAAAACTCCAGGTAATAGTCATGCTTGTCTGGAATCACACTGTGAGTCTCTGTCCACTCCTACAATCATCCCGACAAAAGCATGTTCTCATCTATTCACTCTGCTGAAACATAAGCACTTATAAACTTCTTGTGCTGTCAAGTACTAGCACTCTAGGAACCCAGTCACTGTCTATGCATTTGCAGAATGACTCAGGCATTGAGACAAGCATCGGTACAGTCAAATGTGCACAATGTATGCGTTGCCTTAACCCCTTGCAGACTACTTTACTGAGTCAGTCCTGCAAAAGTCCAGGTAATAGTCATGCTTGTCTGGAATCACACTGTGAGTCTGTGTGCACGCCTACAACCATCCTGACAGAAGCATGTCCTTATCTCATCACTCTGCTGAAACATAAGCGCTTTTAGACTTATCCTGCTGTCAACTATTAGCACTCTAGTTACCCAGTCGGTGTCTATGCACCTGCAGAATGACTCCGGCATTGAGACAAGCAGTGGTACAGTCAAATGTGCACAATGTATGCAGGCCCTTAACTCCTTACAGACTACTGAGTCAGTCCTGCAAAAGTCCAGGTAATAGTCATGCTTGTCTGGCATCACACTGTGAGACTGTGTCCACTCCGACAATCATCCTGACAGAAGCATGTCCTTATTTAATCTCTCTGCTGAAACAAGCACTTATAAATGTATCTTGCTGTCAACTACTAGCCCTCTAGGAACCCAGTCACTGTCTATGCAGGAGCAGAATGACTAAGGCATTGAAACAAGCAGTGGTACAGTCAAATGTGCACAACGTATGCAGTCCCTTAACGCTTTGCAGACTACTGAGTCAGTCCTGCAAAAGTCCAGGTAATAGTCATGCTTATCTGGCATCACACTGTGAGTCTGTGTCCACTCTTACAATCATCCTGACAGAAACATGTCCTTATCTAATCACTCTGCTTAAACATAAGGACTTATAAAATTCTCTTGCTGTCAACTACTTGCACTCTAGTAACCCAGTCACTGTATACGCACTTGCAGAATGACTCAAGCATTGAGACAAGCAGTGGTACAGTCAAATGTGCACAATGAATGCGGTCCCTTAACCCATTGCAGACTACAGAGTCAGTCCTGCAAAAGTCCAGGTAATAGTCCTGCTTGTCTAGAATCACACTGTGAGTCTGTGTCCACTCCTACAATCATCCCGATAGAAGCATGTCCTTATTTAACCTCTCTGCTGAAACATAAGTTCTTATAAACTAAACTTGCTGTCAACTACTAGCCCTCTAGGAATCCAGTCACTGTCTATGCTGTTGCAGAATGACTAAGGCTTTGAGACAAGCAGTGGTACAGTCAAATGTGCACAATGTATGCGGTCCCTTCACCCCTTGCAGACTACTGAGTCAGTCCTGCAAAAGTCCAGGTAATAGTCATGCATGTCTGGAATCACACTGTGAGTCTGTGTCAACTCTTACAATCATCCTGACAGAAAGATATCCTTATCTAATCACTCTGCTTAAACATAAGCGCTTATAAACGTATCCTGCTGTCAACTACTTGCACTCTAGGTACCCAGTCACTGTATATGCATTTGCAGAATGACTCAAGCATTGAGACAAGCAGTGGTACAGTCAAATGTGCACAATGTATGCGGTCCCTTAACAGCTTGCAGACTACTGAGTTAGTCCTGCAAAACTCCAGGTAATAGTCATGCTTGTCTGGAATCACACTGTGAGTCTCTGTCCACTCCTACAATCATCCCGACAAAAGCATGTTCTCATCTATTCACTCTGCTGAAACATAAGCGCTTATAAACTTCTTGTGCTGTCAAGTACTAGCACTCTAGGAACCCAGTCACTGTCTATGCATTTGCAGAATGACTCAGGCATTGAGACACGTAGTGGTACAGTGAAATGTGCACAATGTATGAGGTCCCTTAACTCCTTGCAGACTACTGAGTAAGTACTGCAAAAGTCCAGGAAATAGTCGTGCTTGTCTGGAAACACAATGTGAGTCTGTGTCCACTCCGAGAATCATCCTGACAGAAGCATGTCCTTATCTAATCACTCTGCTTAAACATAAGGACTTATAAAATTATCTTGCAGTCAACTACTTGCACTCTAGTAACCCATTCAATGTCTATGCACTTGCAGAATGACTCAGGCATTGAGACAAGCAGTGGTACAGTCAAATATGCACAATGTATGCAGTCCTGTAAACCCTTGCAGACTACTGAGTCAGTCCTACAAAAGTCCAGGTAATAGTCATGCTTGTCTGGAATCATACTGTGAGTTTGTGTCCACTCCTACACTCATCCTGAGAGAAGCATGTCCTTATCTAATCACTCTGCTGAAACATAAGCGCTTATAAACGTATTCTGCTGTCAACTACTAGCACTCTAGAAACCTAGTCACTGTCTATGCACTTGCAGAATGACTCAGGCATTGAGACAAGCAGTGGTACAGTCAAATGTGCACAATGTATGCAGTCCCTTAACCCCTTGCAGACTACTGTACTGAGTCAGTCCTGCAAAAGTCCAGGTAATAGTCATGCATGTCTGGAATCACACTGTGAGTCTGTGTCCACTCCTACAATCATCCTGACAGAAGCAAGTCCTTATCTAATCACTGTGCTGAAACATAAGCGCTTATAAACTTATCCTGCTATCAGCTACTAGCACTCTAGGTACCCAGTCACTGTATACGCACTTGCAGAATGACTCAAGCATTGAGACAAGCAGTGGTACAGTCAAATGTGCACAATGAATGCGGTCCCTTAACCCATTGCAGACTACTGAGTCAGTCCTGCAAAAGTCCAGGTAATAGTCATGCTTGTCTGGCATCACACTGTGAGACTGTGTCCACTCCGACAATCATCCTGACAGAAGCATGTCCTTATTTAATCTCTCTGCTGAAACAAGCACTTATAAATGTATCTTGCTGTCAACTACTAGCCCTCTAGGAACCCAGTCACTGTCTATGCAGGAGCAGAATGACTAAGGCATTGAAACAAGCAGTGGTACAGTCAAATGAGCACAACGTATGCAGTCCCTTAACGCTTTGCAGACTACTGAGTCAGTCCTGAAAAAGTCCAGGTAATAGTCATGCTTGTCTGGCATCACACTGTGACTCTGTGTCCACTCTTACAATCATCCTGACAGAAACATGTCCTTATCTAATCACTCTGCTTAAACATAAGGACTTATAAAATTCTCTTGCTGTCAACTACTTGCACTCTAGTAACCCAGTCACTGTATACGCACTTGCAGAATGACTCAAGCATTGAGACAAGCAGTGGTACAGTCAAATGTGCACAATGAATGCGGTCCCTTAACCCATTGCAGACTACAGAGTCAGTCCTGCAAAAGTCCAGGTAATAGTCCTGCTTGTCTAGAATCACACTGTGAGTCTGTGTCCACTCCTACACTCATCCTGAGAGAAGAATGTCCTTATCTAAGTACTCTGCTGAAACATAAGCGCTTATAAACGTATTCTTCTGTCAACTACTAGCACTCTAGGAACCTAGTCACTGTCTATGCACTTGCAGAATGAATCCGGCATTTAGACAAGTAGTGGTACAGTCAAATGTGCACAATGTATGCGGTCCCTTAACCCCTTGCAGACTACTGTACTGAGTCAGTCCTGCAAAAGTCCAGGTAATAGTCATGCTCATGCATGTCTGGAATCACACTATGAGTCTGTGTCCACTCCTACAATCATCCTGACAGAAGCAAGTCCTTATCTAATCACTGTGCTGAAACATAAGCGCTTATAAACTTATCCTGCTATCAGCTACTAGCACTCTAGGTACCCAGTCACTGTATACGCACTTGCAGAATGACTCAAGCATTGAGACAAGCAGTGGTACAGTCAAATGTGCACAATGTATGCGGTCCCTTAACCCATTGCAGACTACTGAGTCAGTCCTGCAAATGTCCAGGTAATAGTCATGCTTGTCTGGCATCACACTGTGAGACTGTGTCCACTCCGACAATCATCCTGACAGAAGCATGTCCTTATTTAATCTCTCTGCCGAAACAAGCACTTATAAATGTATCTTGCTGTCAACTACTAGCCCTCTCGGAACCCAGTTACTGTCTATGCAGGTGCAGAATGACTAAGGCATTGAGACAAGCAGTGGTACAGTCAAATGTGCACAATGTATGCGGTCCCTTAACGCCTTGCAGACTACTGAGTCAGTCCTGCAAAAGTCCAGGTAATAGTCTTGCTTGTCTTGAATCACACTGTGACTCTGTGTCCACTCTTACAATCATCCTGAGAGAAATATGTCCTTATCTAATCACTGTGCTTAAACATAAGCGCTTATAAACTTATCCTGCTGTCAACTACTTGCACTCTAGGAACCCATTCACTGTCTATGCACTTGCAGAATGACTCAGGCATTGAGACAAGCAGTGGTACAGTCAAATTTGCACAATGTATGCAGTTCTGTAACCCCTTGCAGACTTCTTAGTCAGTCCTGCTAAGTCCAGGTAATAGTCATGCTTGTCTGGAATCACACTGTGAGTCTGTGTCCATTCCTACAATCATCCTGACAGAAGCATGTCCTTATTTAACCTCTCTGCTGAAACAAGTGCTTATAAACGTATCTTGCTGTCAACTACTAGCCCTCTAGGAACCCAGTCACTGTCTATGCTGTTGCAGAATGACTAAGGCTTTGAGACAAGCAGTGGTACAGTCAAATGTGCACAATGTATGCGGTCCCTTAACCCCTTGCAGACTACTGAGTCAGTCCTCCAAAATTCCAGGTCATAGTCATGCTTGTCTTTAATCACACTGTGAGTCTGTGTCCACTCCTACAATCATCTTGACAGAAGCATGTCCTTATCTAATCACTCTGCTGAAACATAAGTGCTTATAAACCTATCCTGTTGTCAACTACTAGCACTCCAGGAACCCAGTCACTGTCTATGCATTTGCAGAATGACTCAGGCATTGAGACAAGCATTGGTACAGTCAAATGTGCACAATGTATGCGGTGCCTTAACCCCTTGCAGACTACTTTACTGAGTCAGTCCTGCAAAAGTCCAGGTAATAGTCATGCTTGTCTGGAATCACACTGTGAGTCTGTGTGCACGCCTACAACCATCCTGACAGAAGCATGTCCTTATCTCATCACTCTGCTGAAACATAAGCGCTTTTAGACTTATCCTGCTGTCAACTACTAGCACTCTAGTTACCCAGTCACTGTCTATGCACTTGCAGAATGACTCAGGCATTGAGACAAGCAGTGGTACAGTCAAATATGCACAATGTATGCAGTTCTGTAACCCCTTGCAGACTTCTTAGTCAGTCCTGCTAAGTCCAGGTAATAGTCATGCTTGTCTGGAATCACACTGTGAGTCTGTGTCCATTCCTACAATCATCCTGACAGAAGCATGTCCTTATTTAATCTCTCTGCTGAAACAAGTGCTTATAAACGTATCTTGCTATCAACTACTAGCCCTCTAGGAACCCAGTCACTGTCTATGCTGTTGCAGAATGACTAAGGCTTTGAGACAAGCAGTGGTACAGTCAAATGTGCACAATATATGTGGTCCCTTAACCCCTTGCAGACTACTGAGTCAGTCCTGAAAAAGTCCAGGTAATAATCATGCTTGTCTGGAATCACACTGTGAGTCTGTGTCCACTCCGACAATCATCCTGACAGAAGCATGCCCTTCTCTAATCACTCTGCTTAAACATAAGGACTTATAAAATTCTCTTGCTGTCAACTACTTGCACTCTAGTAACCCAATAAATGTCTATGCACTTGCAGAATGACTCAGGCATTGAGACAAGCAGTGGTACAGTCAAATATGCACAATGTATGCAGTCCTGTAACCCCTTGCAGACTACTGAGTCAGTCCTACAAAAGTCCAGGTAATAGTCATGCTTGTCTGGAATCATACTGTGAGTCTGTGTCCACTCCTACAATCATCCTGATAGAAGCATGTCCTTATCTAAATACTCTGCTGAGACATAAGCGCTTATAAACTTATCCTGCTGCCAACTACTAGCACTCTAGGAACCCAGTCACTGTCTATGCATTTGCAGAATGACTCAGGCATTGAGACAAGCAGTGATACAGTCAAATGTGCACAATGTATGCGGTCCCTTAACCCCTTGCAGACTACTGAGTCTGTCCTGTGTCACTCCAGGTAACAGTCATGCTTGTCTGGAATCACACTGTGAGTCTGTGTCCACTCTTACAATCATCCTGACAGAAACGTGTCCTTATCTAATCTCTTAGATTAAACATAATCGCTTATAAACTTATACTGCTGTCAACTACTTGCACTCTAGGAACCCAGTCACTATCTATGCACTTGCAGAATGACTCAGGCATTGAGACAAGCAGTGGTACAGTCAAATATGCACAATGTATACAGTCCCGTAAACCCTTGCTGACTACCGAGTCAGTCCTGCAAAAGTCCAGGTAATAGTCCTACTTGTCTTGAATCACACTGTGAGTCTGTGTCCACTCTTACCCTCATCCTGAGAGAAGCATGTCCTTATCTAATCACTCTGCTGAAACATAAGCGCTCATAAACGTATTCTGCTGTCAACTACTAGCACTCTAGAAACCTAGTCACTGTCTATGCATTTGCAGAAGTACTCAGGCATTGAGACAAGCAGTGGTACAGTCAAATGGGCACAATGTATGCGGTCCCTCAACCCCTTGCAGACTACTGTACTGAGTCAGCCCTGCAAAAGAACAGGTAATAGTCATGCATGTCTGGAATCACACTGAGTCTCTGTCCACTCCTACAATCATCCTGACAGAAGCAAGTCCTTGTCTAATCACTGTGCTGAAACATAAGCGCTTATAAACTTATCCTGCTGTCAACTTCTAGCACTCTAGGTACACATTCACTGTCTAGGCACTTGCAGAATGACTTAAGCATTAAGTCAAGCAGTGGTACAGTCAAATGTGCACAATGTATGCGGTCCCTCAACCCCTTGCAGACTACTGAGTCAGTCCTGCAAAAGTCCAGGTAATAGTCATGCTTGTCTGGAATCACACTGTGAGTCTGTTTCACTCCGACAATCATCCAGACAGAAGCATGTCCTTATTTAATCTCTTTGCTGAAACAAGCACTTATACATGTATCTTGGTGTCAACTACTAGCCCTCTAGGAACCCAGTCACTGTCTATGCAGTTGCAGAATGACTAAGGCATTGAGACAAGCAGTGGTACAGTCAAATGTGCACAATGTATGCGGTCCCTTAACCCCTTGCAAACTAGTGAGTAAGTCCTACAAAAGGCCAGGTAATAGTCATGCTTGTCTGGAATCATACTGTGAGTCTGTGTCCACTCTTACAATCATCCTGACAGAAACATGTCCTTATCTAATCACTCTGCTTAAACATAAGTGCTTATAAACTTATTTTGCTGTCATCTACTTACACTCTAGGAACCCAGTCACTGTCTATGCACTTGCAGAATGACTCAGGCATTGAGACAAGCAGTGGTACAGTCAAATATGCACAATGTATGCAGTCCCGTAAGCCCTTGCTGACTACCTAGTCAGTCCTGCAATAGTCCAGGTAATAGTCCTGCTTGTCTTGAATCACACTGTGAGTCTGTGTCCACTCCTACACTCATACTGAGAGAAGCATGTCCTTATCTAATCACCCTGCTGAAACATAAGCACTTATAAACGTATTCTGCTGTCAACTACTAGCACTGTAGGAACCTAGTCACTGTCTATGCACTTGCAGAATGACTTAGGCATTGAGGCAAGCAGTGGTACAGTCAAATGTGCACAATGTATGCGGTCCATTAACCCCTTGCAGACTACTGTACTGAGTCAGTCCTGCAAAAGAACAGGTAATAGTCATGCATGTCTGGAATCACACTGTGAGTCTGTGTCCACTCCTACAATCATCCTGACAGAAGCAAGTCCTTATCTAATCATTGTGCTGAAACATAAGTGCTTATAAACTTATCCTGCTGTCAACTACTAGCACTCTAGGTACGCATTCACTGTCTATGCACTTGCAGAATGACTCAAGTATTGAGACAAGCAGCGGTACAGTCAAATGTGCACAATGTATGCGGTCCCTTAACCCCTTGCAGACTACTGAGTCAGTCCTGCAAAAGTCCAGGTAATAGTCATGCTTGTCTGGACTCACACTGTGGGTCTGTGTCACTCCGACAATCATCCTGACAGAAGCATGTCCTTATTTAATCTCTCTGCTGAAACAAGTGCTTATAAAC
This sequence comes from Lissotriton helveticus, assembly GCF_964261635.1. Taxonomy (NCBI): domain Eukaryota; kingdom Metazoa; phylum Chordata; class Amphibia; order Caudata; family Salamandridae; genus Lissotriton; species Lissotriton helveticus. The sequence goes on along the minus strand of NC_136057.1, from coordinate 894,722,103 downwards.
GTATCTTGCTGTCAACTACTAGCCCTCTAGGAACCCAGTCACTGTCTATGCAGTTGCAGAATGACTAAGGCATTGAGACAAGCAGTGGTACGGTAAAATGTGCACAATGTATGCGGTCCCTTAACCCCTTGCAAACTAGTGAGTAAGTCCTACAAAAGTCCAGGTAATAGTCATGCTTGTCTGGAATCATACTGTGAGTCTGTGTCAACTCCTACAATCATCCTGATAGAAGCATGTCCTTATCTAATCACTCTGCTGAAACATAAGCGCTTATAAACTTATCCTGCTGTCAACTACTAGCACTCTAGGAACTCAGTCACTATCTATGCACTTGCAAAATGACTCAGGCATTGAGACAAGCAGTGGTACAGTGAAATGTGCACAATGTATAAGTCCCTTAACCCCTTGCAGACTACTGTACTGAGTCAGTCCTGCAAAAGTCCAGGTAATAGTCATGCTTGTCTAGAATCACACTGTGAGTCTGTGTCCACTCCTACAATCATCCTGACAGAAGCATGTCCTTATCTAACCACTCTGCTGAAACATAAGCGCTTATAAATGTATTCTGCTGTCAACTACTAGCACTCTAGAAACCTAGTCACTGTCTCTGCACTTGCAGAATGACTCAGGCATTGAGACAAGCAGTGGTACAGTCAAATGTGCACAATGTATGCGGTCCCTTAACCCCTTGCAGACTACTGTACTGAGTCAGTCCTGCAAAAGTCCAGGTAATAGTCATGCATGTCTGGAATCACACTGTGAGTCTGTGTCCACTCCTCAATCATCCTGACAGAAGCAAGACCTTATCTAATCACTCTGCTGAAACCTAAGCGCTTATAAACATATCCTTATGTCAACTACTAGCACTCTAGGTACCCAGTCACTGTCTACGCACTTGCAGAATGACTCAAGCATTGAGACAAGCAGTGGTAAAGTCAAATATGCACAATGCATGCGGTCCCTTAACCGCTTGCAGACTACTGAGTTAGTCCTTCAAAAGTCCAGGTAATAGTCATGCTTGTCTGGAATCACACTGTGAGTCTGTGTCCACTCCTACAATCATCCCGACAGAAGCATGTTCTCATCTATTCACTCTGCTGAAACATAAGCGCTGATAAACTTCTTGCGCTGTCAAGTACTAGCACTCTAGGAACCCAGTCACTGTCTATGCATTTGCAGAATGACTCAGGCATTGAGACACGTAGTGGTACAGTGACATGTGCACAATGTTTGAGGTCCCTTAACCCCTTGCAGACTACTGAGTCAGTACTGCAAAAGTCCAGGTAATAGTCATGCTTGTCTGGAATCACACTGTGAGTCTGTGTCCACTTCGACAATCATCCTGACAGAAGCATTTCCTTATTTAATCTCTCTGCTGAAACAAGCGCTTGTCAACTACTAGCCCTCTAGGAACCCAGTCACTGTCTATGCAGTTGCAGAATGACTAAGGCATTGAGACAAGCAGTGGTACAGTCAAATGTGCACAATGTATGTGGTCCCTTAACCCCTTGCAGTCTACTGAGTCAGTCCTGAAAAAGTCCAGGTAATAGTCATGCTTCTCTGGAATCACACTGTGAGTCTGTGTCCACTCTTACAATCATCCTGACAGAAGCATGTCCTTATCTAATCACTCTGCCTAAACATAAGCGCTAATAAACTTATCTTGCTGTCAACTACTTCCACTCTAGGAACCCAGTCACTGTCTATGCACTTGCAGAATGACTCAGGAATTGAGACTAGCAGTGGTACAGTCAAATATGCACAATGTATGCAGTCCCATAAGCCCTTGCTGACTACCGAGTCAGTCCTGCAATAGTCCAGGTAATAGTCCTGCTTGTCTTGAATCACACTGTGAGTCTGTGTCCACTCCTACACTCATACTGAGAGAAGCATGTCCTTATCTAATCACTCTGCTGAAACATAAGCACTTATAAATGTATTCTGCTGTCAACTACTAGCACTGTAGGAACCTAGTCACTGTCTATGCACTTGCAGAATGACTCAGGCATTGAGGCAAGCAGTGGTACAGTCAAATGTGCACAATGTATGCAGTTCCTTAACCCCTTGCAGACTACTGTTCTGAGTCAGTCCTGCAAAAGTCCAGGTAATAGTCATGCATGTCTGGAATCACACTGTGAGTCTGTGTCCACTCCTACAATCATCCTGACAGAAGCAAGTCCTTATCTAATCACTCTGCTGAAACGTACGCGCATATAAACTTATCCTTATGTCAACTACTAGCACTCTAGGTACCCAGCCACTGTCTACGCACTTGCAGAATGACTCAAGCATTGAGACAAGCAGTGGTACAGTCAAATCTGCACAATGTATGCGGTCCCTTAACCGCTTGCAGACTACTGAGTTAGTCCTTCAAAAGTCCAGGTAATAGTCATGCTTTTCTGGAATCACACTGTGAGTCTGTGTCCACTCCTACAATCATCCCGACAGAAGCAAGTTCTCATCTATTCACTCTGCTGAAACATAAGCGCTGATAAATTTCATGTGCTGTCAAGTACTAGCACTCTAGGAACCCAGTCACTGTCTATGCATTTGCAGAATGTCTCAGGCATTGAGTCACGCAGTGGTACAGTGAAATGTGCACGATATATGAGGTCCCTTAACCCCTTGCAGACTACTGAGTCAGTACTGCAAAAGTCCAGGTAATAGTCATGCTTGTCTGGAATCACACTGTGAGTCTGTGTCCACTCCGACAATGATCCTGACAGAAGCGTGTCCTTATTTAATCTATCTGCTGAAACAAGCGCTTATAAACGTATCTTGCTGTCAACTACTAGCCCTCTAGGAACCCAGTCACTGTCTATGCAGTTGCAGAATGACTAATGCATTGAGACAAGCAGTGGTATAGTCAAATGTGCACAATGTATGCGGTCCCTTAACCCCTTGCAGACTACTGAGTCAGTCCTGAAAAAGTCCAGGTAATAGTCATGCTTGTCTGGAATCACACTGTGAGTCTGTGTCCACTCTTACAATCATCCTGACAGAAACATGTCCTTATCTAATCACTGTGCTGAAACATAAGCGCTTATAAACTTATCCTGCTGTCAACTACTAGCACTCTAGGTACGGATTCACTGTCTATGCACTTGCAGAATGACTCAAGTATTGAGACAAGCAGCGGTACAGTCAAATGTACACAATGTATGCGGTCCCTTAACCCCTTGCAGACTACTGAGTCAGTCCTGCAAAAGTCCAGGTAATAGTCATGCTTGTCTGGAATCACACTGTGAGTTTGCGTCCACTCCTACAATCATCCTGACAGAAGGTTGTCCTTATCTAATCACTCTGCTGAAACATAAGCGCTTATAAACCTATCCTGCTGTCAACTACAAGCACTCTAGGAACCCAGTCACTGTCTATGCATTTGCAGAATGACTCAGGCATTGAGACAAGATGTGATACAGTCAAATGTGCACAATGTATGCGGTCCCTTAACCCCTTGCAGACTACTGAGTCAGTCCTGTGTCACTCCAGGTAACAGTCATGCTTGTCTGGAATCACACTGTGAGTCTGTGTCCACTCTTACAATCATCCTGACAGAAACGTGTCCTTATCTAATCACTCTGCTTAAACATAATCGCTTATAAACTTATACTGCTGTCAACTACTTGCACTCTAGGAACCCAGTCACTATCTATGCACTTGCAGAATGACTCAGGCATTGAGACAAGCAGTGGTACAGTCAAATATGCACAATGTATACAGTCCCGTAAACCCTTGCTGACTACCGAGTCAGTCCTGCAAAAGTCCAGGTAATAGTCCTGCTTGTCTTGAATCACACTGTGAGTCTGTGTCCACTTCTACACTCATCCTGAGAGAAGCATGTCCTTATCTAATCACTCTGCTGAAACATAAGCGCTTTATAAACGTATTCTGCTGTCAACTACTAGCACTCTAGGAACCCAGTCACTGTCTATGCATTTGCAGAAGTACTCAGGCATTGAGACAAGCAGTGGTACAGTCAAATATGCACAATGTATGCAGTCCCATAAGCCCTTGCTGACTACCGAGTCAGTCCTGCAATAGTCCAGGTAATAGTCCTGCTTGTCTTGAATCACACTGTGAGTCTGAGTCCACTCCTACACTCATACTGAGAGAAGCATGTCCTTATCTAATCACTTTGCTGAAACATAAGCACTTTATAAACGTATTCTGCTGTCAACTACTAGCACTCTAGGAACCCAGTCACTGTCTATGTATTTGCAGAAGTACTCAGGCATTGAGACAAGCAGTGGTACAGTCAAATGGGCACAATGTATGCGGTCCCTCAACCCCTTGCAGACTACTGTACTGAGTCAGCCCTGCAAAAGAACAGGTAATAGTCATGCATGTCTGGAATCACACTGAGTCTCTGTCCACTCCTACAATCATCCTGACAGAAGCAAGTCCTTGTCTAATGACTGTGCTGAAACATAAGCGCTTATAAACTTATCCTGCTGTCAACTTTTAGCACTCTAGGTACACATTCACTGTCTAGGCACTTGCAGAATGACTTAAGCATTAAGTCAATCAGTGGTACAGTCAAATGTGCACAATGTATGTGGTCCCTCAACCCCTTGCTGACTACTGAGTCAGTCCTGCAAAAGTCCAGGTAATAGTCATGCTTGTCTGGAATCACACTGTGAGTCTGTTTCACTCCGACAATCATCCAGACAGAAGCATGTCCTTATTTAATCTCTTTGCTGAAACAAGCACTTATAAATGTATATTGGTGTCAACTACTAGCCCTCTAGGAGCCCAGTCACTGTCTATGCATTTGCAGAATAACTCAGGCATTGAGACAAGCAGTGGTACAGTCAAATGTGCACAATGTATGCGGTCCCTTAACCCCTTGCAGACTACTGTACTGAGTCAGTCCTGCAAAAGTCCAGGTAATAGTCATGCTTGTCTAGAATCACACTGTGAGTCTGTGTCCACTCCTACAATCATCCTGACAGAAGCATGTCCTTATCTAATCACTCTGCTTAAACATAAGCGCTTATAAACCTATCCTGCTGTCAACTACTAGCACTCTAGTAACCCAGTCACTGTCTATGCATTTGCAGAATAACTCAGGCATTGAGACAAGCAGTGGTACAGTCAAATGTGCACAATGTATGCGGTCCCTTAACCCCTAGCAGACTACTGAGTCAGTCCTGAAAAAGTCCAGGTAATAATCATGCTTGTCTGGAATCACACTGTGAGTCTGTGTCCACTCTTACAATCATGCTGACAGAAACATGTCCTCATCTAATCACTCTGCTGAAACATAAGCGCTTATAAACGTATTCTGCTGTCAACTACTAGCACTCTAGAAACCTAGGGCCCGATGTAGGTCGGTCGGTAACGGCCGAAAATCGGTATTTTCGGCCGTTACCGATCGGAATAGAGACAACGGGATGTAGGAGGCCGAAATCCGGCGAAATCGGCGATTTTACCGAATCGGAAAGTCACCAACTGGCATATGCATCAACGTTCGTAAATACCAGTCGGTAATACCGAAAAATAACGAATCGCTAATATGAACATGCAAACCGCGATGCATCAAAGTAATCGGTAAAAAATACCGAGTCGGTAATAATCGCTAATAAAGAACGAGTAAACGCCAGCGCGAGTAACAAAAACCGTAATCGGAAATACCGAGTCGGTATTACCGGATCCGGTAATAGCGGAATCGGTAATACCGAAAACGGGAAAATAACGCGACGCTTCGGAAGCAGGCTGATGACATCACAACCAGGAAGTAGGACACCCACGCTGCATTCAGTGTCCGGAGTTGCACAGAGGAGGAGGCAGAGCTCAGGAGCTGAGGTCCCACACTGAACCAGAAGCAAGCAGGAAAAAGGTAGCAGGACAGGATGGAGAAGGAGGCCCCCCAGCATGGAAAGGACACATCCCGAAAGCGAAAACGAAAGTTTTCAGATAAGGAGCTGGAAATCCTCATACAGAGTGTGAGCAGCAACCATGATCGCATATTTGGCAAGTTGTCGCTTAAGGTGCCAGAGGCAGAAAAAAGGAAGATGTGGCTGCGCATCATGGACAAGGTGAATGCCTGCGGAGTCACCCACCGCAGCATCGACGACCTCAAAAAACGATGGTACGACCTGCGTAAGAGGGCCAAGGAGAAGATTGCGCAGAGGGTCAGGGATGCTGCTGGCACAGGAGGGGGACCATCAAACGTGACGCCTAACACTGACCTGGAGGATCTAGTGGAGGCCACCATAGAACGTGAAGCTGTTGTGGGGGTCACAAGTCTGGACACCTCAGGTGCTGCGGAAGGAGGACAAGGTAAGAGGCATGCCAGCGTAACGATGCAGCGTGTACGTAGTCCCTGCCCACTCCCCCATGCCAGACCCAGTGCACATGTAGCGTTGCCCTACACACACACCCTCACCACTGTGTTGCACCATGGGAGATGTAGTCAATACATGAATGGGTGCATGCCTGAGCCCAGAGATGAATACAGCTGCCAAGGGTCAAATGTCAGTCAACAAAAGTAATTTATTGTGAGATGCCACAGCTATTGTCACATACCATACCATGATATTAACTATGCACTGTTTCACACACAGATGCATCCCCCATCGATTCAGACGACAGTGGCCACCTTGTCATCTCAGAGACGCCAGTGTTGTCAGAAGCGGAGTGCTCAGAGGGAGCTGAAGTCATGTCCTCCCCTTCACCACCACGCCGGACAACACCTCCACCGTCCTCCCGGCCGAAGCAACCACCACCGCCACCGTCCTCCCGGCCGAAGCAACCACCACCGCCACCGTCCTCCCGGCCGAAGCAACCACCACCGCCACCGTCCTCCCGGCCGAAGCAACCACCACCACCACCATCCTCCCAGTCCAAGACACCACCACCACCACCCTCGCGGACCAAGACACCACCACCACCAGTGCTGCCCACTCCGCAGAGCCACAGAGCAGATGTTGCCGCCCTGTCCGTGATGGAGTCAGATCAATCTTCATCACACCCAAATGTTCCACGCCAGGCTGTCGTCACTCCAACCAGCCACACTGCAGGCCGACAGCGCATCAGGCAGAGGGTTGTGTCCCCGGGTCGGGCTGCTGCAAGACCGGTCGATCTGTCCGGAGGGTACGGAGTAGTGGAGGCCCGGATGCTGCGTGTCCAGCGCCTGCAGGGGAGACACATGGGTGCCATGAAACTCAGCATGACACAACTATGCAACAAACTAGGCTACATGACTGCCGCAGTGCGTGAGCACACCACTGCCGTATCTGCGGGCAACAAAGACATCAAGCTGTGCCTGCAAGAACTGACACGTGCCATACTCGCAGGCCAAAGGAGTGAGCGCCGGCGTCACAGGCAGGTCATGCTGGCAGTGAATACCACAAACAAGGCCATCAATAAGATGTGCAACAGCACGGCTGTGCTGTCACGCAGGTCCGTGTCCCTGCAAGTGGATCTTGGTCATTTATGTGGGGATGTGGCAAAGGCCCTTGAGAGGGTGACCACTGCAGTGGAGCAACTGCAGCCAGGGTCAGCCAGTGTCAGCAGTCTGGGGGCGGAAGAGGGGAGTGAGGCAGCCTCCAGTGTCAGCAGCGTCTCCCTGCCGGACACCAGCGTGAGGAGGCGCAGTGGCCGCAGTGCAACTGCCACTGACTCCCATCGTGTACAACCCGAGGAGTCACAGGACAAGAGACTGGGGGTACGCGGCAAACGGAAGTAAACATGTGGCATAGTCACACTGTCCTTGGTGAGGTAACCATGGACAGACCAAAGTGCCTCACGCGCCACCTGTTCTGAGAAGGGACATTGCTAGTTTTTTTCGCTGCGGCAGCAGCTTGTTTGTGTTACGTTTTTCTGCACCAGTCAGGTGTCCATGCCCATTAAACCCTTGCAAAACTGATCCTGTTGTCAAGTCACTCTCTTACCTGTCTCAGAAATGATTACGTGTGATGTATGCCCGTCTCCTTTGCCCTTCAGCTGTGTTGGGCACATGTGCCTGTTGGTGTTGTGGGGGGGGTTGCTGGGCACGCAGTTCTTCCTCTCCCTCCACCTCTATGTGTATCCCCATGCGCGTGGCGATGTTGTGCAGGATGGCACACACAGCAATTATCTGGCAGCAGGTCACTGGGTCGTACTGCAAAGCACCTCCAGTCTTGTGCAGTATTCGGAAGCGGCTCTTCAGGATGCCGAATGTTCGCTCAACCACATTCCTAGTACTGATGTGTGCCCTGTTGTAGCGCTGCTCTTGCGGGGTAGCTGGGTTGAGATAGGGCGTGAGGAGATATTCACGCAATGCGTATGCGCTGTCACCTGCAGGATGGGGAGAGAATGGTAATCAGCATTAATGGAATTATACATGTGGGGAAGGAGTGGATGGGGAGTACGATGATGCAGCTATTTGTACCTAGTAGGTGTCCCTCTCCGAATTCTCCGTTGATCAGGCGCCTGTGGAGGCCACAGTGACGGAAAATGTAGGCGTCATGTGTGCTCCCGGGAAATTGGGCTACAATGTCGGTAATGATCAACTTGGCATTGCACACCACCTGAACATTTATTGAATGATACGATTTCCGGTTGCGGTAAATGTATTCGGTGGCTGATGGAGGACAGATGGGGACATGCGTGCAGTCGACACACCCGATGACATGGGGGAATTGTGCCACCTGGTAGAATTCCCGTTTGGTGCGGGTTAGCTGCTGGGGGGTTCTGGGGAAGGTGATGTGGCGATTGAGAAATGTCAGCATGGCCTCTAGAAACCGGTGGAAAAAGCGTGATAAGGCACTTTGCGACACGCCTCCTGTCTCAGCTATTACCCCCTGGAAGCTTCCAGATGCAAGCAGGTGCAGGCAGCATAGCACCTGCACATGGGCAGGTATGGCGTTGGTCCGACGGGTCTCGTGCTGCAGTAAGGGTGTCAGGTCTGCTATTAGGTGCATTATCATGGCACGGTTCAGTCTGTACTTGACGTACACCTGTTCCTCGGTCTGCCCCAGCAAAGTGATGCGAACCCTGAAGATCCTGTCCTGTATCATCCTCCTGCGCTGGGCCTGGGCGTTGATCCTCCACCTCCTAGCAAGCACGTACAGGGCAGCCATTTTGGTGTACATGTGGGGTTTCCCAGGGCATTTATGAAGGGTAACTGATTGTCAGCACCTGCTGATGGGGTTTAAATTTTTTTTTCTGTCCTTCTGTTAACTTTACCTCCTGATTGTGATTCCCCTTATTTTGCTCATGCTAAATAGCGATTTTGGGGATTTCCGGTATTAGCGACTGTTCATGCATACCATTTCCATTCGTTATTGCCTATTCGGTATTTCCGAACTATTGCTTTGTGGTTCGGTATTTCCGAATGTCTGTTTAACGATTCGGTAATTTACCGCGGGGCCATTTAGCGGTTCTTTATTTTTTTCCGATTTTCGGTTTGATGCATTGCAATTTATGGTTTTGCGGTCGGTATCGGCCTGTTTTTCCGAATCGCTGTTTTACCGGGAGGTATTTCCGTTGATGCATATGCCTGCAAGTCGGTAGAATTCCAAATCGGAAAAAAGTAGGAATCGGAAAAATCTCCGATTCGGTAGAATACCTAATCGGAGATTTTTCCGATTCCTACATTTTTCCGAATCGGAATTCTACCGACTCGGTGACTTTCCGATTCGGTAAAATCGCCGATTTGGTATAAATTCCGAATCGGTGAAAATCCGATTCGATGCGAAAAGCTGAAGATTGAGATGTAGGTAAGCACTGAAATACCGAATTTGCTTCAAATTCGGTATTTCAGAGTCGGAAATTACCATGGATTGGAATCAGGTGGTAACCAGGTGCAACCTATAAAAAAGGACCCAAAATGCAGTTCTACTTGCAACATGGCAGCTTTCTATGTCATAGCAAGACGGCTACGGCTACAGCAGGAAGGAGAGAGGGAATGGCTGAGACAGGAGCAGGTGTACAGACAGCGGATCACCCTGTGCATGCTGACAGATCCAGAGATCCTACAGAGGTACAGGCTGGAGGCAGAGACCATCAGAGACCTCATTAGGGACCTCCAACCCCTGTTGCAGCACCCCACCCCAAGGGCACACGCAATCCCTGTGCAGGTGCAGGTGCTATGCTGCCTACACCTGCTGGCGTCTGGCAGCTATCAAAGTGTAGTTGCAGTGGCAGGAGGGGTGACCCAGAGCAGCCTGTCAAGGTTCTTCCACAAGTTCCTTGATGCCATGATCCAGAGGATGGACCACTACATTTCCTTCCCTTCCACCCATGCAGAACTGGCACAGACAAAAGCTGAATTCTATCAGATGGCAAGATTCCCCCACATCATTGGCTGCATAGATGGCACACACATTCCGATTTGCCCCCCTGCTGACACGGAATACGTATTCCGCAATCGGAAGTCACGGCACACCATAAATGTGCAGGTGATATGCAATGCTAAGTGTGTCATCACTGACCTGGTTGCAAAGTTTCCGGGGAGTACCCACGACTCCTATATCTTCCAGAGTAGCGGCATTTATGCACGGCTGATGGCAGGGGAATTTGGTGAAGGATACCTCCTAGGTAAGACACAGTGTCAGACCCCCATAACCAAAATTGCATTGTGAAGTACATGTATGCATTTGAGTAATGTTACCCCTTTTCCTTGTAGGCGACAGTGCATATGCCCTACGCTCGTTCATTCTCACCCCCTACCTCAACCCCTCAACACCTAGCCAAAGGAGGTACAACCGTGCCCACAAAAGCACGAGGAATGTGGTGGAAAGGACCTTTGGCATCTGGAAGAGCAGGTTCAGATGTCTGCACAAGAGCGGAGGTGCAAGGCAATATACCCCCATCACCTGCTGCAAGATTATTGCTGTCTGTGCAATGTTGCACAACCTTGCAGTCAGGAAAGGCACTGAGGTTGAGTTATCCGACTACGAGGACCCTGATGATGACAATGCTGTGCCACTACCACAACCTGCTGGACTCCCTGCACCAACTGACGGCAGATACAGGCGTCAGGAGATAACAGACAACTATTTCTGAGTGAGTACAGATGCACAAACAGGTCAATGTATGTTTTCAGAAATTAAATTTAATAATGTTGCATCAACGTTACTGCACTGATGTGCAACAAAAGAAAAGTTAAACAAGAAGGGGTAGAAATGTCCATTGTCCGGGTTGCCTCACCCGCACTGGCAGTCTTATTTTTTGCTGCGCTTAGCAGGCCCACTAGGATGAGCCTCACCCCCTTCTGAATGCCCTGCAGCCTCAGCTGAGCGCCTGCTGCTCCGGCGCGGCTCTGACACTGCGCTGGCCGGGCTGCTGCGGCTGCTGCTGTCCCCAGCCTCGCCCAGGACGGGATTCACTACGGTGTTGGAGATCAGTAGTGTCTCCATGGCGGTGGTAATACGGCCCATGCCCCTAGTGACCTCGGACATGTTCTGTGTGAGGCTGGCCTCCATGTTTGCCCCACGTTGGCATAGCTGGGCAGTCGCAGCTGCAAGGCGGTTGAGTGACCTGTTCTGTATTCGTGCATCCCTGCGACGACATAGCTCATGGTCATCCAATCTGTTGCAGAGCTGGGTGATGGCAGTGGTCATTCGGCCAATAGATGTAGCTATCTCCTTGTTGCTGTCAACAAAGGTCTTGAAGCCCTGTGTCATTTCACCCATCTGCAGGTTGTGCAGGCGCAACTGGCGATGGCAGGCCAGGATGGATTTTGCCTGCATCCTCTGTATCGTAACCATACTGGTCTCCAGCCCTGCGAAGACGCTGCCTCCCGGAGCTTGTATTGGGCTGCTGGTTGCACGTGGCCTCCGTGGATTTCTGCTGCCCTGCTGTGTGTGCTGGGGTGACGCTGGTGTCACAGGGTCTTGTGCAGGAGCCTGACCCGCTGCCCCCTCCATGATGACTAATGGAGCAACAATTCTCCTCCGGGCCGGGGATGTGGCAGGTGCAGGGTGGCTCTGTGGTGGTGTGTTCTCCGGGGAGAATAGCAATGTGGGCGACTGAGACAGAGACAGTCGGGAGGAGTGTGGATGTGTGAGGGAATGTCCAGAGTCCTCCTCATTGCCCAGGGCACAGCTGTTGTCCTCCTCCTGTGCTGCTGCACTGGTGCTTGCCCCCGCCACCGCACTGGCTGTTGGTGCTGGAGCTGATGCTGCTCCCCCGCCTGATGGTGCCCCTAGGTATAAAGAAGCATTTGTCAACTGGGTGCTAATGTGTTCCAGTCACTACTATTAAAGCATTGCACATCTCATTACAAACACGTTGATGCTGTATTACTGTTATTTTTCTTATGCTTCTGCTGTGGCATTTTTGGGTACTTTTGCTGACTACATTTAGCAAGATGCATTGCTCATGTCTGTTGCTAGCAGTACTGGCCTGGGGTTTGGCAGTGCATTGGGTCTATAGGGGAGGTGTCTGGTATGGTGTGTCAAGTTGTGCATGCTTCTTACCTGTAGCTGTAGCTCGGAATGAGCTATCCAGGTCCCCAATTCCTACGACACTGGCCCTCTCGATGGTGGTCGCCACTAGTTCCTCCAGCTGAGTGAGGGGTGGCGCCCGGTTTGTTCCTCCTCCAGTAAGTCCAGCCTGCTTGTGCAGGTCAGCCAGTTTTCGCTTTGTCACGCCACGGATATCGTAAAACCTCTTCTTGAGGTCGTCTAGGCTCCTGTGGGTGACACCAACAGCGTTGACTTTCTCCCCGATGTCGATCCACAGCCTCCTCTTGGTGCTCTCCGGAACAGTGAGGGACAGCCTTCCATAAAGCTGCGTGTGCACCCTCACCACCTCCTCCACCAAAGTTTGCAGCTCCATGGTGCTGAATTTTGGATTCCTCTTACGCGCTGCCTTCTGGCTCTCAGTGCTGGTTGCCATGTCTCACAGGGATCCTGCTAACACTGCTGCTCACTGTGTTTGCTCAGCTCAGGCAGCTTTCCAGAAAGTTCTGATGAGTTGCACCTGCCTGGGTTGCCACTCCCTGTGGGGGAGGGTGCTTCCAGCTCATTGGCTGATGTCTTCAGTGTCAGTTAACCTGCTCGACGAATCGGCATTCTCCGAATCGGTATTTTCCGATTCGGAATTTACCGAATTTGTTCGGAAAATACCGATTCGGAATGTATTATGCGTTCCTATTGGCCTTTCGGCCCATGGGGCGTATTTCTATTTCCGAATCGGCGTTTACCGATTCGGTAGGATCCGCATTTTTATTTACCGAATCGGACGTGTCCGATCCGGCCTATACCGAATCGGTACTTGTCGAATCGGTACGTACCGACTCACGATACCGATTGCTACCGAATCGGTATTTTTCCGACTAATTTTTCCTACATATCATTTTCCGATTTTGAAATACCGATTCGGTACGGATCGGTATTTTAAAATCGGAAAATACGTTTTACCTACATCGGGCCCCTAGTCACTGTCTATGGACTTGCAGAATGACTCAGGCATTGAGACAAGCAGTGGTACAGTCAAATGTGCACAATGTATGCGGTCCCTTAACCCCTTGCAGACTACTGTACTGAGTCAGTCCTGCAAAAGTCCAGGTAATAGTCATGCATGTCTGGAATCACACTGTGAGTCTGTGTCCACTTCTCAATCATCCTGACAGAAGCAAGTCCTTATCTAATCACTCTGCTGAAACCTAAGCGCTTATAAACATATCCTTATGTCAACTAATAGCACTCTAGGTACCCAGTCACTGTCTACGCACTTGCAGAATGACTCAAGCATTGAGACAAGCAGTGGTAAAGTCAAATGTGCACAATGTATGCGGTCCCTTAACCGCTTGCAGACTACTGAGTTAGTCCTTCAAAAGTCCAGGTAATAGTCATGCTTGTCTGGAATCACACTGTGAGTCTGTGTCCACTCCGACAATCATCCTGACAGAAGCATTTCCTTATTTAATCTCTCTGCTGAAACAAGCGCTTGTCAACTACTAGCCCTCTAGGAACCCAGTCACTCTCTATGCAGTTGCAGAATGACTAAGGCATTGAGACAAGCAGTGGTACAGTCAAATGTGCACAATGTATGCGGTCCCTTAACCCCTTGCAGTCTACTGAGTCAGTCCTGAAAAAGTCCAGGTAATAGTCATGCTTCTCTGGAATCACACTGTGAGTCTGTGTTCACTCTTACAATCATCCTGACAGAAACATGTCCTTATCTAATCACTCTGCTTAAACATAAGCGCTAATAAACTTATCTTGCTGTCAACTACTTGCACTCTAGGAACCCAGTCACTGTCTATGCACTTGCAGAATGACTCAGGCATTGAGACAAGCAGTGGTACAGTCAAATATGCACAATGTATGCAGTCCCGTAAGCCCTTGCTGACTACCGAGTCAGTCCTGCAATAGTCCAGGTAATAGTCCTGCTTGTCTTGAATCACACTGTGAGTCTGTGTCCACTCCTACACTCATACTGAGAGAAGCATGTCCTTATCTAATCACTCTGCTGAAAAATAAGCGCTTATAAATGTATTCTGCTGTCAACTACTAGCACTCTAGGAACCTAGTCACTGTCTATGCACTTGCAGAATGACTCAGGCATTGAGACAAGCAGTGGTACAGTCAAATGTGCACAATGTATGCGGTCCCTTAACCCCTTGCAGACTACTGTACTGAGTCAGTCCTGCAAAAGTCCAGGTAATAGTCACGCATGTCTGGAATCACACTGTGAGTCTGTGTCCACTCCTACAATCATCCTGACAGAAGCAAGTCCTTATCTAATAACTCTGCTGAAACCTAAGCACTTATAAACGTATCCTTATGTCAACTACTAGCACTCTAGGAACCCAGTCACTGTCTATGCATTTGCTGAATGACTCAGACATTGAGACACGCAGTGGTACAGTGAAATGTGCACAATGTATGCGGTCCCTTAACCCCTTGCAGACTACTGAGTCAGTACTGCAAAAGTCCAGGTAATAGTCATGCCTGTCTGGAATAACACTGTGAGTCCGTGTCCACTCCGACAATCATCCTGACAGAAGCATGTCCTTATTTAATCTCTCTGCTGAAACAAGCACCTAAAACCATATCTTGCTGTCAACTAGTAGCCCTCTAGGAACCCAGTCATTGTCTATGCAGTTGCAGAATGACTAAGGCATTGAGACAAGCAGTGGTAGAGTCAAATGTGCACAATGTATTCGGTCCCTTAACCCCTTGCAGACTACTGAGTCAGTCCTGAAAAAAATCCACGTAAAAGTCATGCTTGTCTGGAATCACACTATGAGTCTGTGTCCACTCTTAGTCAGTCCTCTAAAAGTCCAGGTAATAGTCCTGCTTGTCTTGAATCACACTGTGAGTCTGTGTCCACTCCTACACTCATCCTGAGAGAAGCATGTCCTTATCTAATCACTCTGCTGAAACGTAAGCGCTTATAAACGTATTCTGCTGTCAACTACCAGCACTCTAGGAACCTAGTCACTATCTATGCACTTGAAGAATGACTCAGGCATTGAGAAAAGCAGTGGTACAGTAAAATGTGCACAATGTATGCATTCCCTTAACCGCTTGCAGACTACTGAGTTAGTCCTGCAAAAGTCCAGGTAATAGTCATGCTTGTCTGGAATCACACTGTGAGTCTGTGTCCACTCCTACAATCATCCCGTCAGAAGCATGTTCTCATCTATTCACTATGCTGAAACATAAGCGCTGATACACGTATTCTGCTGTCAACTACCAGCACTCTAGGAACCCTGTCACTGTCTATGCATTTGCAGAAGGACTCAGGCATTGAGACACACAATGGTACAGTGAAATGTTCACAATGTATGAGGTCCCTTAACCCCTTGCAGACTACTGAGTCAGTACTGCAAAAGTCCAGGTAATAGTCATGCTTGTCTGGAATCACACTGTGAGTCTGTGTCCACTCCGACAATCATCCTGACAGAAGCATGTCCATATTTAATCTCTCTGCGGAAACAAGTGCTTATAAACATATCTTGCTGTCAACTACTAGCCCTCTAGGAACCCAGTCACTGTCTATGCAGTTGCAGAATGACTAAGGCATTGAGACAAGCAGTGGTACAGTCAAATGTGCACAATGTATGTGGTCCCTTAACCCCTTGCAGACTACTGAGTCAGTCCTGAAAAAGTCCAGGTAAAAGTCATGCTTGTCTGGAATCACACTGTGAGACTGTGTCCACTCTTACAATCATTCTGACAGAAACTTGTCCTTATCTAATCACTCTGCTTAAACATAAGCACTTATAAACTTATCTTGCTGTCAACTACTTGCACTCTAGGAACCCAGTCACTGTCTCTGCACTTGCAGAATGACTCAGGCACTGAGACAAGCAGTGGTACAGTCAAATGTGCACAATGTATGCGGTCCCTTAACCCCTTGCAGACTACTGTACTGAGTCAGTCCTGCAAAAGAACAGGTAATAGTCATGCATGTCTGGAATCACACTGTGAGTCTGTGTCCACTCCTACAATCATCCTGACAGAAGCAAGTCCTTATCTAATCCCTGTGCTTTAACATAAGCGCTTATAAACGTATTCTGCTGTCAACTACTAGCACTCTAGGTACGCATTCACTGTCTACGCACTTGCAGAATGACTCAGGCATTGAGACAAGCAGTGGTACAGTCAAATATGCACAATGTATGCAGTCCCGTAAGCCCTCGCTGACTACCGAGTCAGTCCTGCAATAGTCCAGGTAATAGTCCTGCTTGTCTTGAATCACACTGTGAGTCTGTGTCCACTCTACACTCATACTGAGAGAAGCATGTCCTTATCTAATCACTCTGCTGAAACATAAGCGCTTATAAACGTATTCTGCTGTCAACTACTAGCACTCTAGGAACCTAGTCACTGTCTATGCACTTGCAGAATGACTCAGGCATTGAGACAAGCAGTGGTACAGTCAAATGTGCACAATGTATGCGGTCCCTTAACCCCTTGCAGATTTCTGTACTGAGTCAGTCCTGCAAAAGTCCAGGTAATAGTCATGCATGTCTGGAATCACACTGTGAGTCTGTGTCCACTCCTACAATCATCCTGACAGAAGCAAGTCCTTATCTAATCACTCTGCTGAAACCTAAGCACTTATAAACGTATCCTTATGCCAACTACTAGCACTCTAGGAACCCAGTCACTGTCTATGCATTTGCAGAATGACTCAGACATTGAGACACGCAGTGGTACAGTGAAATGTGCACAATGTATGAGGTCCCTTAACCCCTTGCAGACTACTGAGTCAGTACTGTGCACAATGTATGCGGTCCCTTAACCCCTTGCAGACTACTGAGTCAGTACTGCAAAAGTCCAGGTAATAGTCATGCTTGTCTGGAATAACACTGTGAGTCCGTGTCCACTCCGACAATCATCCTGACAGAAGCATGTCCTTATTTAATCTCTCTGCTGAAACAAGCACCTAAAACCATATCTTGCTGTCAACTAGTAGCCCTCTAGGAACCCAGTCATTGTCTATGCAGTTGCAGAATGACTAAGGCATTGAGACAAGCAGTGGTAGAGTCAAATGTGCACAATGTATGCGGTCCCTTAACCCCTTGCAGACTACTGAGTCAGTCCTGAAAAAAATCCACGTAAAAGTCATGCTTGTCTGGAATCACACTATGAGTCTGTGTCCACTCTTAGTCAGTCCTGCAAAAGTCCAGGTAATAGTCCTGCTTGTCTTGAATCACACTGTGAGTCTGTGTCCACTCCTACACTCATCCTGAGAGAAGCATGTCCTTATCTAATCACTCTGCTGAAACGTAAGCGCTTATAAACGTATTCTGCTGTCAACTACCAGCACTCTAGGAACCTAGTCACTGTCTATGCACTTGAAGAATGACTCAGGCATTGAGACAAGCAGTGGTACAGTAAAATGTGCACAATGTATGCATTCCCTTAACCGCTTGCAGACTACTGAGTTAGTCCTGCAAAAGTCCAGGTAATAGTCATGCTTGTCTGGAATCACACTGTGAGTCTGTGTCCACTCCTACAATCATCCCGTCAGAAGCATGTTCTCATCTATTCACTATGCTGAAACATAAGCGCTGATAAACGTATTCTGCTGTCAACTGCCAGCACTCTAGGAACCCTGTCACTGTCTATGCATTTGCAGAAGGACTCAGGCATTGAGACACACAATGGTACAGTGAAATGTTCACAATGTATGAGGTCCCTTAACCCCTTGCAGACTACTGAGTCAGTACTGCAAAAGTCCAGGTAATAGTCATGCTTGTCTGGAATCACACTGTGAGTCTGTGTCCACTCCGACAATCATCCTGACAGAAGCATGTCCATATTTAATCTCTCTGCTGAAACAAGTGCTTATAAACATATCTTGCTGTCAACTACTAGCCCTCTAGGAACCCAGTCACTGTCTATGCAGTTGCAGAATGACTAAGGCATTGAGACAAGCAGTGGTACAGTCAAATGTGCACAATGTATGCGGTCCCTTAACCCCTTGCAGACTACTGAGTCAGTCCTGAAAAAGTCCAGGTAAAAGTCATGCTTGTCTGGAATCAAACTGTGAGACTGTGTCCACTCTTACAATCATTCTGACAGAAACTTGTCCTTATCTAATCACTCTGCTTAAACATAAGCACTTATAAACTTATCTTGCTGTCAACTACTTGCACTCTAGGAACCCAGTCACTGTCTCTGCACTTGCAGAATGACTCAGGCACTGAGACAAGCAGTGGTACAGTCAAATGTGCACAATGTATGCGGTCCCTTAACCCCTTGCAGACTACTGTACTGAGTCAGTCCTGCAAAAGAACAGGTAATAGTCATGCATGTCTGGAATCACACTGTGAGTCTGTGTCCACTCCTACAATCATCCTGACAGAAGCAAGTCCTTATCTAATCCCTGTGCTTTAACATAAGCGCTTATAAACGTATTCTGCTGTCAACTACTAGCACTCTAGGTACGCATTCACTGTCTACGCACTTGCAGAATGACTCAGGCATTGAGACAAGCAGTGGTACAGTCAAATATGCACAATGTATGCAGTCCCGTAAGCCCTCGCTGACTACCGAGTCAGTCCTGCAATAGTCCAGGTAATAGTCCTGCTTGTCTTGAATCACACTGTGAGTCTGTGTCCACTCTACACTCATACTGAGAGAAGCATGTCCTTATCTAATCACTCTGCTGAAACATAAGCGCTTATAAACGTATTCTGCTGTCAACTACTAGCACTCTAGGAACCTAGTCACTGTCTATGCACTTGCAGAATGACTCAGGCATTGAGACAAGCAGTTGTACAGTCAAATGTGCACAATGTATGCGGTCCCTTAACCCCTTGCAGATTTCTGTACTGAGTCAGTCCTGCAAAAGTCCAGGTAATAGTCATGCATGTCTGGAATCACACTGTGAGTCTGTGTCCACTCCTACAATCATCCTGACAGAAGCAAGTCCTTATCTAATCACTCTGCTGAAACCTAAGCACTTATAAACGTATCCTTATGCAAACTACTAGCACTCTAGGAACCCAGTCACTGTCTATGCATTTGCAGAATGACTCAGACATTGAGACACGCAGTGGTACAGTGAAATGTGCACAATGTATGAGGTCCCTTAACCCCTTGCAGACTACTGAGTCAGTACTGCAAAAGTCCAGGTAATAGTCATGCTTGTTTGGAATAACACTGTGAGTCCGTGTCCACTCCGACAATCATCCTGACAGAAGCATGTCCTTATTTAATCTCTCTGCTGAAACAAGCACCTAAAACCATATCTTGCTGTCAACTAGTAGCCCTCTAGGAACCCAGTCATTGTCTATGCAGTTGCAGAATGACTAAGGCATTGAGACAAGCAGTGGTACAGTCAAATGTGCACAATGTATGCGGTCCCTTAACCCCTTGCAGACTACTGAGTCAGTCCTGAAAAAATCCACGTAAAAGTCATGCTTGTCTGGAATCACACTATGAGTCTGTGTCCACTCTTAGTCAGTCCTGCAAAAGTCCAGGTAATAGTCCTGCTTGTCTTGAATCACACTGTGAGTCTGTGTCCACTCCTACACTCATCCTGAGAGAAGCATGTCCTTATCTAATCACTCTGCTGAAACGTAAGCGCTTATAAACGTATTCTGCTGTCAACTACCAGCACTCTAGGAACCTAGTCACTGTCTATGCACTTGAAGAATGACTCAGGCATTGAGAGAAGCAGTGGTACAGTTAAATGTGCACAATGTATGCATTCCCTTAACCGCTTGCAGACTACTGAGTTAGTCCTGCAAAAGTCCAGGTAATAGTCCTGCTTGTCTTGAATCACACTGTGAGTCTGTGTCCACTCCTACACTCATCCTGAGAGAAGCATGTCCTTATCTAATCACTCTGCTGAAACGTAAGCGCTTATAAACGTATTCTGCTGTCAACTACTAGCACTCTAGGAACCTAGTCACTGTCTATGCACTTGCAGAATGACTCAGGCATTGAGACAAGCAGTCTTACAGTCAAATGTGCACAATGTATGCGGTCCCTTAACCCCTTGCAGACTACTGTACTGAGTCAGTCCTGCAAAAGTCCAGGTAATAGTCATGCATGTCTGGAATCACACTGTGAGTCTGTGTCCACTCCTACAATCATCCTGACAGAAGCAAGTCCTTATCTAATCACTCTGCTGAAACCTAAGCACTTATAAACGTATCCTTATGTCAACTACTAGCACTCTAGGAACCCAGTCACTGTCTATGCATTTGCAGAATGACTCAGACATTGAGACACGCAGTGGTACAGTGAAATGTGCACAATGTATGCGGTCCCTTAACCCCTTGCAGACTACTGAGTCAGTACTGCAAAAGTCCAGGTAATAGTCATGCTTGTCTGGAATAACACTGTGAGTCCGTGTCCACTCCGACAATCATCCTGACAGAAGCATGTCCTTATTTAATCTCTCTGCTGAAACAAGCACCTAAAACCATATCTTGCTGTCAACTAGTAGCCCTCTAGGAACCCAGTCATTGTCTATGCAGTTGCAGAATGACGAAGGCATTGAGACAAGCAGTGGTACAGTCAAATGTGCACAATGTATGCGGTCCCTTAACCCCTTGCAGACTACTGAGTCAGTCCTGAAAAAATCCACGTAAAAGTCATGCTTGTCTGGAATCACACTATGAGTCTGTGTCCACTCTTAGTCAGTCCTGCAAAAGTCCAGGTAATAGTCCTGCTTGTCTTGAATCACACTGTGAGTCTGTGTCCACTCCTACACTCATCCTGAGAGAAGCATGTCCTTATCTAATCACTCTGCTGAAACGTAAGCGCTTATAAACGTATTCTGCTGTCAACTACCAGCACTCTAGGAACCTAGTCACTGTCTATGCACTTGAAGAATGACTCAGGCATTGAGACAAGCAGTGGTACAGTCAAATGTGCACAATGTATGCATTCCCTTAACCGCTTGCAGACTACTGAGTTAGTCCTGCAAAAGTCCAGGTAATAGTCATGCTTGTCTGGAATCACACTGTGAGTCTGTGTCCACTCCTACAATCATCCCGTCAGAAGCATGTTCTCATCTATTCTCTATGCTGAAACATAAGCGCTGATAAACTTCGTGTGCTGTCAAGTACTAGCACTCTAGGAACCCAGTCACTCTCTATGCATTTGCAGAATGACTCAGGCATTGAGACACACAATGGTACAGTGAAATGTTCACAATGTATGAGGTCCCTTAACCCCTTGCAGACTACTGAGTCAGTACTGCAAAAGTCCAGGTAATAGTCATGCTTGTCTGGAATCACACTGTGAGTCTGTGTCCACTCCGACAATCATCCTGACAGAAGCATGTCCATATTTAATCTCTCTGCTGAAACAAGTGCTTATAAACATATCTTGCTGTCAACTACTAGCCCTCTAGGAACCCAGTCACTGTCTATGCAGTTGCAGAATGACTAAGGCATTGAGACAAGCAGTGGTACAGTCAAATGTGCACAATGTATGCAGTCCCTTAACCCCTTGCAGACTACTGAGTCAGTCCTGAAAAAGTCCAGGTAAAAGTCATGCTTGTCTGGAATCACACTGTGAGACTGTGTCCTCTCTTACAATCATTCTGACAGAAACATGTCCTTATCTAATCACTCTGCTTAAACATAAGCACTTATAAACTTATCTTGCTGTCAACTACTTGCACTCTAGGAACCCAGTCACTGTCTCTGCACTTGCAGAATGACTCAGGCACTGAGACAAGCAGTGGGACAGTCAAATGTGCACAATGTATGCGGTCCATTAACCCCTTGCAGACTACTGTACTGAGTCAGTCCTGCAAAAGAACAGGTAATAGTCATGCATGTCTGGAATCACACTGTGAGTCTGTGTCCACTCCTACAATCATCCTGACAGAAGCAAGTCCTTATCTAATCCCTGTGCTGAAACATAAGCGCTTATAAACGTATTCTGCTGTCAACTACTAGCACTCTAGGTACGCATTCACTGTCTACGCACTTGCAGAATGACTCAAGCATTGAGACAAGCAGTGGTACAGTCAAATGTGCACAATGTATGCGGTCCCTTAACCCCTTGCAGACTACTGAGTCAGTCCTGCAAAATTCCAGGTAATAGTCATGCTTGTCTGGAATCACACTGTGAGTCTGTGTCACTCCGACAATCATCCTGACAGAAGCATGTCCTTATTTAATCTCTGTGCTGAAACAAGCGCTTATAAATGTATCTTGCTGTCAACTACTAGCCCTCTAGGAACCCAGTCACTGTCTATGCAGTTGCAGAATGACTAAGGCATTGAGACAAGCAGTGGTACAGTCAAATGTGTACAATGTATGCTGTCCCTTAACCCCTTGCAAACTACCTAGTCAGTCCTGCAATAGTCCAGGTAATAGTCATGCTTGTCTGGAATCACACTGTGAGTCTGTGTCCACGCCGACAATCATCCTGACAGAAGCATGTCCATATTTAATCTCTCTGCTGAAACAAGTGCTTATAAACATATCTTGCTGTCAACTACTAGCCCTCTAGGAACCCAGTCACTGTCTATGCAGTTGCAGAATGACTAAGGCATTGAGACAAGCAGTGGTACAGTCAAATGTGCACAATGTATGCGGTCCTTTAACCCCTTGCAGACTACTGAGTCAGTCCTGAAAAAGTCCAGGTAAAAGTCATGCTTGTCTGGAATCACACTGTGAGACTGTGTCCACTCTTACAATCATTCTGACAGAAACATGTCCTTATCTAATCACTCTGCTTAAACATAAGCACTTATAAACTTATCTTGCTGTCAACTACTTGCACTCTAGGAACCCAGTCACTGTCTCTGCACTTGCAGAATGACTCAGGCACTGAGACAAGCAGTGGGACAGTCAAATGTGCACAATGTATGCGGTCCCTTAACCCCTTGCAGACTACTGTACTGAGTCAGTCCTGCAAAAGAACAGGTAATAGTCATGCATGTCTGGAATCACACTGTGAGTCTGTGCCCACTCCTACAATCATCCTGACAGAAGCAAGTCCTTATCTAATCCCTGTGCTGAAACATAAGCGCTTATAAACGTATTCTGCTGTCAACTACTAGCACTCTAGGTACGCATTCACTGTCTACGCACTTGCAGAATGACTCAAGCATTGAGACAAGCAGTGGTACAGTCAAATGTGCACAATGTATGCGGTCCCTTAACCCCTTGCAGACTACTGAGTCAGTCCTGCAAAATTCCAGGTAATAATCATGCTTGTCTGGAATCACACTGTGAGTCTGTGTCACTCCGACAATCATCCTGACAGAAGCATGTCCTTATTTAATCTCTGTGCTGAAACAAGCGCTTATAAATGTATCTTGCTGTCAACTACTAGCCCTCTAGGAACCCAGTCACTGTCTATGCAGTTGCAGAATGACTAAGGCATTGAGACAAGCAGTGGTACAGTCAAATGTGTACAATGTATGCTGTCCCTTAACCCCTTGCAAACTACCTAGTCAGTCCTGCAATAGTCCAGGTAATAGTCATGCTTGTCTGGAATCACACTGTGAGTCTGTGTCCATTCTTACAAGCATCCTGACAGAAACATGTCCTTATCTAATCACTCTGCTTAAACATAAGAACTTATAAAATTCTCTTGCTGTCAACTACTTGCACTCTAGTAACCCAGTCACTGGCTATGCACTTGCAGAATGACTCAGGCATTGAGACAAGCAGTGGTACAGTCAAATATGCACAATCTATGCAGTCCTGTAACCCCTTGCAGACTACTGAGTCAGTCCTACAAAAGTGCAGGTAATAATCATGCTTGTCTGGAGTCATACTGTGAGTCTGTGTCCACTCCTACAATCATCCTGATAGAAGGATGTTCTCATCTGTTCACTCTTCTGAAACATATGCGCTGATAAACTTCTTGTGCTGTCAAGTACTAGCACTCTAGGAACCCAGTCACTGTCTACGCACTTGCAGAATGACTCAAGCATTGAGACAAGCAGTGGTACAGTCAAATGTGCATAATGTATGCGGTCCCTTAACCCCTTGCAAACTACTGAGTCAGTCCTGAAAAAGTCCAGGTAATAGTCATGCTTGTCTCAGATCACACTGTGAGCCTGTGTCCACTCTTACAAGCATCCTGACAGAAACATGTCCTTATCTAATCACTCTGCTTAAACATAGGACTTATACAATTCTCTTGCTGTCAACTACTTGCACTCTAGTAACCAGTCACTGGCTATGCACTTGCAGAATGACTCAGGCATTGAGACAAGCAGTGGTACAGTCAAATATGCACAATGTATGCAGTCCTGTAACCCCTTGCAGACTACTGAGTCAGTCCTACAAAAGGCCAGGTAATAGTCATGCTTGTCTGGAATAATACTGTGAGTCTGTGTCCACTCCTACAATCATCCTGATAGAAGCATGTCCTTATTGAATCACTCTGCTGAAACATAAGCGCCTATAAACCTATCCTGCTGTCAACTACTAGCACTCTAGGAACTCAGTCACTATCTATGCACTTGCAAAATGACTCAGGCATTGAGACAAGCAGTGGTACACTGAAATGTGCACAATGTATGCGTCCCTTAACCCCATGCAGACTACTGTACTGAGTCAGTCCTGCAAAAATCCAGGTCATAGTCATGCTTGTCTGGAATCACACTGTGAGTCTGTGTCCACTCCTACAATCATCCTGATAGAAGCATGTCCTTATCTAATCACTCTGCTGAAACATAAGCGCTTATAAACTTATCCTGCTGTCAACTACTAGCACTCTGGGAACCCAGTCACTGTCTATGCATTTGCAGAATGACTCAGGCATTGAGACAAGAAGTGGTACAGTCAAATGTGCACAATGTATGCGGTCCCTTAACCCCTTGCAGACCACTGAGTCAGTCATGAAAAAGTCCAGGTAATAGTCCTGCTGGTCTTGAATCACACTGTGAGTCTGTGTCCACTCCTACAATCATCCTGAGAGAAGCATGTCCTTATCTAATCACTCTGCTGAAACATAATCACTTATAAACGTATTCTGCTGTCAACTACTTGCATTCTAGGAACCCAGTCACTGTCTACGCGCTTGCAGAATGACTCAAGCATTGAGACAAGCAGTGGTACAGTCAAATCTGCACAATGTATGCGGTCCCTTAACCGCTTGCAGACTACTGAGTTAGTCCTTCAAAAGTCCAGGTAATAGTCATGCTTGTCTGGAATCACACTGCGAGTCTGTGTCCACTCCTACAATCATCCCGACAGAAGCATGTTCTCATCTATTCACTCTGCTGAAACATAAGCGCTGATAAATTTCATGTGCTGTCAAGTACTAGCACTCTAGGAACCCAGTCACTGTCTATGCATTTGCAGAATGTCTCAGGCATTGAGTCACGCAGTGGTACAGTGAAATGTGCACAATGTATGAGGCCCCTTAACCCCTTGCAGACTACTGAGTCAGTACTGCAAACGTCCAAGTAATAGTCATGCTTGTCTGGAAACACACTGTGAGTCTGTGTCCACTCCGACAATGATCCTGACAGAAGCATGTCCTTATTTAATCTATCTGCTGAAACAAGCGCTTATAAACATATCTTGCTGTCAACTACTAGCCCTCTAGGAACCCAGTCACTGTCTATGCAGTTGCAGAATGACTAATGCATTGAGACAAGCAGTGGTACAGTCAAATGTGCACAATGTATGCGGTCCCTTAACCCCTTGCAAACTACTGAGTAAGTCCTGAAAAAGTCCAGGTAATAGTCATGCTTGTCTGGAATCACACTGTGAGACTGTGTCCACTCTTACAATCATCATGACAGAAACATGTCCTTATCTAATCACTCTGCTTAAACATAAGTGCTTATAAACTTATCTTGCTGTCAACTACTTGCACTCTAGGAACCCAGTCACTGTCTATGCACTTGCAGAATGACTCAGGCATTGAGACAAGCAGTGGTACAGTCAAATATGCACAATGTATGCTGTCCCGTAAGCGCTTGCTGACTACCTAGTCAGTCCTGCAATAGTCCAGGTAATAGTCCTGCTTGTCTTGGATCACACTGTGAGTCTGTGTCCACTCCTACACTCATACTGAGAGAAGCATGTCCTTATCTAATCACTCTGCTAAAACATAAGAGCTTATAAACGTATTCTGCTGTCAACTACTAGCACTGTAGGAACCTAGTCACTGTCTATGCACTTGCAGAATGACTCAGGCATTGAGACAAGCAGCGGTACAGTCAAATGTGCACAATGTATGCGGTCCCTTAACCCCTTGCAGACTACTGTACTGAGTCAGTCCTGCAAAAGAACAGGTAACAGTCATGCATGTCTGGAATCACACTGTGAGTCTGTGTCCACTCCTACAATCATCCTGACAGAAGCAAGTCCTTATTTAATCACTGTGCTGAAACATAAGCGCTTATAAACTTATCCTGCTGTCAACTATTAGCACTCTAGGTACGCATTCACTGTCTATGCACTTGCAGAATGACTCAAGTATTGAGACAAGCAGCGGTACAGTCAAATGTGCACAATGTATGCGGCCCCTTAACCCCTTGCAGACTACTGAGTCAGTCCTGCAAAAGTCCAGGTAATAGTCATGCTTGTCTGGACTCACACTGTGGGGTTTTTGTCACTCCGACAATCATCCTGACAGAAGCATGTCCTTATTTAATCTCTCTGCTGAAACAAGCACTTATAAATGTATCTTGCTGTCAACAACTAGTCCTCTAGGAACCCATCCACTGTCTATGCAGTTGCAGAATGACTAAGGCATTGAGACAAGCAGTGGTACAGTCAAATGTGCACAATGTATGCGGTCCCTTAACCCCTTGCAAACTACTGAGTAAGTCCTGAAAAAGTCCAGGTAATAGTCATGCTTGCCTGGAATCACACTGTGAAGCTGTGTCCTCTCTTACAAGCATCCTGACAGAAACATTTCCTTATCTAATCACTCTGCTTAAAAATAAGGACTTATAAAATTCTCTTGCTGTCAACTACCTGTACTCTAGTAACCCAGTCACTGTTTATGCACTTGCAGAATGACTCAGGCATTTAGACAAGCAGTGGTACAGTCAAATATGCACAATGTATGCAGTCCTGTAACCCCTTGCAGACTACTGAGTCAGTCCTACAAAAGTCCAGGTAATAGTCATGCTTGTCTGGAATCATACTGTGAGTCTGTGTCCACTCCTACAATCATCCTGATAGAAGCATGTCCTTATCTAATCACTCTGCTGAAACATAAGCGCTTATAAACTTATCCTGCTGTCAACTACTAGCACTCTAGGAACCCAATCACTGTCTATGCACTTGCAGAATGACTCAGGCATTGAGACAAGCAGTGGTACAGTCAAATGTGCACAATATATGCAGTACCTTAACCCCTTGCAGACTACTGAGTCAGTCCTGCAAAAGTCAAGGTAATAGCCATAGTTGTCTGGAATCACACTGTGCGTCTGTGTCCACTCCTACAATCATTCTAACAGAAGTATGTCCTTATCTCATCACTCTGCTGAAACATGCGTCCTTATAAACTTATCCTGTTGTCAACTACTAGCATTCTAGGAACCTATGTACTGTCTATGCACTTGCAGAATGAATCAGGCATTGAGACAAGCAGAGTTACAGTCAAATGTGCACAATTTATGCAGTCCCTTAAACCCTTGCAGACTACTGAGTCAGTCCTTCAAATGTCCAGGTAGTAGTAATGCTTGTCTGGAATCACACTGTGAGTCTGTGTCCGTCCCTACAGTCAATTAAACAGAAAGAATCCACATTTATAAGTTTTTCCGGTGGTCCCTACAGATGTAGGGGAGCACAATGTATTTTTTGAATACCCCTCACACACCAAAAGGACCCTTGGTGTCATGCTTCATCATTGAGTTCTTCGCAACCCTCTACGGGATGCGGCATGCTGGTAACCGGCGATTACGCGGGAGTACTTTAACATTTTTGGCTATGTGTGGTGCATGTAGAGTGTTTTGGGTTTCGATGTGAGTGGTGACGTCTTACAAGTGATAAACATGAGGGTTAAAAAGTACCTGCCACGTGAGGTCTGCAAAAAACTTTAATGGGGCCCCGTGCTGGCACTGTTACAAATGGGTGATCGTGAGATGTTTTGTATGATAATGTACAACACCTCAAGTGTGCATTGTCGACATGTTTCGAAGCTAGGCTTCTTCTTCAGGATGGGGTGACGGATCCACACCTTGCTCACGTCTTCCGATTATTATCGGGGTGTTCTTTACAGAAAAAGTGATATTAAAAGGCTCAATGTGTGCCTATAAGTGTATTGCAACGTATCTTCATTGAGAACCCTGGAACAAAGATGTAGGGAAAAGAAACATAAAGGATAACCAAATTGGTATTTTGTAAATGTCATATTCCTTGGATACAGGCTCAGTGACCTAGAAAAAAGTGAGGGCAGCAACTGCTAGACATTAATGTGTCATTCTATAGTGATGGTGTGCCCTGTAAAGGAAGAAAACACACAAGACATACACACCATATAACATAAATCACACACTCTAGTTCATTGTTCATAGGTTTTAGGTGTAAAAGGATTTCTTTAAAATAGTCTGTCTTTAGGGAAAAACAGGATGATTTTGTGAGCATACTTGCTGCTAAAGTGCTATCTGGCACCTTGAGTCTCCAAGCGGTGGGCTTTTAATTGCTCTTTGCACCCTAGAAAGAAGAGGTATCTTGCTCAGTCTTATTTGGGCGTCAAAAATCACTTACTTCAGATGGAGGAAAAGCGAGGACAAATGCAGGTAGTACTCACGGCTACAGGACACTGACTGTGGCTCACTTCCCCCACTCGAGGCTCCGACAATTGTGAGAGGAGCTCGAGAACTGGTTTTAAATACTGCTGCCACCCACAGTTAATTGTCATCTCAATTGGTTTTGAACCGGGAAAATGTTGCAGCTTGTATGGCGTTTCCGGGTTGCCGCGAGTGTATCGTTCTGTTCTCTGTGTGGCACAAGCGCAGTGGCTGCTAAGAGTTGCCGTGCATGCTTGATACAGCAACAGAGATGGTTGTGCTGCTCATGCGAGGGGATAGTGCATAGGCATGACTGCGCATGCACGGTCCTTCACCACTTCTTTTCTTCTCCTGCACATGCGTGGGGTCAAGTGCTGAGACCCGAGTTTTTGTTTTGTCACTGGGTTGGTTATCAATAAAGACAAAGATAGGAAGCCCGTCAACAATACCCTAATAAGTATAAGGGACTAGTGCTGCGATGCAGTGGTGCTAATACTCTAGGGTAGGCTAAAAATTAATTAATTAATGAGCCCTCTTTGTCCCTCAGCATGATTGTGCCATATATGTGGTATGGTCAGCCTACGAACAGGTGAAAAACTCTGTTTATGTGTATGAAGGGGCTATATTGCGGTACAGTAATGCAAAGTGCTTGTTCTTTGCAGCGCATTGTCTGACAGGTTACTCGTGTCCCTGAAGGTGTTTGTTGGGTATCTATTAGATATCAAGGGATAGGATAGGTAGCCCCGTATTTGAGTGCTACGTAGGAGGTGTGAACACTTAGATAGTGCTCCAGGGTTCGCTGCACTGACCCAGTTGTCACCAGTAGTAACATTTTTATAAAAACTTTAATCAAATGGAGGAGTATTGGTGATATATTTCAGTGAACCACAACAATGGTCTTGTGGATTCTATCAACACATAATCAAACTAACTGGCCCCATGGAATGTCATCGTTGAGGCCATTCAGGTGGGTACCCAGCCGGAACACCCACCATTGTTCTTTTTCAAAAAGGCCTTGCTCAGAGGGTAGTTGTTCTATCACAGTCCAGTGTAGCTCGTTCACACAGTGCATTGCATTCAGAAGTGAGTTGACGTTTTTGTGGTGCTTTTCTTGCATCTTACATTGCTCTTATGCTCACTGAATCTGGTTTTGAGAGCTCTCGTCGTCATTCCAATATACTCTAGGCTGCACAGGCAGGTGATCATATAAGTGATATGCTTGCTGTTGCAATTCGTAAATTTTCTTTGGTCCCGTGCCGTACCGTTTCTGAATATCAAGTGTTTGCTTTTCTTTGTGAGGTAGCAACTACTGCAGTTGCCACATGGGTGGTGCCCCTGTACCCCTTGCAGCGTGGGTTGCTCCGGATGCCTTTTTTGTGGTCGGGTGTGGACTAGGATGTCCTTAAGGTTCTTTCCTCGTTTATGTGCAAAAAGAGGCTTTTCAAAATCCAAGTCCCCGCATATCAGAGTGCGCCAATGTTTATTTATGATTTTTGAAACTTCATTTGAATGTGTGTTATAAGTGGTTACACATATGGGTCTCTTATTAGGCTCTTTTGGCACCTTCTCTTACAAAAGTGCCTCTCTGTTGTTATTCCGTGCTCTCTTCAATGCCTTGTCGATTACATGTGTGGGGTAATTCCTTTGTTGCAATTTCCATTTGAGGTCTGCTGCTTGTGTCTTGAATTCACCCACTTCAGAACAATTCCTTCTGAAACAGAGGAATTGGCCATATGGTAGGTTGTCCCTCAGATGTTGTGGGTGAAAGCTGTCATACCTTAATAGACAGTTTCTCACGGTTGGTTTAAAATGGGTTGTTGTCCTCAGAAAACCCCTTCTGTGTATGGAGCCACTCCATAAATGGTGTCAATGAATGCACTGTGAGTCTGTGTCCACTCCTACAATCATCCTGACAGAAGCATTTCCTTATCTAATCACTCTGCTGAAACATAAGCGCTTATAAAATTATCCTGCTGTCAACTACTAGCACTCTAGGAACCCAGTCACTGTTGAGGCACTTGCAGAATCACTAAGGCATGGAGACAATACCTAAGCCCTTATAAAGTAACTGAGCACTCTGTTTGCAGCACTGTCATTATTCTAGTTACTAGTGATGTTCCTATAGAATGACCTAGGCACCAACACAAGTACACGTACAATATTCTGTGCACAATCCCTACAAACCTCTAAGCAGATACATACTATTGGTACACTCCACTAAATACTGAAGTAGTACTCATGCAGCCTTGTTTTCTTTTTGTATCACTCTGCCAATACCTAAGCACATATGGGGCAGATTTACAAGCCCCCTGCACCACCAGTACATCACTTTTTGTAACGTAGTAATGGTGCTGGGGACTTCTCCATATTTACAAAGAGAGGAAAAGCCACCCTGCGTGGCTTTTCCTCTCCTTGAAAATATGACCCATTCAAACGCAACACTTTGCATTGAAGGGGCGTTCCATGGGTTTTGCTGTGTCTGTTCCCACTCAACACCCATGGAATAACACATGTCAAGATTTACGAGAAAGTGTAAATCTGTAGATACGTGTGAATGGTGCGCCACCTTAGAGGTGGTGTAGCGAGGCACAACAAGGAGAAATGTTTTCATTTCTCCTAGTTTTTTCCTCTTTCAATGCATGTTGCATACCACAGCACACATGAAGGAGGAAAATGCCTTTAGTGATTGTTTTTGTGCAGGAAGTAGTCCCTTCCTGCACAAAAACAATCTCATCACGACACAGATATCCTTGCACCATGGTGCAAGGGTTCCTGCGTCACTGCATGGCTGCAGTTTGTGTGCTAGTGCAGAGGGAGCACAGAATTGCGACATATACATGTAAATATGACACATCTCTGTGCTTCAGAAGTGCCACAGCGTGGTGCAGCTAAAGGTCTTGCAGTGTCACGCTGCAGCACTTCTTCATAGATCTGCCCCTATAAATTCACCATACAGTACTAATGCATTCTTTCAGTCAATCATGCTCTACACATACAACCAAACTTTCAGACATTACCATGCAATTATAGTTCTTTTTTTTTAAACCAGATAAGGTAGTTCTGAACTTTTTTTTCTTCTGTTTTTTGTTTTCTATTTTTTTTGTAGTTTTTTTAACAATGTTGTACCTTTTTGGGTGTTTTTTAAAAATTGAACAAAAAAGGAACTAAGTAAACAGTTAGCTTTTGGAATTCAACATCATTCCAAAAAAAAAAAAAAATGCATTTGTGGTTCTGTTGAGCTGCACAAATAGCGTCCACTGACTGTTCACAGTAACAGATGATGGTTTTGCACTTAGTGCAGTGCTGCTGCAGAAAAGCAAATTCTGGGCGAATGTCTACTAGTGGTGCTGAAGTGGACGCTCCGGAGTTGCTAACAATGCCTGGTGATGGATTTTTTGCTACACGCCTCATTTCTTCTCATGTCAGATTCTTCAGGTGAATGGTCCGCAGATGGTTATACATATTCGCTGTTCCACAGGAGTATTTCTTGTCACTGCCTCACGACAGGACCCTGTCACACAGCAAGCATGTGACTTTTCTTGCATTGACCTTTTATTCTCCGGCAGGAAAGGTGAAAAATTTCAATATCACTGATTCAGGCCTCTGCTTGGGTGGATCTTCCTCCAAGATTGATAAGGAGCTTGCGAACCAGATGCCATTTCTCCAAGGCAATTTTTTTAAAATATCAAACAAATTCCAAAACCAACTCTGGAAGAAAGAGATGTCT
This sequence comes from Lissotriton helveticus, assembly GCF_964261635.1. Lineage (NCBI taxonomy): Eukaryota > Metazoa > Chordata > Amphibia > Caudata > Salamandridae > Lissotriton > Lissotriton helveticus. Next base: position 894,689,291 of record NC_136057.1, on the reverse strand, counting down.
CTCATCAACTGCTCCAACAGAATAATTAAAATGGGTGGGGTCCTTCAATAGTTACAGTGGTAAATGTTATGAACCAATCAAATCTTTTTTGTTTGAGGTCACATGGGATCAGCGCACTATGCGCTCACAAAGCGCACACCCGACGCAACTTCACGAAAATATATTTAAAAATAATGTACGTTTATTACAAGTAGAAATATATTATTTTTATGAATACCTTAGATAATGTTTTGCCCTAATATGTGTATTAAAGACACGTACATATCAGTTTAGAACATAAACAATTTTACAGGAGTCGCGCACCCCGCGCGCCCCAGCACATATATAACGTCATGTGGGGCCCGCCTACGCGCAAGTGTCGCGTAAAGTAATACGCATGTGTCGCAAATGCGTGGGAGCAGGAGTTGCGGACCGGTCGCATACCGGTCACGCACACCACGTAACATTGTATGTATATGACGTAACTGCAAAAAAACACGCACTCGTCGCTCACCATAAGCGGATCCTTCACAACTTTTCCAAAATGGCAGCTAGAATATGTGGGCCCACTGTGGTAGGTACACTTTGGGTGCGTGACTCCCCAAAACATTTTGAAAAAAATGATACACATATATTAAAATACAAAAAAATAAAATAATAAAAAGTATTTCAGTTTCAATTTTTAATTTTTTTGCAATTCTCTGAAAAATATATAATGTTGTTTAATAAATAAAATATTTATAAATAAACAGTTACAAAACTGTAGAAACTCAGTACAAAAAATAGGTATAACTACTATTGTACTTAAAAATTTGCATTTAAAAAACTTTGAAATTCACTGAAAAAAACATAGGTTTCAGAGACATTATAGTTAGAAATTAGCATTTAAAAAAACCTTTGAAATTCACTGAAAAAAACATACGTTTCAGAGACGTTATAGTTAGGAATTAGCATTTAAAAAACCTTTGAAATTCATTTAAAAAAAACATAGGTTTGATGAGTGTTGCACCTTGCACCCTACACTTCACTCCTTAGGCTGTTGCCGGGAGTTACACAGCTCTGCTCATTTTAATACACTCGCCGAAATCGATTTTTAAAAAATGGTCTTTTAAATTGTATTTCACCTCTGCTGACACCCACGAGCATTTTCGCCATATTTTCATTCATTTCCGACCCTTTTTAGCCCATTAGGCTGCTGAGGGAGTTGGGGGCTTGGAGGTGGCTGGCAAATTAGAGCGGCATCTTGGGTTGGGTTGGAGGCTGGTTGGTGCTCTAGACTCGGGGGAGCAAGTTAGTGACACGCGCTGTAGCGCATAAATTGAGGCTCCTAGAAGGCTCTGGTTAGACCTTGCACCCTACACTTCAATCCTTAGGCTGTTGCCGGGAGTTACAAAGCTCTGCTCATTTTAATACACTCGCCGAAATCGATTTAAAAAAAATTGTCTTTTAAATTGTATTTCACCTCTGCTGACACCCACGAGCATTTTGCCGTATTTTCATTCATTTCCGACCCTTTTTAGCCCATTAAGCTGCTGAGGGAGTTGGGGGCTTGGAGGTGGCTGGCAAATTAGAGCGGCCATCTTGGGTTGGGTTGGAGGCTGGTTGGTGCTCTAGACTCGGGGGAGCAAGTTAGTGACACGCGCTGTAGCGCATAAATTGAGAAGTCCTTCCCTCCGCGCAGCTGACGCGTTAGCGGTCGCGCCTCCACGCGCCGAAGGAGCGCCTAAGGAAAGCCCGTCTGTGCCCATGCGTGTCAGAACGGGCCCAGGGGCCGGGAGGATGGAAGCGACTCCTGGTTTTGGAGCAGGTAGAATCTCGTTTTGTAGAGACCAGCTATTGTTGTTCCGAGATGACCCCGTCGTTCCCTGTCCCCATGTGTTACTCCCCTTGGAGGTAATGATTCCCTGTCCTCTCTGTAAAGGTTTGCTGGGCCCGCAGGAACCGGGTACTTCGTTACTCCCTAAGCCCAAAAAATACTCTTTACTTCTTATTAATTACCGTTCACTCCCACAACATGCTCATGAAATCCGCATGATATTGGAGGAGCGTGAGCCAGATGTCCTGTTCCTTACGGAAACGTGGTTAACCGAGGCCTCTGACCCGGACTTAGTCTGTGCCCTCCCCCCCGGGGTTCGTAATCTGTAGGAATGACCGGCAGATCGGGTGAGGAGGTGGGGTGGCAATTATATATCGAAACTCTTTTAGGTGCCGTATCTCTGAGAGCCCGCTCGCTGACTGCGAGAGCCTCTCGTTTGTATTAACTTTTTCCTCCACATGTTCCCTTTCAGGGATTGTGGTGTACAGGCCTCCTAGAACACACACGAGTTTCTGCGACAATCTTCATGATAAAATTACCCATATCATCAGCAGCGCCCCCAATTTCTCAATCCTGGGAGATTTTAACATACATTTAGACGATCCATCTGCCCCTTCTTCGCAAGCTTTATTGGAAGGACTGGGGATGCTGCAACTCAAACAAATTGTAGCAGGATCTACCCATTTGGCAGGGCATCTAATTGATCATTTCTTTACTAATCTGGATGAGATTATTTGGGATGAGTCACTCTTTGTCCCTTGGTCAGACCATGCGCTGCTATCTTTCACTTAGACCCCGGCCGATGTCAGCCGTCCGACCACAACCTCTAAGAGATCGGGGCGTATTTGGTCGAGACTCCCTCTAGAGGAATGGCTATCCATATTAAATAAATCTCCCCCTCCCTTCTGTGCCGATCCTATCGCAGCGAATGAGGCGCTCAATTGGTGGCTCGAGACCTCTCTCGATCCCATCCTGCCTGTAAATGAGATTAATCATCGCACCGGCGGGAATAAACTGCCTTGGTACTCCACCGATCTGAAGGATCTTAAACGGAGCTGCAAGAGGGCGGAAAGAAAGTGGAGAAAGAAATTCTCCCTCAAGAATAAAAATGAGTATAGGATGGTTCTCAGGGCTTATAAGAAGCACCTTAAAATGGCACAATCATCCTATTACCAAGGAAAAATTGCTGATGCCGCCAATTCACCCAGGGAAATTTTTAAAATCTTTAAATCTCTAGTTACTCCACCATGTCCGTCTATTGAGGTAAATGATCCCCAGAAACGGTGCACCGAATTGGCCCACTTCTTCGCCAAGAAGGATGCCAACATATACTCAGCTTTTCCACCCCCACGCGTCACCGAGTCCACGATCTCTCCCTCTGGACCAACCTCCCTCACGAAACTCGAGTCCTTTCCGCCACTAGATCTACCTACGGCTGAAGGGCTCCTCTGACATTCAGTTTTAAAACAGGCCTCTGACATTGTGGTTCCTGTTATTAAGGATGTTATTAACTCCTCTCTGGCGGCAGGTGTAGTTCCCCCTCAGTGGAAGCAGGCCAGTGTCAAAGCTCTGCTAAAAAAACCTAGCCTTGATCCAGAAGAATGGTCCAATTATAGACTATCTCTCTCCTGCCAGGGTTAGCAAAATTGCTGAGAAATATGTCAACCGCATACTATCAACATTTATTGAGGATGAGGGCGCCTTGCATGTCACCCAAACGGGTTTTAGAACGAGGCATGGAACTGAGACTGCTCTGGTCGCAGTAGTGGAGGAGGCAAGGAAAATTGTGGATGGAGGGGGCTGCGCTGTGGTGGTCCTTTTGGACCTCAGCGCAGCCTTCGATACTGTAAACCACACACTCCTTCTCCAGCGGTTGCGGGAGGTTGGCATTGTGGGGACCGTCCTTAATTGGTTTCGGTCCTTCCTTGCTAACAGATCCTTTGCAGTTTTCGAGGAGGAAGCAGCATCCGATCAATTCCCACTGCATTACGGCGTTCCCCAGGGATCCTCATTGAGCCCGACCCTATTCAATATCTATATGAGGCCCCTGGCTAATGAGGTCCTTCCCTGGGGAATCCAATTGGTCACCTACGCCGACGATACGCAGTTGGTGGTTTCCCTGGCTAGGGCAGATGCTGTGGATTCCGGGGTCAATAACCTTTCCCCGTGTCTCACCAAGGTCCTCGAGTGGATGGACGCCTCTTTTTTGAAACTTAACGGTTCAAAAACAGAGATTATGATGCTGGGATATAAGGCCCCCATCAATCTTGACGCTTGGTGGCCCATATGTTTGGGTCCGCCCCCTCCCCCGAAGAAGCAAATTAAAAGTCTGGGTGTGTGGCTTGAACCCACCTTTAGTTTTCAAGTTCAAGCCCGTAAGGTCGCCGCTACCTGTTACGGTCTTCTGAAGATCCTACGGAAGGTCCTGATCCTTCTTCCGTTCGAGGCAAGACGGATCCTGGTTCAGTCCCTGATCCTCTCGCGTCTTGACTATGCGAACACGGTCTACTTGGGGGCACCATTAGGGACCATTAAGATACTCCAGTCAGTCCAGAACTGTGCAGCCTGAATGCTTATGGATGTCCCTAGACACAGCTCGGCGAAGACGGCCATCCGGGCTCTACACTGGTTACCTGTTCAGGAAAGGATCCAGTTTAAGGCCTTGTGTATGGCCCACAAATCAATAATCAACAAGGGCCCTACCATTCTGTGACCTCTTCTGAGGCACCATCAAGGGCCCAGAGCTCTTAGATCCAACCACCGCAATCTGCTCTCTGTCCCGAGGATCAAGCGTTCTCCTACAGGGGGCCGACGTTTTGCAGTACAGGCAGCAAAAAGTTGGAATCAGCTGCCCGATTACCTGCGACTTTAGCCTAATCATTTACAGTTTAGAAAGCGGCTGAAGACCTTCCTGTTCTGCTGAGTGATTTGTCTGAGTTGGGTCTAAAGCGCTGGGATGCCCCCGGGTAGCCATCGCTATACAAATCTGTACTCATTCATTCATTCAGTGTTATAGTTAGCTGGACATTTCACTCATACAAAACCATAGAAATTCCTCCGTTATAGTTAGTTGTGCTAACTATAACTTGCGCGCCCGCAATGCAATGCTGATGCTGTCACATATTACATCATTCTTGACATGATCAGTGACATCACTGATGACATCACTGATGACATCTCAAATGACATACCTGATGCATATTTGCATTTTTACCCTTGCGGCGGGTGCTGCAGCCAGCAGCACCCGCTGCAATGGTAAACATACACAATGTGACTGCTACAGTGGCGGCCGCATTGTAATGTCATGTGCTGGACCGCCGCCATATAGGCGCCCGGTCCCAATCTTCGGGACGATGGCGGACGGACTGCAGTCCATCCGCCATCGCAATGAGCCCCTAAATTCGTCTATATGCATTCCAGTGTAACCTTTAGGTCGGAGGTCGAAATCTAGCGGGGCTCAGCCTTTCATCCTTTTAGAAATCATTAAATGATTTCCATTGACTAACTGTATGAAGTATTATTTAACGTGGTAGGAAATACCAACATCTGTCTTCACAAGTGCTGTATAAAATCTCAAATTTATAATGTGTGTGTATATATCCTTAATTATATTACACATCAGAACTAATAGACAACATGACATATAGATATGCAAAATACATATATGTACATACAAATTTCAAACCATGAATATATGAAGCATTTTAACCAATAGCCAATAGTATTACATTCTAAGAGAGAGTTCCTTGTGCTAAACGCACGCTGCTGTGATCTCTATGCGAGTTTCATGTCATTTATTTGAATACTGAAGGACAACTTCGCTGTCCATCCTTCCTGAAATAGTGCTATTTAGCTGAGTGTTGAGAACATCCCTCCAACAGAACATGAATACAAAGGCAGCAGAGACTCACAGATGTACTTGGGTGGGTGTGAGTCATGGTTCATAAGCTGAGTGATACATGTGGTAGCTGACTCTAAAATGCATGTGTTGTTGATAACAGAGGGTTGCAGGGGTTATCAAGAAGTGAGCAGGTGTATTACAATATTCTAAGATGGCACCGGCCTTAAGAAGGTTGCAAGTATCCCGAGCATAGACTACAAATGTACACACAGCACACAAATATATAAATATATGTTTAAAATATTGTTCATTGAATTAAAAATTGATTTGATTACTGAAGCAGGTTTGTTCAATTTAATCATGAGCTGAGGGGCAGCGAGGATCTTTTTGCCAGACTAAAGTAATCTCATAGAATAAATTCCTGTCCTGTGTCGGTTTGTTGCATGTGCAGTGCACATTTTTGTCATTGTACTGAACAGCGCTGACATCTTCTTGTTCAGACTTCTACCAACGCCACCAAAGATGCGCACATCATGACCGGACACTTTGCCGTACCGTGCTACACAATCTGCATTTACAAAAGGTGCTTCGAGGCCTTACAATTCCCTCCAAGTATTGGTTCACTGACAAAATATCGGCTAGGAAAACATTGATCTCCAAAAATATTGAGGCAAAAATATTGACAACAAAAATATTGACTACCTTTACTTAAAGAGGTAAGTGAAAAAAATATAGAAAAATATATATTATTAACAAAAATATAGTTGTATTAAATATCGATTTTTAGATATATACAGATTCAAATAATAAAAATACAATACATTAAATGCTAACATTAATTTAATAAAATTAAAATATGTTTAATATATATATTAACAAATATAATAAATCTACTTTTAAATACTTAGACACACATACGTATATACATATATATTAACATATATCTATTTAAAACAAATGTTTGTAAATTATAATATAATTTCAAATTCTTTAAATTTTATATATATATATATATATGGACGCAACGCAGAGAGGCCATGACATCGCACTTTGCGGGTGTTCTTGTGGTTCAACGTTCCTATGGAAAGACAGCTTTGTTCTTCTTCAAGTTTCCCCCTACTCAAGGGCATAAACATTTGGTTTAATTATCAATAACGGCAGGCAACCTACTCAAGGAGAATCGACACTCCCCCTACGGACTACAAGGACCATCTTTCCTGGTGGTTAAGAAGACAAGCCACGCCCACTTAGGGCGGTCCTTTCAAATGAAATAAAGTTTGGATGACAAAGGGTGAGTGAAATGCCTGTTTCCCTTATTGAAGACCCCATGAAGAAGAGGCGCTCAGCCTCGAAACGCGTCGGGCACATGCAAAACAATGAGGAAAAGTGAAGATACAAAGCACTCGAGAGGCGAGAACAGCCGGATGGCTAGGAGCATTGAGTGTGCCTGTTGAAAGCGCAGGAGCGCAATTGCTAACTTTAACAAACATATATATATGTATATGTATAAAGAACGTCAACCTCCTAGAATGATCACAGGGTTTAACAGGTATCACACCAACCTCAGGAAAATCCTCACAAAACATTGGCCGTTGATACGCAATGATCCAACCATAGGCAAGGCAGTTGGAAAAACACCCTTGTTAACATTCAGAAAAGCCAAGTCCATGCGCAGCCAATTGGTATGCAATGCCCCGGTCATAAGAAAACCGAACAACTGGTTAGAGAGCCAAAAAGGGTTTAAAAAATGCAGTAAGTGCAAGGCGTGTAATCATGGAATCAACACGACCAAAGTCACTGTCCCCTTTAGACAGAAACCGTATTACATCAGAGCACAATACTCATGTAAAACAGAGTATGCGGTTTATGTTTTAGTCTGTATGTGCGGTAAGAGATACGTGGGAAGCACCATACACCCAGCACACGTCAGAATCCTCCAGCACTAGCGGGCTATAGCAAATGACGACCAGGCGTACCCGGTAGCAAGACACATAAATCAGCTACACGCAGGAAATGCCCAAAAACTGTCTTACTTTGTCATCGACAGTGTACCTAAAAGCGCCAGGGGAGGGAACCGGAAAGGAGCACTAAGACGGTTAGAGTCCAGATATATAATCCTTCTGAACTCTAAGATCCCTTTTGGTCTGAATGCAGATGAAGCCTTAAATGTGCATCTGTAACAAAGCCAGTCAAATCTGGAACCTTAGTACCATTCTTTAACATCTGCAGTTCATCTACCTACTATATAACAGAATCACTTGTACATAGGAGCACCACACATTGTTAATATTTATTTTAAACACCAATTCACCACCAGTTGAACAACTGTATCTTAATTTGTTGCTATCATTCCTTTCACTTGTAACATGCTTGATACACATAACCACACGCACCCACTCCACTTGGAGATGAGACGAGCCACACATCTTGTCAGAATTGTCAGTACATGCATGAGGGAGGACTCAGAGCAACACATGTTTAAAAACTATGTGCTGTAGTATGCCTAAGCCTAAACCAAGGTTTGAGATGTGGTATAATTACCTGTTCTGACGTACATTTAATGTCCCTACCAGGACATAAGCTAAATTGTCAACAGGTCACCTATACAATCCCCCGCATTACTTATAGCACTCCAATTCATTTTGACAAGTCCCCCCAGCATGTTAAATATGTATGTTCACTGCAACATATCGATTAACTGCAATGCAGGAGCGAGGGGCTCAGTGTAATGATTGCACATCATGTGTGGGTTATGTACAAATGTAAGATGTAGTTTAATTTTACTTTTAATTTCTGTTGATAATTTAATCTTTTTAAACGCCTGTGTGACATAAACAGAGGCGTATGGTGGTGTAAAATGTAAAGCACTTTAAATTATGTTCACATGTGAGTTGGGAAAAAACTAATGGGACAAAAAAACTAAAGGAAACAACTAAACAATGACTAATGAAATAGTGAAAAATCTGAACTCTTCTATGTCAGTCAGTATGTATTAGAAGCTGGTAACCATAGCAACCAAATTCGAGTTGAAACCTGCCAGTCAATTAACCATACAAGTGATCATGTGTGTATATATACTTTGACAGAATGTTTGTGCAGATGTAGTGAACAAGGCGGGAGCAAGCCGCCGAAACGCGTCTAAGCAGCGAATAGAGACAATACATTTTGTTTGAATTACAACTCACGGAGTCAGCGCCTCACTGGATCGTATGTGTGGATTGGTTTCAAATACGAAGGGTTTCAGTCCTGGAAGCCCTACGCTGACCCTCTTTGATTTGGATGCGCTGTGTTTCCAAGGACATCTGTTTGGTTTATCTTTTGGAAAAAGACACACAGCGCCCCCCGGAACCAAGAATCTAATAACCCGAGTAACCTGTGAAAACACTACGAGGCTGACTGACTGAGAGTCTGCGATCGCTGGAAAGTAATCGGAGACTGTCAGGTAAGACGGCGCGTGGTGTGATTAGCAGGGAGCGGGCAAACAGAGTGGTTTATGGGAAAGGTAGTCCCGGTGTGAGAGTCAAATCACACGGGCAGTGAGTTGATACAAATAATATTTCAACACTAGTCTCGACATGGCTGCGGAATGGGAAAAGGAGAGAGAAGAGGCAGCATTAGATATCTTTACAGACACAGACACTGGTAAAAGCGGCAAAAAGAAATCATCAGCCCAAGTGCAAGTAACTGACGAAGACGATACAAAACAAAAAAACTATTGACCGACCTGGAGAAACTTCGTAAAAAAGAGATATCCAAGTGGTGGGAAGTAAAATCACTCAGTAGATACCTAGATGTCGGGAGAGTACCCAGGGGGCTCAGAATCATGGTAGCCCCTACATATGAAGACCCTGACCCAGAAATGCTATAACAGTGGGCAGACAACAGTGCCCAGTCATCACAGAATATGTTAAAAATCTTGGTGCAATTTGCTGCAAGCGACAGAGCAAAACTGATAACAAGAATTGAAGAAATTTTGAAACAACTAGACGAAAAAGAAAACAAAGATGAGATCGCCAATGGTATGAAAGAAATAAAAACGAGACTCATATAACACGAAAACGAAATAAAGGAAAGGAAAGCAGTAAAATTTCAAAGAGATAGAAATGACTACATCAACGGCAGGATTTATACCTTTGCGCGCAAATTTGACCAAATAAGGCGCCAACCGCCCACAACAATCAGCGGAGCCCAAGGCACTGCGACAGAACCGAGCGAAAATGAAGTAAGCTCGGAATATGACACAGACCTTGAAAGTAACCACAGAGCTGGAACAACAGGACCTGCACCAACCCCCATACAAGAATTGGCTTTTTTACGACTACAACACCTCAGAACATTACGACCGCGAATACCCTCCAGACAGGAAGGGGGCAAGGGGACACAAAACCAAAAACAAAGAGCAGGCAAAGAAAAGACAGACGGTGGGGAAAAACAAAAACAAGCTCAAAAGCAGACAAAGCCCCAATACAGACGCAACAAACGCCGATGATGGAAAAAGACAATACATTAATTAATCTTTCTAACATGAACTTACTGCCACAGGAACTCGAGATTCTATCATTGGGACTATCATACTGCAGCAATACGAACTTTGACTTTGCACAGACCCGCATAGATCTTTTTCAATATATCTGGAAATTGAAACTCCCAAAAAACTTTTTCAATTCAAGAACTCAAACTCTAGAGACAACAATGCAACACAATCAGAACCAGCTGCTGAGCAAAGCCAATATGGAAGTACTACAAGATATGCTCGACCTAGAACAACAGAACACAGATAACCTGGTGACACCAAGTGGGGCTGCTGCACAGACGGACATTAACATTTACCAAACGGTAAAAACAGGATTCAGACCTAAATCGGTCTTCATGCCGATAATGCCTAAAGACAGCCTAGACCTCTATTCTGAGTGTGTAATCAAAGAACTCAAAGAACTGTCAATCAAAAGTACGAAAGAATTTATGACACAAAACCGTGACCACATGATGAAGTACAACAATCTAATGGAAAAAATCAAGGCAAGATCTGATATAGTGGTAAGATGGTCAGACAAAGGGGGCAACATTGTTGTATGGCCACTTGAAATGTACAATCAAGAAGCATTATCACAGCTCCAAGATCATGAATGCTACACCAGAATCAGCTCCACCCACATCATCGGAATCCAAGAGAAATACCACAATGAATTGTATAAATGGAAAGGAATGGGGTTATTGAGTAAACAAGAATTTGAGTTTTTGAAAACTGATTACCCTGTTATCCCGCAATTATACCTAATCCCCAAGATACTTAAGAATGACAAAATACCTCCAGGGAGACCGATAATATCGGCAATAGGAAGCTTGTTTCAGAACACGAGTGTCTTTATAGACTATTTTCTACAACCCGAGGTGAAAGAACTACCTGCGTACATTAAAGACACTGGAGACTTTCTACGGAAAATATATGATGTGGAATGGAAAGACAATTATGTATTCATGAAAATGGATGTTCAGTCATTATACACGAGTATTCGACACAAAGATGGCCTTCACGCACTAAAATACTACCTAGGAAAGAGACCAATCAATTTGTATAAGCACACTTGCATGTTAATTGAAATGACAGAATGGTGTCTGACCAACAAAATTTTTATCTTTGACAGACTCCACTATAAACAAATGCAAGGATCAGCCATGGGAACTTGCTTCTCCCCCAGCTATGCGAATTTGCATATGGGCTGGTGGGAGGAGCAAGTTTTAAATGTGATACAATCAGAACGTATGACAAACAATGTTGTTGTATATAAACGCTTCATAGATGATATTTTCATCCTCTGGCAGGGTAGTGTTGAAAGTGCAGAAAAATTTGCTTGTGATTTAAATGAAAATGCTTTGAATTTAAAGTTCACATATAACACAAGTACTACCACTTTACAATTCCTTGATATAGAATTGTTTGTCAAAAACATGAGAATACAAACACGCACTTACCGCAAACCAACGGCAGGAAATGCCTTACTGCACGCCAGTAGTTTTCACCCCACATCCCTTAAACAATCCATCCCATACGCTGAATGTCTGCGTATGACCCGCAACCGCAGCACCGCTGAAGGCCTAGCAGTGTCCAAAGAGAATTTATTCTCTAGACTCAAGTAGAGAGGGTATACCGAGAGAACGTGTACGAATGCAAATCAGAAATGTGACACAAAAACTAGGAAGGAACTCCTCTTCCCCCCTGTGAGAATGATTGACACTAAGGACAAAGAACGTCAACCTCCTAGAATGATCACAGGGTTTAACAGGTATCACACCAACCTCAGGAAAATCCTCACAAAACATTGGCCGTTGATACGCAATGATCCAACATAGGCAAGGCAGTTGGAATAACACCCTTGTTAACGTTTAGAAAAGCCAAGTCCATGCGCAGCCAATTGGTATGCAATGCCCCGGTCATCAGAAAACCGAACAACTGGTTAGAGAGCCAAAAAGGGTTTAAAAAATGCAGTAAGTCCAAGGCGTGTAATCATGGAATCAACATGACCAAAGTCACTGTCCCCTTTAGGCAGAAACCGTATTACATCAGAGCACAATACTCATGTAAAACGGAGTATGCGGTTTATGTTTTAGTCTGTATGTGCGGTAAGAGATACGTGGGAAGCACCATGCGGGCTATAGCAAATGACGACCAGGCGTACCCGGTAGCAAGACACATAAATCAGCTACACGCAGGAAATGCCCAAAAACTGTCTTACTTTGTCATCGACAGTGTACCTAAAAGCGCCAGGGGAGGGAACCGGAAAGGAGCACTAAGACGGTTAGAGTCCAGATATATAATACTTCTGAACTCTAAGATCCCTTTTGGTCTGAATGCAGATGAAGCCTTAAATGTGCATCTGTAACAAAGCCAGTCAAATCTGGAACCTTAGTACCATTCTTTAACATCTGCAGTTCATCTACTTACTATATAACAGAATCACTTGTACATAGGAGCGCCACACGTTATTAATATTTTTTTTAAACACCAATTCACCACCAGTTGAACAACTATATCTTAATTTGTTGCTATCATTCCTTTCACTTGTAACATGCTTGATACACATAACCACACACACCCACTCCACTTGGAGATGAGACGAGCCACACATCTTGTCAGAATTGTCAGTACATGCATGAGGGAGGACTCAGAGCAACACATGTTTAAAAACTATGTGCTGTAGTATGCCTAAGCCTAAACCAAGGTTTGAGATGTGGTATAATTACCTGTTCTGACGTACATTTAATGTCCCTACCAGGACATAAGCTAAATTGTCAACAGGTCACCTATACAATCCCCCGCATTACTTATAGCACTCCAATTCATTTTGACAAGTCCCCTCAGCATGTTAAATATGTATGTTAACTGCAACATATCCATTAACGGCAATACAGGAGCGAGGGGCTCAGTGTAATGATAGCACATCATGTGTGGGTTATGTACAAATGTAAGATGTAGTTTTATTTTACTTTTAATTTTTGTTGATAATTTAATCTTTTTAAACGCCTGTGTGACATAAACAGAGGCGTATGGTGGTGTAAAATGTAAAGCACTTTAAATTATGTTCACGTGTGAGTTGGGAAAAAACTAATGGGACAAAAAAACTAAAGGAAACAACTAAACAATGACTAATGAAATAGTGAAAAATCGGAACTCTTCTATGTCAGTCAGTATGTGTTAGAAGCAGGTAACCATAGCAACCAAATTCGAGTTGAAACCTGCCAGTCAATTAACCATACAAGTGATCATGTGTGTATATATACTTTGACAGAATGTTTGTGCAGATGTAGTGAACAAGGCGGGAGCAGCCACCGAAACGCGTCTAAGCAGCGAATAGAGACAATACATTTTGTTTGAATTACAACTCACAGAGTCAGCGCCTCACTGGATCGTATGTGTGGATTGGTATATATATATATATATCCAAAAGAAACTGCTCTCACAGTAAGGCGCCTCACACAACGTACATTTTAGCATCTTTATTTGGCAGGCAGCAGGAAAATCGATTCATGCTTTCCCAAGTTTAAAGTCTTTTCATCCATTAAAAGCCATGATGCCAAACGCGTTTCTGGAAGTCCATTCCCTTGCTCACTGGCGGGCTTTGTGAAGAAGGAACAGCTGCTCGACTTTGCCTCATTAACTTATACTCCTCCCCCATCACAGAGGATCGGCAGTAGTTGCATGCTGGTAAGTATAGTTTTTATTGTTTTTAAATCTTTAGTAGATGCTGCTGTTACTCCTAATTTCGTCAAATCCATCAGGTTACTTGTTCAAAGCAAAAACTGCTTTAGCTGCTAAGCTTTTGCCTGTTCCAAACTGGTTACGTCGTACCTTTTAGTGCTCCGAGATCAAAGCACCGGTCCTGCACACGCAGTGGGGCGTCCTCGTGGCCAGAGCGGGCCACATATAAATCCAAAAGAAACTGCTCTCACAGTAAGGCGCCTCACACAACGTACATTTTACCATCTTTATTTGGCAGGCAGCAGGAAAAACGATTCATGCTTTCCCAAGTTTAAAGTCTTTTCATCCATTAAAAGCCATGATGCCAACCGCATATTTATGAACTTTTCTTAAGTAGAATCCTGAAGCTCGGTACTAAACCAACAGGATGACACTTAATACACATGACAAAATTGTATACAAAAAGAAAAAGTATGAATCTAAATGAGTTTGAAATGCAATATGCACATGCAAAAGAAATCATCACTGTGTAAATACGATTGTGACTTCTTTGGAAAACTGCAAGTCCCAGAATGCATCATACTGGGTTTATACTGAAACACTATATAAGGTGAAAGAGAAGAGGGACTCACTTAACCGTGACAAAGGCCATCACTTGCCTGAAACGTTGGTGGTGGTAATGGTGATGACAATTATGCTTTAATAAAAGCTATTTGAAATTGCATGACTTCTGGAGTGCCGTGATAACCTTGTTCTATGACATAATAGCAAGGTATGGCCTAACCTTGACATAGGCACCAGCGGGAATAGTGCACACCGTTTGTGGACCGTTTGTTTTGAAAAATGTATAATATCGGTAGGGCACGACGTTCTGAAAGTCCTTCATATTTCAACAAGAAGAAACAAGCAGCCGGAGCCTCGGAGAGCGAAAAACAATTGAAACATTAGGAGCGCGCAACAGGCACATGCGAGAAAAGAGTGGAGAGCTGCAACTTCATCAAAGGATTACGACGGACTCGAAAGGGAGGAAACGCTCATGTAGCTGAAATCCATGCCTGGTGTGAAGACACCGTGAAAGCGGGGCCGGAGGACACCGCCTGATCAGAAGAACGCGCTAGGTAAGGAGAAAGCTGGGGGCACTCACGTAAACATCATTGTGAACGCCGCTGCAAGCATTGTTGTGCACACACGAATAAAATGCACGACAATCCCAGGAGTCGTATATAGCAAGCATAGACCACGTAATTGAGAAGATTGCCTCTTTAAGTGAGACAAATATACATATTCTGTTTGAAGTTACAATCACTGCAGAAATGGAAGCACAAGCAGCGAAATGAAAACTAAAAGCGGACACTTTTTTTAAAAATGGAATGAGAGAACACACTCGGAGAGTGAAACTAGAGGAAAGGATACATCTAAAAAAACATCAAACAGCATTGTTTTCAGCTAGAAAAATTGCTTAGAAAAGAAATTTTCAAAAGCTGGGAAGTAATAACCCTGGAAAAATATATTGAATTTGAACGCATTCCCAGAGGTCTCCGTGTTTTTACTTTGCCTAATCATCCAGGTACTAGACCAGAGATGCTAGAGGAATGGGCAAAAAACAGTATGGGGTGTTCTAGAAACATGGTACTTATAATCATCAAGTAAGCCAAACAAGACATAGAAGATTTGCATAAGGAAATAAAAGAACTGGAAGAACAATTCTTAGCTCTAAAACAAGATGAGGAAAGCAAAAAACTACGTGAGATAATGGAAAAACACCAAGTCAAATATGAGGAAGAAGTCGAGTTCCGCAAACAAAGAAAGTTTAAATGCAACAAATTATGAATCTGGATCAATTCTAACATTTGCAAAACACTTTGATGGTTTAAAGAAACAACTACATGAAGGAAAACTCACATTGGAAAAAACACCAATCAGTGAGTCAGAGTCAGACCTCAGTGAAGAAGAAACAGCAAGAATTGGTGGTCAAACATCTTTTTAGAAGAAAAGCAATTGATCTATATAGATCAAAAAAATCCCAGGGAACGAGGAAGAGGACGAGGTTGTGGGAGAGGAAGAGGGAACAACCAAACTACTGCCCAAAGCGATGGAGGAAAACAAGAAGAGGCCAAGGAAAAAACAAAAGGATGCCCTCTATGCAACAGAATACTGAAGAAGTAGATGGGAGGGGACCCCTAAAGAAGGATAATTTAATCATTAACCTCTTTGACCATAATCTGGCAGAAGAAGAAAGGAGTGTTCTCAATAAGGGCCCAACCTTTTGCCCAGAGCAACACCAGGACCACGTAGAAACAAGGTTTGACCTATACAAGTATACCAGAAAATGAAAACCTATACAAAAAATCAAGAATCAAACAGTACACAAGAAAGTGAGAACTTGACTGTAGAAGATGCCACCAATTTGAAAACGGCGTATAACTTACTCTTAAATCAAAATAATGAAGAGATGACAGAAACTCAGATATTAGAAGATCTGGAAATAGAGACAGGAAAATATATTGGATCCAGATTGAAATCAAAATCAAAATTCTGTCCCTCATTAAGTCCAGGCAATAGAATTGACCAATTCCACGAACTAGTGATAAATGAAATGGATAAGATGGAAAATAAAACAACTAAGAAAAGTGAAAATCTAACAAAAAAAGAACGATTGGCACTGGAAAATCTCATGAAATATGAGAAGATAACTATAAAACCTGCGGACAAGTGCGGAAACGTCGTAATTTTAAACACAACGGATTTTGTAAATGTGGCCATGAGACAACTAGGAGACAAGAAAAATTACTTACAATTGTCCACGAATTCGATAAACAAACTAACATTAGAAATAGAAAAGAAGATTCGGATATGGAAAAAGAACAGCTACTGAATGAGGATGAGGCACTGTTTCTCTTCAACGACAGCCCTGTAATGCCTACGATATACTTTCCCCCGAAAGTTCACAAGACTTTAGTCAGTCCACCGGGGAGACCGATCGTTTCCAGTTGCAACTCTCTACTTGAAAATATATCAATCTATGTGAATAAATATCTGGCACCAATAGTAACCAATTTAAGCTCCTACATAAAAGACATTGGGGACTTTCTCAGAATATTGACTAACATGGGACGGCAAAAAGGATTTCACCTAGTTACCATTGATGTGGTATCGTTATATACCTCGATTAACCATGAAACAGGACTCAAAGCAGTAGAGTACTTTCTACGACCAAGGAACATCCAAGAATTTAAACACACCAGGATGTTGATGGAAATGGTGGAACTATGCTTGACGAATAATATATTCCTATTCAACCAAAAAGTATAGACTCAACAGTGTGGTACTGCCATGGGAGTATCTTTCTCAACAAGCTATGCTAATCTCACCATGGGGTGGTGGGAGAAACTTGTGGCCTGAAAAGAAAAAAATTAGAGATATACGAGCAAGATAGAACTATGGTTGAGATACATCGATGATCTCTTTTGAATCTGGAATGGCAGTCCGAATTAATTTAAGGAATATTCCAACATCTTCAATACCAACAATGTCGGTCTAAAATTCACTTTCAATATAAGCCCAACATCTTTTCAATACTTGGATGTCCAGGTGTATATATAAAACAATCACATACACACATGTCTATCAAAAACCTACTGCAACGAACATTATTCTCAATGGTAAAAGTTTCCATCCCGCGAATCTGATAAAAAAGTATTCCATATGGAGAGTTTATCAGAATGAGGAGGAACTGTTCAGCATCAGATGTAGTGGAAAAAAGTCTACAAGAAAGCGCAAACCGTTTCATAAAATGAGGATATAAACACAGGCTTGTGACAGAAGGTTTAGAATGTGCGAAAGCAATTCCTAGAGCAGAAACTCTGATTGCCAAAGAAAAGAATTCAAATGATGATACAACAAGATTAATCCTATCCTACAGCAAAGACAGTTTTAAAATCAAAAACATTCTACAGAAATACTGGAATGTGTTAGAAAGTGATCCGCACATTAACAAAAGAATTGGACCGAGATCTACTATAACATAACGTAAAGTTGCATCCCTCAAAGACAAACTAGTAAATAGCCATTTAGTTTCAAAGAAAACCAAAACGTGGTTAACAGAAAACCAGAAAGGATTTGTTCACTGTAACAAATGTAAAGCCTGCAAACTTTGGAAATCGGTAAAAAGCATCAAGGATTTCAAAGGGAAAACGTTCACAATAATTGAAAGAATCACATGTGATACAACGTATGTGGTGTATATAATTGAATGTACTTGCGGGCTAGGCAACTGTAAGCGTAGGACAGAGCACAGCGTTTAAACTAAAAGGTATTCGTGTTTCTCGTGCCTCCAGGGCTCTCTCCCCGTCTGGAGTGATATCTGTAGAACCTATGGTAGCAGCTATACCTGGTTGGGTGTGGCTGTTCCCCCGGGCACCGATTTGTGCTAATGATAGCTCTGAGTTCTTGTGTGTTTCAAACAAAAAAAGGTTCTTAATCCATTGTTTGCATATATTTCATTTATTTTTCATGAAGATATATCTTTGATATTTCACTTATGAATCCAATGCATTTCGGCAGTGTCGTCCTGCCTTCATCAGGGAAATAGTAAATCTACAATTTAAAGAAAAATCATTTTAACCTGCACATGTCTAAACCTTTAGATAACTCATTAAACATATTGCTTGAAATTCACCTTTCTGTTGTATCTGTCTGACTTTTAAATTAAAGTTTCACATACAAAATACACACGCGTGTTATCTATTGGTAACTATGTCACTCTGTTGTTTAAATGATCGTTCTTGCCTTGATAAACATCATCAACATCAAGAGCTTCTTGTTTTTACATTCATTTAGACTCCAAATAGCGCTGCTTAAATGTTGTTAGTTGTGTTAAACTGTTCCAAGCGGCTTTCTTATTGCACGCGGGTACAACCTGTTATTGTGCTACATTGTTGCAACATTCAATCGCGGGTCTGACTAGATGGCCTCGCGTTACGCGCTGGTAAACTGTTATTTCGTTTATGACACGGGTGTGTAAAATAAAAGTATTTAAACTGGCGTGCTAATGGGTGCTTAGCTGCTCGCGCTTGTTCTAAAACGAAAAATCTTTATGCTTCTGTTCTTACACGTTTAGGAAATATAAACAGCCGCTTCACTGCTTACCTCGCCGTTTCTGTTACTCGCGCCATTCCTCTGTTAGGCTGAATCACCTCTCTTCCGGTGTTACCTGCTCTACGCGCGCGTTCTATTTAACTCTCACTTGCCCGTTTTTTATGTGTGCTTGCTGAAACTTTATTGATGTATCTCGATAGGGGCGGGGATTTACGCCAGTGCATGCATACACTATGTGTCTGTGGTACTTTCAACCTTAATGAACGTGTGGGTATTAGACTGTAAATGCAATATCCTTGTTAAACACATTCAGTATCAACATCAAGAGATTCTATAAATAACAAAGAAATTCAGTTCTTTCATTGAGACCACCCGGCTTCAGACTGCCCAGATTAAAAATCCAATAATTTTCCTGTTTAAGTAGTCTGTTTTTGTTCGTTGCACCTTCTAGTTTGGGCAATGCTTCAAGAACACATACTCGCAGTTGGCTGACATTATGTTGTAGTTCAGTGAAATGTTCTGCCACACTGGTTTTTTTGGATTTTAATCTAATCGTGCTTTTGTGTTCATTCATGCGGATTTTCAATTTACGTTCTGTATGTCCTACGTAAACATCTCCGCAAGGGCATTTAATCATGTAGATTATGTTGCTAGAATCACAAGTTGCATTCACTTTTAATGGAATGGAATATCCCTTTTGTGGGTGTGTTATACTTGATCCCTTCATGATGTTGTTACATGTACTACAATTATAGCATGGGACTGTTCCACGATATGGTATTTTGGGACCTTCCTCCTCTGTTGGTTTTAACAGGTCTGCTAAGTTTTTAGCTCGTGTATGTGCGAAGATTGGTTCTTCTAAAAAAATTCCTTTGAAGTCTGTTTCCATGGTGAGCATTGGCCAATGCTTTTTGATAACTTGTTTGAATTGGGTGCTGACGGTGGAAAATTTGCTCACGCATGTAATGCGTGTGGTTGGTGCTGTTGTTTTCCTGGTTAATAACTCTTGTCTGGTTTTATGTTGGGCTCTTATTAAAGCAGCTTCAGTGATGTCTGAAGGGTATCCCCTTTCTGTGAATCTTTGTTGCATCATGTTCAGTTGTGCTCTACATGTGGATGCCTCTGAGACCACTCTCTTCACCCGTAGCATCTGGGAATATGGAAGATGTTTTTTGAGTGCTGGAGGATGATGGCTGTTATATTGCAACAAGGTTTTTCGGTCCGTGGGCTTTCGATATAAGTTTGTGGAAAATGCCTCCTCCTCTTTTGTGATTTCAACGTCCAGATATTGTATTCTGGATGCATGGATGTTCCATGTGAATCCAATTTGATCCATTTTTGTGTCCATGATCTGTAATTGTTCTTCAAGTAAGTTTAGGGAATTTCTCCATATTATGAAAATATCATCTATGAACCGTACATACATGACTATGTTATCCATCCACTTAGGGTCTTGAAATACATGAGCTTCCTCAAAGGCTGCCATAAAAAAATTTGCATACGCCGGAGCGGCGCAATTTCCCATCGATGTTCCGCTTTGTTGCATGTACCATTTTTTGTCTTGTTCAAAATCACTATGAAACAAAGTAAACTGCATGAGTTCTAAGATGAATATTTGTTGTTCATGTGAATATTCACTATGTACTAGGGCGCTTTCAATAGCTTCCAGTCCTTGTTGGTGCGGTATTGAAGTATAAAGTGCTTTCACATCAATGGTACCCATAATCATGTTTTCTTCCGGTAAAACAGTTGATAGTTTAACCAAAAAGTCTGTGGTGTCTTTCAGATATGATCTTGTTTTTAGTACCAATGGTTGCAGGTATCTGTCAAGGTATTTCCCTACCGGTTCGTGGATGCTTTGTTTGGTGGACACGATGGGTCTACATGGCGGTTTTAACAGATTTTTGTGAACTTTGGGAACTAGATAAATTGAAGGATTCCTGTGGTGTTCCTGTGTGAGATACTTAACAGTTCTTTCTGTAATGGTTCCTTGGTCGTGTGCTTTTTGGACGATGTCCCGCAGGACTTCTTTAATTGCTGTTGTAGGATTGGTATCCATCTCCATATATAAGTTCGAGTCTCCAAGATGTTCTTTCATGGTGTCTTGGTAAAATGTTTTATTCAGGATGACTAATGCTCCACCTTTATCAGCCTTTTGGCATATGATGTTCTGATTCATTGCTATTGATCTGAGAATCCCAAATTCTTTTTTGGTGATGTTTGTTTTGTGTGGTTTATGTTTGGTGTTTAATCTTCTTAAGTCTTTACTACATAGTTGTTCATATAGGTCTATAGTTTTGTGACTGATGGGTGGCATGAATGTACTCTTGGTTTTTAGTCCTCTTAGTTCATTGGTTTCCATCATTGGTTGTTTTTCCACAATATTTTCAAAGAAGTGTCTGAGTCTCAACTTTCTTGTAAGTTTAAATAAGCTTACTTCAAGTTCCAAAGTGTTCGTATGGGCTGTTGGGACAAATGATAGTCCTTTTTGTAATGTCGCTATTTGAATATCACTAAAATGATAATCCGATATGTTAATCACTAGGTTTTGTTGGTTTGTTGTTGTTTCTTCCTCTCTTTCTTGGTTAGTATAGACCTCGTTTGCGGTTGATTGGTTCCTGTTTCTTTTTCTGAGTCCCCTCCGGGGTCTTCGGTTTCTGTACGACCTTCCTCTAAAAAAGATACCGCTGTAGATGTGGAGGCTTGATCTTTTGGCTGTGTTTCTTTGGGGGTTTTGCTTTTGGTTTGGGTTGGCCTTTCACTATCCGTAGATGATGTGTCCGTATGCGATGTGTATCCTCTGGCTTGTCTTTTTCTCGCATAGACTTCTGCCCATGTGTAAACTTCTTGTAACTTGTAGTCCAAAGTATCTCGCTTATACTTCCTTAGTTTACGCTCATTCACTTCTTGCGTGTGTTTAATTAATTGTGTGTTTATGTCATCCAGAGTTGTCTTCAGTTCTTCAGGTGTGATTAGTTTGCCAATTTCTGCTTTCGTTTGTTCTATTTCCTGAGTTAATTCTTCTAATATTTGGGCCAGTTCCTCTATGATCAATAAGATTAGGTCTAGGCTGCATTTGTTTAAGATAGCGAACCACTTTTCGGTGAAGTTTCTCGAATTTTTGCACAAACTGGGTTTGAGTGCAATCCTGAGGCCTCTAGGTATTCTTTGAGCTTTATGATATTTAATCATAGTGGATGCGTGCATTCTCTGGTTGATCTCCTTTCTTGTTAGATACAATAGGTGTCTGACTTGTTGTTCCTTGTTTTTTGAATAGACTTGTTCCTTTCCTAATGGTTGAATTAATGAATACATTTTTTCACTTGCGTCTGTGGCATATGCGAATGTCTCTGCTCTCCTGTCTGTGGAGGCTGTAATGTCTTCATACTGCATTTTCCAATGGTGTGCGTGCTTCTATCCTTAGAGGCGGGATAAGTAGTCAACTGTAAGCGTAGGACAGAGCTAGGCTACATTGGTAGCACTATTTGTCCTCTTCAGAAGCGAATTCTAGAACATTTGAGAGCTATCCATAACAAGGATATGAACTATGCAATATCGAAACACCTTCATACACAACACATTACCACCTGGGAAAATATAAAATATTTTGGCATTGCAACGATCCCATACCACGAAAGAGGTGGTAATTGAACCCTGAAATTGGAAATACTGGAATCACGCTTAATAATCAAATTCAAAACAAAGCCCTCTTTTGGGCTAAACGGAGATGAGGAATTACATGTACATTTATAAGCAAAGGAAAAGATTTGGGCCCAGATGTAGGTAAAAAATATTTACCGATTCTTAATTACCGAATTTTACCGATTTCGGTAATTAAGAATCGGTAAATATGAAGGGTGGACATGTAGGTCCATCCAGATGTGTATTTTACCGATTCGGTAAAAATCGGTATTTACCGAATCGGTAAATACCGACCGGTAATGCTCCATTCATTCCTATGGGCTTTGAAGCCCATAGGAATGAATGGGGCATTACCGGTCGGTATTTACCGAATCGGTAAATACCGATTTTGACAAGGGTGCAGGGGGTGTCACTTTGACACCCTCTAGCACCCCCAAAAAAGGGTCGGGGGCCATATGGCAGGCATACCTGCCCTAAGGGCAGGTCTGCCTGTCATATGGCACAGGTGTGCATGCACACCTGAATCGGTATTTCACCATCAAATTGAATTTGATGGTAAAATACCGATTTCTTAGGCCTTGTGGGACTCATAAGAGTCCCACCTACATATCAATTTTAACGAATCTGTAAAAATACCGGTCGGTAAATATACCGACCGGTATATTTACAGAATCTGTAAAATTACCGATCGGTAAATTTACCGATTCTGCCCCCTACATCTCAAAATCCTTTTACCGGTCGGTAACGGCCGAATTCGGCCGTTACCGACCGGTAAAACCCTACCTACATCTGGCCCTTGGCTCTTTAATTATTTAGTCCCATGAACTGTTCTTAAGTAGAATCCTGAAACTTGGTACTAAACCAACAGGATGACACTGTGTAAATATGATTGTGACTACTTTGGAAAACTACAAGTCCCAGAATGTATCATACTGGGTTTATAATGAAACACTATAGAAGGTGAAAGAGAAGAGGGACTCACATAACTGTGAAAAAAGGCCATCTCTTGGCTGAAACGTTAGTGGTGACAATTATGCTTTAATTAAAGCTATTTGAAATTACACGACTTCTGGAGTGCCGTGATAACCTTGTTCTACGATATATATTGGTGGTTGTTTCACCATCATCGTGAGGCCAATTACCCCCTGCCAGGTGGTGAGGGTGGGTGGAAAGCCTGACCGCCACTGGTCCGACAGAAGCAATCATTACGATTGCCTGTCGGGCCGCGCCAAATCCGCAGAATAGTGGCGGTGCCTAGCAGGCACCACCCGCCAGATTGGGATGCTGGCTCCCCGCCAGCCTTTCCATGGCGGTTATCCCGCGGGGTGCAGCAGAGGTACAGGTGGGTAGAGTAGAGGGGAAGCAACAAGTAGTGTGCAAGGGTAAATGATAAACTGATAATAAAACAAGCAACCAACTGCTAAAATATGATCCTATTATGCAAGACGTCTCAGGGATTCGAGCGTGCAGACATGGAGAGGCGACTAAGGAGGGACAAGAAGGGGGAAGAGAGGGCAAGCAAAGACTGAAGCAAGTAGATCCAGCTCAAAGGAAGGAGAGAGGTTAATCCAGTCAGTGCCCGATAAAGAGTAATGAGTGACCTAGCTCATTGCAAGGATCTTAAAAAATATTCAAGTCCGATTTAAATTAATTTACTGGTTCTAATTTAAATATGTGGAATTGGTGAGTGTAAAATACCAGACAAATAAAACACTGTGCACAAGTCAAGCAGGGCCTGCTCCCACTGGGACGTTAGGATTTAAGAAAAGGCAAGGATTACTGTCATGGACACAAGCAATTGCTTATTAACAAAAGCATGCACACAAATTAAAATGAAAATAAAAAAATAGAAGACTGTGCACAGCTTCCACAGCACTTACTGTGTGCAAAATGAGCGAGCAGCAGAGTTCATTCTTGATTCCCCTGTGGTGCAGGCAGCCTGAGTGTGATTCACATGCAGGGCTGCTCTACCACTTGCACAGGAGAAAGCAAAAAACACACAAAGGCCTTGGCACGAACAAAAATAAATATACTCACTTCACGAGAAGCAAATAACACACAATGCCTCCCAGGCCTTGGCATGAGCAAAAAAGAAAAATCGACATACTTTGAAGTCAGACCAAGAAAGAGCACCTGACATCTGATCTCCGTCTTTGAATGCACAACAAATGTGAGGAGATAAGAGCAAGATTTACAGGCCAATTTACAGGAAAACATCGACCTACAAAATTATTGAGGCAAAAATATTGACAACAATAATATCGACTACCTATACTTAAAGAGGTAAGTGTTAAATCATAGAAAAAAAATATTGTTAACAAAAATATTTGTTGTATTAAATATCGATTTTTAAATATCTGCAGATTCAAATATTATAAATACAATACAATACAATACAATACATATAAATTACAATATTTTTAATATATATTTTAACAAATATAATAAATTCACTTTAAAAAACTTAGATACACATACATATTTTTAAGTACGCAGGGCCCATGTAGAGTAGGTTAGACAAGTTTATTCTGAAGGTACAGTAACTCCAAAGGTCCTGTTAAAATCTGGTTTGCGATGTCAACATTATCGGCGCCATCTTGTCCCCTTTCAGACTCCTGCACACTTTCAGCAGCAGCCATTTTTTTTTTGAAAACCATAGTCTCTCTGCCCACTGCCAATAGCCAGCGCGTCTCTCCTCCTCACCCCCCGGCCTCGCAAGCATCCCCCACGCCCCGACAGCCCCTGGTCTCTCCTGCCTGGGCCACAAACGCACCTCCAGCGCGACCCTGCCTCCGAGCCACATCCGTGCTGCACCCCCTCACTCTTTCATCTCATTCATAGAACAGGCCCTTTTGATAACCTCTTCCTCCCTGCCCGCTTGTCCGGCCTGACCCCAGGCCATCACCTAGCCCAACAGATGCAGTTTATTGCCCCCTACAGTAGGACCTCGCCTCACATCAAAGGAGCGGGGATTAATCAATGCCTTCACACCCCTAGATCCGACCGATCGCCCGCATTCCTGTTCCCAGCGGAATGTCCAGCTGCGCGATAGCCATCATGCTGAGATTCGGGTGGGGACCCCTACTGTAGATATGTGTGAGAACGGGCCTGAACCGGGGATTCCAAAGATGCCTTTTTCGTACTTCAAAGCCATACCACGGATGTCATGAATGTAATAAAGCCATAAACTTGTGTATAAGAGGCCAGGCCTCAGAGATGCGGTTAGAGCACCTCGAGAAGATACCCTGTTGTCTGATTTGACGTGTTCTGCTCCGTCGGAATAAACTCCTGTTTCCTGCCTTCCAGTCTCCAGCGCCTGCCTCTTCATTTGGTAACCTTGAGTTGGGTGGGAGGCGGCTATCTCCGGACAAACCTTGAAAAGGGGTAATCGATCTGACCTGCTTGCCCTTTTTCCACAATTGGCGTCCCAAACGTTGGGCCCATCAGCGACACGTGGATCCAGTGGTAGAGATCTCAACGACAGTGTGAAGGACTGCAACAATCGGGAAAGAGCTCCTGCTCGATAGACCCTCGTCTGGCAGCCGATCATCCGAACTTCACCGGTTCCGAGCAGACCTCTCTCGAGTGATCTACGGTCCTGACTGGGAACCATCAGGAGTGCCACAGCAATTACGGAGAATAGAGGACGATCAGGCGCTGGAAGCGGAAGACGAGAAACTGTCCATGCGGTCCGGGTAAGGTCGTGTAACAACACGAATTGCGAATTGATTGTTTGATTGTCTTGGAAAATACTAGTATTACGCATTTGATTGTTTGGTTCTGAGAGATTCTCTGTATACAAACGGGGAAGGATAGGAGTATTCTCCCTTTGCAGATAGTGAAGGGTAGGTAGCGCAGGCTTTTGCCCCCGTTGTAACCCGTCGCGCCTACTTCCCTCTCCATTGATTGATTGTTTGTTCGAGCATTAACTGTTCGAAATTGGTTCTCTGAAAGGATCTTCTCTGCCTACAAACGGGGAGGAACAGGAATTTCCCTCTCTCTTTGCAGATAGTGAAGGGTAGGTAGCGCAGGCTTTTGCCCCCGTTGTAACCCGTCGCGCCTATTTTATTCTTCATTTGATTGATTGATTGTTTGTCCGAACATTGACTGTTTGGAATTAGTTCTCTCTTTGGGTATTCCCTATTTGCGAATACTGTAGAATAGAAATATTCTGCCTAGTCTTTGCAAAGTAGTGAAGGATAGGTAGTGCAGACTTTTGTCCCCATTGTAACCCGTCAGGCCTATCTTCTCCCCATTGTTCAGTAGTTGGTTCAGCCCGGACCGCTTATTAGAGGTGGATCATCCGGCTCCTCTGGAGGGCACCCCTAATAAGGATATGTTTTTAAAGTATGGACTAGTCGCCGTAGCTTATAGTAAATTATGGCATAAATATACTAAAAAGGATCAGGA
This sequence comes from Lissotriton helveticus, assembly GCF_964261635.1. NCBI lineage: Eukaryota > Metazoa > Chordata > Amphibia > Caudata > Salamandridae > Lissotriton > Lissotriton helveticus. The sequence goes on along the minus strand of NC_136057.1, from coordinate 894,662,309 downwards.
AAGTCAGTGGCCACTGATAGAATCCTTCGATGATACTAAAATAAGCATGCTGGAAACAGCCCTTCGTAACCATAAAACAACGCCCACTATGCTCGATAGTTTTGGCATGTGGCGCAAAGAAACAGAACAGCGAAAGAAAAGAAATGAAGTCAGACTAGAAAAAGAATTATGAAAAGCAGCTCATTTAGCCGCGAACAAGTTGAAAGAAGAAATAAAAGAAAGAGAGGAAGCTAAACTAAAACAAGAATCTGAAACATCAAGCCAATGTCCCGTTAGAACGCCCGCCACGCTTTACCCTGAGCTACCTTCGAAGCAGCGAGCGAACGATGATCTACTGCTAGGTCCCCCGATCATCTACATGCCCCCTCCATACGCCCCTTCCCAACCCCTAGTGCAACGCACGCAACCCCCAAGCACAGATGAGAGCGGTACCAGAGCCTCGGTCCGCACGGCCTCCGCGCCGGCCGAGCCCCTTGTACTCAGCGCAGCGCAAGCAGCAACAGTAGATGACCCCGACACTGAGAAGAAAGACTCCGCTAGATTAAATCGATTGAGTAAGAATGAACGAGCAGGGATTGATAAAATCGTAAAGACGTTAGTGGAACGGAAAGAAAGCGAAGATTACGTAACAGATATATGCAATTCGTACGCCAATAACCACAAACGACACTTTGTTACGCGTTTCTGTTACCACACCCTTAATGCCTATGAAGATCGGTACCAAGCCAAAGGTCCTGAAAGCCTAACGACTCTGTATAGAAAAGTCGACATTGGAGACGAAGGTGAGTGTGATGTGACGGACCTCTTCATGCGCACGCTTGAAGTCTCCCGCCACCTCACTGAACAAAGATTAGAAGCTAGCACCACGATCCCTGTAGCGACTGTACCTCAAACCGAGGGAACTAACACCATGATGGCGATAAGAGAAGCAGCTCCTTATTGGGTCCCCTCACGAGGACAGGGAACACACGACGATATTAACCACCAAGATGCGAGGGGGGGGTAATGTACAACTGGGTCTACCAACCCTGGGATCGGCAAGACATCCTGACTTTTCGAAAGTCCTTGCTTGATCTACGAAAGAACCCCACTGCCTTCTACACAGAATTAGGTACCGCCTTGGGGTCGACGATTATGACCCTAGCGGACATCGACTTGTTTTTCGGGCTATGTCTACCAGCTGATGTGTGGAAGCTAATCCGGAAAGTCGACCACCTTGAGCTGTTCGGACATACCTGGTTACAACTCGATGGCATAGACAAGCAACGAGAGCCCGGACAGAAACCTTTGAAATCAATTCTAGACCTGCCAGACAAAATCGTACAAAAACTCAAAACCATAGTCCCAGAAAAGAAGGTGGACTTGTCGATAGTAACGGCCTGCTGCCAGAAACCCCAGGAAGACGTATCAGAATACTTTTCCAGGTTCGAAACGGTGTTCTCCGATTACAGCGGCCAGGACATGACCTCTGCAACCGGACATCACTTATTCGTCCAGAATTACGTAAAGGGCCTGACTCCAGAAGTCTCGCAGAAACTGCAGACTAGTGAAAGTAGTTGGGCTGCCTCCAAACCCGCGGCTATCCTTCAGATGGCTCAATACTACGAACGACAAAAGAATGAGAACGACAAAGCGACTGAGAGAAAGAAAAAGGACTTGAAAGAACGAGTAATGATCGCTCAATTGCAAGGAGCGACGATAGGTAGGGAACCGTACAAAGGACACTACCAGTCGACTGCCCCTAGAAATCCACCCCCTAAAGACCGTACCCCCGCGGCCTATGCTGGACGGACAGACATTGACGACAACCAGTGTGCGTTCTGCAAGGGATTTGGGCATTGGAAGTCCCAGTGTCTGGTCCTGTTAGAAATGTACAAAAATAGAGACACAAAAGACGTAGCGGATGGGCAGAAAAATAGAGTACAGGGACGAGGGCACACAAACGACGCTAGCAATGACAGACCAGGCAGACCGAACACTTTTGACCGCCCCCGACAGAACCAATGCCAGCAGGCTGACTGTGACGATGCCCGCGACTTCGCATAGGACTGCCAAGGGCAAGGGAGGGATCCAGTCGAGCTCTATGTTGACCAGCAAGGTCCTTATGTCACCGCTAAGGTCCTAGGTACGAAGTCTCCATTTCTGGTAGACACTGGCACGACACGTAGTGCGTTATCTAAATGACTGATTCCAAGGCACCCTTGTCTGGCTCACACATAACATCAATAGGTTTTGATGGAACGCCCTCCACTAATCCCTTGTCCGCACCGATCTCCTTCGACTTGGACAGTAACCCCACTGACACGACGTTTCTGCTTTCCTCCAACACCCCCGATGCCATTATGGGACTTGACTTACTGAAGCATTTCCGAGCTACTATTAGGTGTTCACAGGACGGAGTTCGAGTCATTCTGTACGATAACCCGACTCTGCGCAGACCTTATCCCTTACGACACATGTTCTCCATCTCTGACGCTGACTCATCCTTACTCGACTCTCTACCTCTGTATCTGTGGGCCAAATCTGACGCTGACGTAGGACGCATGATGATCGACCCTGTGCACATAACTGTTCGCCTAGATGCGATACTCCCACAGTATCGGATATCGCCCGAAGGTGAGAAGGCATTGGTAAAGATAATTCAGTCCTTGGTAGAGGCAGGAGTGGTAGAGGAAGTAGTCAGCAATATTTGCAACAGCCCTATCCTACCCATTGTAAAGAAGCAGGGTGAGGGAGATGAGAAAGCATACCCCGTAGTCTCGGATATCACCACCATTCTGACCCTGATTCCTTCCACAGCCACCACCTTCACTGTAATCGATCTCAAGAATGCATTCTTCTCCATCCCCATCCACCCAGACAGCCGCTACCTTTTCGGCTTCACGTTAAAATCCCGCTCATATAGATTTTGTAGAGCTCCCCAAGGTTACACAGAAAGTCCCAGCATCTATAGCCAGGCCCTCAAGAGACAGCTGGACGCCGTTCAGCTGCCGGATGGAGTAGTGTTGATACAATACGTCGATGATATCCTTTTGGCGGCCGACACCACTCCACTTGCAGTCACTACCACTGTCCAACTCCTGTACTTCCTTGCGGAAAATGGCCACAAGGTCTCCAAGAAGAAGTTGCAATTCTGCCAACCCCAGGTCACCTACCTAGGCCACCTCTTGTCCAAAATCGGGAGAAAGCTTACACCCGATCAAATTCAGGCCATTCTAGAAACCCCTGTCCCAAAGACCCAGAAACAAGTCCGCTCCCTGGTAGGCCTCACCTCCTTCTGCCGGCAGTGGTTGCCAAAGTTCAGCCTCATTGTAAAGCCACTGCTTTCTCTACTAGCTAAAGATGTCCCCTTCCCGCTCCCTTGGACCCCCGAATGCCAATCCTCCTTCAAAGAACTTCGAGACGCCCTTTGTTCTGCACCAGTCCTAGGAACCCCCAATTATACCAAACCCTTCTCTCTCTACACTCACGAAAGGGAGGGATGCGCTTTGTCTGTCCTGACTCAAACCATCGGCCCCAAGCAACGACCATGTGCCTATTTCTCTGCCACTCTTGACCCCGTAGCGAGAGCCTTGCCTGCCTGCCTTCGAGCCGTAGCTGCCGCTGCTGTCTCTATCCGACAAAGTGAGGGGATCGTACTCTCGAATTCCGTCACGGTATTAGTGCCCCATGCTGTTGACACCCTCCTGAACCAGACTAAGACGCAACACCTGACTAGCGCACGACTGACTGGATACGAACTGACTCTGCTTGCACCCCACATCACGCTGAAAAGATGCACCACGCTGAACCCAGCCACCTTGTTGCCGCTGCCCGAAAATGACCCAAATGTCCCCCCTATACATGACTGTGTGACCCTCACGGACGAACAGACTAGGAGTAGAGTTGACCTCCGAGACACTGCCTTCCCAAACCCTGACGGAGAGCTATGGGTAGACGGCTCTTGCATTAAACTCCCCGACGGCACCACCTCAGCTGCCTATGCAGTTACCACAGCCCGAACTGTAGTTGAAACCGCCCACATCACGCAACGATCCGCACAGGCGGCAGAACTGATTGCCCTCACACGAGCATGTATCCTAGCAAAGGGGACAACAGCAAACATTTACACGGACAGCCAGTATGCCTTCGGGGTGGTTCATCATTTTGGGCTCTTATGGAAGGAGAGGGGATTTCTGACATCTCATGGCACACCCATCCTGCACGGAGATCTAGTCTCCGCTCTGACTGAAGCGGTTCTCCTCCCCAAACGACTTGCCGTAATCAAATGCCAAGCACACAAAAAGGTGACAGACATCATTGGACAGGGAAATGCACTGGCCGACATCACTGCCCGAACCACAGCTGAGAATAGGACAACGACTCACATGTACGTGACTAGGTCAAAAGCAGAAAAATGGACGGACGCTAGGGAAACTATTAGGGACATCCAAATGGCCAGCTCGCCACACGAATTGACTGAATGGGCACGGGTGGGATTAAAAGACGATGAAGGCTGCTGGCGGACAAAAGACACGAACAAATGGTTGCTACCCAACTCGTATCTGATCCCCATACTGACTATGGCTCATTCCCCTGCACACATAGGATCTGCCCCTATGACTGAACTTGTCTCCCGAGTTTGGCATAACGATAGAATTGCAGACTCGGCCAAACGATTAGTCCAGCAATGTCTAGTCTGCCTGCAACATAACCCTGGGAAAGGAACTGTCGTACCTCGGGGAGGGTTTGGGGTCCCCAACCATCCATTTTGGACTATATCCAGTTAGAGAGATGTCAAGGACTGAAGTATGTACTTGTTGTTGTATGCGCTTTTAGCAAATGGGTGGAAGCCTACCCGACGCGTGACAACACTGTCATTGCCACTGCAAAAGTACTACGTATTTTATGGAGTGACAATGGCCCCCATTTCGTAGCTGAGGTTATCCAGCTTATCCTGAAGGGGCTGGGGGTACGACAGAAATTCCACGCAGTTTTTCACCCCCAATCTGCTGGACTGGTCGAGCGACACAACGCCACATTGAAACTAAAACTGGCAAAAATAGTGGCTACCACAGGACTAAAATGGCCAGACGCTCTTCCCCTGGCATTGCTGTCAATGCATTCCACCCCCACCAAACACCACTTGACCCCTTACGAGGTCGTTTTTGGCCAGCCCATGAGTATCTGGTCTGCACCCAAACCGACATCTATTCACGACGTCCCGGACGTCCTAATGTCTGACTATCTGTATAACCTAACTAAAACGCTGTCTGTTATTCATCATCAGGTGCTGCAGGCCATCCCCGATGCTTCCAGTGGCCCCGGACATACCATCCAGCCTGGAGATTTCGTCCTAATTCGGAACTTCCAGCGGGAGAAGAGTCTGGAACCCCGCTGGACGGGCCCCTGGCAAGTTTTGATCACCACCGAACAGCTCTTCGAGTGGAGGGAAAGCGCAATTGGCTGCACGCACACCACTGCAAGAAGATCTCGTCGAATCTGACAACAACCGAAGGCGTGACCACGCAAGAAGAGCTCCTGAACAAAGATCGACCATCCCTGAGCTGCTACCCGGAAACAGACGCGCTTGAACTGGCAACATATCCTGACCCCACTGTGCCATCCAGAGAAGGGTACAACCTGCGACGAAAGGAGGGAGCTTCGGCTAAATAGACCACTGACTAAGTGTATATTCTCAGAGCGGTGGCCTAATGCTACTAAGGTCGCCAGGAGAGAAGCCAAACGAAGTTTGTGGTTCTGCCCACTACCGAGCCCCCTTGAAGATGATGGAAGCGCCCGATACGAAGATGATGGAAGCACCCGACGTGAAGATGGTGGAAGCGACCGGATATCCAAAGACCCACTACAGAAACCCAAAGACTGACAAAATGCACAGTTCAAAGACTATTGCCTTCTTTGTTACCCTTCTCTTCTGCCTCCTCCTCATGACCACCCTCTGGATCTTGGAAGAAAGCTCACCAGCACATGAGACACTTCTAGCCACTGTACTACCTGTCACCGTGAAGGAACACCACCTGATCTCTCTCTCACCTCAACTCTGAGAAAGACGTAAGGAGTTCTGGAATAACTCCTTCGTACAACTTTTGCACCAGCACAACCTTGCCGCCATTGCCACCAACTGCTGGATCTGCGGGTTGCTTCCGCATGCCACTGGACATTCCATCCCTTTCATCCCCTCACCATTCTCTGTTCATGGCTCCTGCCTCGCCTGGTTGATTCTCCTGCAAGAGAGCTACAGAGATAAGACAATCTCCAGCGAAACCATGTCACACTTTTATCAAGGGGTCTGGCTGAACGAAACAAAGAAACAAAAAAAACGGCTGCACCCTTTTGCCCACTGACGTCCCACACCTCTGTTCACTTGGACATCCCAGCCAAAGAGCGTGTCGAAATGCAGGTGTTCAACAACCCGGCCAGACCTACCTTCTCCTACCTCCGGAAACGAACAGCAGCCACCCTGATTGTGGCCCTATCTGTTGTCAATGTCTCGGGTCTTGTATGCATCGAAGGCCTCGGGACACAATTTGTAGGTCACAGTGCCTGCAACATCACCAGAACCTTGGACACAACTGACCCACCCTCTTTTGTCACTTCTCCAAACATGTACTTTGTCTGTGGTACGAAAGCCTACACCTGGCTCCCAAAAGGCTGGGGAGGTACCTGCTACATTGCCTTCATCCTTCCTCCGACCTATGTGGCATCTGCAAACCACCACCGACAAAAACGAGAGAGAGACATAGAACAAGCCGACTCTGCCGGAGCACAGTTCCTGGACGCAATGAAGGGACTTGTTCCACTCTGGGGTCCAATGGCAAACAGCCGTGCCATCCGACACTTGACCCAGGCAGTTGAAACAACCATGAACATTACAGCTGGCATCCTCACAAATAACACGGCCGAGCTTCAAGCGGTCCGCTTGGTGGCCCTTCAGAACCGCCTTGTTCTAGATGTGGTTCTAGCAGATTGTGGAGGGGCATGCCGCATCATTGGGTCTAGCTGCTGCACCTATATACCGGACAATTCACCCTCAGTGTACAAAGCCATTGAACATCTCCACAGACTTTCCTCAGAAGTCCACCAGGAACAAGAAGAATGGTCGCTTGGCGGATGGTTCTGGAGTACTGTAAAGAACTGGGGGTGGAGGTTGTTTGCAATTATACTGATACCCATTGTTGTGGTATGTGGGTTCTGCCTAGGAATTCAATGCCTGCCGCCTTTGTGCTCACTATGTGCAAACTGTATCTGCCCAAAGACTCTGGACTTTGACAAGGAACGCATGAGAGCATTGTACGACGTCGAGGTTAAGGATTTAATGAAGATCGACATCGACTAGACAAAATGGCTAGATATGTTGAAAAGGGAGGACTGTTAAAATCTGGTTTGCGATGTCAACATTATCGGCGCCATCTTGTCCCCTTTCAGACTCACGCACACTTACAGCAGCAGCCATTTTTTTTTGAAAACCATAGTCTCTCTGCCCACTGCCAATAGCCAGCGTGTCTCTCCCCCTCACCCCCCGGCCTCGCAAGCATCCCCCGCGCCCCGACAGCCCCCGGTCTCTCCTGCCTGGGCCACAAACGCACCTCCAGCGCGACCCTGCCTCCAAGCCACATCCCGTGCTGCACCCCCTCACTCTTTCATCTCATTCATAGAACAGGCCCTTTTGATAACCTCTTCCTCCCTGCCCGTTTGTCCGGCCTGACCCCAGGCCATCACCTAGCCCAACAGATGCAGTTTATTGCCCCCTACAGTAGGACCTCGCCTCACATCAAAGGAGCGGGGATTAATCAATGCCTTCACACCCCTAGATCCGACCGATCACCCGCATTCCTGTTCCCAGCGGAATTTCCAGCTGCGCGATAGCCATCATGCTGAGATTCGGGTGGGGACCCCTACTGTAGATATGTGTGAGAACGGGCCTGAACCGGGGATTCCAAAGATGCTTTTTCGTACTTCAAAGCCATACCACGGATGTCATGAATGTAATAAAGCCATAAACTTGTGTATAAGAGGCCAGGCCTCAGAGATGCGGTTAGAGCACCTCGAGAAGATACCCTGTTGTCTGATTTGACGTGTTCTGCTCCGTCGGAATAAACTCCTGTTTCCTGCCTTCCAGTCTCCAGCGCCTGCCTCTTCATCTGGTAACCTTGAGTTGGGTGAGAGGCGGCTATCGCCGGGCAAACCTTGAAAAGGGGTAATCGATCTGACCTGCTTGCCCTTTTTCCACAGTTCTGCTTCATCTTAACTGCCTGCTCTCTTTCCCCTGGATTCAACACTCCAGAATCCAGTGGAGATGGCTACCAGCTGCAGATGTTGTTAGGACAGAAGATAAATACAACATATATCTACCCTTTTTAATACAATTAATAACACAACAAACTAAACAAAACCATGAATCCACAATATGTCAAAAACATAGCATGAACAGAATACAAAGTCCAAGTACATAAGTAGTCATTTTGCCAGCTTGGTTTGAACTTGATGGGATCCGGCCTTCCGCCCCCAAGCTCACTAGGAACAGAAATACCTGAATCGTTTTTCCCTTTCAACCAGACATAATATTTCAACTTATTGCACTTAGTTATCTTGCGCATACTCCACCTCCTGCCATCATTTAACCAGACACTGTTACCAACAACCTTCATTACCTCCTTGGGCTTGGACCATTTTGACAATTCCACCCTTTGGTTTCCCACAACAAAAACGTCATTACCCAACTCCCGTCCACATTTATTTAAATTGACAATGCACACATGCGCTCACTTAAACTAGCGATTTGTTGTGGCTTTAGCAGTGCTTTAAATGGTCCGGTACTGAGTAATTTGAAAAGGAGAGTACCTGTGCTTCTCAGTTCTGCTATAAAAACACTTTAGGATAGAGTACAAGCACTTATCAGGAGCAAACATGTGCCAGCGTTTCTATATTTCCATCTAAAGTGAGCTAGAAATCTGCCTTCAAATGTCTATCGTTTTCACACAGAAAGTATGTAAGGTTACCTATATTGGTAGTGGTGTGTGTGTAGATAGACAGACAGATAGATAGATCCCAAGCTACACGCCGCGTCCTTTTGATACATATTTGCCCTGGAGGAAGTCCCGTATTGCCGAAACCCGGAGTTACTGCCGTTACAGGTCTACCACACTCGGAAAGGCAGTGTCATTTACCCGGGTAAGGCGCGGTGAGCGCATCAGAGACTTTTGATATCTAAGACTTTGTATTTCGGGCATTAACTCAGAGCGAAGGGGGATACAGCATTTTGCATTGTTGGTAGTTGCGGCTGCGCTACCACTTAAGTATGTTCTGCGAGGCAGAGAGAAGAGAAGCCGAACAAGGCATGTTCAAAAATAAGAAAAAATCGGATGCTACACAAAAGGCAGGCACTAGCCAAGCAAGTGGGGGCAACACGACTTTGAACACCTAACTGGTCTCATTGGAACGTTTGTATGAACGGGAGATTAGGAAATGGTGGGAGGTGACATCGTTACAAAATTACGTTGATGTCGACCGTGTCCCCAGAGGCTTGAGGATCTATACAATCCCAGCGTACGAGAACCCTGATCCGCAGTTGCTGGATGCATGGGCAGAACACACGGCAGCGTCATGCAAAGGGAGTCTAAAAATACTAGTACGCTTTGCCTGGAGTGACAGGGATAAAGCATTGGTACAGATCAAGGATCTTGAGGATGAACTAACAAAGGAGGAAGACCAGGCGAACCTGGGAGAAAAACGTGAACAGATTAAAAAACGTCTAAAGAAATACGAACAAAAAATCAAACAGCGCCAAGAAGAAAAATTTTAAAGGGATGAAAATGATTACCAAACAGGAAGAGTCCTGACCTTTGCGAAAAAGTATGAGCACGCTAGGAAACAATTAAGATCAAAGGCAAGTGGACCAGTAATTGCTGAATCTGTAACATCTGAATCAGATGCCACCGTGGATGAGGTGGCCAGTGAAGATGGTACTGAAGATGCTTCTTCTTTTCATGTAGAGTACAAAGTTATGCGAAAACAACAGCTAGAGGGAGGCAGGGGAAAGCCTCCGGACAATCAAGCGGCAAGAGGAAGATGCGGCGGGGGGGCTGTGGGAAGAAATCCACTAGGATCTCCACCCGTCACACGCAGCAGGAAGAACTTCTACAAGAAGAAGAACTGAGATTGAACCAGGAAGATAAGGACAATCTGACCATCATCAACTTAACAAATAAAGTGTTGACTAAAAAAGAAAATTCCATATTAAAATTGGGTTTTTCCTTTTGCCCACGTAGAAACTTTGAATTTGCGCAGACAAGAATTGACGTTTTTAAATTTATAAGAAAACTTAAACTTCACAAATTTTTAAAACTGAAACCACATTGTGACAATATTGTGTCGGTTACAGACACTAGGGATGCAGAATTGAGATGCGGTGAACTAGGGGGCCTTAGAGCGATAGAGGGCTTACATCACGAGATCAACATAGGAGGTGACGGTGAAGTAACTAATACCCAAATGTTGGAAAATTTTGATGTACAACAAAAAGGTGGGGCCAGTGCCTTTAAACCGGCTTATACCTTTATGCCTATCATGGGAACTGATGCCATAGACACTTTCTCCGATGCCGTTGTGAGGGATCTCGCAAGGCTGAGAAATACGAAAAAATATATACCGTCTAATGGTAACTTTACCAAAGAACAACAAATGGCATTAAAAACTCTGTGCGAGGACTCAGGTTTGGTATGCAAGCCCTCTGATAAGGGGGGCAATATTGTCCTCCTCACAGCAACCCAATATGAAACGGAGGCTTTACGTCTATTGGGAGACATTAATACCTATATGACTGTGAGTGAAAGAGTGTATAATCAGAGCGTAATTGAATATCACGATATGATATTAAAGTGGTACAATGTCAACATGCTAAATACTGATGAATACTTATTTTTACGCTGCCTTAGTCCCGTCATTCCAACTTTTTATTACCTCCCCAAGGCTCATAAAGATGTGTGTAACCCACCAGGTAGGCCCATTGTAGCATCCAATGGGAGTCTTACAGAGACCTTTCTATTTATGTGGATTCATTTCTTTCCCCTTTGGTAATGTCTTTGAACTCTTATTTAAGAGACACCAAGCATTTTTTGAACTGTATTGATGAAGTTATTTGGAAGGATACTTATTGTATGATGGTGCTTGATATCACCAGTCTATACACATGTATTGCACATGGTGATGGTTTGAGAGCTATGGCGAGTTTCTTAGAAAAACGTCCTGTACGTTTCTATGAGCACAACAAAATGTTACTAGAATTTATGACATTTAGCCTGAACAATAACATATTTCTATTCGGCAAACAGCTGTACAGGCAGATGTCAGGAGTTGCGATGGGAGCCTGCTCCCCCCCCAGCTTTGCGAACCTTTTCGTAGGCTGGTGGGAGGAGCAGGTGGCCTGGAGCAATGTCAACCAGGAGTGGCACAACCGGATTATAGGGTGGCATCGTTACATTGACGATCTTTTCATCATTTTAGAAACCCCTGTAGAAACAGCTAGTACTTTTGTTGATGCTTTAAACAATAATGATGTGAACCTTAAATTTTCTGGTCATGTCAGTAGGACTTCTGTTAATTATCTAGATCTGACAGTATATATTGATAAGGACGGAAAAATGCAGACCAAATTGTATAGAAAAGAGACTGCGGGGAATTCCACCCTCTTTGCCACGAGTAGTCATCCACGCCAATTAATTGATAGTATCCCTTATGGAGAACTATTAAGGTTAAGGCGGAATAATTCTAACGATGGTGAATTTGAAAAGGCGGCCAACGCCAGCCTGAAACGATTCAAGATAAGGGGTTACAGTGATGGTATCTTAAAACGTGCCTATGAGAGAGCTAAAAAGATGGGAAGAAATGAGTTGTTAAAGCCCAAGAAGATAGTGAAACCTAGTAATGGGTCTTTCCGTGTCATCACCACCTTTTCACAGAATGCTGGGCAAATTAAGAAAATATTAAAGAAAAACTGGAATATCTTACTGTCTGATAATGTAATCAAGGCTGATTTACCTGTTAATCCCCTAGTCACCTTTAGAAAGGCCAGATCACTTAGGGACCATTTGGTCTCTAGTCATTACCAAGCCCCAGAGAGAACCCCGAAATTGCCTGTCCTCAGCGGGTTTTACCCGTGTGGCCGTTGCAAGGCCTGTAAATATAGTAAGCGGACGCTTACTTATAAAATACCTGGATTGACGACTCCTAAACGGATCATGAAATTTTTGACATGTTCTACGCCCTATGCTATTTACTGCCTTACCTGCCCATGTGGCTTGAATTACATTGGCAGTACTACCAATGCAGTGAAGTTGAGAATTCTAGAGCATATGCGTGCCATAGCCAAGAAAGATGAATCCTAACCTGTAGCTAGGCACTTTGAAAGGATGCATAGAAGTAACAGGGACCTGTTATCCTATGTTTGCCTTGATAGTGTACCGGCCAATATCAGGGGGGGTGACCGCCTTTTAAAACTTAGACGGCTGGAATCCAGGTACATTATAGATTTACAAAGCAAAAATCCTAACGGCCTTAATATACATGAAGAGCTATCAGTACATTTGGGCTGAGGATAGTTGTAACCGTTTTTTGACATATTTTCTGAAATTATTACATTTATTAACTGTACCTTGTATCCTTTTCCCTGTTTTAACATCCCTTTTGATATTATGATTGATATGCTTGAATTTCAAATGAACTGATGTCATTCCAATGTATATATGTATTGTATATTTGAAGGTGTCATTTCAGATTTGCCCATCCAGGGCGGGATAGTTATTTGAGTGAGACCATTAGAGACAGATGCAGTAGCATTAGAGCTAAAGATATGCATTTCTAAGTTTTATTCGGAAAGCTTTTGTACACGCATCATGGTTAAATGTGCAGTTTCAAGTGGTAACAGCGTCTACAGCGCGTTGCAGGTTAATAGACATTAGCTTTGTTCTGTAATATTTACTCTAATCTTTTCTCACTCTATTACTGAAGGGACGATAATGCCTTAGATATGCCCATTCAGGGCGTGATTAGTATCATGTGCAAGTACTATGTGCAAACTTTTGGACTGTCCATACCGGGCGTTATGATTATCATATTTATAATAATCATTGATGTATATATGTACATTTGTTTTTGGCCACACGAATTATTTTGAAATCAGAGTTGCATATGTGATATCTATCTAGTTAATCACATCGTGATAAGATGGCGGCCACTTTTAAGATGTGTACGTTAGTCCTTCTTTGCACTTGATGATATGGATAACGTCTTTTAATGCAGACGGGCGCCTCGACTCTCTGCAAAATTTGACAAAGCCCTAAGGCGAAACGCGTCGTTGCTGTTTAGTTCCCGTAATAAATTCTTTGTGGAACTACCCCCTGTGTGTGCTACATTTCTTATGGATTAAGTATCCTTGGATGTTTGGAGCTTGGATTAATTTAACGGGCACACCCCCGTTTCGTGTGCACCCGCTCACGTGTGCATCTGGCTGGTGTTTGGAGGCGGCGATATATATATATATATATATATATATTACCTACTGGCGGTCGCCAGTAGGTATATATAGTTAGGATTTTTTCTCTATGGGTTTTTTGAAAATTCTATGTCTAATAACTTTGGCGTTTGTGGACGGAATCGGCTGAAATTTTCAGGAAAATGGCACATTTTGTTTCTGAGCAGCCCTTGAAAATTTGGGGGGGGTTCGTCCAGTGGGGGCCGAGAAAAAAGGGGGGTCCCAAAACGTGTTTTTAACATTGAGTTTTCCATAGGGCGGTTGGCCTCACTTTTAGCCCAAACGGCTGAATGGATTTGCACGAAACTTGGCAAAATTGTAGGGACTGGTAGCCCGATGTGCCTTTTGTAGGTCTCAATATATGTGCTCCAGTGGATTTGGAGAAATTAACGTTTAAAAAAAGATATATATCTGTAACAGCGGACCGGTTAGCGCTCTGGTTCGCGGACTTTTCGCGCAACGGAGCTTTGTGAAGCGAAGCTGATTGGTTCTCCGGCGTCTGTCAACATTCCAAACAGTCCGTAGCGGCCGCCATCTTGTCTCTCGGTAGGATCGAGAGACAAGAGGAGGTCAAAACAAAGGGGGAAATAACTATAAGGGGGCATAGTAGATCCTCGCTGACCCCCTAGGTTTGATGTGGAGGTTTTAAAAGGGCCCCGCGGGGCAAAAAAAAATAATAATAATAATAATCGAACGGCTGAATGGATTTGCACGAAACTTGGCAAAATTGTAGGGACTGGTAGCCCGATGTGCCTTTGCTAGGTCTCAATATATGTGCTTCAGTGGATTTTGAGAAATTAACGTTCAAAAAAAGATATATATCTGTAACAGCGCACCGCTTCGCGTACTTTTCGCGTTACGGAGCTTTGCGAAGCGAAGCTGATTGGCTCTCCGGTGTCTGTAAACATTCCAAACAGTACGTAGCGGCCGCCATCTTGTCTCTCGGTAGGATCGAGAGACAAGAGGAGGCCAAAGCGAAGGGGCAAATGACCATAAGGGGGCATAGTAGATCCTCGCTGACCCCCTAGGTTTGATGTGGAGGTTTTAAAAGGGCCCCGCGGGGCAAAAAAAAAAAATAATAATAATAATCGAACGGCTGATGACCATAAGGGGGCATAGTAGATCCTCGCTGACCCCCTAGGTTTGATGTGGAGGTTTTAAAAGGGCCCCGCGGGGCAAAAAAAAATAATAATAATAATAATCGAACGGCTGAATGGATTTGCACGAAACTTGGTAAAATATTAGGGACTGGTAGCCCGATGTGCCTTTGCTATGTCTCAATATATGTGCTTCAGTGCATTTTGAGAAATTAACGTTCAAAAACAAGATATATATCTGTAACAGCGCTCCGCTTCGCGGAGATAAAATTATATCTGTATTACCTAGCTGTTGCTAACACCAGTTAGCGACGGCTAGTAGGAGATAGCGACCATCTTGGGTCCCACTTTGCATGTGAGTGATATTTATCACTAATGACATGCAAAGTGGGCATGCCAAGATGTTAGCGACTGGAAACAGTCGCTAACATCGCTATCTCCTATTATCAACTTTTGGAAATATTCGAGATAAGCGCGAATATCTCCAAAAAGTAACAGCTGCCCTGAGCAGTTCTTAGCCATGTTATCCAATGGGAGGTGGATAACATGGCTAAGAGCATTAGCTCGGTAATGCATGAATATCGCGGAGTTTTCAGCGATATTAATGCATTGCGCTCGTTTTTTATCGTATTTGCGATAAACCTTGATAATAGCAAGGTTTATCTGCGATAATTTCTGACGGTAAAAAAATCTTTGCAATGCATCGTTAGGGATAAATATCGCTTAACTTTGGTAATATGCCCCAACGTCTGTTAACGTTCGATTCGAAGGAAATCAGGAATTGTTGAAAAACATTGTGTGCGCCATCTTGTCTTTTTTCAAATGCCACACTTTTGTCGTGCACGGCAGCCATTTTAGATGCCTTGACCAGATCCACTCTGTGCACGCTGTCGATCCTTAGCATGGCTCCCCACCCTCGCAAGCATCTCCCCCAGGCAGTGGTCACCCCCGCTCTCTGTTTTATGCATGGGTAATAAACCTCCCCCCATCTGCGCTGTTCTTCCCTGAGAATCACACCCTGTGCCCGCCCGACACCTCCCTTTCGCCCTATTCACTACCGCACCCTCTGACACTCCTTTTCCTCTGTGTCCGATTGTCCAGGCCGGTCCTAGGCTATCAGCTAGCCCTGCAGATGTAGTTTATGGCCACAGCTGTAAAGAATCACCCGTCTTCAAAGGAGTTATAGTAGATCAAGGCCCACACTCGATGAGATCCGTCACAGCAGAAGCGTTGCTATTATCTGAAAACCATCCTGTATTGTGATTGGGGAGGGGACCGAGCGTGAAGCGGAAGATTCCAGGGATGACTCTTTGTACATCAAAGTTTTTACAATTATGTGTCACATTAAAAATATATAGCACTCCGACAAAGTAGTAAGATTATAAAACTTTAATAATTTATAAATATATACAAGAAAACAAAAATAGTAATAACATATAAACATTTTTAGAGAAAAACAACGAAGTAGCGGTCGGCTGTGCGAATAGTCCCAACGCAGCACAACGTCCAGATTTCCGGCGTGGGGCGTCGCGGGGGGTGGGTCATCAGTAGCAAACTGTTGTGCGAATAGTTCCAAGGCAGCAGAACGCGCCGAAATCTAGATGACACGAAAGTGATGTCTAGTAAGTTGCCACCCAGCAAATAACGGCGTGGGGCGTCGCGGGGGGTGGGTCATCAGTAGCAAACTGTTGTTTGAATAGTTCCAAGGCAGCAGAACGATGGCACCAAGGTGATGTCCAGTAAGTTGCCGCACTGGTTTTGGTATCCTACAATGCTGCTCCGAATAACGGCGTGGAGCGCCCCGGGGGAGGCGGCGTGAACGGGCCTCTCCAGGTGGAGTCTCATCTGTTTTAGTGGGGCGCCCCTTTACCGTTTCAGTTGCCATTCCGTCCGCTTTTGGTCCACTGTGTCAAAATCCGCCATTCAGCTGAGTTGCGCCCACTCTTGCGGTGCAGCGATAGGCGGCTGTCACAGGACTCTCAAAATGGCGGCAGGCTGTTTCCTTTTTGGGCCTGGTCCACTGAAATGGCCCTGGGACACCTTGGAAATCGGACGCTTGTCTGCTAGGTCTTGGACCCCATTCTCGAAAGCGTCCCCTCCGCCTTGAGAATTCATCAAAAGTTTTGGGGGCCCCGAGTCCTGCAGGCTTCTGGTGGGGAGCGGCTGCCATGATTGCTCGCGGAATGACCACGACGGAGCTACGAGATGGTGGTGCTCTCATGGTGACGCCAGTTTAGTCTGAAACATCCAGAAACAAGGTGGGGCTTTCATCGTTTGGGGGAAAAAAAAAGTTTTCATCCAATGAAAAGTGTTGTTTTTAGGTCATATGATCAAGCCTTCCATCATTAGGAAACCAAAAGTAAAATGAACCAATGAAAAGTTTTATAAACAAGTCACATGACCTGTTATGCGGCATAGGGTATAAAATGCGGAGAAAATACGTTGGCACGTGAGGCGGCGTCAGTAGCGGACCGATGTGCGAATAGGCCGAAGGCAATACAACGCGCTAAGATCCGGATGGCACCGAGGTGGTGTCATAGTTGAGAGTTCTGAGCAGTGGTTGTAACACTGTCTGAAGCTTATTTGCAGCTGCTGCAGCTTCACTACGCGCCAAGATCCGGATGGCACCGAGGTGGTGTGTAGGAAGTTGCCGCACTGGTGTGGCCATCCTACAATGCTGAAAGTCGGCGTGGGGCGCCCCGTTGGCCTGTGAGTTTGCGTCAGTAGCGGACCGATGTGCGAATAGGCCGAAGGCAGCACAACGCGCCAAGATCCGGATGGCACCGAGGTGGTGTCTAGTAAGTTGTCGCACTTCTGTGGCCATCCTACAATGTTGAAAGTCGGCGTGGGGCGCCCCGTTGGCCTGTGAGATGGTGTCAGTAGCGGACTGATGTGTGAATGGGGCCAAAGGCAGCGCAACAATATTTTCTACTATATTTCCGGAGTAGAAGACACCACAAGGCGCTGAGATGCCAAGATCCGGATGGCACCGAGGTGGTGTGTAGCAAGTTGCCGCACTGGTGTGGCCATCCTACAATGCTGAAAGTCGGCGTGGGGCGCCCCGTTGGCCTGTGAGATGGCGTCAGTAGCGGACCGATGTGCGAATAGGCCGAAGGCAGCACAACAATATTTTCTGACTGACACCACAAGGCGCTGAGATGCCAAGATCCGGATGGCACCGAGGTGATGTCTAAGTTGCGGACTGATGTGCGAATGGGGCCAAAGGCAGCGTAACAATATTTTTTGTATGGAAGATACCACTAGGCGTTGAGATGCCAAGATTCGGATGGCACTGAGGTGATGTCTAGCAAGTTGGTGTGGTCATCCTACAATGCTGAAACTCGGCGTGGGTCGCCCCATTAGCCTGTGAGATGGCGTCAGTAGCGGACCGATGTGCGAATAGGCCGAAGGCAGCACAACGCGCCAAGATCCGGATGTCACCGTGGTGGTTTCATAGTTGAGAGGCACTTCATCTGCAGTGGGGCGCCGAGATCCGGATGGCACCGAGGTGATGTCTAGCAAGTTGCTGTATTTGTGTGGTCATCCTACAATGCTGAAACTCGGCGTGGGTCGCCCCATTAGCCTGTGAGATAGCTGTTCTTTGGATTTGGGCCTGGTCCACCAAAATGGCCCTGGGACACCTTAGAACTCGGACGCTCGATTTTTTTTTCCTTTCCTGTACATGCAAAAAAAGGTAAATGCCCGGTACGTTACACGCTTCATCTGCCACGATGAACTCTCCAGAGGAACCGAAAAAAAATATAGTTGTGGTAACTATACCATGCATCGTCATATGGAGAGGTGGCACCAATTAATTATAGTGCTGCATAAAAGAGAGATTTGGAGGAGAACCCCTGATCTGCTAGTACATTCATCAAAGAAGTGGCACTGAGAGCTTCAGAGGCAAGGGAAACGGTCCCAAATATTTAGAAGAACTTTGGAAAGATTAAAATGACATGTTTAGATTGTGGCAAATTAATTTCATGTGGACAGATGAGTGTTACTCTAATAAATACAGCATATGAACATCATCATAGTCGATGGTTGGTAGAGACATTTTGACTATATCCTGGACCTGCCCGTCCTCGCCCAAAATGGCGCCAGAATAAATGGGACTCGTAACTCCTTGTTGTGTACTGGTTGCAGAACCTTGAAATCACGAGATACGTATGCAGTTTTGAAGCACATGGCGGGCGGGGACGAGAATTGATTGAATATTTCGACATCCCTATTGATATTAAGTTCTGATGTGTTATTGATTACTGTACTGTTGAAAGTTCGAATTAACGTCACCCATGGTACTTGCCCGCAAATGTATATCTAGATAATTTTATTGTAACTGGCCCTGTCGTATTTTAATTATAAAATGTACGTCCACCGATTCCGTAACTGTTAGACACCTTAGTTCTTGCAACCTAATGGCCCGCCCGTTACGTTCCTCTACAGTGTAAATGTCTATTCATCATATACGATTACAGTTTGCTCCGTGGCCGGCCCACGTGGTTATAGGCTCGTATTTGTATAATGAAATTTTCACAATAAAGGTTTTTAAAAGAAAACATGGTAGTAGTATATACATTGGTAAAGTTTTTAATAATAGTCACTGTTTTAGAATCATTAAAAGGCAAGTGAAATAAAGCAGACCAATTACATGAAGGGTAAAAGGTATAATACGAAGGAACGCAGTAAAGATAAATGGTCAAGGGCTGTTGTGTTTTCTATTCCTGCAACATAAAGTGATCGATAAGAATCTCATATTCAGGCGTATCGGCGACTAAGACAGCAGGTCGACCCTCTTTTGCTCAACGGCTCCGTCATGGGACGAAGAAACGCTCTTTTTCTCGAAAAAAGAATATATTTTACTTGCAGGACAGTTGTAAAATTTCCGGGAAAGTACATTAGCCTGGAACATTATAACATATATTTAAGAAAAAATAATGTTCGGAAGTAATGAAAAGCGTAATTTTTAGGTCATATGACCAAGCCTTTCATCATTACAATAAGAAAAGTAAAATGAACCAATGAAAAGTTTTATTAACAAGTCACATGACTTGTTATGCTTACGTTACGCGCTGCGCGCCCCGGATGACTTCCGGATGCGCTAACGCGGCGCGTCATATGACGCATTACGCGACAACGCAGGTACAGAATATAGTCAAAATGTCTCCACCAACCAGCGGTCGGAACACAACCCCTTTCGGCAGGCTAAATAGTTCTGTTAAATGACAACAGAAGGGACAGGCAACAAGAACCATCAGTCAAAGAGGGGAGGGCTAGTTCTTCTCTACCGGGTTACATTGGGGCGCTACCGGAACTGATCGAATTGGTAGTCTACAGTGTTTCTGGATGTTTCAGACTGAAGCTGGGGTTAGCATGAGAGCAGCACCATTTCGTAGCTCCGTCGTGGTCATTCCGCAACCAATCATGGCAGCCGTTCTTTATCGTTATTTTGGGCGGGGTGGGTGGCGGAGCCGAGCTGTTTTGCAGCCATCATTGTGTGGAGTTCAGTTCATCTCACTAGTTTTGTATTTGTCATGAGGGGTTGTTCCTAATGTTTCTATTTTAGCGAGGTCAAAAAGAGATCCCATTAGTGGCCTACTGATTTTGCTCGATTCCTTTTCTTTTTTTTTACACGATTTTTCGTTATCTGCAAAGACTAAACAGAGTATTGCGACTCTGTGTTTGTTTGTAAATAGAGAATGAACCAAAGAGAACTAATTCTAAAACAGTAAATACTTGGATAACAATGAATCAAATGGAGAGAGAAGCAGGCACGACGGATTACAATGGGGGCAAAGACCTGCGTTAACTACCTTTCACTATCTGCAAAGAGAGAGTACTCCTAATAGAAATGAGGGGGGGGGGCACCATTCAAAGCAGATCAGTGTGCATGAACACGAAAATGTTTTCACTTACCACGTACTTGACATTCGACAGCTTATGATATTTGCTATTAAAAAACCATTGAAATTCACTGAAAAAACCATAGGTTATAGACCATATATAGTTAGGAATTAGCATTTACAAAACCTTGAAAATTCACTGAAAAAACCATAGGTTATAGACCATATATAGTTAGGAATTAGCATTTAAAAAACCTTATTTTACTCACACAAAACCATTGAAATTCCATATATAGTTAGTTGCACTAACTATATATCGCGCACCTGCAATCCACTGCTGATGATGTCACATATTACATCATTCATGACATGGTCAGTGACATCACTGATGACATCACTGATGACATCTCAAATGACATCACTGATGATATCACTAATGACATCTCATTTGACATCATTCTTGTGCTAATACGATAAACCTCTTCAGACTCTAATATAATCTTAGATACACTCAGTGTATACAGACACTCACACACTTCCACTCATCCATGGAGTTACTCACACACCCAGTCAGTCATGCAAAGAAACAATCTCATCTCCATTTCTTCAACTATACAGTTAAACACACCTTACTTATTGAAACATATACTAACACATATTTACTCTCTTATACAATCCCTGATACAAGTTCATAATGATCGATACAACCACTCACTCATTCGGTGGCTCTCATGCACAGTTATTTATATATGCCAACTCTCACATGTACTGTGTTTTACATATGTACTTACTATGACATGTAGCATTGAGATATCCATTTACTCATCAATACACTCATGCACACAGTCAACTGCCCATGTAGCTGTTTCCACATGCACTCTTGAACTCATACACCTAGTGAATAAACTGTTCACACATCTATGCATAGAGTCACACACCTTTCAGCCACCCCCACACAAACTCAATCTCCCATAGAAATACTTGGGCAAGCAATTAATAACACATATAGCCTCTCGTATAGCTAATGATCAACACATGCAGCAGTTTACAGAACAACAGACATAATGATGCACAAATTAAGACAGTTTAGTCACTAACCCATGCATTCAGTGAGACACATTTAATCACTCACTCATACAGTCAGTCACGCACCTACTAAATCCTTCATCCAGACACTTATACATCCACTCATTCTTCAATATGTAAGATATATTTTAACTTTACAGAAACATACAGTCACTGGATGTTGTCATCAGTGATGTCATCAGTGATGTCATTTGAGATGTCATCAGTGATGTCATCAGTGATGTCACTGACCATGTCATGAATGATGTAATATGTGACATCATCAGCAGTGGATTGCAGGTGCGCGATATATAGTTAGTGCAACTAACTATATATGGAATTTCAATGGTTTTGTGTGAGTAAAATAAGGTTTTTTAAATGCTAATTCCTAACTATATATGGTCTATAACCTATGGTTTTTTCAGTGAATATATATATATATATATATATATATATATATGCAACAATTAAGGACGTCGCATTTAGCTTGGGAGCTCTCTGCTGCCAAAAGCTGTTTCCAATACCCCGGGAGGGGAGCGTCGGCTCCTCTGCTAATACGTCACACCAGGAGCCTCAAACAAGCCAAGAAAAAGCCGGTAAACAGACAGTAACAGAGACGAAAAGACCGCATACCCCAGCCTCCGTTCTGGGATGAAATCTCCCAATCAGGGCCTAAGGTCATGCCGATTGTCACAGGGGAAAAGCCAGGGCCTCTTTTTCAATGACGAAGTAAGTAGCTTCTGCCCCCTCTTTCCTTTGCATGAGAACTGCCCCCAAACCGTACGCACTGGCGTCCACAACCACAATGGACTTGTTTTGGGGATCATAAGGTTTGAGAGCCACCGCCTTAGTTATGTCAGTTTTTATGCTATCAAAAGCTGTCTGGCATTCCTTATTCCATACAAATGATGTACCTTTCTTCATCAAAAGCCTTAAACTGTGTACTTTAGTTGAAAAATGTTGCACATATTTTGAATAATACTCTGCTAGCCCCAGGATAGAACGTAACTGTTCCTTGTCTCATGGTGCTGGAGAATTTTCAATGGCCTCAAGTACATTTTTTTTAGGTTTGACACCATCCCCAGAAAGTGTGTGTCCTAAATAATTTGTCTTACTCCAAATTTACATTTTTCGGTGCACTTTGTTAATCCTGCATGTACGAAAAATACTTTGCATTTTCGACACTAGCCACCATTTCATTATTACGTGGTAATGGGTGGTGATCAACCCAGATATTCCTGTTCAAATCAATTAAGTCCACTCACAAGCGCAACTTGCTATTCGATTTGTGCGCCAAAATAATTGGACTTAACCATTCCGATGCCTCAATGGGTGTGATGACTATGGCGTCCATAATCTGTCCAATTCTTGCCTGAGTTGTGGTTGCAAAGCAAATGGTACATTCCCAAAGCCAATAGAAATGTAGGGGGCTGTGCTTTGTGATTTCCTGTGTGAACTTTGAACAACCTAAAAACACGTCAGCAACTCTGGAAAGTACGAAGTCAATCACGTGAATATCTCATTACAGAGTCCGTAGACCCCCTCCTGTGCACCTTGAATAATTTAACACTCCTTATAAATGATGTGTCATTCTTGTGGTGCGGAGGAGATCTGATTCCACAAATCCGCAGCAGGCTCTGAGCAGATCCCTGAATCTGTGTCTGCCGAGACTTGTTTATGTAAAGGGAAGCACCAGAGGACGCCAGGCACCCGAGCTGCCTGCTGCTTGCACATGCATCACTTGGTGAAAAATGTCGGCAAATTATGCACTCCACACTGATAGGAAGGAGCTGGTCACTGGTGAAATATGCAGCATTCCCATTTGCAAATGGATTGAGAAGAAACAAAGGAGCAAAAAAAGAGTTTGATGGGAGAAAAGAAAGAAAGAAAAATAAAGTCACAGAAAAAAAGAAAAACCATAAAGAGAAAGAGAGGAAAAAAATCAAAAACAAAGAATGTAAAAGATGGCTACGTGGGAATAGGTAGGGGCAGTAATTCAAACAGAAACAAGAGTGAAAATAAACAAAGAAATAGAAAGTGAGAGGCAAATACAAGCAAAATAAAAACAAAGCAGGATGAATGGGTGATTGGATTTTAAACAAGAGGAAGATCACGCGGCTGCGACACTTAATTGTTGTGAGAGAGAGGGGGAGCAGGAGGTGAGCCCCCGAGAGGTGCGTGCGTGCGCAAGCAGTCGGCTCATTTTCAAGCACTGCACTCGTGCTTGTGGCACGCCCCTGCTCGCTCCCGCAAGGTGGATGCCGCCAAAAGCACGAGTGTGTGCTTGAAAATGAGCAGAGTGACGGCTAAAGGCCCTCCTATGCAGCGCATGTGTGCTGCGTAGGCAAGGCCTAAAAAGGACTTTTGTGGCTGCCGTGGTGGCGGCTGCATTGTAATTTGATATGTGGGACTGCCGCCGCCATCCCAATCACTGGGACGATGGAGGACGGACTTCAGCCCGTCCCCCATCATAATGACCCCCATAACCACTTTAATTAAATTAAAAAGTAAATGTCATACATTTTTTACAATTTAATAAAAATAATTTGCAAATAAAAAACATTAAAAATTATAAATATTATTCTTCTAAAGAAACAAAACATACTTATCTAAATGAAAACAATATAAAATAAGTGATTAATTGTGGGTTTAATTTAATTTAATTACATTACAATGTATAATGAATACATATACATTTCCCACTATAACATAAATAAACACATTCTTATACTAATAATATACACAATTTGCCACTCCCACCTCACACAATACAACTGTAATGACATTGTTAAATAGCATAAATGTTAAATATACTACTCTCACTACAATAAATACCCAATTAGATCAAATATTATTTTGGAAAGTACTACAATTTACTATTCCCACTACAATTAATACAACACTAGAAAAAAGTTTAGATTGCAAAGAAATAAAATGTAATAATCCCACTCCAATAACTGCAAAAGGAGGGAAAGTGTTGGATTGCAAAAAGGTACCATTTACTATTCCTTCTGCACTGAGTGTGACAGTAGAGAAAGTGTTGGATTGTAGGGATAACATTTTCAATTCCCACTCCAGCCAGTCCAACAGTAGGGAAAGTGTTGATTGCTGAGGGTTCAAATGTAATATTCCCACTTCAGTCAGTCTGACAGCAGGGAATGTGTTGGATTGTGGAGGGGTAAAAATTACTATTCTCACTCCAGTGAGTGTAACAATAGGGAAAGTGTTGGATAGCATAGGGATAAATGTACTACTATCACTCCAGTCAGCACAACAGTAGGGAAAGTGTTGGATTTTCGGAGGGGTAAAATATACTATTTCCACTCCAATAAGTGCAACAGTAGTAAAAGTGTTGGATAGTGGAGGGGTATAATTTACTATTCCCACTACAATAACTGTAAAAGTAGGGAAAGTGTTGGATAGTGAAGGGGTAAAATTTATTATTCCCACTCCAGTCAGTACAACAGTTGGGAAAGTGTTGGAATGCGGAGGGGTAAAACTTACTATTTGCACTCCAGTCTGTTCAAAATTAACAACAAACAATATCAAATTATTTTAAATACAAAGTAAATAAAAAATATATAAATATGTTGAAAAATAAAATATTTTTACAAATACAAACATATTACAATGTTAAATACATATTACAAATGGCTACTCATTTTATTATAAATAAAATACAAAAATACATTCCATACAAATAAATATTTTATTTAGAAATTATTTATGAACAAAAGCATTAATTATTACATAAACCTAGTTTAGTTACCTCCCACCTTATAACACCACAAAACTCACAACCTGCACCTACAACATTATTTACACTATTAATATAATTTTTCATCAACAAACTAATTTTCATGAATTAAATATGAATTATAAATTCATTATAATTAATGTACTTCCCACAGTGTACCCCTACAAAACACACAACACAATTAAGTATTAGATTATTAATTAATATTAAATAAAAAGTTTTATTAATTAGATAAAATTAATTTACTTCCCACCCTATACCCCTACAAAAGCCACAAGTGAGGAAGTCACCATTTCTCAGCTGTTTGAGCCATCAGCAAATGGATGTGTATGCATTGCCTCAAATTGAACTCGGAGAAAACAGAGGTCATACTCTTTGGTAATAATCCCTACTTCTGGAACTTTTCATTCCTCTTACTTCTAGAAAAACAGCTATCTCTTTACTAATTCTCACAAAGCTGGACTACTATAATGGGCTCTTTGTTAAGGTCCAAAAACAATATGTGAAGAAACTTCAAAGCATGCAGAATGCGGCCACTAGACTTATTCTTGATCTTCCCAAGTTCCATCTTGTTTCAGCCTCCATTTAGGGACTCCACTGGCTTTGAGTGGGTAGCTGCATGAAATTCGAGGCGCGATGACGCACCTATAAGGCGTTGCATGACTTAGGACCTGGTTACCTCAAACAGTCCCTCTCCTGGTACATACCCAGCAGAGACCTACGATCTAAAAAAACCCCTGATGGCCTCCCGCCCCAGCTTTAGGAGACTCAAGTGGGGGGTAGTTGCTTCTTCTCTGAAGCCCCAGTTCTCTGGTACAGTCTGCCTATAAATATCAGCTCCCACATTACTGAGTTTTAGGAAACTGCAAAAAAAAATATTTTTTAACTTCTAGTTCTCTTTTTCTCTTGCCTATACTACCATTCCCAATCAGCGGCAAGACACCCATGGGTATTCAAGCGCTCTAGAAATATATTAACATAACATAACCATCCACATCTAAAATCTGAAACACATAACATTAAAATTAATTAACTTCTCACCCGTTACCCCAATAATCCCCACAACCTGCAGCTAAAATGAAACATGAAAAAAATTAAATACACAATTAAAATGTATTTTCAATTAAATAACTAATAGTATTTAACAAATAAATATAAATTAATTAAAATTAGTTTACTCCCCACTCTTTACCCCTATGAACCTGAACCCCCAAAATGTAATTAAATAATTAACCTAATTAATTATCAATTAATTAATTAATATTAATAATAAACTAATTATTAATAATTCAAAATAACTTACTTCCCACCTTTTACTCCTATAAACCCTACAAACCACACATACAATTTACAAAAAAAAGTAAGCACAATCAACACAATATAGGGGCACATTAGGAAGTCCGCCCGCCACCCTAATGGATATCGGGACCGCCCGCCATAAGGGCGGGGGTCCCGTTGGGGGTATTAGGATGTGCCCGCCACAGTGGTGGGCACATCCTATATGTTTTGCATTGTGGCGGGCGGTGCTCTCTGCACCGCCAGCCACAATGCAAAACAGAAGTTGATGCATTTACATATGCAAAGCGGCAGGCACCACGTGGTGCCTGCCGCTCTGCATATGTAAATGTGGGGGGTACCATAGGTACCCCCCATGTGCCCCCGACAGTGCCGGCAACCTGGGGGCCCTGCAGGGGGCCCCCGCAGGAAATCTCCACCTGCCTTTCCGTGGCGGCATTGCCGCCGCGGAAAGGCCCCTACATTTTGGCATTGTAATATGGTTGGTGGTGTCCATTGGACACCGCCACCATATTAATCTATTACCGCCACGGTCGCAAGGCGACCGCGGCGGTAAAGCGGTGGACGGTCTTTCCGTCCGCCGCTGTCCCCTCCGCCATCCTAATCTGGCGGAGGGGAAAACAAGAATGGTTGTCGGGCGGATTGCCTCCACCAGGGTGGTGGTAGCCACCGCCACCCTGGCGGAGGCAATCCGCCCGACATCCTAATGTGCCCCTAAATATCAATTACATAAATATTAATAAATAAAAAATAATCATAACTTTTTAATAATTAAATTACTTCCCACCCTATTCCAGTATAAATCCACAACCCGCTGCAGAACTAAAAAAGACAAAATGTTATTACATTAAATTTAATAACTACTAAAAATGTAACACATGTATTAAAAACATATACAATACTTATACAAAAAAGTTACATCACATCCATTTAAAATATATACTAATATACATAACACTAATTACAAAACGGTATTTTAAACAACTATATTTTTGCAAATGATATTAATGACTTCTATATTTTTAAAATCAATATTACTTACCTTAAGATCGATATTCTTGTCCACAAAATTCTTGCTCATGATATTTCCAACTTGATAAATGTGTCAGTCGATATTACTAACTCGATATTTTATCTGAATACTGATAAAGGTCTAAGTGGTTCCAAACACCCCAAAGGGCTTTTAACCCAATGAGCGATCGTGTGAAGTGAGATAGTGGAGGGGTGAACGGATGGAAGCTCGACACACTGTCCTGGAATCGGAACCTGTGCTTTGCAAGTGGCTCCCCGATCACAGATGCAAACGCTTAACCCACTGAGATATTTTTCAGATATAGGGGGTTTCAAAAACCCATGGAATGAGAGGAGTGGGCATGAGTTCTATCAAATCTTTCTGGGTTTCATATGGGCACACGTATCACAGTACAACTGTGTTCGATGGAAATGACACAGTTGAGATCTGATTTTCGTTTGCTGATCCAAGGTGGATTGGTAAATAAAAGAAATGAAATTCCAGGTAGTGTGAAAAGCTTTTTATAAAGTTGAGTGGCCATTGGCAATTGCTGCCACGCTGTCCTAAATAAATGAATAAAAGATCACAGGGTACAGCACAAGTACAGGTGGGTAGAGTAGCGGGGGAAGCAACAAGTAGTGACGGAAGGGAGATGATAAACTAATAATAAAACAAGCAACCAACTGATCAAATTTGATGCTATTGTGCAAGACGTCTGATGGATTCAAGCGCTCAGACAAGGAGAGCAGATAAAGGAGGGACGAGAAGGGGGAAGGGAGGGCAAGCAAAGACTGAAGCAAGTAGATCCAGCTCGAAGGAAGTAGAGAGGCAATCCAGTCAGTGCCCGATAAAGAGCAATGAATGACCTAGCTCATTGCATGGATCTTAAACAAATATTCAAGTCCGATGTAAATTCATTTACCGGTGCAGTGCAAATGCTGAACAACAACAAGCTAATTTAAATATGTGTAATTGGTGAGTGTAAAATACCAGACAAATAAAACACTGTGCACCAGTCAAGCAGGGCCTGCTCCCCCTGGGACTTTAGGATTTAACAAAAGACCGGGATTACTGTCATGGACGCAAGTAGCTGCTTATTAACAAAGCATACACACAAATTAAAATGAAAATAAAAAAATAGAAGACTGTGCACAGCTTCCACAGCACTTACTGTGTGCAAAATGAGCGAGCAGCAGAGTACATTCTTGATTCCCCTGTAGTGCAGGCAGCCTGAGTGTGATTCACATGCAGGGCTGCTCTACCACTTGCACAGGAGAAAGCAAAAAACGCACAATGGCCTTGGCACGAACAAAAATAAATATACTCACTTCACAAGAAGCAAATAACACACAATGCCTCCCAGGCCTTGGCATGAGCAAAAAAGAAAAATCAACATACTTTGAAGTCAGACCAAGAAAGAGCACCTGACATCTGATCTCCGTCTTTGAATGCACAACAAATGTGAGGAGATAAGAGCAAGATTTACAGGCCAATTTACAGGAAAACATCGACCTACAAAATTATTGAGGCAAAAATATTGACAAAAATAATATCGACTACCTATACTTAAAGAGGTAAGTGTTAAATCATAGAAAAAAAATATTGTTAACAAAAATATTTGTTGTATTAAATATCGATTTTTAAATATCTACAGATTCAAATATTATAAATACAATACAATACAATACATATAAATTACAATATTTTTAATATATATTTTAACAAATATAATAAACTCACTTTAAAAAACTTAGATACACATACATATTTTTAAGTACGCAGGGCCCATGTAGAGTAGGTTAGACAAGTTTATTCTGAAGGTACAGTAACTCCAAAGGTCCTGCTTCATCTTAACTGCCTGCTCTCCCCTGCATTCAACACTCCAGAATCCAGTGGAGATGGCTACCAGCTGCAGATGTTGTTTGGACAGAAGTTAGATACAACATATATCTACCCTTTTTAATACAATTAATAACACAACAAACTAAACAAAACCATGAATCCAAAATGTGTCAAAAACGTAGCATGAACAGAATACAAAGTCCAAGTACATAAGTAGTCATTTTGCCAGCTTGGTTTGAACTTGATGGGATCCGGCCTTCCGCCCCCAAGCTCACTAGGAACAGAAGTACCTGAATCGTTTTTCCCTTTCAACCAGACATAATATTTCAACTTATTACACTTAGTTATCTTGCGCATATTCCACCTCCTGCCATCATTTAACCAGACACTGTTATCAACAACCTTCATTACCTCCTTGGGCTTGGACCATTTAGACAATTCCACCCTTTGGTTTCCCACAACAAAAACGTCATTACCCAACTCCCGTCCACATTTATTTAAATTGACAATGCACACATGCGCTCACTTAAACTAGCGATTTGTTGTGGCTTTAGCAGTGCTTTAAATGGTCCGGTACTGAGTAATTTGAAAAGGAGAGTACCTGTGCTTCTCAGTTCTGCTATAAAAACACTTTAGGATAGAGTACAAGCACTTATCAGGAGCAAACATGTGCCAGGGTTTCTGTATTTCTATTTAAAGTGAGCTAGAAATCTGCCTTCAAATGTCTATGGTTTTCACACAGATAGTATGTAAGGTTACCTATATTGGTAGTGGTGTGTGTGTAGATAGACAGACAGATAGATAGATCCCAAGCTACACGCCGCGTCCTTTTGATACATATTATATATATATATATATATATATATATATGTATATGTGTATATATATATATATATATATATATATATATATGCAACAATTAACGACGTCACATGTAGCTTGGGAGCTCTCTGCTGCCAAAAGCTGTTTCCAATACCCCGGGAGGGGAGCATCGGCTCCTCTGCTAATACGTAACACCAGGAGCCTCAAACAAGCCAAGAAAAAGCCGGTAAACAGACAGTAACAGAGACGAAAAGATCGCATACCCCAGCCTCCGTTCTGGGATGAAATCTCCTAATCAGGGCCTAAGGCCATGCCGATTGTCACAGGGGAAAAGCCAGGGCCTCTTTTTCAATGACGAAGTAAGTAGCTTCTGCCCCCTCTTTCCTTTGCAAGAGAACTGCCCCCAAAACGTACGCACTGGCATCCACAACCACAATGGACTTGTTTTGGGGATCATATGGTTTGAGAGCCACCGCCTTAGTTATCTCAGTTTTTATGCTATCAAAAGCTGTCTGACATTCCTTATTCCATACAAATGATGTACCTTTCTTCATCAAAAGCCTTAAACTGTGTACTTTAGTTGAAAAATGTTGCACATATTTTGAATAATACTCTGCTAGCCCCAGGATAGAACGTAACTGTTCCTTGTCTCATGGTGCTGGAGAATTTTCAATGGCCTCAAGTAAATTTTTTTTAGGTTTGACACCATCCCCAGAAAGTGTGTGTCCTAAATAATTTGTCTTACTCCATATTTACATTTTTCGGTGCATTTTGTTAATCCTGCATGTACGAAAAATACTTTGCATTTTCGACTCTAGCCACCATTTCATTATTACGTGGTAATGGGTGGTGATCAACCCAGATATTCCTGTTCAAATCAATTAAGTCCACTCACAAGCGCAACTTGCTATTCGATTTGCGCGCCAAAATAATTGGACTTAACCATTCCGATGCCTCAATGGGTGTGATGACTATGGCGTCCATAATCTGTCCAATTCTTGCCTGAGTTGTGGTTGCAAAGCAAATGGTGCATTCCCAAAGCCAATAGAAATGTAGGGGGCTGTGCTTTGTGATTTCCTGTGTGAACTTTGAACAACTTAAAAACACGTCAGCAACTCTGGAAAGTACGAAGTCAATCACGTGAATATCTCATTACAGAGTCCGTAGACCCCCTCCTGCGCACCTTGAATAATTTAACACTCCTTATAAATGATGTGTCATTCTTGTGGCGCAGAGGAGATCTGATTCCACAAATCCGCAGCAGGCTCTGAGCAGATCCCTGAATCTGTGTCTGCCGAGACTTGTTTATGTAAAGGGAAGCACCAGAGGACGCCAGGCACCCGAGCTGCCTGCTGCGTGCACATGCATCACTTGGTGAAAAATGTCGGCAAATTATGCACTCCACACTGATAGGAAGGAGCTGGTCACTGGTGAAATATGCAGCATTCCCATTTGAAAATGGATTGAGAAGAAACAAAGGAGCAAAAAAAGAGTTTGATGGAAGAAAAGAAAGAAATAAAAATAAAGTCACAGAAAAAAAGAAAAACAATAAAGAGAAAGAGAGGAAAAAAATCGAAAACAAAGAATGTAAAAGATGGCTACGTGGGAATAGGTGGGGGCAGTAATTCAAACAGAAACAAGAGTGAAAATGAACAAAGAAATAGAAAGTGAGAGGCAAATACAAGCAAAATAAAACAAAGCAGGATGAATGGGTGAGTGGATTTTAAACAAGAGGAAGATCACGCGGCCGCGACACTTAATTGTTGTGAGAGAGAGGGGGAGCAGGAGGTGAGCCCCCGAGTGGTGCGTGCGTGCGCAAGCAGTCGGCTCATTTTCAAGCACTGCACTCGTGCTTGTGGCACGCCCCTGCTCGCTCCCGCAAGGTGGATGCCGCTACAAGCACGAGTGTGTGCTTGAAAATGAGCAGAGTGACGGCTAAAGGCCCTCCTATTCAGCGCATGTGTGCTGCGTAGGCAAGGCCTAAAAAGGACTTTTGTGGCTGCCGTGGTGGCGGCTGCATTGTATTTTGATATGTGGGACTGCCGCCGCCATCCCCATCACCGGGACAATGGCGGACGGACTTCAGCCCTTCCCCCATCATAATGACCCCCATAACCACTTTAATTAAATAAAAAAGTAAATGTCATACATTTTTTACAATTTAATAAAAATAATTTGCAAATAAAAAACATTAGAAATTATAAATATTAATCTTCTAAAGAAACAAAACATAATTATCTAAATGAAAACAATATAAAATAAGTTATTATAATGTATAATGAATACATATACATTTCCCACTATAACAAAAATGAACAAATTCTTATACTAATAATATACACAATTTGCCACTCCCACCTCACACAGTACAACTGTAATAAAATTGTTAAATAGCATAAATGTAAAATGTACTACTCTCACTACAATAAATACCCAATTAGATAAAATATTATTTTGGAAAGTACTACAATTTACTATTCCCCTGCAATTAATACAACACTAGAAAAAAGTTTAGATTGCAAAGAAATAATATGTAATAATCCCACTCCAATAACTGCAAAAGGAGGGAAAGTGTTGGATTGCAAAAAGGTACCATTTACTATTCCTTCTGCACTGAGTGTGACAGTAGAGAAAGTGTTGGATTGTAGGGATAACATTTTCTATTCCCACTCCAGCCAGTCCAACAGTAGGGAAAGTGTTGATTGCTGAGGGTTCAAATGTAATATTACCACTTCAGTCAGTCTGACAGCAGGGAATGTGTTGGATTGTGGAGGGGTAAAAATTACTATTCTCACTGCAGTGAGTGTAACAATAGGGAAAGTGTTGGATAGCATAGGGATAAATTTACTACTATCACTCCAGTCAGCACAACAGTAGGGAAAGTGTTGGATTTTCGGAGGGGTAAAATATACTATTCCCACTCCAATAAGTGCAACAGTAGTGAAAGTGTTGGACAGTGGAGGTGTATAATTTACTATTCCCACTACAATAACTGTAAAAGTAGGGAAAGTGTTGGATAGTGTATGGGTAACAATTTTTATTCCCACTCCAGTCAGTACAACAGTCGGGAAAGTGTTGGAATGCGGAGGGGTAAAACTTACTATTTGCACTCCAGTCTGTTCAAAATTAACAACAAACAATATCAAATTATTTTAAATACAAAGTAAATAAAAAATATATAAATATGTTGAAAAATAAAATATTTTTACAAATACAAAAATATTACAATGTTAAATACATATTACAAATGGCTACACATTTTATTATAAATAAAATACAAAAATACATTCCATACAAATAAATATTTTATTTAGAAATTATTTATGAACAAAGCATTAATTATTACATAAATCTAGTTTAATTACCTCCCACCTTATAACACCACAAAACTCACAACCTGCACCTACAACATTATTTACACTATTAATATAATTTTTCATCAACAAACTAATTTTCATGAATAAAATATGAATTATAAATTCATTTTAATTAATGTACTTCCCACAGTGTACCCCCACAAAACACACAACACAATTAAGTATTAGATTATTAATTAATATTAAATAAAAAGTTTTATTAATTAGATAAAATTAATTTACTTCCCACGCTATACCCCTACAAAAGCCACAAGTGAGGAAGTCACCATTTCTCAGCTGTTTGAGCCATCAGCAAATGGATGTGTATGCATTGCCTCAAATTGAACTCGGAGAAAACAGAGGTCATACTCTTTGGTAATAATCCCTAATTCTGGAACTTTTCATTCCTCTTACTTCTAGAAAAACAGCGATCTCTTTACTAATTCTCACAAAGCTGGACTACTGTAATGGGCTCTTTGTTAAGGTCCAAAAACAATATGTGAAGAAACTTCAAAGCATGCAGAATGCGGCCACTAGACTTATTCTTGATCTTCCCAAGTTCCATCCTGTTTCAGCCTCCATTTAGGGACTCCACTGGCTATGAGTGGGTAGCTGTATGAAATTCGAGGCGCGATGACGCACCTATAAGGCGTTGCATGACTTAGGTCCTGGTTACCTCAGCAGTCCCTCTCCTGGTACATACCCAGCAGAGACCTACGATCTAAAAAAAACCCTGATGGCCTCCCGCCCCAGCTTTAGGAGACTCAAGTGGGGGGTAGTTGCTTCTTCTCTGAAGCCCCAGCTCTCTGGTACAGTCTACCTATAAATATCAGCTCCCACATTACTGAGTTTTAGGAAACTGCAAAAAAAATTCTTTTTTAACTTCTAGTTCTCTTTTTCTCTTGCCTATACTACCATTCCCAATCAGCGGCAAGACACCCATGGGTATTCAAGCGCTCTAGAAATATATTAACATAACATAACCATCCACATCTAAAATCTGAAACACATAACATTAAAATTAATTAACTTCTCACCCGTTACCCAAATAATCCCCACAACCTGCAGCTAAAATGAAACATGAAAAAAATTAAATACACAATTAAAATGTATTTTCAATTAAATAACTAATAGTATTTAACAAATAATTATAAATTAATTAAAATTAGTTTACTCCCCACTCTTTACCCCTATGAACCTGAACCCCCAAAATGTAATTAAACAATTAACCTAATTAATTATCAATTAATTAATTAATATTAATAATAAACTAATTATTAATAATTCAAAATAACTTACTTCCCACCTTTTACTCCTATAAACCCTACAAACCACACATTCAATTTACAAAAAAAAGTAAGCACAATCAACACAATATAGGGGAACATTAGGAAGTCTGCCCGCCACCCTAACGGAGATCGGGACCGCCCGCCATAAGGGTGGGGGTCCCGTTGGGGGTATTAGGATGTGCCCGCCACAGTGGTGGGCACATCCTATATGTTTTACATTGTGGCGGGCGGTGCTCTCTGCACCGCCAGCCACAATGCAAAACAGAAGTTGACGCATTTACATATGCAAAGCGGCAGGCACCACGTGTTGCCTGCCGCTTTGCATATGTAAATGTGGGGGGTACCATAGGTACCCCCCATGTGCCCCCGACAGTGCCGGCAACCTGGGGGCCCTGCAGGGGGCCCCCACAGGAAATCTCCACCTGCCTTTCCGTGGCGGCATTGCCGCCGCTGAAAGGCCCCAACATTTTGGCATTGTAATATGGTTGGCGGTGTCCATATTAATCTATTACCGCCACGGTCGCAAGGCGACCGCGGCGGTAAAGCGGTGGACGGTCTTTCCGTCCGCCGCTGTCCCCTCCGCCATCCTAATCTGGCGGAGGGGAAAACGAGAATGGTTGTCGGGAGGATTGCCTCCACCAGGGTGGCCGGAGCCACCGCCACCCTGGCGGAGGCAATCCGCCCGACATCCTAATGTGCCCCTAAATATCAATTACATAAATATTAATAAATACAAAATAATCATAATTTTTTAATAATTAAATTACTTCCCACCCTATTCCAGTATAAATCCACAACCCGCTGTAGAACTAAAAAAGACAAAATGTTATTACATTAAATTTAATAACTACTAAAAATGTAACACATGTATTAAAAACATATACAATACTTATACAAAAAAGTTACATCACATCCATTTAAAATATATACTAATATACATAACACTAATTACAAAACGGTATTTTAAACAACTATATTTTTGCAAATGATATTAATGACTTCTATATTTTTAAAATCAATATTACTTACCTTAAGATCGATATTCTTGTCCACAAAATTCTTGCTCATGATATTTCCAACTTGATAAATGTGTCAGTCGATATTACTAACTCGATATTTTATCTGAATACTGATAAAGGTCTAAGTGGTTCCAAACACCCCAAAGGGCTTTTAACCCAATGAGCGATCGTGTGAAGTGAGATAGTGGAGGGGTGAACGGATGGAAGCTC
Source organism: Lissotriton helveticus (assembly GCF_964261635.1). Lineage (NCBI taxonomy): Eukaryota > Metazoa > Chordata > Amphibia > Caudata > Salamandridae > Lissotriton > Lissotriton helveticus. The sequence continues at coordinate 894,626,173 of NC_136057.1, read as the reverse complement.
GACACACTGTCCTGGAATCAGAACCTGTGCTTTGCAAGTGGCTCCCCGATCACAGATGCAAACGCTTAACCCGCTGAGATATTTTTCAGATATAGGGGGTTTCAAAAACCCATGGAATGAGAGGAGAGGGCATGAGTTCTATCAAATCTTTCTGGGTTTCATATGTGCACACGTATCACAGTACAACTGTGTTCGATGGAAATGACACAGTTGAGATCTGATTTTCGTTTGCTGATCCAAGGTGGATTGGTAAATAAAAGAAATGAAATTCCAGGTAGTGTGAAAAGCTTTTTATAAAGTTGAGTGGCCATTGGCAATTGCTGCCACGCTGTCCTAAATAAATGAATAAAAGATCACAGGGTACAGCACAAGTACAGGTGGGTAGAGTAGCGGGGGAAGCAACAAGTAGTGACGGAAGGGAGATGATAAACTAATAATAAAACCAGCAACCAACTGATCAAATTTGATGCTATTGTGCAAGACATCTGACGGATTCGAGCGCTCAGACAAGGAGATCAGATAAAGGAGGGACGAGAAGGGGGAAGGGAGGGCAAGCAAAGACTGAAGCAAGTAGATCCAGCTCGAAGGAAGGAGAGAGGCAATCCAGTCAGTGCCCGATAAAGAGCAATGAATGACCTAGCACATTGCATAGATCTTAAACAAATATTCAAGTCCGATGTAAATTCATTTACCGGTGCAGTGCAAATGCTGAACAACAACAAGCTAATTTAAATATGTGTAATTGGTGAGTGTAAAATACCAGACAAATAAAACACTGTGCACCAGTCAAGCAGGGCCTGCTCCCGCTGGGACTTTAGGATTTAACAAAAGACCGGGATTACTGTCATGGACGCAAGTAGCTGCTTATTAACAAAGCATACACACAAATTAAAATGAAATTGAAAACATAGAAGACTGTGCACAGCTTCCACAGTACTTACTGTGTGCAAAAGGAGCGAGCAGCAGAGTACATTCTTGAGTCCCCTGTAGTGCAGGCAGCCTGAGTGTGATTCACATGCAGGGCTGCTCTACTGCTTGCACACGAGAAAGCAAATAACACACAAAGGCCTCGGCATGAACAAAAAAGCAATCCACTCACTTCACCAGAAGCAAAAAACGCACAATAACTCCCAGGCCTTGCCATGAACAAAAACAATTCACTCACTTTGAAGTCAGACACAGGAAAGAGCTCAGAGAGAAACCCAAGCACTCATGTGAACTGCTCTTTGACAAAGAAGAAAGTAGTTCACAATGGTACAATGGTGACCAGTGTATAGATATAGTACTTTGACCCTGCTCTCCGGAAGGGGTGATGTTCAGTTCCCACTAATCTGTAGGACCTGCATTGTTTGTTGGACAGCATAAACCTTGGGCAAGATGCCTAGACTGATTCCGGGCACCCCGCAGACTATGTTGTCCTATAGACCAGCTAGCTCACAGTGCCACCATAAGCCCCCCTAACCTTACCAGGGAGCGAATTATTTCTGGCAACCACTGAGCATGAAACCCCTGACCCCTCAACGATCATGGAACCAGATTAGAACCTTTTGCTAAGTCACTTGTGCTTACTTGTTGCTCCGAGAAATATACAGAGAATACATAGTGGAAAGTTTTTCAATATATTTATTAAACCAATGTTATTCTTGTATAGAATACATGTGCTGCGATAATCAGGAGATGGAAGCGGATGAAAGTGATTGCAAGCACCAAAAAAGTAAATAGTAGATACAGTTCTACCATGGTGCTAAAACAGTGGATATATGCAGGCATATAAACAAGGTCGTAATCAGGCCTACACCTACTATTCAAACCCTACTCTGGATGTACCTAGAGTGTGTGTATGTGTGTAGCCAAAAATCTCCCCAAGGGATGATCCAACCCCATTACCTGGTGGTAGAGAATGAAGGACCCGATCTTGGTCACGAACTGGACACCCCTCACAAGATGTCAGACCTCTGCATGGTGAAGTCTGTGTATACAGGGACCCTCCATGTCAGTTGAAGTGCCTTCTCTACAAATCTGATGGTATGCTCTTTATTTCTAATAGAAAGCAGTCTTGCGATGTGCATATTGATTAGTGATGTTATATGGAGATAGCCCTGTCGCCCGGAGGATGAAGACAGAAAAGACATTTGTGCATACTGCGTAGAAGGGCCTTGTACATGATGTTTGAGGCAGTGTGATAATATTGTGCGAAGATATTTCTATTTTCTATTTTATATCATTTATAGAGCGCGACAGCTGCCCCAGCCAAGAGGCGTCCCGGCTCTAACAGCAAAATAGGCAACTCCAGCACAGGAAGCAGTCTACACAGTGGGGAAGAGAAAGGTTTTAATAGCTTTCCTAAATTCAGACAAGTTGTCAAGCCCTCGAATATAGGGTGGCAAAGCGTTCCAAAGACTTGCCGCTCTGTACCAGAAGGAGCAGCCTCTGGCCCGGTTTCTCCTGACCCGAGGCACCACCAGCAAGTGTTGGCCCATGGAACGAAGCTGACGGGAAGGAACATAAAAGGAGAGCAAATCTGTCAGGTTATTAGGGGAGGCCAGTTTCAAGATCTTAAAGGCTATAGAAAGAGCCTTGAACTCGATTCGTTGAGCCACAGGCAGCCAGTGAAGGCGAGGAATTGTGCTGGTCACCGAACAGACTCTACGCAGGCCCAGAAGAGCGTTTGCTGCGGTGTTCTGTACTCTCTGTAACCTATGTATTTCAGCATTGTTGGCCCCTAGGTACAGAGAGTTTGCTTGATTAAGTCTGGATGTAATCAAGGCTTGAATAATGATCTGTCTGGTTGGGGCATCAAAGAAACTTAAGATAGTTTTCAGCTTGCGCAATAAACCAAAACAGGTGCCCCGCCACTTTCTTCGTTTGAGTCTGGAAACTAAGACTGGCATCCATCCAAACCCCTAAGTTCTTTACCACCTGTTTAGGAGGAGGGGGGGTGCCTAGGTTCATGGGCCACCAGTATTCATTCCATAACCCATGATCCCTTCTCACCAGCAACACCTCCGACTTACTGGCATACAGCTGGAGGCAGTTAGCTGTCATCCATTCGGCAACTACCGCAAGATCGCCTTGACAGTTTGCGTCATCGTGCCTGGAGTTGCTCAAAAGGGCTACCACCAGCTGAGTGTCGTTGGCGTAGGATAACACCATCAGTACTCTGCTCCTGGCAATTGCAGCCAAAAGTTGTATGTTCAAATTAAAGAGCAGAGGGCTCAGAGAGGAACCCTGTGGTACTCTGTGCTTGATGGGAAAGGTAGATGAGGAGTCCATTCAGAGAGGAATGACGCTAGCCGCTTCAATGCAAGGCCGCTGATACCAGCCTCTTCCAGACGGTGCAGCAGGATGGCATGGGACACAGTATCGAACACGACACTGAGATCCAAAAGGATTAGTGCCGATGTCTGTCATGCGTCCAACGCTGTCCAACAATGTTCTGTCTCCGCCAGAAGCGCCGACTCGGTGTCATGGCCAGGGTGGAAGCCACGTTGTGAGGAATCTAGCGTGTTGTTAATGGTCAGGTGCTCTGAAAGGATGGAGTTAATGTATGCCGCCGCGATCTTAGCAGGCCAGGGGAGCAATGAAATTAGCCTGAAGTTCTCAGGTTTATTGGCATCCAAAGATGATTTTTGAGCAGTGGTAACACACTGGCGTGTTTCCATACTATGGGCACAACAGAAGAACTGAACGATTTATTGATCACATGACCAAGAAAAGGAGAGATAGTTGGTAGAATTTTCCTGAATTGGTCAGGTTTCAGTGGGTCAGTTGGTCAGCCTGACTTGTGTTTAACACAGAGGGCAAGTAAGCGGTCCTGTTGAATCTGAGGGAAAACCTCTAAAGTGGCCATCGTACCATTATTGATTGGCTCAAGGAAATCTGTTAGGGCCGTAGGAAAGCTTTTATAGATGTCTTCCACCTTTTTTGAAAAAAACAAGGCAATCTCCTTGCATTGCTAACTTGAAGTAATCAATGGACCAGCAGCCCCCTTCTGACTTTTGAGGCCTGAGACAATGGAGAAGATACTCTTTGCGGGATTGGTGCTGTTACTAATTTCCCTGGCATAAAACGCAGCACGTTCAGTATGAATAGCTTTGTGGTAGATCCTTACTGCCTCCCGATAGCGATCTCTAAATAATGCATCAAAGTCTCTTCTCCAAGCCCTTTCGCATTTTTTACAAATTTTTCGCAGCAGCGCTAATTTTTCGTTGTACCACGGATTAGCTTTAGACATACGATTGGGGGACCACTTAGCTGGGATCAGCTTATCCAACGGCAGATTGATCCCGTCTGAAAAGGCAGAATTGGCCTCATCAGGGTCCGTCGGCAGCGACAGAACGGAAGTCAAAAGATGGGCTTGGAATTGATGCCAGTTTAGCTTATGCCATGGGCATTTAACCACATTGGTGCTAAGGCTTTTCCCGCTGGGTGCTGACAAGTCAGATTTACCATTGTTCATGACAAGGTCAGCTCGTCATTAGCACAGCTCCAGTGTACTGAATGACGAGCTGACCTTGTCATGAGCATGGAAGGGGTTAAAAGAGTGGAAGTTGTCTAATTTTTGCAGAGGTGCAATGCCCTGAATAGACAAAGGAACCAGAAAGTGGTCCAACCAAACCATCGGGACCAGCGGTTGGACCATGAGAGATGAAATGTTGGTAAAAACAGGGTCCAACGGGTGACCAGACGAGTGTGTGGGCCCAGAGACAGGCTGATCAAGCTGACAAGCCGCTAAATCCGCCATCAAGTTGGCCACATCCCCATCTAGGTGGTTATCAAAATGTAGATTAACCCCTTCGATGCTGATGACGGCCCCCAGCCATCATGCATCACGGGGCTTGTGTGCTGATGACGGCTGGGGGCCGTCATAAACCCGTCTACTTGCGTTTCTGCCGCACAGGTGCAGAATCGCGGCCGCGCCCAAGTGGTTAAGATCTCCCAGGACCGTAAAGTTGGGAGTGTTGACTGCCAAAGTACAGACGTGTAAACAAAGTAGTTTCAGAGAAACAAATCCAACATTGTCGTTCACCCAAATTTGTGCAAAAGGTCACGGCAGAAATGTTATTGTGAAAAATAGGACAATTTTAAGAAATTATCAGCTTTACTACATGGGCCTAGCCAGGGCACACCATTGGGGTAAACACAGCAAGAGGTATTGACGAATGCATGTGATGGGCAAAGGGGGAGAAAGAATGTGAGAGTGATGATGATGCCAACAAATGAGAAGCATAGGGGCGGGCTGAAGTCCACAAAACATAAACAACATGTCTCAAAGAGACAGCGCAAGTGCTGCCTAGTCAGAACCTAAAAACCAACAGTGTTGCTTGTAAGGTAGGAGAGCAACAGATTTACTTCATAAGTGATGTAAAACGCCTAGAAGTGTGTGCAACCACGTGATTTAAAGGGGTCAACTAGTAAATGATGTCACAATATGCCTCAAAACCGCAGCTGACATAATCAAACAAGTGAACATTGTAGAATGTCTACTGTTACTGATTGTGAGAAATGCATGATTGGGCAGAGAGAACTACTTCTTGGTACATTGATGGCCCCCTTAACACTGAGCTAGTGGGTTGGGGGATAGAAAAGCTGCTATAGATCGAGATGGAGTGGTAGAGCAATACAGAAGATGTATGTAAATTACAGACTAGCAATGAATGTTGTCACAACTGTGTACCCGGAAACTTGTTTACCTACCAAACTTTCTTCTATTCCTTTTACAACTCTGGAAATGGAGCATCGGAAAGTGGTTAAGAGATAGAGCTCATTGCGAGATGTAAAGTGATTATAAATGTTATCCTACAACCAAAGAGAGTGAGTTGTTGGCAATATGTATGCAAAAGTTAAAATAAAAATAGTCCCACTGTTATAATGAGTGTTTTAAAAGTATAAGTAGATTTCTGTGAACTATATTTACCACCATCACTTAAAATGTCTTCCACAGTAATAGCAGAACATAAAGTAGATATAAAAACAAGTAAAGCATATAATGCGAAAGAAAAACATATGTTCGGAAAAGACTTGACAGCGAGACATCAAAGTAAATTTGATCTTAAACAAATGACTGATGTAAAGTGAGATAAGAAAGGTTCAACGGACCGGTGCGTAAAGCAGCAGGTGAGCAGGGAGGGTGGGGGAACCACAGACAAGCATAATAAATGATAAAGGCAGATATGGGAGCAAAAAGCAACAAAGTAGCAGTGGGAATGGTGACTGGAGGTGGGTGTAGGACAGTAACAAAAAACTGTGAGGCAACAGCAGGAACAATTGCCAGAATGTAAATTACTAGACGCACTCCAAGGTACAATTTGTAACATTATTAGAGGCAGGCATGGAAGTTCCCGCTAGAGATGTCAGCAGCAAATTGACAAAACAGCTCCGAAGGTGAGTCAGCAATAAAATAATTCAAGTTGGAGACCTAACAAGGAATGTACAATGGAGAGGGAAGTAATAAAAGAGAGCGGAAAATGGGAAAAACAAAGTAAAAACTGTGGAGGGAAGCATTAACACACAGATGAATGCTAAGAAGTGAACGTGGTGATATCACAATAACTCATAGATGTTGGTAAAGTCTGGCAGGTAAACAGACACTGGTAGAGGATGAGGAGTGGCTCAAAGCAAAAGGAGTAGAAAGGATGGAAAAATGTTTGGATCGGTGAGCAACCAGTGGCAGCTACTCAGCTAAGGAGGAGGAGTGTCGCCCCACTGCTAATTCAACAGTGCACAAAAGAAAAAGAATATGATAACATAATGTTATTATCATTTTCTTTTTCTTTGCGGAGCTCAGAGCCAGGTGAGGTGGGGCTGGGCTCCATGATGCCAAACACTCCTCTAAGTGGACATGACAGTTTGGCTGACCCTTTAGGGCCAGCCAAACTGTCATGCACACTTGGCATGTTCTCCATTGGGCTGTGTTGCACAGCCCTGTGGAGAACATGCCCAGTCTCCCCAGGAACAGCCTGAGCAACCAAATAGGATGTTCAGCCCAATCACAACGCTGCTTCTGCGGCGTCGTGATTGGCTGAGACAGCCCAGAAGCCTGGGTGCTTCCGGTAGATCAGAAGGAAGAGGACGGAGGAGAGACATGTGGCGGCAAAGGAATAGGTAAGTTCAAGTCAAGTCAAAGATAGCTTTATTCGATTCCAATACAAAATCATAAAAGCACATAAAATAGATACATACAATAAAATCGAATGATACTTTCATCTGTACAGTTCAGTTATAATAAGTACTTAAGGGATAGTAGATCTGCATCTAATAGTAATTTTTAAAAACATTGATACTACGGTAATAGTCATTTCATATTGCAATAGTTGGATTTTAAAAAGGGCGGGTCTACACTGTCTCAGACCCCATAGGAGAAGCAAGTATCTCTTCCGGCCCCACGAATAAAATTTGCAGAATAAGATACAGTGCATTGTTGATTGCAAAGAGGAATCATCACATGGACACCGAATTAGGTTTTTCGACCAGTAGTTTATAACTGGAAAGGTAATCAACCTAAAAAAGCTACCAGTTCTCAATCGTGCTAACAACATCCTGCTATAACTGCTCTCATTAGTGGACAAGTAAAACTGCATACCAGGACCCTGTAATAATAAGTAGTGCTGGACAACAGACACCTTCTCCCCGTCTAATCGCCAGCGTTTATCTTCCAAAAACATGAGGCAAACATCCTTCAATGCTTTTCTGGTGATAGAGGACAGTAAGGCTGGCGTGTTGTATAATTCAGGGTAACCTACTTCTAATAGAAATGCCTTTACATATGAGAGCCAGTGAATGTTTTTAGCCCCCTGGTGTTTAATACAGTCCTTGGTGGTGGCTCTATTAAACTCGGTTGCAGGAGAAGTCCACACCTTGTGCCATAACAATACCTGGCTTACCTTGATTAGATCTGAAATATGGGCCAAGGCAAGCTCCTTATGACATACAAAGGTGGAAGTAGATTTGGGAACAGCTAGCAGGTATCGCAGAAAAACGTTTCCGCTTATTTGAATTTCCTGACAGTCAGCGACCCCCCCCAAATACCAGCCCTGTATATGGCAGTCGAGACGCATTTAGCCTTGTATATATCGAGCAAAATACGCACCGGCCTGCCCCCCAACTTGTTGGCAAACTGTTTCACCGCGCCAATAGTGTGAGAAAATGCTAACTTTCTTGAAGTAGCTGCTGTTGTCCAAGTACCTTTTCTATTAAAAACAATCCCTCAATATGAGACAGTACTAGTTAATGCTATCTTTGACTGTTCTAAAAAAGTATTACGTGATACATTATTTTTAGATGAGCAGCACATTGTAAAGGTTTTCCCAATATTAATCTTTAGGCCCCTAGATCCCATGTATTCTGAGAAACTAGTTAACGCTTTCTGGAGGGCCTACTTGGGTTCTCGCCATTATAACCGTATCATCTGCGTACAATAGTATGGGCACAGCGACACCTTCGATTTGGGGATAGTCCAGGTCTTTGTCAGTTAAATAAGCTGCCACACTGTTAATGTACAAATTAAATAGAAACGGTGCCAGGATGCAACCCTGACGAACACCTTTCATTATTGGGAATTCATTATTGTACATTCGCCATTCTTCCCAAATTGCACCTTTGCTCCTGCCTCTCTATATAGTTCTTTAATAAAATTAAGGATATTAAGATCAATGCCAAGGTCTATTAGGGTATCCCACATGACTTCATAACTCAAACAGTCGAACGCCGAACTCAGGTCGACAAAGGTCATGAATAAATTGCCCCTTTTTGCCAGCACATACTTTCCCGTTATCATAGCCAAGTTTAGGCCTTGTTCAACGGTGCCAAGACCTGATTTAAAGCCATACTGGAATTTAGAAAGAATACCGGCTTCGTCAGCCCATTCTGTAATCTATTTAATATAATACTGCCAGCAACTTTCATCAAGGAATCTAGTAGTGATATGGGCCTATAAAATTTGGGATCATTTCGATCTCCTTTTTTGAAAATTGGCACCACAATCGTCTCCTGCCAATTCGATGGAAATCCTTTAATGTTGCAACTATTAAGAACATTGGTCAAAAGGGGTGCCCATAAGGTAATATTAGCCTTATAAATATCTATTGGAATGCTGTCCGGTCCAGGTGCTTTACTAGAAGAACTTTCTGAAATTGCTAGTTCCACTTCCGCTAAGGAAAAGACTAATTCCAAAGGAAACAATCCCGAAGTGTCAGGCTCCACATTAATTATATAACCTAGGGACTCTAGGCTCACTAAATCATCCTTCTTGTATAGCTCAGTAAAATAATTTACCCATACATTCTCCTCTACGGCAATCTCTATCGAGTCAGATTTTCTTTCTACAAAAAAGGGGGCATTTACGGCCTTCCAGAAGGCGGTGTTGTCTCTCAAAGAGCAGGCCTTATGTAGGGCTTCCCACGCAGCCTCTTTAAGTTCTTTTTTCCTCTTTTTCAATGCAGATTTATAAAGTGCCCTGGCAGACCTTATATCATGAAAATACTTAGGTACTTTTTTAAGAGTTTGCTTTAAAAAAGAGTGCGCTTTACTGCACTCAGATTCAAACCAGCCCTCGGCCTTATGTCTCTCACCTTCCCGTATCGTGCCTGTTAATTTACTACAGATCTGATCAGTAATCTTTTGGAAAGCTGCTATGACCAAAGATGGGTCAGAGTTTGCCGCAAGACAGGCCATAAAATCATTTAACTGACCTACTATTAAAAAATGCAGGAAGTTAGTAGGGTTCACCTTGTTCCATTTTATTGAATAACCATTAACTCTGGCCAGGGTAATCCCGTGACGATATAAATTTTCAGCCACATTGGTATTCTGTCTACAGCTCTGACCAAAGTTAAAGGTTGAGCTAATCGGAAAATGATTGCTCAGTGCAATGTCCTCTGTGTTAAAACACAGGACACTACGATGATAGCTTGTATAGACCAATGTAAAGTCAATCACCGACCGGAGACCCCGACCATTAAAGGTGGGTTGAAAAACAACCTGAGGATTGCAAAGCTCATTTGCAAATCCCAGGTCCCACTCATATAGTAAATTATTGAGTAAATTCCCAGTCATGCTGTGCTCAAAGTGGGGGCAGGGATCCCCATTAGGATTAACCAACCCGCACATATCTAAGTCACTAAGGGGACATAGGTGACAATTAAAGTCACCCGTCAGTATAACACATTTCTCCAATTGGCCAGATTCTGTTTGATTATGTAAAGTGTTATTTAGTTCTTCAAGAATCTTATTTAAATGGACCTTTGGGATGTTGTTGTAGAAATTAATCAGAAGAATATGCTGGTTTTCTCCCACTTTGAGTGAAAGTAGCTGGTAATAATTCCCCCCTGTATTTAGTATCTTAACCATTGTGTTAGCAGTGTTTGATATAAAAGTACAAAGCCCACCTGAGCTCCTACCCCTACTAGTCTGCTTGGCTGCAGAAAAAAAGGTTTCGATAGCCATTTATGTGTGTCTCAGACTGATCCCAACATTCCTGCAGGCAGATGACATTAAAATTATCTATAAATGCCAGAAATGTAGGGTCCCTAATTTCATTTGACAAACCCGCTATGTTCCAGGATAATAGTGCAAATTTCCCCCTTGATTCAGCCATTATACTCAATGGGTCAGCTAAGATACAATTAGAGGTCCCATTATCCTGTAATACGGGGTCTGGGCGCTCTCCTAATTCCCCCAGTGCATCACTATTGGCCTTAAAGAGATCAGCCCCACTTTCTACCCTTTCTACACCTCCATGGGTGGGTTTGATCTCAGTACCATCATTTTCGTCTCTCCCCTTTTTCGATGTGCAATCGATGATGGAATTATCAACACAATGGATACCCCTTTTCACAGATGTTATGTTTGTAATGCGATGGACAGTCGGGTTAAGTTTGCTTTGCCCCTCCCTATGCTCTTTCAAATTCTCAGTGGTCAATGCCAGTCTATCTACCATCTCTAGACAGCTGTACCTATTAGCAGTAGGGATCCCTCTCCAGCTATCCATACATCCTTGGTCCCTATTAAAGTTTCCTCCCCAGTCTTGTTGTCCTACTCTGGCCCAGTTTCCTCCACAATCAGCATCAAAACGAATCCTTGGTGGCTAAAAATATGAGAGTCGTCTAGTTTCTATACCTGCTCCACTATTTTGCGTTCTCCATAAAGAAATATAGTCGACCGTGCGTGGGTCCTCAAAGTTGACCAGCACACAGTCCCCTTGGGTTGTTTTCCTGTCGTGCCCTACCCAGGGCACCCTACGTACCATTAAAATCTTGCTAGACATGTGTGGTGGTAGGGGTCGATTAGTATTGGCCTAACGGCTAGGGCGCTCGACCTCGGACCTGCGGACCTGGGTTCGAGTCTCGGGAGCGACGCCAAAACCTCCTGTGATTCTGGGCAAATCACTTAATCTCCCAGTGCCTAAAATGAATGTGTGTCCGTCCTCATGTAACGTAACTGGTGCTATGTAAAGCGCTCTGATACCTGATTCGGTTCGGGTCTAGTTCGCACTATAAAAATGAGAAACTTTGTTCTTCAATGACCAGCTCGGCTCCTCTATGAGTTCTTCACCCCAGTCATAACAACTATATAAGGACTCGCCTCAGGGGGCAAGTTTACAGCAGATCTACCATCTGCAGCCCCCCTTGTCCAATTTCTTTTAGGATGTGAGGCTGGGGCCTTGGGTAAATTCTCCTCCCGCCTAGGTTGCTGAGTTGGGCCTGGGAGTCTATCTGCGGATGTCTTCGCTGGTTGCTGAGTTGAGCCAGGGAGTCTATCTGCGGATATCTTCACTGGTACGGTTACGGGGTTTGGGATTACTTTTTTGCGCTATTGTCAGGGGCTTTTTAGTAGGTAAGCCTACTTGTCCAGTGTTAGATGGTTTATCACATACTACATTTTTTGGCCCACGGTTGGGTACGTTTCTAGTAAATTGATCAAGTTCAGCAAGGTGCTTTTCAATATGCATTAATCTTGTATCTAATGGAGAAAGAAAAGTTTTAAGTAGCTTCCCCATTTTCACTAGGAGTTGGATTTCAGTATCGTCAATACTTTCCCCATCCATACTTACGGGAGCCTCTACACTGTTGGAATCCAAAACCTCCTTTACTGAATCTATTTGTAGTTGTTCACAACCATTCTGTAAAACTTGCTCATGTACCTCACCCTGCTTACTAATTATGTCACAAGTACCTCTGGCTTTTGCTACTTTAGGTTTTCTACCCGCTGGGATGGTCGTATTAACACGTTTCCTTTTCGGTATAGCACCCTCCCTTCTTTCCCTCAACTGCCTAGTACTTATTCCTTTCTGCGTACTATCCAGAATAAGTTCCAGAGTCCTCTCTAATGACAAAATTGATTGTGAATCTGATGGAAATTGTAATTGTAAATTTGACTGGTCTACCACGGTCGGCAAACTATGCGCATCCGCATTAACCTCTATTGTAACTATTTGCTTGGAATGCTCAGGGGTACAGACGTAAAGTGACCCTTAGATGACCTTTTCGCCAACGCTATATCTTTGGACACTCTGCGTTCCATTACGCTAATTCCTTGATCTATGACCGAGTTATCCCTTATTATAAAGTTGTCTAAAGTGCCTGTTAACTGTGCCCCCCGCAGCGGTTTTACTCCTACTTTCTCGTGTGGTCATGATAAAAGATGCAAGGTGTATATCCACAATTTAAGTCTATTTCCAATGAAAAGTAATAATAAAAAGTGAGTAAACATACATATGAGTCACACTGCAACAGAAGTAAGAGGGGGGGCCCGGTCCGATCTTAATCGGTCTTTAACGGGCTTAAACGGGCCCGCCCTTGGCCCGGGCTTAGCCCGGTTTACGCCCCGCGCGAGTGCGTGAGTGGGCGTAACTAAATAGGGAGGTGGTGCGGGAAGAGGACCCAGGTGCGGCCGGTTACTCGCCGCTAGGAACCCAGGTCCTCGCAGTCCCGCCGGTCCGGTGTTCAGCCCCAAATCGGCATGGAAAACCGCGTTCTGAAGGTGGCAGGTGAGCAAGAGTTGTGGCAGCAAAGTGTCTTCAAGTCCGAGCGTCTCCTGCGAAGCGGGGGCCACGAGGCGCTTTCAAGTGCAGGGAGGTGGGGCGGGAAGAGGACCCAGGTGTGGCCGGTCACTCGCCGCTAGGAATCCTGGTCCTCGCAGTCCCGCCGGTCCGGTGTTCAGCCCCAAATCGGCATGGAAAAACGCGTTCTGAAGGTGGCAGGTGAGCAAGAGTTGTGGCAGCAAAGCGTCTTCAAGTCCGAGCGGCTCCCGCGAAGCGGGGGCCACGAAGCGCTTTCAAGTGCAGGGAGGTGGGGCGGGAAGAGGACCCAGGTGCGGTCGGTCACTCGCCGCTAGGAACCCAGGTCCTCGCAGTCCCGCCGGTCCGGTGTTCAGCCCTAAATCGGCGTGGAAAACCGCATTCTGAAGGTGGCAGGTGAGCAAGAGTTGTGGCAGCAAAGCGTCTTCAAGACCGAGCGGCTCCCGCGAAGTGGGGGCTGCGAGGCGCTTTCAAGTGCAGGGAGGTGGGGCGTGAAGAGGACCCAGATGTGGCTGGTCACTCGCCGCTAAGAACCCTGGTCCTCGCAGTCCCGCCGGTCCGGTGTTCAGCCCCAAATCGGCGTGGAAAACTGCATTCTGAAGGTGGCAGGTGAGCAAGAGTTGTGGCAGCAAAGCGTCTTCAAGTCCGAGTGGCTCTCACGAAGCGGGGGCCGCGAGGCGCTTTCAAGTGCAGGGAGGTGGGGCGGGTAGAGGACCCAGGTGCGGCCGGTCACTCACCGCTAGGAACCCTGGTCCTCGCAGTCCCGCCGGTCCGGTGTTTAGCCCCAAATCGGCGTGGAAAACCGTGTTCTGAAGGTGGCAGGTGAGCAAGAGTTGTGGCAGCAAAGCGTCTTCAAGTCCGAGCAGCACCCGGAGTAAGTTACTTTATTATCATTTATTTTTTGTTTTTGTAGTCCTCCCGACTCACCACCCCCGTTCTGAGGTGGCCGTCACTGTGAGCAATATTGACAGCGCAAGAGAGTCAGGAGCAAAACGTGTGTGAAATGAACAAAAAAATGGTGGATGGAATCAACAGGGAAGCATGGATTGCATTTTAGAAAAACACACATAAATTAGAGGGAGGAAAGAAAACGTAGGCACTCTGATGGAATGGGAAAACAAAAAAAAATGTTGTTCTCTTAGTGTAATCAGTGGAAGGGTGCAAGTCATCCAATCAAAAGGACAGCAAAGAAGCTATACTCAAGTGAAAACACAAAACGAGACGAGAAAGGAAAGCCATCAAATAAGCTGCAAGCAAATGAGATAGACATGAAAGCCAACCAATGATAAGCAAAGACTGAGCCAAAGCCCATTGTAAGTACTAGTATTGTTCACAACAGATCGCGATAACTAGGATTTAATCCAATAGCATTGGTTGATTTGTTTGTTACTGATTTTATGGTGAAGAAATTCAAAGTGAGAAGATTGTAAATGTTGTATAAACAATGTAATGTGGCTTCAGGTCTAAGGGATGAATGTGACTCAAGCATACAGGTGCTAATTATTGCAAGGGGATATAGGGAGAAGGTAAAGAGCAAAGAAGAATGGTGGTGCAAAAGTTTAGCTTCCCCATCTAAATTAATAAAAAACTTATGACCCTTTGATATTTATACAGTAGATGAAAAAGCATTTTTTCCCCATAGGTGTTTCAGTAAATAAGTAACTCCACTTGTACTATGACGGTTCATATATGCAGTGAAATTCTGTGATCCTACGTAATTCTTTAGCTTATACTGTTCGTAATGTTTTTGAATGACATATATTATCTGGCGTTGTTGATATACGTGTCTAAAATTGCAGCAGAACCATAACAGCTACCTTGGATGCAATTACGCAGCTTCTGAATAATACACAATCCACTTGAGCCTGAAAAGCAGCCCAGGTTAATACTCGCACTTTGAAACTCAGCGTCCTACTCTTAGGGAAATAACTCCCAGATTCATCATTGTAATGTTTTGCGAGTCCTTAATAGCGATTATTAAGGAATCGCTATTAAAGACTCGCAAAACGGGATTCATGTAGAAAACGCAATATTTATTGCGATTTCTTCTGCCTCCTTATTTGCGATTCGCTAATTGCTAATCGCAAATAAGGAATGGCTTTCCCATTCATTCCTATGGACCTAATAGGAATGCATGGGGAGTCATTCCTTATTTGCGATTAGTAATTAGCGAATAGCAAATAAGGAAGCGATTTCAAGGGTGCCAGGGTGTCCACAGGACACCCTGTAGCACCCCTGAAATGCTAATGTACACTGGTGTTGCGCACACACATGTCCAAAGGACATGTGTGTGTGTAACATACAACTTAGAAAAATGCACTAAAGTGCATTTTTCTAAGTTTTCGCTATTTACCACGAAGTCAGACTTCGCGGTAAATAGCGGCTCCAGATTGCGATTTCGCAATTTTTAAATGGTTCATGAATTGCATTTAAGGAATCTCTAATTGAGATTCCTTAAATGCAATTCTTCGCAAATATGCGATTTCTACAAATGCGATTTTTGCATTTGGGATGATGAATCCCAAATGCAAAAATAGCGCTTAATCTGGCCCTTTGCGAGCCGATATCCCTTTGATGAATCTGGCTGATAGTTTCCAAACATCTTATACAATTTCACATTTGAGTTGGTGTACAAAATTGAAGCTTTTTCTAAGCGTCCTGTAGGTGGCGGTGTAGCACCAGGAATCCAAGCTGGCATTGGCGTGGCTCTCCCTTTTTAGGTTTCGACCTGGCGAAAAGCTGCGCCGCGCAGCTTTTCGGCGCAGGTCGAAATCTTTTGAGTTACAGTATGGATGTTCGGCCAGCCTCTGTTTCCCATTGGCTCGCTCCATAAATGGAGGCTAGCCATTGGAAAACAGAGGCGTCCGTCATTCTGCGAGGCGATTGCTGGGCGTTCCCGGCGATTTTTTCTCATCCTGCCCCTTTGACAACGTCATTGCGGTGGTGGGCGGTTTCTATTTTTTTTTTTTCCAAGGCGGCGCCCTGCTCACCTCGGCGGACGGATGTCCTTTGTACACGGCGGTCACTGTTTCCTTGTTCCCAATTGAGCTGCTATCCAGAGGATATGGGGTCTCCTCCCCCTGGTTGCACACCTGCCCGGCCTCCCAACACAGAATGGGAGGGGGGGGGTTGTACACTTCTTTATTCTGCCAATTTTCAAACAAAAAGCCACTCCCGGAACGGAGCAGCTCCCTGCACACAGCTCCTCGCGCGCAAACTTCAATCGGGTTACACAGCAACCAACAAGAAAGTCACTCATTCACTCTTGTCGACTTCAGAGCACGTGAAAACGCCTTGGATGTGTGTAGTATTTCAAACACTTTAGAACGAACACGGGAAACGCGTCATGCAGTCTTTCATGCGGCTCCTCACTTTGAGCCACACATATCCAGCATCGAAATTTTGCATTTTTAACAGTAACACGCTATTTGTGGCGCCTAGAAGCAACAGCAACGGGATATCTCAAAAAACGACTTAATATTAGGGAATTGCGAATAACAGTTGAGGGCTCCAAAAATCGGGCAGAGTTCACTTTTCTCAGTGCTGCGCCTTTCTTGGCTGCGGGTTTGGTTACAGGCGTTGCGATTTCAGGGCAGAACCCGTGTGCTTACTGCCTCGCTCTCCACCGCTCACCTCCGACGTGCCGCACAAAGCACAATCCCTACAGAGAACGGTGTGGTTAGCGGCGGGCAGATTGTGTGTGAGAGAGTGTGAGTGTTGTGGGTTTTGTGTGTGTGTGTAAGTGTGTGTGAGAGAGAGGAAGACTGTGTGTGAGAGAGAGGGAGTGTTGTGGTGTGTGTGTAAGTGTGTGTGGGAGAAAGTGCGTGAGAGAGTGTGTGTGAGAAAGAGGGTGTGTATGAGAGAGTGTATATGTTGTGTGAGAAAGAATGTGTGTATGAGAGTGTATGTGTTGTGTGTGTGTGAGAGACAGCCTGAGGGTGTGTGCTGTGTGTATGTGTGCGAGAGTGTGTGTTGTGTGTGTGAGGGAGAGAGAGTGTGAGAGAGAGTCTGTGTGCGCGTGTGTGTTATATCCATCGTACAAGCCTGATTATTGGTTGTTTCGGATCTTCCGTGTACCCAGCCCAGGAAAGGGCTGCCATCGCACGTCCAGAATACACGTTTTTTTTGGGAAAAAAGAAGGCGTGGATTAGTTTAGCCCCCCACCCCGCCCCCTAAACCGTGAAATAAAAGCTCATCCGCAAAAAAGCACATACATTACAAACGTTTCTGTAACTTATCACCGGCCACACCAATAAAAACATACACAACACGGCACAGTTTAACATAACAATATAGCATAACTCAATAAACCAATATAATATATTATAGTAATTTAACATAACAAACATTGAAGTTAGCAAAACAAGACACAACAAACATTAAGTAAAAACAAACTATGAACATACAAGCAAGGGTTCACGCCATGACACTGCATGCCATTAAAAAAATTGACAAATCTAACGTGGGTGTAAAACAAATAACACATTTAACTTCAGGTGATATCAAAAAGGATGCCACAACATAACAGCAAAAAAAATACAACTTCACAAAAGTGTCATAAAATATAACTTAATGTAACACAAGATAAGTAACCTAAAAATCACTTGACAAACATGACATTTGTGTTCAAACACATTTAAAACAGAATAGCAACACAAAACACAAATATAACATTTAGGCTGTAGCGTAACACAAGCATATAATGCTATAACGTAACATAACATACAATAACATCGTTATTGCAGAGAACGCGGTGCTTGGCAGGACATATGTGAATTACGTCACATAATTCGAAAAAACCCTCTGTCACAAACGGGCTGTGATGGTGAATGACATCATATGTCTTTAATAATTAACCCACGGAGTGCTGAATTGCACATGTAACCACTGGCTCTACAGGAGTCTGCACGTGTTCATTTTTGTATGTTAAAGTGACGTCACTTCTGTGGTACTGGCGGCTGGAGTAGCTGACACTAGCCCTGTCCCATTGAACACTGTCCGGTCTTTGAGAAACGAGCGGGGGTTCACTCACAGCTGGTGGGGCAGGGGTCCGGGGGCTGGTAGGGGAGGGGCCCCGGGGTCGCCGGGGGCTCGGTGCATGGCAGGGGGAGCCGGACAGTGGGTCCGCGGCACCTGAGAGCGGTGGAGGGAAGGGAGAGAAACTTGAAAGAATAAAGAGCCGGGGGGGGCGGACACATAGCAGCATAGGAGCCAGCCAGCTCACTTTGAGAGGCCGCCCCTCCCTGTCCCAGAGTCTGGTGCAGGGAAGTGAGGGCTGAGACTGGACCAGGGGCGAGGAAGGCTCAGACTGACGAGGGGCAGTGATGAGGGGCAGTGAGGGGATGAGCCGGAGAGGGGCAGTGAGAGGGCTGAGATCAGAGCAGGGCAGGAGGGGCTGAGACTTGACCAGGGAGCGAAGAAGGCTCAGATTGAGGAGGGACAGTGAAGAATTGAGTGTGGAGTTGAGCTGTGAGGGGCTGAGTATGGAGCCGGACAGTGGGAGGGCAGCGAGGGCTCTGAGGCTGGACCAGCGGAGCAAGGAAGGCTCAGTCTGAAGAGCAGGGCAGTGAGGGGGGCAATATGGCACAGGGCAGTGACTGGCTGAGTATGGAGCGGTCAGTGAGAGGCTGACTGAACCTGGATGAGGGGGCCACTCCAGAGGGGCAGTGAGGGTGTGTGTGGAGCTGAGTTTTGAGGGGGCTGAGTACTGCAGCAGGGCAGTGAGTGGCGCAGTCTCGAATATGGCAGAGAGGGGGCAGAGTATGAAACAAGGCTGTGATGGGTGAGCGTGGAGCAGGGCAGTCGTTTTGAGGCGGCTTGGAAGTGAGGGACAGTCGGGTTGTATCCGGACAGTGAGGGTGAGCACAGGACAGTGAATGTACCTTGCATAGTCAACGGGGGCAGAGAGGACGGTGGCTGGGCCCAATGTAGATGTAATAAACCGGTTAAATCATTCGGCTCAGCGTGTACACAAGGGGGGGGGGGCGAGCCTGAAGCAGGGCAGTGAGGGAGCTCTGAGTTTATAACAGGGCAGTGCGGGGAGTTGGGTCAGTGGCGGGACAGTGCGGGGAGCTGGGTCAGTGGCGGGACAGTGCGGGGAGAGTGCGGGGAGTGGGTCAGTAGTGGGACAGTGGGGGAGCTGGGTCAGTAGGGGGACAGTGCGGGGAGTATTGGGACTGTGCGGGGAGCTGGGTCAGTAGTGGGACAGTGGGGGAGCTGGGTCAGTAGGGGGCCAGTGCAGGGAGCTGGGTCAGTTGGGGGACAGTGCGGGGAGTATTGGGACAGTGCGGGGAGCTGGGTCTCCTGCGGGCGTAAAGTGAGGCTGATTTAGGAGGAAGGCTGAGAGGGGGCTGAGTTGGGACAGAGCGGGTAGAGAGGTCAGCTGTTGTAGCAGGCAGGGCAGTGGTGCCTGGACTTAGCAGAGGCAGGGAAGACCGTAGGGCCTATTGGGAGCTCTGTGAAACTCTGCCCCTCCTCTGCAGGCCATGCCCACCCCACACTCCTCACATAAAACCAATCCAAGTTTGTCTGCTGGGCTCCCTGCACCCCACGACCTCCCCCACACTACATTGCTGAAGCCAACTTCCCCTGGCGCACCTTACTTTTTTTCTTTTTTTTTGTGGGGGGGAGGTTATTAGTGTAAACTCCTCTCTCTCCTCCCTCCGCTCTCAGGCCCTCTTCACTCCCACTGTTGTTTCTTCTCAGAGGTCATTAGCAGCTGACGTTAAATAGATGAATACACCCCCCCCCCCAGCCTGTCTAACAAACCCCTCTTAATTAGGCGCCGACCCCGGCCTTTTTTTCTGACGGATGGGGGTGGGGGATGGTTAATGATTTAAGCAAAAAAAAACTTCTAAAAAAAAAACATACTAGTTTCTCGACCCCCCTCTGTCCTTTGACTGCAAAGTGGGGGAGGCGTGTCTCCCGGCCATTGGGAGCGTGGCACGGAACAGGTAGGCCCCAAAATGTACCTTTCGGTGGGGGTGGTGCGCAGAGTAAGTCTCCCCCTCACCACACTTCTATTTTCCCTCCCACCGCTGTTTATGGGGTGCATTGTGCCTTGTGATTGTTTTGCAGATGCTTGTTTGTGTTCCTACCTCCCCGTCCTTCCGATACCTCAGGGCCCCTCAGACAGCCTCCAACTCCAACAAGTTTAACTGAAAGTTCAATGTACCGGATGTGGAATCCTCGAGTGCTCGCCCTCATTTACTACCCGCCATTACACCTCAGACTCACTCCTTCTAGACGTTTCCATCAATTCGCAAACTGTTGTTGGAGAAAAATGCAATGGCAGTTTACTGACGTGTGACCTGTGAAGTACATGGTTACCTGCTCTCCGGAATGTAGAGACGTAACATGTGGGCGCCATATTTGTTACTGG
Organism: Lissotriton helveticus; assembly: GCF_964261635.1. NCBI lineage: Eukaryota > Metazoa > Chordata > Amphibia > Caudata > Salamandridae > Lissotriton > Lissotriton helveticus. Next base: position 894,605,777 of record NC_136057.1, on the reverse strand, counting down.
TGTACTTTACTGCATTTCCCCTGGTGCAAAACTCCCACCCTGCACACACACGAAAATAATAATTACAACATATCCTTTCTTGCTCGAACTTCCTACAATCTGACATATTGCGTTTTTAAATAGTCTATGTCAACAAATATTTGCATTCGCTAAAGGCTGACACTTGCCAATACTCTCACAGTGAGGCGGTTGGACTAACGGGTTCTCGAACCTTCGACGCTGAGTAGGCCTCAGTCATAATTCGCGAATTTCCCTGGTCGCTGCCGGTCGAAACGACCTTCCACCCTCTTCTTCCCCCCTCCGTGCTGGTGTGCACCAGTTCTCGGACCGGATAAGAATTAAGGAATATGACTTAGTTCGAACTACCCACCTTCACCGAATTGTGTAAACATGGTCCACTTTTTTAGGTTTCGCCTGTCGAAAGCTGCGCAAGCAGCATTTCGCGCAGGCAAAATCTTATGAGAATAATATGTGGGCTTTGTTCCACCTCTGTCTTCCATTGGCTAGCTCCATAAATGGAGGCCAGTCATTGGAAGAGAGAGGCGCCCGTCATTGTGTGAGGCGATTGGTGGACGTTCCCGGCGATTTATTCTCATCCTGCCCCTTTGACAATGTCATTGCGGTGGTGGGCGGTTCCTATTTTTTTTTTTCAAGCATTGTTTTCGCCATTTTTAAAGTGTCGTTTTCAGGGGTGGGTTGCGCGATGTCCTGCTCTCCGTTCCCGTTCCTGCCCCCCCTCCCACTGTTTGTGTGCCCCCTCCCTCCCCCCTCCCGCTGTCCGTTCCCGCCCCTCCTCCCGCGGTCCGTGCTCCGTGTGACTGCTATTGTCGGCGGTTACTTCCCTGGCTGTTCGTTTGTTTGGAGATTGCATTAGTTCTGTACTCTTAATTCCATCTCAGGGACAGCATAGGTCTATGTTCGTTTATTTACGTTCTTTTTTCGGAATCTGTGTTTCCGAGGTTATTAGCCTTTCCTGTACTCTTCCCCCGCCCTTGTGCTCCGCCCGGCGGCCGGGTTTTGCTCCGCCGTCCGGCCGGGCACAGCCAGCCACTCTTCCCCCGCCCTTGTGCTCCTCCCGGCGGCCGGGCTTTGCTCCATCGTCCGGCTGGACACAGCCTGGTGTTTTTACCTCCTTGATTCACGGACCGGAGCTGTCTCCCGTTTGGTGAATCCTTTCCCATTGGCAGTGGTACAGATCCAGAGGGGATCTTGCGTGGACCAGAGGTGGTGTGTTTTCAGGACGCTACTACATAGAATCACGGTAACAGCGTTTTACGCTGCCTTAACTTACCTTATGTTGGGGAGATTATTGGGACGTATGACTAATATTACCAATTATATGTAGATGACCTGAGCAGACAGCAAGATAGAGACTCGCACTTCTCTGCCCTCTGTCTCTACAATCGCGATCTGCCCGCTTTTCCTCTCTCACCCTCTTTGGTTATTTTACTTCGTCCTTGCCTTCTCTTTATTGCCTTTTTCTCTCCCACTCCTTCTTTTCCCTCTTTGTTTGCCTGCAGTCATTCTGTTCTCTTCTCTCTCCTGCCTCCCCTCTCGCGCTTTTCTTTGCCTCCTACTTTATTCCTCTCTTTCTCCCTCTCTTACTGCCACACGGGCCTGTGCCTCCTTGAAGGGCCCTGCTTGACACACGGCTCTTCCGGTTGCAACACACAAACCTCCCCCTTTCAGTGGAAAAGACTAAGGTTTTGTTCCTGAAGCAGAAGGGGGTCTCAAATCTATGATTTTGCTTTTATTTTTTGCAAGCTTAAGATAGTCAGCGGGGTGGGGTGACGCCGGCCTCCTAAAAACGGGCCTTGAAATGATAGCTCTGTTCTGTGGCCGAGGCCTCCTGATTTGCATGAAAACGCCTTGTGGGTTTTAATGAGTGTCTGGGCTCGCGGGCCTCAGCCCTGGAAACCCCAGAGTGCACATACATCTTGTAAGGAGAGATTAAGCTAATGGCAATGTAAATGACAATGCCATTTATTGATCTGTTTTCAAAACCAACACATAAATACAAATTTTGTCATTTACAATGCCAATAGCTCTAATTTTTCCAAAGGCGAAACCATTGCATTGTAAATGCTTGTTAAAGAGCTGAAGAGGAAGGGGTCGCAGATGCTGGAGTGAGCTGGGTCGGAGTGTAGGGGTTTTATTCTTTAGGCGAGGCTCTGCCGCCGATGAGGGATGGACAATACTATAGAGTGCAAAATCATCTTAAATGTGACTGCTCTGAGTATACAAATGTCGCTGTCTACCAGCTCGGCGAGTCACCAAACTACTCTTTCAGGCAAACTAATACACTAAACGGACGACGACCCCCTAGCCTTACCGCTAAGATACTCAAGGTGTGGAGGCCCTCACCCCATTCTGAGCTACCTGTCCTTTCACTACCTATAAGGGCTAACATGTCTCCTGTAACCCCTTGTCAAACCTACCAGATCATCAGCCTGGAGCAATTCATCATGCGGATTACTAGTCCGGTTGAGCCTAACACCTCAATGTCTCTGTGTGGGCCATTTGTTAGGGTGACCAGGCGTCCCGGATTTACCAGGACGGTTTCCGTTTTTTCCACCAGCTGTCCAGGAAGATTTCGAGAAATGTAGCTTGTCCCGGTTTTTGGAAAGGGTCGACTAAAAATGGGGGGGGGGATTATGTTTTACAAAGTGGGGATAGGTAGCAGTTATACCAACAAAGCAATTTTAATCACAGACAAGCTACTGGGTTTAGAAAGTGCATCTTAGGTATGTTCTTACTGCGTGTTTTGTAATTCTGTGCCGAGGAGCGCTGTCATTCTGTGCTCGCTTGACGTAAAATTATAGTCCTTCTTCTATTTTTGTGAAATGTCCCTTTTTTTGTTTTAAAATTCTGGTCACTCTACGGCATGTGTGCACCGAAACAAGGGAAACCGATGTTACACCCCCTCCACCCCCCTTCTGAAACAAACATATTTTAACAAAAATATCTAAAACCCCCTCCCCGAGTGACCTACCTGTCTGGCCAGTGCATGCTTCATTGACTACTACAGCGCTTGCAGACACTATTATCAGGGCCAGCCAGCCCAAGCCAATACTTCTTTATCCAGTGGAAGGCCGGGTTAAACATTTGCTTTACAACTGGAAGGTGAAATGCCCCCATTCTGCCCATGCTGACCCTGAACCCCTCAACCTAGTCCCATTCAACTCCAAAACTGCCCAACGGGCCGACGCTTTCGGCCCTGTGGAAGGCATCTTCAGCCCAAGGTGCTTTTCTACCATCTTGGGCGACATGGATGAATCAAGCAAGGAAAACGCTGCAGGAGGTGAAAGAATACTTTAATGTGACAATGGGACCCAGGGGGACCGGGGCTCGAGCCGGTGTCCCCCTGGGAGGATTCGCTTGGTGGGAACAATCCACCGCGTTATTGGTTCCCAGGTCAAGGGGCGAGTCTAGTGGGGTGGGTGTTTAGAGGCAGGGGAGAAGGGCGGTTTATGACGTCAGCTGGAGGCGGTGTGAGAAAACGTCGGAGCTTTGTAGTGCCGCGTCTGAGGAGAGCTGTTTTTTGCTGTTTTGAGGAGGAATTGTTTCCAACGCGTGACGAGAGCCTGTGCCGGCTGAATGGAGGAAGGAAGCGTTGTCAAGGACGCTGTCCGAGCATTGCTGGAGGCTGGCCGGGGTGACCTTTTGAGGCCGGGTGCAGCGTTAATCATGGACTCCAGCTCCAAACGCCCACGACGCTCGGCAGCTCTAGGGGTGAGTCAGGCTGTGGCAGCTTGCCTGCCTCCAACCAGTCGCTTTAGTTTAAATAATAATGGTGCCCCTGAAAAGACTCTGCTGCCTCGTAGAGGGCGCTCCATAGGTAGAGGCGCTCGCACAAGGAGGACAAGACCTCGAGCTTCCTCATTGCCTGCACCACCACAAGGGCATTTGGGTTCTTGTCAGCAACAGCGCAGCGGGAGGCCTGCTTGGAAGGGTGCCAGGAGGGACTCTGGGGGCTCAATTAGTGCACCAGCCCCTTTAGTCAGAATGGGGGTTTTAGCAGTAGCACAACCGCCAGGAGCTGAGCAATTTATACCTGCATCAGACACTTCTCTAAGTTTGACTCTGATTTTGGGCCACAGAATGGGCAATGGGTTTGGGTTGAACATTCGGACATGTCTTTATTCACAGCGTCCAATTATGCAAAGGAGTCTTCTATGGGTAAGTCAACAGTAACTTCATACAAGAGCGGTAAGAAGTTTGCGCCTGACCCTTCTCATGGGTCGGTTTCTAGTGTTTCTTATGTCCCTTCTGCAAAGCAAAGTGCGGCTTTTAGTGACAATTTTTCTCATCTTGGCAGTTCTGGAGCGGAATCTGATTTTACGGCCGGGTTCTCTCAACGGAGGCCCGTGACCTCATGAAGATTATTTGATGGTGGTATTGGTGACGGTCAGATGCCCAGCACCAGTGCTGCGAATGTTTACGGCTCTGAGCCATTGGATAGTACAGTTTATGACACTGATAATGTTTATGAAGATAATGATTGATAATGTGGTTCACAAGGCGACTCCTGTGGTTTTCTCTAAGGAATTGGGTGGGGGGGATCGGGGTGCATTTATGTCTTCTAGTATTTTACAGAGGTCTCGTGCGGATTTCTCGACGAATCAAGAGCGGCGTCGGAAGAATAAAGAAGATCCTTAGGAGTTCCAGAAGCGGGCTACGCAACTCACAACGGGTAAGCCTCACTGGTGGACTGCTTGGTCCCGGCCTTTAGCGGGTAGCAGTGTGTTGGATGCTGGTGCGGCTGAAGTGGTGTTTGCTAAACCTACAGGAGTTGGGGAATATGTTTCTAATGTTTCACCTAAGTCTCGGCCTGTGTCGCAGGTACAGGTTCTTGATACGGAAGGCTCTGCGGCTGTTCCCTCGGACTTGGCTGTTCAGTTGTCATGTGCTAGCGGGTTGCATACAAAGCTTCCTTACATGGGCCTGGCTATGCCGCTTGGAATACACTTGTCTGAAAAAACTAAACAAAAAATTTGGAACCATGATTTTGTTGATGTTTTCCGTTTACTGCAGAGGGATATTCAATCCCGGGAAGGTTCCAAGGAAGAAGAATGGGAGCTGTCGCGGCATCCCAGAGTCCCTAAGTCCATTGAGAATTGGAGGGCTGCCTTTCTCATTTACGCGAGCATGTATTGTGAGAGGTATCCTGAGAGGGCTTTGGCCATGTTTAAATATATTGACATAATTCGCAGGGCACACTAACAGGTGGGAGTTTTCGCCTGGTTAAATTACGACGAAGAATTTCGTGCCAGAGTTAGTATATTTCATGACAAACCATGGGGGGAAGTGGATCCTGAGCTATGGTTGCAATGGATGTCTATTAATCAGTCTCAAACAACGATTCATAAAGCTAGTGGCTTGTCTATATCGTATCAGACCTTTCTCCAGCGTCCCGCCCAAGTTGGGGCTGGATCTATGGGAAGAGCTCAATTGCCTGCAGCAGGTGCCTGTTGGAATTACAACGGTGGTGCCTGCATCAGGCAATATTGTAAATTCAAACACGAATGTTCACAGTGTGGGGGGCGACATACTATTACACAGTGCTTTCCCATCCAAACTTTTGCTGATGCAGGAAGGGGACAGAGAGGTAGAGGGGTTGTTCAAGCTGTTTTCCCAAAAAGGCTCCTACCCCGGTTAATTTACATGCTATGGTAAGCTGGCTGGATGAATATCCAGAATCGGAAGCGGCAGCTCAGCTATATTGGGGTTTTTCAGTGGGTTTTCGTTTGGGTCATCAGGGGCCTAGATCTCATCGTTGGGCGGATAACTTAAAGTCAGTCAGGGATCTGCCCCAGGTGGTGCGTCACAAACTTGACAAAGAAATACAAACTGGGAGAATCGTGGTCCCCTTTAGGGAATGTCCTTTGGATAACCTGATTGTATCTCCTTTGGGGGTGATTCATAAAAAAGCGGCAGGTGAGTTCCGGCTCATACATCATTTGTCGTGGCCGGAAGGACAGTCTGTTAATGATTTTATATCACAGGAGGATGCAAATGTCACCTATATGTCCATGGACGATGCTTTGAGGCTGGTGAGATTAGCTGGTTTGGGTGCTGAATTAGCGAAATGCGACATACAATCAGCTTTTCGTTTGTTACTAATTCACCCCATAGAGTTTGAGCTGCTTGGTATGTATTTTGACGGAGCTTTTTATGTAGATAGGGCTCTACCGATGGGGTGTTCTATCTCTTGTGCCCTGTTTGAAAAGTTTAGTACATTTTTACAGTTGTGCTTAGTACAGAGATTTGCGAATGCCGTGGTGTGTCACTATCTGGATGACTTTTTGTTTATCGGACAGACAAATGTGAGTCAGTGTAGCGCAATTTTGAATTGTTTTCAGGAAATGGCAAAAGAGTTTGGTGTGCCTCTGGCTCCAGACAAAACGGAAGGACCCTGTACAAAGCTTTCCTTCTTAGGTATTGAGATCGATACAGAATTGATGATGGCATGCTTACCGTCTGAGAAGGTGGTGGAAATTAAATCTTTCCTGTTGGAAGTGTTGGGTAGGCACAAGATAGAATTGAGGCAGGTTCAGCGATTGCTAGGTTACTTGAATTTTGCATGTCGGGTAGTGAGAGCAGGCAGAACCTTTTGAAGAAGATTGGGTTTCGCCATGTCGGGTGTTTCATTGCCGCACCATAGGATCAGACTGACTAATGCTGTCAAAGAAGATCTTAAGATATGGCTACAGTTTTTGGAGAATTTTAATGGTGTATCGATCTTTTTTCTGGATGATAACATTTTATGGCAGATTCAATTGTTTTCTGATGCGGCCGGGGCGCATGGATTTGGCATATTCTGGGATGGACGTTGGTGCGCCGAGAGATGGCCAGAACAGTGGGTACAACAAGGCAGGAGTATTGCTTTTTTAGAGTTTTTCCCGCTTCTAGTAGCTTTGAGAGTTTGGGGTGAAGAGTTTAAAGACAGAAGTGTGTTGTTTCACATTGATAACATGGCTGTTGTGGAACTGGTTAATAGACAACGGGCGAGAGATGTGCATGTTTTGCACCTATTGCGTCAGTTTATGCTGTGTAGTCTCCAACTGAATATAGTGTTCTGGGCAAAACATATCCCGGGTGTGAATAATTCAATAGCAGACGCGCTGTCCTGTTTTAATTGGCAGGCTTTTCGGGCATTGGCGCCAAAGGCGGACAAGGTCAAGACAGAGATACCTACAGACGTTTGGGCAATGAGAGAGTAAGGATTGCCGAGTTGGTGGAGCAATCCATTGCGATGTCCACCAAACGCTGTTATCGGAAAGCCTGGTCGGAGTTTGTAAATTATGCGGAATCCCAAAATCAGACCTGCATGGCGGTTGGTAACGAAGAATTCATTTTGCAGTATGTATTATATTTAATGGATAAGGGCCTGTCACATACCACGATTGCGGGTACACTTTCAGGCATTTCTTTTTATGGTGATTTATTTTTTGGTAAGGAAGTTGGGGGTGGGATATTGTTACGAAGAATGTTGAAAGGTTTTAGTAAATTGAAGTTACGTCCTTTAGCTTTGCGGGAACCTATTACTTTTTCTCTGTTGCAACAATTGTTATTGTTTTTGCCACAATGTTGTTTCGATGGGTGGGAGGTCTCTCGTTTTAGGCTGGGTATGATTTGGTTATTTTTTGGGGCATTTCGAGTGTCCGAATTGTTAAGGCTGAAGGGTAAGTTGCAGCAAGGTGAATTGAGAATATGGTTGAGACAGTCGAAAACAGATCAAATGGGGAAAGGGACATGGATGACTTTACGCGGGAGCGGGGTGGAGGGTTGTTGTCCTTTGGGGGAATGGTTTTCTCTCTCACACTCTAAGCTTTTCCGTGAAGGAATAATTTTTTGCCACCAGGATGGAAGTTGTATTACGTCTTTTTAATTACTGGTGGTTTTGAGAAAAGTTCTAATTTTGGCAGGTCAAAACCCTTTATTGTTTGGAACTCACTCATTCAGAATTGGGGCTGCAACAGAAGCTGCAAGGTTGGGTTGGAACAAGGATGTGATACAACGAATAGGCAGATGGAAATAGGACTGTTGTGCTAGATATGTTCGTTTATGAATGTTTTTGTTTTATTTTCTTTATGCCAGTCTAATATTATCCTTTTGTCCTCACAGGACAAGTTAATCCTCTGCCACGAAAAATGAGGACTTGGATTGTAGGCCATTCTTTTGTTGAATGGTCGGCCACCTTTGCGGATCAACAGCTTTGTGGCAGATCTTTGGGTTTACACGGAAGAGGTCATGAGGTATTTTGGTATGGTTTGGGAGGGTTAAATGGGGTAAGTTGTTCCCAGTGCTCTGTAAATTATCCAAGGAAAAGGGGTTTCCGGACTTGCTAATTATTCATCTAGGTGAGAACGATTTAGTGGACCTCTCTGGTCTAACCCTTATCAAACAAATGAAGTTGGACCTAGCTGTGTTTAAAGATAACTGGTCAGGTACATCAGTGGTGTGGACGGAATTTATTTTTCGTCATCGATGGAGAGGAGCTAGGAGCCACACTGCAGTTGAAAAGGCGCGTCGCAAATTAAATAGAGCAATGAAACTTTGGTGTCCGGCTATGGGCATAAAGGTTTTATCACATGGACTCATTACAGGTGTGGAAAAACATTTATTTCATGATGATGGGGTACATTTATCAAGAATCGGTCAAGCTTACTACTTAATGGAGTTGCGGGATATGTTGGCAATTTTTTGGGGGGAAAATTTATGGTGCAACGGCAAGGTTAATTAGAGTTATTCATTTTCATTTTCTATAATTTGGGTGGGGCCAGGAAAACGCTTTGGTTTTCCTGGGTGGCGCTGTTTGGGGTTGGGGATGGTCTAGAGCGGTCTTATCCTTTTCCTCGGGGTGTGGGGGAAGGGGAGGAAAAAGATGAATTTGGTGATTAAATGATGACATAGCTTAATGCTGGTTTTAGTACAATTTGGGGAATTTGGGATTACAAAAATGTTGGAAATGTTTTTGGTTATGGATAAATAGAGGGAAATGTTGTTTGGAAATGTTGCAATGGTAAATGATTTATGATTAACTGCTTTCATTAGGAGGAACTGTTTTTGACTGTCTTAAAATAAATAGTGACCTTTTTTGCTACAAACATCAAGTGTGGATTGTCCTTATTGCGCAAGTGAGAGTTTCCAAACACTGCTACCACCGCTTTGCAAAACTATCCTCTCGGACAAGTCTATGTATACACTGCTATACTCCTGCCACATACAAAACCCAGGGGCAGATTTATGTTTATGTTTTTACAGTTTGTGCCGTACCAGAGGGGGCTCATAGGTGCTTCTCTATTCCTTTTCCATATGTCCATGGATACACTATTCTACGAGGTGAGGTCATCACCTTTTGCGGCAATCATGGGCGTGGGTGTTCTTTGTTCCGTGGGTCTGCAATTGATCTAGGACCATTCCCTCTCTCTCCGCATTACTTAGCACTGTTCTTATTATTGATTTACATGTAGATTAGTAACTTCTTTTAGAGTATCTAGCGACTGGGAGGACGGGCTGGACTCTGATTGTTTGAGCTACTAGAATGTGCTTGATCTGTATCGCCTGTTTCACATGTTTTTGCACTGCCTCCTTTTACTTATTCTAGTGTTTTGTGTCTTGCATTACAGTTAGCAATTTATTACATGCATCAATATCCCGTACGGTGTCTTCTTTATTAGTCCGAAGTGACCTGCAGCAAGTGTCGACGCCTCTTTGACAATTTTTCATTTGGAGGTGAGTTTGTTCTTGCCTCATGGGTCTCGCCATTTTTTGTAATCTCGGGTAAGGATCTAAGGATGAGTCTTTTTTGACTCATTTTCTGCGTGATTGTTTCTTTACAGCACAAATTGATATTTTGATAATGATTCAAAATCTCCGAATGGTGATCTTTTTCATTAGTTTGAACTGACCTTGATCAGGTTGCTACGCGGATTCGGCATATATCTATTAGAGGTGAGTTGGTTTGTGCCTCTCGGTTGTCACTATCTTTTGTGTACGGGTCAGCCGGTAATAATGGGTAGATTTTGATATCTTTTTATAGACATCAGTCAGCCATTTACATGTCTTGTCACCCACTGCTTCCGATTGACGCTTAGGGATTCTGAAATTATTTTTTCTTATTTTTTTTATTTTTAAAGACCTTTATTATTCAACATGTATGGTACACAGCATTCAGCTTACAACCCAGCCGGGCCAGCCGCGAGCAAGGAGTATTGCATTAAGCGTATCAGAGGAACACAGCCTTAAGGCGACAACCCTGGGGTTCGGCAGCGTATGTCAGTTGGCTACAATACTTCACAATCATACAACCTATTCGGCATTGTGAAAGTACGGGTCTATAGGGTGTTTCTCATTTTGTATGCGAACTTAAAGTTACAGTGTTAAGCTGGCACTCATCAGCGTCTTCAGGTAAGGCAGAGCCCACTATGACACGTGTGAATCACAAGAAAGAGTGTCGGTTAATTTCGTCTTTCAAGCGGGCATGGTACAATATAAGTGAGGGATGAGGCTGCTCAGCGTCCATGTGTGTTGGTGAGCGTGTATCCACGTAGCTCATCCACCTTGATGTGAGTGTCTGATATCTGTGTTGGCACTCAGGTGAAAAACACCTAGGCCATGGCAGCTATTTCCGAAGGCTTCATGGTGTAGTGGGTGCATTGAGCAATTTGCATGGGCTTGGTCCAAAGGGAGATAGAACCAGAAGGCCAATAAACTACAAAACAGTAACACAAGAAATACAAAAGAAAGGTAGGGGGGGATGGGGATAGAGATAGCCATGTGTTCGAGGAGGGAAGTGCGGTGCCAATGCGTCGGTAGTGGACCAGTGGGTGGGTAGGCAGGAGACCGTAGAGGGGCAATTCGCCTGCATGTCAAGTGCACTAGGGGGGATCACCACTATAAGGGCGCGTTGGGTGAAGTAGTATAATGCCTCGTGAGAGGCAGTCAGTGGCAGGACCCCCTGCTATGGTGGTGTGCGCGGGGATGTGGGCGTGGGAGGGGCAAAACACCCGCCATCGCGGAACAGCCAGTTATGCAGTTTATGTTGGGCAAGGTATGGTGGCCGTGTAGGCAGCGATCGGAGCAGTATATATGCTTCGTATTGAGTAGTACAGGGAGGGGAAGGGTGGGCAGTCTATATTTCTTCACGTGATCCCTTGTCCACACATTTCTGCAGAAAGGATTGTAGGATGTCATCCCAGTGTTGTGCGATTGGAAATTTCCTAAGACCCGCTGTCTCTTCTCGCCGCAGGACAGTGCTCTCCGCTCGTGCCCAGTTCACTAGCGACAGGCTCCAGTGTCGGATGTGTGGGGGTGTATCGGCCTTCCACCGCTTGGTAAGCAGCCTCTTGGCCGTGATCAGCCCAAGATCCCAGTAACGGGCCTGGACCTTGTTCAGCCGCGTGCGTTTGTACAGTCCCAGTATGCAGGCATCCCATGATCTCGGCACTTGCACTTTGGTGCAATGCTTGAGCAGTGTGGTCACCCCATCCCAGTACTGTTGGAGGGCAGGACAGAGCCAGAGCATGTGGAGGAGGTCCGCTCCATTTAAGGAGCAGCGACTGCAGGCAGTATCAGTGACTGAAAAATATCCGTTTATCTTGTCCGGGGTGAGATATGCGCGATGTAGTATGTAGAGCTGTATAATTTTGAAGCGAGGGTTGCGGGGGATGTTCACTGGGCCAGCCAGGATCATAGCCCACTCTTTGTCTGTCCAGTCCCTTTCTCTGTCTGTCACCCACCTCTCTCTCAGTTGCACGGTTGTGGGATGAGTATGAAGAAGGAGTGCTTGTGCTAGCCAATGAGTTATGTGTGTGCCATTACTCATGACATGAAGGTACTGTATAAAGTGATGTGTGGGTAACTCGCCAGATATGTCCCCCCAAGTTGCAGTCAGCGTATGGATGAGGGATGCGTGTAATAGAAACTGTCCAGCTGGAAGAGATGTGTCTTCCACGAGATCGGCGAAGGGGAGGAGGGCACCATCAGAGTATAGATCCCCCAATGTTTCCACCCCCGCAGTGGTCCAATTGGCCAGCTTTACAGCTGTTAAGGTCCCTGCCGTAGTCGGAGTGCCTAATAGTGGGAGTATCGGGGCATATGGTATTGTCGCTCGGGTCAGACGTAAACAACGGAGGAAGCATCTGCGCGCCACTGCGAGCAGTAGTTGTGGTGGACGGGGAGTCCGGGCCAGTGGATGGAACAATACGTGGATTTGCAACTGGGACCAGATAACGGTGTCGGTGGCTGTGTCTACCAGGCTTTTACCACCTAGCCATCCCGACACCCATTGCATTTGTGCCGCTAGGTAATATAACTCCATGTTAGGAACAGCTAGTCCTCCCGCTTCAGTGGGCATATAAAGTTTTGTCAATGCATCTCGCCGCCTGCCCTTATTCCAGATCAGGTCACGTAGCAGGGCCTCAAGGTCCCGAAACACCCGGGTAGGTACATAGGATGGAATATTTACAAAGTAGTACAGTAGCCGCGGCAGGACTATCATCTTCGTTAGGGCTATGCGACTAGGAACGTTCAGTGGCAGCGTTTTCCAGAACCCAGCCTGTGATCGGGTGGATGCGATCGCATGCATCAGGTTCCCCTCCAATATATCCGTGGGTCACGGTAAATGTGTATCCCAAGGTATCTGAACGTCGTGGGATACCACTGCAATCTCTCGCCCCCGATGCGTATCTCACTCTCGGGAACATTCAGGTTAAAGGAGTAGGCCCCTGATTTGGTCCAATTCACCTTCAATCCCGACATTTCCTCAAAAGTGCTGAATATGTCAGTAAGGGACGCTGGAACATCACTTAGGTCTTTGACATATAAAAGGAGGTCGTCAGCATATAATGACACCACATGAAGGCCATCCGCCATCGGTATACCCCACTCCGCCCCTTGGGACCTGAGTGTCGCAGCTAGGGGTTCCACAGCTAAGGAGAACAGCAAGGGCGATAGGGGGCAGCCCTGCCTGGTGCCTCTCCGCACACGGATAGGGTCAGAGAGCAGTGCCCCAGTACGGACGCGGACTGTGGTCTGCGGTATAAGAGTCCAACCATAGTCTGATAGTCGTCCCCTAGTTCGAATTTGTCCATGACCGCTCGTAGATAAGGCCATTCCACCGAGTCAAATGCCTTCTCGAGGTCTAGCACCAGGCATCCGGCGCGTGGCCACTGTCGTGTGGCATATTCTTGTATGCGGAATAGGCAGCGGATGTTGTGAGACGTGTGCCGCGCCGGCACAAACCCGTTTTGGTCTTGATGTACCAGTGCGGGAACCATAGGGGCTAATCTGCGAGCAAGCGCGGAGGCGAGGATTTTATAGTCTGTGTTGAGGAGTGCTAAAGGGCGGTAGGATCCCATCCGTTCGCTATCCCTGCCAGGTTTGAGTAGAGATACGAGGGTAGCCTCATTAAGTGTCGGGGGCAAAGTGAAGTCATCCGTAGCCGCAGTGTACATCTTCACCAGGTGGGGAATAAGGATGTCCGAGGCGGCCTTATAGAATTCAGCAGGCAAGCCATCTGGTCCTGGAGACTTGCCATTCGAGAGGTTAAAGATGGTGTCGCGAAGCTCCTCGGAGTCCAGCGGTGTTCCGAGGTCATCCTGCTGCTCAGTCGTAAGGGTGGGCAGTTGTACGGTAGAGAGATAGTCAGTTATGGCAGCCAGTGGGACACGGAACCGGGAGCGGTACAGCCCCGAGTAGTGATCTGTGAATGCCTCGTGTATTTGACGTTGGGAGTAGAGTAAACTACCGTCCTCCGCCTGTACTGCTGATATGGGGGTCGAGCGATCCTCCCGCGCAATTAGCCAGGCCAACAGTTTGCCAGGTCTATCACCCTGTCTGTGGACGCGGGCGGAGTGCGACGCGAAGTTGACGTTACGCAAACGGTCTAGCAGGCGGTCATGTTCCGCCATGGCTTCCGTCAGTCGAGCGCTCGCATCCCCCCCCACAGCATGCTCAAGATCCAGTAGTTCGGTCTCCAGTCGCGTCAGGTCGTTTTCAAGTTGTCGCCGTATGTGTCCCTGTGTACCCAAGCAGAGTCCCCGGGTCACCACCTTGAAAGCATCCCATTCGGTTTGGGGAGAGGACGCCGTGCCAGCGTTGAACTCAAAGTATTGAGCCGTCTGTGTGATTAGGGAGTCGCGGAAGGTCGCGTCTAGTAAGAGATCCGGTTGGAGGCGCCAGGTGGGAATAGGTGGGTGTGGGTTGACCCAAGCAATGACCAGCGTGTGGGGATTATGATCTGAGTGTGTACGACCCATTTATTGTGTGTCTTTGACCAACGGGAGAAGGTCAGTGGAGACCATGGGCCAGATGTAGGTTGGTCGGTAACGGCCGAAAATCGGTATTTTCGGCCGTTACCGACCGATAATTCAGAAATGGTATGTAGGGCCCTGAATTTGACAGAATCTGTAAATTTACCGATTGGTAAATTTACCGAATCTGTAAAATACCGAATCTGTATTTTTACCGATTCGGTATATTTGAGATGTAGGTGGGACTCTTCTGAGTCCCACAAGCCTTACAGAATCGGTATTTTACCATCAAATCCAATTTGATGGTAAAATACCGATTCCTGTGTGCATGCACATGTGTGCATGCACACCTCTGCCATATGACAGGCAGACCTGCCCTTGGGGCATGTATGCCTGCCACATGACACCCAAGCCTATTTTTGGGGTGCCAGAGGGTGTCAAAGTGACACCCCCTGCACCCTTGCTAAAATCGGTAATTACCGATTCTGTAATTACAGAATCGATATTGCCCATTGATTCCTATGGGCTTCACAGCCCATAGGAATCAATAGGAAATACCGATTCGGTATTTCCAGATTCGGTAAATACCGAATCTTAAAGATTCTGTATTTACACATCTGGAAATACCTACATCTCCCCCCTTCATATTTACCACTTCTTAAATACCGAATCGGTAAAATTCGGTATTTAAGAAGTGGTAAATAAGAATTACCTACATCGGGCCCCATGTATCTATCTAAGCGTACATGTAGCGCGTGCGCACCTGACCAGTAGGAATATGTTCGCGTTGTGGGGTTGCGAGCTATTCGCTAACTTCTTCAGGAGTGCTAAAGAAGTAGGTCTTGTCCCGTGCCACCACTCTTAGTTTTGCAGGGAAAAGCAGGGAATACTTGAGGCCTGCGGTGCAGAGTCGCCGTTTTACGTCCAAGAAGTTGTGTCTTTGACGTTGCACCTGAATGGTGTAGTCCGAGAAGAACATCACGGTAGCATTGTCCACGCGAATTTCCCCGAGTCGTCTGGTTTCCCTCAGGATCGCGTCTCTGTCCCGATAGTTCAGTATCTTGAAGAGTAGCGGTCTCGGATTAGAGCACGTGGTGTGAGGTCTGGTGGGTACGCGATGTGCCCGTTCCACTACAAAATGAGGCGATAGTGTTCCTTCAGGTGGTATATCCCTCAGCCAGTCCTCGACTCGTTGGGCGGGATGGTTGCCCTCCCATTTTTCCGGGACCCCCACGAGTCTGATGTTGTTGCGTCTCGCCCTCCCTTCCACGTACTCAGCGCGGTCTTCTAGGAACTCCACTCTGTTCAGAAGGTCCTGTACTCGATTATCAGTTTGTGTGACTTTGGGTCCAAGTTCCGCCACTGTCCCCTCTAGTGTTTTAGTCCGAGCAGCCAGCTTCTTGTGGTCGTCACGTAGGTGGGTTAGGTCTATGGCGACGCTGTCTATTTTGGATTCCAAGGATGTTCTGGTCAGTTGGAGCGATTGTTCCAGGCGGTCCATGGCGGCTAGTACGCTGTCTAACTTCGCGGTTACCTGATCAGCCGCCATCTTGTGTAGTGATTTGTCTGTTTTTCCCTTCGGCGGGGCCCCTCCAGTCCCAGTGCGAGTCCTCACCCCTCCGGACATGTGCAAGGCGACCCGGCCAACAGTTCAGTCCAATTAGCCGGAGGAGGAGACGTTTTCTGGTGCGTGATTCCGGCAGCGCCCGTGGTCCGCGGCTTGCATCTGTTTACGTGTGGTTGGTCAGCCGGCCCCCCACGTATCCTCCGTGCGAGTTGCGTGGCAGGTCTACATAGTAGTACGCCGGAGCAGGTGCCTGGTAACAGTATCGAGTGGTTTTGTGCCTACTGCAGGCAGCCGACCGTGTGGTGGCAAAGCTCCCTGGGCAGGTGGGGCAGGCCGGGCGTCGCTGTGTACTTGCTGGAGGATTTAGCAACACTGGACTGCAGCCTCAATGTACCTCCATGTGTTGTAGGGAAGCCAGGCCTATCCGGTGGTGAGTGTCTGTACCGCTATGCCTCTAAGTGTGCGCGTGGCTCTCCCCTCCTCACTAGGCCTTGAGCCCGTGCACCGCGCCACCTGTGTCCCCGATGGCGCCGAATGCTCGGTAGACGCGCATCCAGCCAGTCGTCGCCAGGGCCCTGTAGGCCAGCCAAACGCAAGGAGCCCGGGGGGAAGTTCGTAGCACACGGAACCATGTAACAGTCCCATCAGTGGAGCGCGGTACTCAATTTGCAGGGGTCTTCAGTGAGGTCTCAGCGCTGTTTTTGCGTGGGCTATGGCGTCTATTTCAGGCCCCAGTTGCATCTGTCCCTCGCAGTATCACCGCACAGGCGCGGGGGTGGGGAGGGGGCCTCTTCTGGCGGCCACGGCCGTCCGGCAATGCCCAGAGTGTAGGATCCGCTCACCCGGCTCTCCAGTTCCACGTGCGCATCACTAGCAGTACCTCAGGGAGCGCGCCGTCCCCGGGCGCAGGAACAGGTAGTCGAGCAGTTGCGCTCTCGGCCCGGGCCGCCGCCAGTGCAACGGCTGAGTCTCGCCGGCCAGGTCTCCGCTCCCTTCCGGCTTGGGCTTCCTGTAGTCTCCTGGGAGCAGGAGGGAGTCAGGGTCGGAGTGGCGAGATAGTCCCCAGATCACGGTTCCGGTGTGCGGGAAGGCCGCGAAGGTCAGGTCGTGGGCCGCATGGTGAGGCCTAGATGACAGGCCCAAGCCACGGTCTCACGTGGTCTCCCTCACTGTCTGGGTGGCGGCGAGTCCCGCCAGAGGCCCACAGGAAAGTCCGGTGTCGGCAGGTTCGGAGCTTCAATTAAAAAATCGTCTAGAATGCCGAGAATGACACCGTGGTGGTCCGCCTGTAATTTCAGGCGGCTGCGAGGATAATTGGCGGAGAATCGGCCCGGGGAAGGGGAGCTCGGCTCGGAGCTCTACCCGGTTGCGACCTCCGCCATTGCGCGCCTAGCCACGCCCCCTCTTAGGGATTCTGAAGTTATCATAGGAATTGCTGTCCTTCTCCTTTTCTGTTTATTTACCTCTTCTTCTCTGAATTTAGTACAGTTATTTTGTTGATGATCTGTTTTGCTTTTTCTTCCTCGTTTTCTTTCTCTCTCGACTCTTTCTACAAATTGATCCCCTTTCTTTTCATAGATAGTTTTTGTCTATTATCCTGGACAATCAGGAATCTGTTTATGATTATATACTGGTTAACTTATGCTTTTTTTGAATATTCTTTATTGTACTTTCTTCAACCATGTTAATATATGAATGTTGTCTGAAGTGATGTATATATTTATATTTATATATGTATATATGTGTATTTTATATGTGTAATATTGTGTAAATAGGATTTTTTAATCAATCCTTTCCATTTTTTTAACGTACCGGGTCAACTTGTGTCTTTTGTCCCATCCATCTTTGTACAATATGTATCTATTATGGACGTTTTATATATGTACTTTATGATATGTTCGTCTCTTTCTGTGATCATTGCAGCCCTGATGAAGTTCCAACAAGGAACGAAACGCGTTGGCTGTGTGAAGTTCTTGGTCAAAATTACCGAAATAAAGAATATAATTATTATTGCACTGAAAGAGCTTGTGTTGGATTTTAAATGAGTGCGCCTTCCGCCTCTCTATGAACAAATAGACCCGACTATTAGTTAAATAAGAAAAAGTAAAAGACAGTTATTAAAACATTGATAACAGATTACCTCTCCTTCCCCCCGGGTGCTAGGTTGGTCTCACAAATGTTGATAGACTCGTTCAATCTAGGTTTTCATTATGGTGGACAGTAAGGTGGATTTCGGTGTGGTTGGGGATCTGAGGTCATGGCTTTCGGGTGAATTCGATTCAGGCTACGAGCGAGTGTGTCAGTGTCTCAGTTTGCTAAGAGAGTACCAGGGGTTTGGATAGTTAGGAAAATGGCTAGTGAGGAGAGCTTATCTATAGTAGATTGGTTCTGATCTACCTAATGAGGTTACACTCGGGTATTGAAAGTGTCTGATGTTTTGAAGGATTCCAGTAGCAAGTCCCAGCTCATCGCTATGGGCCTCTTCCAAAGTCCTCTATGCTCTTCCCTGAGAATGGCTCCACTTTCTGCTGGTCCCCCACGTTCGACCTCTTCTTTCCATAACTGTATCCTGAGGGGGATTGCTGATTTCCCCCTCATGGTGATGCATCGCTTAGCTAAAATACGAGTTAAGTCTGCAAATTTAGCCTGAACTTCTTGTCCGTTCCGCCGTGAATAGAGGCCCAATATGCCATTTTCCATCGATTGCCAGCCTATGCCTCCTACCACCTCTCTAAGGGTTGTTATGGCAATGTCCGAAACGTTTTGCAAGCTGTTGCAGGTCCAAGTCATGTGGATTAAATCTGCGTCCTGCCACCCTGGTGCTGGGGAAGATGAAATGTAATTTGTGGGGTGTTAGGTAAGCACGCTGTGTTATCATGTATTGTATAAATTTAAAACGTGTGTTGTGAGATACTCGTTTAGGGTATTCCAGTGTTGTCTTCCACTCCTTGACTGAGAGCGCTCTATTAATATCTCTCTCCCAACTGTGACACACCTGTACTAAGGATGATGGTTGGTGCGCATGGATACCTCAGTAAAACCAATGGATCAAGTGTCTTCCCATTCCCATTAGATATAATAAGTTCATTAGTTCATTTGTGGCAGGTTCCGACCCCTGAGGTGCTCAGTGCCATTTAATATATTGTACCAGGTTGGCATGTATCAGGAATAGTACCCCTATGATACCCTGTTCATTCACAAAGTCTGTATGTGCTAGTAAAATCGCATCCCTAAACAGTGCCCTATTTCAGACACTCCCACCTACGTCCATGGAGTGAGTCTGTGTCTTGTAAGGGTACCCATAGCGATTGGTATACCTTGAAGTGGTATATTGAGAGCATAAGCAGGAGTGTGTGCCGTATATTTCAATACCTGTTTCCAGTAAGTGAGTGCAGTCTTGAACAGCAACGAAGCTGTTGGTGGGACTGTGTCGCTGGGACACATCAACTTGTGTAATGCACCCCGATCAATCATCTGAATCATGTAGGTTATTTCGTGCAGGTCCTGTCCCACCAACCAGTATGAGAGGTACTGCAATTGACCTGCTACCCAGTAGTTGTGAAAGTTAGGTGCCCCCATTCCTCCGGCATCCGATGGGAGCTGTAGTTTCGCTAGACGGATACGTTGGGACCTGTGCCCCGTATTCAATCAGTCAGTAACTGTATTTATTGATTTAAAAATTGATCTGGGAGTCACCATTGGTTAAAGAAATAAAGGAGCCGCGGAAGCATCACCATTTTAGAAATTGCCCGGCGGCAAGCGATCGAGAGAGGAAGGGACTTTCAGAAAGCAACCTGCATGCGCAAAGTGCCTATTGCCTTCTGTATATTCCCTTCGATGAGATTCTACGACTTTCTGTAAACTTGTATCCCTAGATATTGAAAAGTGGTAGGTGCAACCGTTATGTCATGATCTCCGAAGGGGATTGTTTGCACATTCAGGTCACTCCCAAAGGGGAATGCATATGATTTCTCATATTTAATGACAAGACCTACAATGTATTCAAACTGGACAAAGGGTTGTGCTACCATGTGTAGATTCTCCTGTTGGTCTTTGAAGTAAAGTATAATATTGTCTGCTTATAACGAAATTGCATGAAGTGTGTGGTTAATGGTGATACTCCAGGTTACAGACTCAGCATGCAATCTATGAGCAAGGGGTTCAAGGGCAAGTATGAACAGCATGGGCAAGAGGGGACAGCCCTGCCTTGTGCCCCTTTGTATCTAATATATCCATGATATGTGCGACCCTGTACGTACACGGGCCGTTGGGGAATGGTATAATATTTGAGTCCATTGTAAGAATTAAGGAGGAATCCCGAATCTCTGTAAGGTAGTTAGCATAATTTCCCAATCCAATGTATCGAAGGCTTCGCAGATGTCCAGTGATAGGCACCAAGCTCCGGCCAGAACCTCTGGTCAGGCGAACATAACATTACATAGTCTTTGTATGTTTAAGGATGAGTTCAGTGCCTGTATAAACCCCCACTGGTCGGTGTGTAATAGTTTTGACTAAAGAGGTAGGAGACAGATAATATTTTACTTCATACTTTATATTGTATGGTTAGTAAAGAAAGCGGTCTATATGAGGAGACATTACTGTGATCCCTGCTGGGTTAAGGCTATGAAGTTATTAGGGCCTGCACAGTGGTAGGGGATAAGGATTCAGTCATGAATGCCTTTTGATAAAGTTTTTGAAGTCTAGGAGCCAATTGTGGGGAATAAGTGGCGTATGGTTCCACTGGTATGCCATCTATGCCTAGGGTCTTATTTTTAGGGAGATCTTTGATTGCTGTATGTATTTCAGGAGATGTTATCGAAACATCTAATGTCTTCTGTGCTTCTGTCGATACCCTACGGAGGCAAACTGAGCACAAAAAGTTTGTGTATAGTGCTTTGTAGTAGTCATAAAAGGCCAAATTCATTTCACACTGTATGGTAATGAGCGTCCGTTGTGGGATGATTATTTCTACTATCGGTGTAGGTGGGGGGCATTTCTTAGTAACTTGCTAATAGTATGACTGGTTTATCTGCTTCAGTACGAACTTTTTGCATATATGCTCGATAGTCTGTGACACGCAATTGTTCTAGAAGTTCTGAATATTTTATGCAAGCTTCCTGGAGATCTGTTTTGGTAACTATGCTTTGGGCTGCTTCGCGTTCAAGTCTGTTCAGGGTGTTTTCCACCTGTTCTAGCTCCCTATTAACCATTTGGCAAGCACCTGTCACCGAGCTGATTGTTGTTACGCGTACTACCACTTTGAGCACCTCCCATTCTATCCATAGCGAAGAGGCCATTCCAGTGTTTTCAGTAAAATCATTTCCAATGGTTGATGCCATAGTGGCTCGGAAACGCCATCTTCAAGAAGGCGAGTTTCTAGCTTTCAAGTGGTAACTGGTGTGTGGACACGTCACTAGTAAAAGATGGTCTCCAAGGACTTGTGGTCCGATAGTGTTTTACCAATGTATGTTGTGTGGGTGATTTGCTTTAGAGTGATGGACTGCAAAATATGCGGTCTATCCGAGTATGTAACTTGTGCGTAGGTGAATAATATGAGTATTCCCGCATACCCTAGATGTGGCTATGCCCTTTTGACCAGGTCACTAATGATTTAGCTTGGCATATTGAAGCCGCTCCTGGGAGTGCTGGGTGGGACCGGACCAGTGTGATATCTAATACTGCGTTAATATCACCCCACAGTATCCAGGAGAACAGGGTCCAGTCTGCACACACCGTTCCCACCTGTGTGTAAAATTCTTCCTCCCTAGAGTCACCCCAGTGCTAATGGACTGCCATCTAGAGTGCCAAGGATGACTTCCATTTGTGTTGAGACGCTTCTCGTGCGCAATGAAGGGGATTCCTGCCCTGGTCCATATCGCAGCCCCTCATGCAAACGCAGAGTATGTTGTACTAAATATTTGCCCCCTTCATTTCCTTTGTAGTTTAGTGGCTTCCGCAGCAGATAGGTGGGTTTCCTGCAAGAACAATACATGTGCTTTACGCCTAGCTAACTGTGCATGGACTTTATGTCTTTTGTGTATTGATCCCATTCCCCGTATATTCCAGGTAGTGCAATTATACTGTTGAGTTGTCACCGACACATAGACATAACTCCCTTATGTGCTGTGGGAGTTATGTCTATGTGTCGGTCAAGTCTAATTAGGTAAATTATGGTACCCATCAGCAACCCCTTTAAACTTCTCATTGCTGGCTCCAAATGAGAAATATAAACTAACCAAGTGGTTGCAGTAAGTGCAGCTGCGATAGAGGTCATATTGGCGTTACAGTGAATGAGACTTCCCAGGCAGTCCTAAGCAACCCTTCCTTGATGGGGGTGCCTACCCATCCCAGGACCTGGCCCACCCCAACACCGGCATCATAATAAGAGAATAGTGTCCTTGAGAAGCAAACCTCTGTCCCCCGGTGACAGTCTTGTGTAATATATGTTTTGTATGGGCTTCAGAGGTGGTTGCCACATGTGAAGGATCTTGACTCCATTCCCCCCATTTTCAACTCATGTTAATCAGAAGATAGCAGAGTGTATGGTAGTCAATTATGGACTGCTCACTTTGTTTCTGCATATCAATCAAACTGTGGATCCTCAACATGGCCATAGTACTGTTGTGTCCTCACCTTGATGTAGTAGAATAGGTTGTTCTCAAATCGAGCTGGGAAATGTTGATAATTTAGCATTTCTATTTTTCAGTTCAATAGGGTATTTGCCGTCTGTGGTGTCATGGATGAGCAGTGCAGTTGTCTGTTGTCTGATTCCTATTGGAACATGTCACCTGTTGAGGAGTCTTCATCTGTGATTGTTCTCATTTCACGAAAAGTGGCTGCAGATAGTAGGGCTGACCATGTCCCCTCCAATATTTGCTCGGGTGTGGGTACTATGCCTTCATCTTGCCTCTGTGGTTTCAGGTGCTGGGACATCGACTGACATCTTCTTGTCTTAGGTTTGAAATTGCGCTTGAGGGTCACATCTATAGGCAGCTCAGGGAAGGTTTGTTCAATCCATTCCAGGGCTTCAGCTGGAGTGTCAAAGAAGTTGCTTTTTTGGTTTTGAATAATCTTGAGCCTGGCTGGATATAGGAGGGCATACTTCAGGTTAAGTGATTGAAGATGTTGCTTGATTCCCTGGTAGGAGGCATGCTTCTTCTGGACGTGTAGGGTGTATTCTGCAAATAGCTAAATTCAAGTGTAGTCGTGCTTGATGGGCGCTTTTTCTTGCGACACCTGAAGGATCAAATTACTGTCTCTGTAGTTGAGTATTTGAGCAACTATAGGGTGAGGGGGGGCCCAGGCGCTCTTCTTCCGGTCAGATCCCTGTGTGCTCGTTCTACACAAAAAAATTCAGATAGCCCTCCCGGTGTCATTATTGTTCTCAGCCGGGATTCTATGTATAAAGTTGCATTCTGGCCTTCATTGTTCTCTGGCAGTCATATTTTGCAGATTTTGTTTCGGCGTAAACGCCCTTATGTGTCCTCCATCCTGTCTTGCAATATTGAGATTTGGTGTTGGAGTTGTTCTACTATTTCAGAGTGTTCTTTTCTCATGGGGCTAGGTCTTTAATGTTGCTGTATTGGCGCTCACTTTGTCTGCGAGATTCTTGTGATCTGCTCTGATAAGGGTGACTTCCATAGTAAGAGAACCGAGTTGTTGTTACATTACTGTGTGAGATTCCCTTATTTCTTGTAATATTAGGTCCAATTTGTCTGATTGTGGGCTGCCTGCAGTGGGAGGCACAATTTCTGTTGTTGCCCTACTAGGGTGAGCATTTACTTCAGTTTGTGTTGTCCCTTGGAATCTGGTTGTTTTCCTTTTCTCCGTACCATTGCTACGCGATTAGTGACTCCTAGAGAGGGTGGAAAACTGGAGTACGCACCACGATGGATAGTATTGATGTTTAAATTGCTGGCTCTTTGGTGTTTTGTCCCTCACCCTGTTTTATACCTGTTGGTTCGTGTTTGCCATTTGCTGTCTCAAGGTATACACTGTGTTAGGTAGTATAGTGCCTCAGAGGGGCTCAAGCCAGGATAATAGGTAGACTGGAGACAGCCGCCGTTTATTTATGTCCGCGTGCTGCGAGTAGAGTTGATCATATTGTGCTGTTGCACTGTGCAGTGAATTTAAATTTTCTGGTATCTAGTTTTACTTTGATTACGGTGGGGAGACGAGGTGCAGGCCCTGATGATGTGTAAGGGCCTGGCAAATCATGTAGTGTGAGCCTCACTGTTTAAACCTCATACAGTGATGGTCTATTGGGAGCTGGGCTTGTGACTTCCAAGTCCACTGGATGCTCAGTGCTTATTCAAGCTGGCCAGGTTCCCGGCCCATGTCTCCACGGCCTATAAAGTACCCCACGGCCCCTCTAGGCAGTAAGTTACTAGGCTGAGCAGCTGTGTCACAATATGCTCCGTATTTGGCCTTCAAGGTTGCGCAAAAGGATGAGAGTAGCCTCGTGTATAGCCGGGTCCGGACCCTATGTGCACCCTACCTCGGTGATAGTCCTGCGGCCATCCCTGTGCTCTCAATATTCCCGCCACAGGTTGCATCTTAAAGGATATAGGGGGAAAGGAAAGTTGGTTTAGTGGGGGCGGCTGACTGCACTGCGCCCACGGGCTCGTCTGCGTGGTCTCGTGTGTGGGCTAAGTCTCTAGGGGAATTGCTACCCTGCTCCATTTGTCAATAGCAGCCGCCATCACCCTGGCCAGACTGGGCCTTCCTGCCGGGGGTTACACCCTCCTGCTGGGGCCTAAGGGTTTGTCACTCACCGGGACGGTTGGAGGATTGCACTGGGTGGGTCGGTCCGCTACTTCAGGATGTCCACCTGGATCGGGGCTTCTCCGGTGCGGTGTCGCTGCAGCATCAGTCGCGTAGCTCCTATCAGTTTGACCACGGTGCCCGGGGACCGATTCCAGGGTATCCCTTTGAAGTCGTGATGGCTGTGGTGTATGTAGGCCCCACCTTGTCCAGGGTACTCTGGCCCATTGATCGATGATGCGGGCTTCCTTTCAGTTGTTTCTGTGCCCGGTTGTTATCTGGGTACCTCAGCCAATTCCTTAACACCAGATGATTTCCCGTATAAACAGCGATATCAGGGGGGCAAGTCTGGGGGGCCCGTTCTGAAGTCGGAGTCAACCATGCGCTATTCCGGGTTTCAATTATCTCTGATTGCGCTGGGGCCCGCCATTTCTGTCAGGGCAGTGAATCGCATGTCCTCACTGCTATTTGGCTGGTGTTCTTCACCAAATACTGAATTACGGGTCTCTCATGCTGTTGTGTTAGCTCCCCTCTGGGGGACCAGGCCGATGACTCGTTTAGAGGGCTGATGTGGAGGGGATGCTAGGCTCTGGGCCTGGAGCTACTCATCTATGCAACCGCCATCTTCTGCAGTTAGCCACGGCCCTCCATCTTCAGGTAGCAACATATAAAAAACACAAGCAGTTTAAATGAAAGTTAAATTTAAGTTATGTCTATCAGTGGGAAATGCACTGTTGTACATTATGAAACCTCTATTAGTTGATGCAATGCAGAGGTCTGTATCTGTAACCATAGAACCACAAAATTAAAACATGGTGCAGTAGAAAATAGTGATTTATGCATGTTTAGTGCTATTGGGTACCAGTCTGTGACAGTAAGCACTGTGAATATTTAAGTCGTTATTGTAAATTTGCATTACACATAGTATAAGATAGGCTACTACAAAAGGTGCAAAAAGGTTTAAGATAAAAAAGTGCTTCAAAATATGGATTTTTAGTAATACGCAGACTGTACGTATTGAAATTATTTTTTTTAACTGTCCTTTAATAGCACACCTTTCACAGCCCAGCTGGTAAGGTAACTCTCTTGCAATACCACTCAAAAAGAATAAGTCTGTGTTATAAGGAAGTTTCAAGTTCCTCCATCAATTAAAACCAATACCGGCTTCCAAGCACCCTTTGTATTTGCCCATTAACCATCTGCGCACATTTACATTTCTTTCAAGCAAGCAGGCACCCTGACAAAAAGATCTGTTTAGTTGCCTGTCCCAAACAATTCATCTGAAGCATTTCACTTTGGAATTGACTGTCTCGGGATGGTTGTCTTGCCACAAAAAGTAGGGGAACTGTTTTTTCTTAAATTAAAAAAGTATGGGCACGTTGTACCCCTCATATCCCGCCCACTTCAACCACTGCCTACCAAACATACTGCTTGAACCTAAAAGTGCCTCATTGTCTCTTTGAAATTTTTTTGGCTTACTGGTCAATCATCCTAGCACTGACCCATTCTGTTTTTCTGAAACGTTCTTCATTCTTCTTGAATTTGAGAGCCAGCTAGTTAGGAGCATAGCTTCTATTGGCGAAGCAAGTGCAGTGGCACCAGAGACCAGTGGTCCAGATAGGCCCACTGAACCCTGATTATTGCTGTATTTCCTAGTTCAAATAGCAGCCATGGCTTACACCAAAGTGACTCTTTTTTCCGATGATGCCAGAAATTCAGTGGTTTCCTACGCCTTAAATCTCCTAATAGCAACAAGCATACACATACATTTCTTTTCTGTATCCGGAACCGACCCGGAGAACCTCTTTCACTGTGGACGAAATACATTTTAACCACACGAGGGATGTGTCTCAAAGTATGTGCCTCATAGTGTCTCATACAGTCATGAAAGAATGGTCTAAGTAGCCCAGGCGCTGTCTCACCCTTTGCAACTCTTCTTCTCCAAGCACACTACATCATACACTTCGACTGTAAGGGTCACTTTCTTGCTCTGCAGCTGTTGACCCCATGGCATAATGGTAATTGAAAACATTAGGCCTGTCGAAATTTAAATATCTCCAGCGGACTTTTCATAATATGGGCAATTTTGTGTTAAGTTTGTTACGCTATATTTCCGAAATTACACCAATAAGCCCTTTTGCATAATTATGCACCATTCTCATAAGCAGCAGTTGTTTACAGTTCTTTTGCACTTTTTCTTAGAGTGGAGTGCATTCTCGTGCACAAATTGTAATGTCATAATGTAAAAATGTAAGGATGTAGATAATTCTGTTACTTGGGCTGGCAACCTTTTTTCTAATCCAAGGCCCTTAGGACTGATGGTTGTACCTTGGCCAATTCCAAGTTTTAGGCCCTTTGTCCCTTTCTAGGCACCCTGTATTACTATCTAAAATGCATCCCAATGCCATTTTTGAATCTTTGCATTATACTTAGGTAGTGGTCCACCAAACCCAGCAGCATGAGGGAATTTACCAATCACACCTTTTTGACCCCCTCTAAGTCCTCCTCGAACATATGACCCATTCCCCCCACAACGGCTTGTTATGGACTGAAATACGGCCTATCTTTATCTGGATTTCCCACATGTGTTGTTAAAAAAGCACCCTGGCCTTATGTAAGTCCTTTGTTAAAGACTAAACATACATTAGAGTGTACTGGCTGCTCCTACTGAAACCCCTAATCCAATAATAAGTGGGTGTTACTAGAAGAGGGGAAATGGCAGAGGCAGTAATTTGTTGTTAGCAGCAAGGTGTGGCACGACAGTTTGTACTTTCATAATACAAGTCTCCTGCATATTTACAGTCTCACTATTCTTAATTGTAAACTTCGATTACTTGTACAAAGTTGTGCTCTTCACTGTGTATTCAAAATTCGGTGTAATTGTTTTGTTAACGTGTTGTAAGTAAATATGTGTTTGTCATAGCTGATATACATGTCCATAATGGATCCGGACGTCCTACCACTATGTTTAAATAAAAAAAAATGTTTTGGAGCGATCAAAAAGGAGAAAAGTGTGGGTAACACCGTTTAATGCAGTGTAACATAATTTTGTAACTCAGTCACTCTGCCCATTCTAGTTAGTTTTGTTGTCGGTGCAAAATAACCTTGGTGTTTAATCTATACCCGATAGTTAACTCTTTTTGTTGGAATATTAGAAGTTAAATTCTTCAGCTTCCAGATCGGCTCCCACTATTTCAAAAACCTCACACTGAGCAACCTCTAAAATTGTCAAGATCTAGGCCTCATTCCCCAAAAAGAATGAACACGTCTTTTACAACCAACTGGTTCTCATTCATCAATTCATGCTCGGTATTATCTAATGCCTGGGAGCATCATACTAGTAGGCATTCCAAACCCTCAGTAGCAATGCTCCAAGCTTTGCTCCACTCTGCTGCCAGATTCAATTCAGGAATATAGGACCCCGACGAAACTTAATTAGCTGCCTTGCAAAGGAAGTTTTCAATTCAAGCTGGTTTGCTTCACATTTAACGCTCGTATAATCAAAAAGTTGGCTATCTGCTCTTCTGTTTAAGGCATTCAGGTGATGACAAAAGTCTCAAGAATAACCAAACCTCATGACCTGGTTTAGGGTTTGGCAGGGGGCACTCCCATCACAAACGTGAAGGGTATCCTATCCAGTCCAACTTATTACAGGTGCCATAGTATAGAATGCACTTGTAATAAGGCGGATCCGTCACCTTTGTAAAGGAGTAGCCTCTCTGCCAAACTCTAAATCAGGCCCTAAGAATGGAAATTGTTATGATTCCATCTCTGTCCACCAAACACAACTTAGAAAATTTAATATTTCCACTGACTACACATCACAGATTGCGCTGCCAAATATACTTTAAAATCCACCAACCACTGTGTGATGCTTTCAATAGCACTAGTCATGATATTCCTTAACACTTAGGGCCAGATGTAGGAAGGCCTTTACCGGTCGGTAACGGCCGAAAATCGGTATTTTCGGCCGTTACCGACCGGTATTTAGCTTTCGGCATGTAGGAGATCGAAAATCATCCTAATCGGTAAATTTACCGATTCTGTAACGTTACCGAATCGGTAAAATACCGAATCGGAAATATTACCGAATAGGTAAATTTACCGAATCGCAAAGGTTTGCGAATCAGTAAATTTACCGATTCGGTAATATTTACCGAATCGGTAAAGTTACCGAATCGGTAAATTACCGATTCTGTAAATAAGAAGTGGTAAAAATGGATATTGAGATGTAGGGAAGCTCTGAAATACCGAATTTGCTTGTAATTCAGTATTTAAGAGTCGGTATTTACCATGGATTGGAATCAGGTGGTAAACAGGTGCAACCTATAAAAATGGACCCAAAATGCAATTCTTCTTGCACAATGGCGGCATTTTATGTGATTGCAAGACGGCTAAGGCTACAGGAGGAAGGGGAGAGGGAATGGCAGAGAGAGGAGCAGGTCTACAGACAGAGGATAACCCTGTTCATGCTCACAGAGGCAGAGATACTCCAGAGGTACAGGTTGGCCCCAGACACCATCACTGACCTCATCAGGGACCTCCACCCACTGTTGGAGCACACTACCCCAAGGGCACACGCTATTCCTCCCCATGTGCAGGTGCTGTGCAGCCTACACCTGCTTGCCTCTGGGAGCTATCAGAGTGTGGTTGCTGCGGTAGGTGGGGTGACCCAGAGCAGCCTGTCAAGGTTTTTCCACAAATTCCTTGACGCAATGTTACAGAGGATGGAGCATTACATATCATTTCCTGCAACCCATGCTGAACTGGTCCAAACAAAATCAGACTTCTACCAGATGGCACGTTTCCCCAATATCATTGGCTGCATTGATGGCACGCACATTCCCATTTGTCCCCCTGCTGCCACAGAATACATCTACAGGAATAGGAAGTCCACCCACACCATCAATGTGCAGGTGATCTGCAATGCAAATTTCGCCATTACTGACCTTGTTGCAAAATTCCCTGGGAGTACCCATGACTCCTATATATTTCAAAACAGTGGCATCTATGGTGAATTTGGTGAAGGATACATCCTAGGTAAGACACAGTTGTGCGACCCCTATAAGACCTATTGCAGTAAGCAGTACAAGTATGCATGTGATTAAATCATACCCATTTTTTTTAGGAGACAGTGCATATGCCCTCCGCTCCTTCATACTCACCCCCTACCTCAACCCCTCAACACCCAGCCAAAGGAGATATAACCGGGCACACAAGAGCACACCCAATGTTGTTGAGAGAACATTTGGCATCTGGAAAAGCAGGTTCAGATGCTTGCACAAGAGCGGAGGTGCAAGGCAGTATACCCCCATCACCTGCTGTAAGATCATTGCTGCCTGTGCTATGTTGCACAATCTCGCTGTAAAGAGGGGTACTGAGGTGGAATTGTCAGACTATGAGGATCATGACGACGACATTGCTGTGCCTGAAACACAACCTGCTGGAGTGTCAACACCAAGTGATGGCAGATACAGACGTGAGGAAATAACACGCAACTATTTCTGAGTGAGTGATGACACTGAAACCTATATTGAAAGCACAAGCTTTTGTTTAATTTAGTATATTTCCAGGTATGTTAAAGAACAAAAGTGCAACAGTAAGCATTTCACAGCAATGCTCACAGTGAGCAAACACACACACACAGGTGTTGAATCCACCCACCATAGTTGTATATTGTCACTAGGCAGCTTTAAATGGCACAAATGTGCAACTTTAACTTTTTGAACCATGATTAGAATGTCCAATGGCAGTAGGCCATATTATCAACTGTTCATTTACGGCCACGCTTTGCACTAGCAGGTGTTTGTGGCTCAACCTGTTCACTGGGCTTTTGGCCTGTAGCCTCACCCTGTCGCCTGCTGCTCCTCCTTGTCTCTACGACATGGGGGCTTGCCGTGCTGCTCCTACTGGTGCTACCTTCAGTGTCCGGCACATCAATGGCAGCAGTTTGTGCACTCTGGGCATTGAGTAGAGCCTCCAGCGCACCGGTCATTCCGGCTATGCCCCTAGTGAGCTGATTGCTGTTATTAGTCAGGACTTCCTGACTATTCATGCTACGTCTGCATAGCAGGGATGTGGCTGTTGCCAGGCGGTGTATGAATTTCTCAGTTCTCTCTGCACGCTGCTTGTCCCTGCGCCTTGAAGTAATTTCAGAGTCCAGGTTTGTGCACAGTTGCTGTATGCCTGTTGCCATGCTCTTGTTCACTTCCACCAGCTCCCTGATGCCCTTGCCAATTTCCTGCATGTTGATGTTGAGGTTCCGCATTTGTCTTTGACAGGCCATGATGCCCTTGCCCTGCATCCTCTGAATCCTGACCATGGATCCCTACAGGCTTTGGAAGACACTGGAACCCTTCCCACGTGCACCTACACTCCTTCCTTGTACTGTGCGCCTTCTAGTGGTACTTGGTACATGCTCTGTGCTGGGCTGCAGTGTGACAGAGATGGTAGCTCCAGCCAAGTTGTGTGAGTATTCACCCACCATTTCACCAGCAGCTGTCTCCATTTCCAGCAGTGGGGAAACAACATGCCTCCTGCTAGGGTGCAGGTGTTTCTACCTCCAGGGATGCTGGCATTTCAGGTGATGAAAGCAATAGTGGGGACTGTGTTGGTATTGGGGAGGCCGGCATTTCCTCACTGACGTCAGGTTCTTGGGAAGGTGCCTGCCCACTCGGAACACCTGTGTCCTGTGAAGCACTGGGACCTGGCTCATTACTGTCATCCCTCTCGGGTGCCGTGCCTTCTGCCTCCTCAGACTGCCTTCTGGATGTGTGACCTGTGGACATATGAGCACATATCAGCTAGGTGCAAATGTCTCACTGCCACTACAATTAAACATATGTAATTGCACTTAGAACATGCTGCCTGCCCTTCATTATGTATGCATTCAGTTGAATAACTGGGTGTTTACAGTGCTGTGTGACATGCTCTTTCATTAACTGACTACGTGTACCATGATGCATTGCTACAGTTTGGCACAGACACCCTGGGACTGGGGTAACTTAGCTGCAAGGGGTGAGGGATGGATGAGGGTGTGAGGGGGGATTGCTGTGCATGCATCTTACCTTTTTTTGATGCAGCTTTCTCCGAACTGTCAACTTCTCCCAGTCCATGGACACTTTCATGCTCCAGGGTTGTGGCTACCATCTCCTCCAGGTCGGTGAGGGGGGGTGCAGTGTTCTTTCCACCACCTGTTTGGGAGGCCTGTTTGTGGTGGTCAGCCAATTTCTTTTTTGTGAGGCTCCTTAGGTCATAGAACCTCTTTTTTAAATCTTCAGTGACTCTGGTGGTCACTTCCACTGCATTTACCTTCTCCAGGATTTCCAGCCAAATCTACCTTTTTGCTGATTCTGGAACTGTTAAGGACTGCTTTCCAAAAAGTCTCTGGTGAACCTTAACCACCTCCTCAACAAGGACCTGTAGCTCCATGCTGCTGAATTTGAGCTTTCTTTTCCTTTCAGCCTGCTCTGTGTCCTTGCTGCTTGCCATGTTTTAATTTGAAAGTGCACAAACTCTGTCTGCTGCTGCTCCCAGTCTCTCTGCTCCAACTGCCTCTCCAGAACCTTCTAATTACGTGCAGCTGCCTGTGTAGCCACTTCCTGGTAGGAAGGGGGAGGGTGGTTGCACCTGATTGGCTGTTGTGTTAAGTTTCACTTTTGCTTGCTGTCCGATTCGGTATTTACCGAATCGGTATTTCCAATGCATTCCTATGGGCCAAAAGGCCCATAGGAAAGCATTGGGAATACCGATTCGGTAAATACCGATTCGGTAAATACCGATTCGGTAATTTCCGATTTTCCGATACCGAATTTTACCGCTTCGGTAAAAAATACCGATTTTTCCCCTACATCTAATTTTCCGATTTTTGAATACCGAATCGGTAAAATTCGGTATTTAAGAATCGGTAAAATCAGATTACCTGCATCTAGCCCCTAATTCTTTCTTTCAGGTCATATGAGATTACCTACACCTGTTTCTAGACTTCTGCAACACAATCATGTGACTCGACCTTGGCCTGCTGCCTTTATTTTCCCATAAATACCTGCCGCAGGTACCTGAAGCATATTGTTCCTGAATATGGCAATGAAGCTCTTTTTACTAGAACATTTGTTGCCACTTTGCTGACCTTTGCCTTGTTTCTGCCAGTGTGCGTTGTGTTCCATCACACAGACACATATTGTTTAATATTTCTCCCAGCATTGCTTTCCTCCTTTTTGTGTCTCTAGCCTGCTGACAGCTGCAACTCTTAATCTGTTCTTAATCTGTTCCCTCTGTGTTGTGCTACCTAGTGTGTGCTTTTCCCTCAGGTTCATTCAATTTAGCTTCCTCTTTTGTTTCTATGTAAAATGTAAATTGTAAATTGATACTTGTATAGCGCACTACTCACCCGCAAGGGTCTCAAGGCGCTTGTACGAATACCGCTGTGGAACCCATCCTGGCTTTTCCCTGTGAGGTGTCCACTCCTGGGCACCCCCAAGGTGGAGGCCAGGCATCCTTAGCGTTGTGGAGATTAAGCAAGCTATTGCCCAGAGTTGCAGAGTGGGACTCCATAATTGGAACAGGCACGGATGCGAGAATTATCAGGTCCGTGGAATTTTGAGCCCAAGACCCGCCGAGGCGGGGAATTGAACCCTGGTCCCGGGCTAGACCTCTGCATCAGGGTCTGCCGCTCTAACCATTGAGCCACACTTCTCTATGTGTTTTTCAGACCGAGTACCTTCTGTTTACTCCCTGTGTTTCTTTCCTTAGCTCCTGTACCTATTCTGCAGCTTCCTTAGTGTTCTCTTTTTTTGCCTTACAGTCCATGTATCTTACTTGTTACTATTCCTGGTCTTCTTTTGTGTGACCTGCCACATTTAGTCTCCAGCTTCACTCTAATATTTTTACTCTTGCATGCTTGCTCCAGTTGTTACATTCTTTGTGCTTTCCCTACCTAATTCGATCTCCACTTTCGCCCTGTTGGTTTCCTTGTCCCATGCTTGGGTGCTTCTTTCTCCTGCCCCTCCTGTGGTTGTATACCTGGATCACGTTCTTCCTGTTAAACACCTTGGATTCCTTTTGAGACCATGGTGTTTTAGTAAGTAGACTATGTTGTCCTCACCTGTGTATAACTACTTCCATTGTACGTGAGTTTTCTTCTGGATTGCAGGAGAGAATCTTTACCACACCCTTGTTTTGTGTTACATATGTTCTTGAGTGCCATGATTGTTCACTGCTATATTTTAGGTATCTCCACTATGCTTCTGGTTGGACCCATTGTGCTTTGTTTGTGTACTTAAGTATAATACTTTTTTGTGTTGCATGGTCCGGATATAAAATGACTTCTGCTGCTTCTGTTATCTCTAAACATAATCTGCATTGAGACATTGAGTTTTCCTATTTCTATGGAAAGTCTCAAATCTTACTTATGTACACTCATAATGGTAGTACAAAAGGGGGTGGTGATGGACGGAGCATCTGAACCAATCAAACACTCACACCCAGTCAAAAGATCTGGGTTTAATTCATCACCGTTCTTTAGCCCACTCTGCCACCCCAGTTCAGACATGCCTATATGCAAATAAGTCTGAGCCTGTGCCTCATAGGAACAGTCCAGCCCGAACTGCCAACCCATGCCTTCCCTGGACCGGAAACAAGCTTCCGAGGACCGGTTTCTGGCATTACAGCCTTCTTCAGCCCGGCTTGCTTGAATCCAGTGGCAAAGTGAGCAAGGGACTCACATCTGAGCATACCCTACCACACTCATAATAGTAACCTACTGTGTTTTTCCAGTTACTGGTTGATTCACGTCTTTGTACATCTTACATATGCCTTGATTTATCTTCCTGTTCCTCTACTTATTTACTTTGCATGGTACTTACTTCTACGCAAACACAGGAAAGTGAGGCTCATCTGCATTCATAGCTCTCATCAACTGGGATCAGAAATGATGCAATTAGGGCTTTTTTATTGTTATGTATAATTTACACAAGTTTGGCACTTATTCAGAAAAGAGGAGTAAATTACAACATATGCAAATTGGGCATATTTAAGCAAGTCGATGCTTACTTCTAGGGGGCTCGATCTTCACAAACTATCTTATATTCTGGTACAAGGGGTTCAATTCCCGAAGGGAAAATCTCATTGCACAAGTGAGGGGAAATCTCATCCATCCAGCTTAGCATCTGACAACTGGTAGAGCTCATTGTCACATATTTGAAAAGTATATTTTTATAGAGTCTGTGTAGTTGCACCCTTCATTCTATTGCTGCTCGTTTATTAAGTATGTGTTATTTTTTCCTAACCCATGTGACATTAATCAGCAAGAGCTGATGTACTTGGTGAACAATCATTTCCTTTGCTTGCAGTGGTTGCATTCTTTGCAGGAACAGACTGATATAATTTCATATTCGACATGTGCCTGGGGTGCCACTTCGAAGAAAGATATCTTTCCAATAATGAAAAACCGTGGCAATTGAGTTCAAACAAAAACTGTAACAATGCTATGATGCTGTAAACTGGGAGGCAATGTGGATAAAAATGTCGACAAGTGTTTTTCATTTGGAGAGACATGTATAAACTGGCATGATGGTATGTGTTTTACATACTTGGAACATGTGAATTTTCAACTGCACTGGTAAGCCAGGGTAGAGGTATACTTTACCTGCTGTGGCACTGGAGCAACTGATAGGGCAATATTTACACTGGCATGACTATGCACGTTGGCCAATGTGGAAACGTCCTTGTTATTACCTCACATTCACTAACTCAACCATATTTAGATGGCATCCAATAGAACCCCTTTTCAGGCGCCTCTCACATTTGCACTTCCCACATCAGCCACTCCACCATTACTAATCATGGCTGCCCACATGGAATCTAAATGTGCATCCTCTGGCAACCTACAGTGCAACACAAATCTACCACTGCTCCCTCATACACGTGGCATGGGCACTGTCCATGCAGAACCTCTCTCACGTCATGCCATGCCATGTGCATAAGTCTTACCACTATACTCAGAAATATGTGGTTCTGAATGAAGCGGGTCACATTTTTACAAAATAGATAGAAGTGCCTTACTCCACTCACTTAATGCATGGGCTTTCATCATTTCTTATAATCATTTTTTCAAAGTAAGGCTTTTTCTTAACACCTAGGATTTAGGCTAGCTTATGCCACTGACTAGCAATCCCATTTTGAAAACTGTTCCAGTCTACTGAGTGCTGGCCCAAGTCGGACCACTAATCTAAAACCAACATCCTTCCTAACACAGACTACAATCCTACTAACCGCCACCAAAACCATACTTCCCCCACCTTCATAAGATGCTATGGAAATATAAGCACAGCACTTTTGGAGTCAACCTAGGATTATCAAAAGCAAACAGACTCAACTCATATGACCATGCTTGACAATGTATACCACAATATACCATCAGCACTAGACGTGCTAGCTACCACTCAAACAAAAAAACTCAAACTGTAACTTTAACCCAACTAACAAGTGGCTCTCTGTGGAATTTGATGTGTTGAAACTAATCAACTGAAACCTGGAGGAGCAATGGTGCAAAATAAAAGTATTCAAATGTCCTATGGACCTGTGTTCCAATGCTTGCCTCAGACAAACCCTAATTGTCCTTCCTCTCTTGACAGATATAACAAAACTGATCAAAACCTCACTTTTCTCTGACACAATTCCTGACCCCCTGAAACATGCCATCATTGTTCTCCTCCTAAAAAATAAGTTTACAAAATCCTGGCCAACTATCAACCCATCTGCCACCTCCTCTTCATCAGTAAAATCATGTAGAAGGAGATGACAAGACAGACACAAGATTTGGAGGAACTGAACCCCTTCCTCCACCATCATCAGGCTATTTTTCACCTGAGTTGTACACTGGGTAGTCGGGTCAATACCCACACTTACATGAGGGCACTTATTTCTCACCAGTGACAGTCAAAAGTCAGAATCACAGTTTCTAAACCATCCACATGCCCAGTGATCTGATACACTACTTTTTGACTGACATTCTAGCCTAGTAAGCCCACCCTATACCCTTTCAAAGGTAAGGAACTTGAGTATCCTGTTTGATGCAAATCTCTTTTTCGCCCCTAAAATCAATGCAGTGGCAAAGGGAGTAAACATAAAGCTCTTTTTAATGTCCTCTTAAATATTCTACTCCAACCACAGAGTCCAACTGATTAGATCCTCCATCCTTGCCCACCATACATTATCCATTCTGCTCTTCTAAAAAGCGAATTATTAAATACTGTCTACAGCCTGGTGGCTAACACTACTCTCCAAGAACTGATCCTGCCAGCTCAGTAACTTAAGAGTAGCAAGCATCTGCACCTATTATGACATCTTCTGCAGCTCTGTGGCATCCTGACCTGTCCTCTGGTAGAATGTGCATCTATATATAATTTGAGCATCAGTGATCACCTCTACAGGCTGGCATACTGAATGAGTCTTTGACATACTTGAGCAGCAACCAAAGAGAAGTGGCCTATTGGGCATTATACCACAACAGTATCCTGGAGTACCCTTATTATATGTTATGGTATACTCATTTATTAGAGTGCAGGACTCACACCCTAGGGTGTATCTCTGCACTTAGCAACCAGAAACAGGCAAGTGCAAGTGAACTGTTAAAACAACCACGTTTTAACATGTTTTTTACATTTAGAGAAATCCTGACACATCCTGTTTTGCAGATGAAGCTTGCTCCAGTGAAGAAGAGCAAGATGAGAAAAGGATCTATATCCCCTTCTGGAGGTGCACATATAATGGGGTTTTAATAAGGCCTTATTTGAAGAACGAAGCAAACATGAAGGCTGGTACTGGCTAAGTCTGACATGCAAATGAGAAGTTAATGCCCTGTGGGTCAGACAACATAGTTTAAAAATGACACACTTCGTAATAGGTAACCAGTGCAAGGCTTGCAGCATAGGAGCTGGAGCAAAGCGGCGAGGTAGGTTACAAGTTTACCAGCTGCAGTGTTCTGCACTACATTCTATGTGGCTGATAATCAGTGCCCGGTCGAGGGTTTTTCTGACAGAGGAAGGAAGCCATGGACATTGTTTTCTCGAAAGTCTTTAAGTGGAGAAACAAGTGCCACCAATAGCATTAATCCGGGCCTTCATAGCCAGTGTTTGATCCAACTTGATACCAAGATTTTTAACAACTTGTTTGGGAAAGGGGCAGGTCCTAATTTCGCAGCCCACCAATCCGGTGACCACGCCTCCTGACAATTGCCAAACAGCACTGGTTCAGTTTTAGCACTATTTAACTGGAGATGATTATTTGACATCCACCCAGCAATTTTACGCATACAGTCCTGGAAACATGTCTTAACCATATCTGGAGGATGGCCCAAAGTGATGACTAATTGGGTGTCTTCTGCGTAAAACGCGATCTCAAACCCACAAGCTATAACTAGCAGGGTCATGTAGACCCTTACATATGATAGCATTAGTTACTTGTTTTTCTCTTTAGGTACAGAAAGCTTTTAACTGAAAAAGGAACAGTGATGAGCATTATTTCCTGGCACGATAATTCAACCCATTGTTGTTTGTCTAAGCATAGCATTGACCTTTTTTCAATGTGGCACACTGCACGAGACTGGCACCGCTTCTCATTTGTCACACATACTAAAATCCTCTGCATTCATTAATTTGTAAACAGGCCACAGTTCTCTTACAAATAGTTTATTTTTTTATTTGTTTGATTAATTAAAATCTTACAAAGAAGTACACATTAAAATATCTTCATTAATAAAATTTGTTAAAAACTTCATACAGATAATAATACTAATCTTTTTTAAAGGAAGAAGACTATATAAAATTTTCCTTAAGGCCTTTCGCAATCACAGTTAAAATTTTTACAAAAGCAGCATTCATTAGTAGATCGTTCGGGTTTAGACATGCCATTATTGCTTGTCTATAAGTTCTTATGCCTCGAGCATTAAATGACCGACTGAGGATTACTTTCCTTTCTGCTTCTATTGCAGGACACAGACACACCAAGTGCAAAATGTCTTCTTGTCCCCCTTTACACAACCTACATATCATATTGCCTGAAGTCGTCTTCCAAGGTGGAAGATGACACAAACCTGGCCATAGACCAAAGCGTACTCTGATAAACGCCCGCTTACTTTGGACAGACCAGGGAGTTTGGAGGTAATTTTGGACTTGCGTTTTTTGGTAGTCATTTACAATCGGCCATGAGTGCTTTCTTTTTACCAATTGCTCTTTGTCTTTTAGAAGCGATAAATGAGTAACCAGTTTATTAATTGTTTTTTTGAAGCTTTCTTGAATAATTGTATTTTCCCAAAT
Organism: Lissotriton helveticus; assembly: GCF_964261635.1. Taxonomy (NCBI): domain Eukaryota; kingdom Metazoa; phylum Chordata; class Amphibia; order Caudata; family Salamandridae; genus Lissotriton; species Lissotriton helveticus. Next base: position 894,566,874 of record NC_136057.1, on the reverse strand, counting down.
TGTTGTAATTCCAAATTCTTCTTTAGCTTTATTTAATTATATCCATGCTTGAAGTTTTCTGTTGACTACTACTTCTTGCCACAATGCTCGAGGTAATCCGTTGTCCTGATCATTTTTTATACGGTTCCAAACTTTTAAAATTTGTCCTTGCCGGGCATATTGCTGATTGTTTATACCAAACTCCAACCTTATTTGTGCCTGTGAGGCATTACGTGGTAGGCTGAATACTATTTTGTAGGTTTTTGCCACAGCGTTGTTAAGTAACTCCGCATCTTTACCGTTTAAGACTTCGGCTCCGTATGTTAAAGCCGGTAATAGTTTAGCAGCTATGATTTTTAATAGCGGACCGTATGTCAGTGCAGTTAGGTTCTTTTGGATGGTTCTAAATGCTGCAGCAAAGCTATTTGCTTTCCTTGTGATATCCTTTCGTTGGGGGAGAAAGCTTCCACTTTCATTAAATAAGACACCAAGATACCGATAGCTATCAACTTGCTCTAGGTGAGTTTGTCCCAGCATCCATTTGTTTTTTTGTCTTTTTTTCCTTGTGACAACCATTATTTTTGTTTTTGTCTATTTTATTATCATTTGGTTATCCTTTGCATGCATAAGTGTACGATTAATATGCCATTGTAATCCCACTTTTGTATGACTCAACAACACCACGTCGTCTGCATATAGCAAATTCGACATTTGTTTTCCGGCTAGTCTAGGCGGGTGTGAGTTAACTTCATTTAAAGATTTGGTGAGGTCAGCTACAAATAAGTTAAAAAGTAATGGTGCTAGCACGCAACCCTGCTTAAGGCCGCGTGTCACCGGAATTTTGTTGGATAATGATCGTCCGTCTCCGATCCGCACCTTGACCCAATTTTTAGAATAAAGTAGTTTGATAAGGTTAAGCAGTGAGCCAGGTATTCCATAATCCTCAAGTTTTTTCCATAGAAGAGTTCTATTAACAAGGTCGAAGGCCGATCTAAAATCGACAAAACAAAAGTAGAGAGACTGTCTAGCTAAAAGAGCTTTATCCGTTAAAACTGATAAGATTAAAATATTAATTGTGGGTCCTAAGCCTTTAATAAACCCTGTTTGATTTGGGGGTAATATTTGCCTTTCTTTAACCCAGTCTGTCAAAATTAGTAATAAAAGACCCGCAAATAGTTTTGCGTCCGTATCTTTGAGAGTGATCAAACAATAGTTTTCGGGTAGTTGCCAATTACCCTTTTTGTACACAGGAGATATTAATGATCCTCTCCAGGATTCCGGTATTTGCCCTGTTTGAATAACTTCATTAAAGACCTTTGTCCAATAAGTAGCCCATAGAGCGGGGTCATCTTTATAAAGTGCAAACGGAATTCCGTTGGGTCCCGGCGCACCATCCTTTTGGCTACCTCAGTCTCTGAGAAGTCTATCACCGGGTCAGTTTCTTTTTCTGTTTCTGTATTCCCTGTCCAAATGTCATCCTGAGAGTGAGACTCTATTTCCACGTGTAAGGTCTTTTTGAGGAATCTTACCCAGTCCTCTTCTATTATTGGCGAGGCTATCACATGTTTATTCGGTCTGTTTATTTCATTATTTATTTTCCAAAATTCTCTGGTGTTTGGTTGATTACTGGCGTGGAAAATTTTAGTCCACAATTGTTGCTGGGCTTTATTTTTTTCCGACCATAATAATTTCCTCAAATTATTATTCACACTGGTAAATTGTTTTCTGATTTCATAGTTATCCGGCATCCTAATTAGCTGTTTTCTTAATTTGTTACGAGTCCGCCTTACTGTTTTAGTTGTATATGGGAGATTAATACTAATATCTCTTTTTATTTTCATCCTGGGTTTGAGTTTCATGCTAGTTTGAAAATCTTCATCTAATTCAACTACCTTCCGCGTAAACTGTTTCCAATATGTTAGTGTAGGATGATTTGGCTGCTCATTAAAACATTCTTGGACCCGTTTTTGGGCCTTTTTTTCCACCACAAATTTTTTATCCGGTTTCCAAATGAGTTTCCTATGGTTAATTGTACTAATCTGACCTTGTGTAGTTAAGTCGTTTTGATATTTTGGAAGTTCAAAGCATATTTCTAATATTTGCTGGCAGTGATCACTCTCAATTGCTTTTTTTAAGTCTATAAGAACCAATTCTATCAAACATCTCTATTGATAGTAATGTAAAATCTATTCTTGATTTTGATTCATGATTATGAAATGACCAGCCAGCGGGTGGATCAGTTGGAAACCTGCCGTTTAATACTCGTAGACCCATAGCTTCCAAATCCATCAATAGATTTTTTCCGCTAAGATTTTTTTTTGTTATTATACTAGGGTCGATGGCTTGTTCCGGAATGGACCATTCGTTGTTTTGAGAGTGGATGAAATCGTCCTGTGTCATTTGAATCAGCAGGTTTATATTAAAATCCCCTGTAGCTAAAATATTAATGTTTGGGTCAAGTACTATTTGTTCCAGCAGAAGTGTTACTAAGTCGACACTTATGTTCTTGCGTGATGACTGATTAGGTGGAATATATATGTTAAATATTATTAACGTATTCCTGTTTTTTTCCTCACCGGATGCAAATATTATCGTAACTGCTTGTATGTTTGAGTTATTGGTCACCAATTGTTCATGGCTGATTTGTAAATTGGTCCCAATGAATATTGCCAGTCCCCCACATGGACGTCCAAATTTGCAATATTTGATGGCTGGGACGTAATACCCTTTGTAACCTTGTAAAAAGAAAGCTTCCGTTTCCCATGTCTCTTGTAGACATATCATTTGGTATAGGTTTGACAAGGAATCAACTCCTGCGTTAATACGTTTTTTACCTATTCCATTTATGTTCCATGAGCATATGCAAACCTGGTGTTGATGACACCTCCTTTCCTTGGGTTTGTTTTGAACATCGTTCTGTCAGTGACCATGCAGTGCATTCCGTATCCAACTATCGTTTATTTGGTTAGATTCTAAGACCTTTGTTTTTTCCATGCTCTCTTCTTTGGCCTGAGGTGTACTACCCCGTGGGTTTTTTAATATTGAATATACCGGGTTGTTCTTTGAATCTTTAGGGGCTTTTCTTGGGAGTTCCTCCTTTTTTTTTAAATGGGGTCGGGTAGGGTTTAGGTAGCAGTTGACTAATTCTTATCCCCCAATTTTGGATAACTTCTTGTTCTTGCATAATTTGATCCGCTAAGTAAGCAGTATTTAATGTTAAGACTGTGAGTGGTTGAGTACCATCCTGGTTATGTGCAAAGCCCACGGTTTCAATGTCTTTTGTAGATACCTATTCTAATGAAGGTATTGATTTCATTAGATGTAAGATATTACCTCTATTCAGAGTGTCACAGGTCCCTCTTGAGTCATATAGTGGTGTCAATATTTTCTGTGACGGCGTATTTGAGAATAGCGGGTGCGTTTTATTTTTCACTACTTTTTGATGGGTTTTACAGACTATTAGTTTCTCTTGGGCAGTCTTTGTAATAATTAGTTCTTCATTATTATATTTGTAGTCTCCACTACCCATCTTTCTAATTGCTAGTTCTGAGTTATTCACTGTCTCACCTGACTGCTTATCTAACTGGGCTGGGTACTTTTTTTGTTGCAAGGGATATTCGGATTTATTCCGTGAGTTGATTTTAGCTTGACAAATTGTTCTCTGTGTCCTTTCATCTGGGTGATCTTTTCCACCATTTAACGGCGTGTTAGATTTTACTTCAGTGGGTACTGACTTTCTTTCATTTGGGGAACTTTGTATATCACGTAGATGGCACCATGAAATACATCCATTTCCTTTTTGAGAGCGTTTTGTTTTACAATCCTGAGTTATGTTTTGCTCAGCTTGATAATGTTTTTTGTTTTCCCTGATTTGGGTTTGCATCAGTTGTTTTGGTCCTTAGTTTCATTGCATACACTTGGCTTATTGTCCTTCTGGTCTTTCAATGATTTGTTAAAGATGTCATAATATTTCTTTCCTTTTTTTTCCTTTTCCACCATTTCGAGCTGGTTTTCACCCTCGCTTTTTTCTAGATCAATTACTTCCTGTTTTGGGTCTTCCTGATTCATTTCTAGTGATTTCTCAGAGGAGAGATATATTTTTACTGTATTTTCTTTTTTTACCTTATTTCTTGCTTTGCAAATTTTTTTTCTTTGTCTCTTTGAAATTTTATGTCTTTGACCATTATCCTTATCTGTTTCTGTAGTAATGGGTAACGAATCGGTTTCCCCGTCCTGTCCTATTATATTTTCCGTTGATTTTAGTTTTTTGGATTCCACCAGCTCCCATTGCTTTCCTACTGGAGATTTAGTATGATCACAGATAGGCTGCGGGGCTTGACCTGTTTCCTATTTTTTATTAATATGTTTTTTTTTAACTAGGTCTTTGACATCCTCTAGTATGGTATTAACTACTTCAGGGATAGTTGAAAGTTTATTTATTATCGGATCACCAGGGCATTCAAAATTGTTGTTAGTTGCTGCATGTTTTTGAGCTTTAGTTATTAGGTGGTTTAGTTCTGACAATTTGCGGTCTATTCCAGTGACTGCATTAGCCATTACTCCCAGAATTTCTATTTGGGTGTCCATTTTATTTGATTGATAAGTCAATGCTTCTAATGTTAAAGCAGAAGTTTGGTATATTGAATTTTGTTTGTTAATTCCTCCATATGATGATCTCCTTCCAATTTTATCTTTTTTTCTGGGTGATCCTCGTTACGTATGCCATTCGGTATCTTTGATCCACTTTTCTCTTACAAATACTTGGTTTGCTGCTTTACATATTGCTCCTATCCCACCAGCAAAGTATTGGAACTAGTTCATTGGGGGTTTCAACCACATTATCAAGTTTCTTATTTCACTATACCAATATATTGGAAACTGAAGTTTACTAACTGCTGTATTGTCAAGATAAGTCTATATTGGTAAGGGAGGTTTACTATTCTGATCGCTGCATATACGTGCCCCCTAAACTGACTTGCGATTGGTAAAGAACACTTGCTGTACTTGTTAACCAGGTGCAACAAGTGCTTCAGAGGTAATCATTTTCTATTGTAGATCTATTTCCCAATTCACTTGCTATTGTCATGCCAAAGTCCAAATTGCCTCACAGTGTGTATGGCCCCTTTGTCATTCCAGCACCAACAATGCCTCGGAGTATGTAAAACACAACTGCCAAGCCAGTGTCCAGATTGCCCAGAGTATGTAAAGTATCCTTCCTGTGCTTTTGTTTAGAGTCCACATTATCCCACAGTATGTAAAGCACACTTATCATTCCTGTACTCCCATTATATTCAATGTGCCATTGCCATGCCAGAATCCATATTGCTTCTTTTATGCTAATCTCACTGCGCTGAGAGGGCAGACTGGTCCATAATTGAAAGTTACTGACTCTACCTATCTAGGATTTTTTTTAAATAAGCATTGGCAATGTCAATAGATCTGGCTTGTAACTGAAGTCACTGATGAGTTAAGTCACCCACTAGGTTATTATGCATGTACACTTTCATTTATCCTTTCACTCATGCATCCATGTGTTCTCCCACGGAATCATTCTTGCATTATCAGGGTCGCCTCCCTCCAAGGTCATCACAGACACCATTTCCAGTCCTAGGCTATCATTTAACAACTTCATGCATTCTGTGTGTTGTAGTCTTGGTTTGCTTCAATTGGAAATTTAGGGTAACTCACTGACAGCAATCATTTGTGAACCATAAATTCAAGACTGAAAGCAGTGTCCGTGATGGCATGAAGGGAAGTGGTCGCCCTATTGTGCCTTCACCCACTTACCCATCTGCAATAAAAAAAGACGTACAAACTCAACAAGTACATGAAATATAAATTAAAATAATTTATTTAGACGAAACAAAAATGTCACCTAAACTTGGCGGGAATAAGCTTGCCATACAAAAATAAAATTAACCAAAGCAGCAGGCAGCTGTCTTGCAGTGGTATTATACATAGTGTTTTGTTGATAGTTTCACCACACCTGCCTCGTTTAGAAACAACATTTGACCCTCATTCACTCGGTGGCCATCTTTGAATGTTAAAGTTTATAGTGTATCACTGTTCTACTGATCCAAGGTGGCCAACAAAATGCGTCCATATATGGCGGCCATCTTGGAACAATAAAACAGCACACTATGGACAATGGCATTTTAGAAATAGTGGGCTCACTAGATGCAGTTCATGTCAGATGATATGAGCGGCAAGTAAACTGAAGATCTGCAGAATGCTCTTAAAAAAGAGAAGAGAAGATTAAGTGGACCTATAAGAGGAAACAAATGGACAACAGAGATTAGCCATCAGCCAGACACTGAAATGCACTCATTTTAAGGCGCAAGTGCAGTTACTAATAGGGCAACAGAGCAAGAGCAGAAATGAACGAACTTGTTGCTCATACAGTATGGAGGGAAACAGAATGTGAATGACAGTTGAATAGACAGAGGAGGGCTGACCCAAAGTTACTATATCTGTGCATACAAATGTAGAGGTTTTAATGTATTTTTATTACAAGGGACTGACAAATACCTCCACCAGGCAGGCCCTCCAAGGATTGTCTAGCAAGGATTATCACAGTGCAAATCTACCCCCAAGGCTTGTCAAATGGAGCGACCAACACCAGAATCCTTGCTTGCTACAGTAATCTATGAGTTTCCATGTAGCAACATTATTGTCTATAGGCATCAACACAATGCAATATTATTCCACCCTTAAAAGCATAGTGGCTTTAACATATGAGTTTCACAAGTAAGGTCTAATGCAATTGTTGTAAGGTTTAATAAGAAACATATTGGACCTATGGTATCTGATATAACTTTCCAGATGAACCAATCAGATCTGTACCTTTACCATTGGCTCATCACCATAACCGACTCATGACTACTATATCTAGCGTAAGCTTTACTACAAGGTACCCATTAAGTGTACACTCATACGATTAGGAATATGTACAAAATTAGAGATGGCAAAACAGCATACAATCACTCCAGACAGGGCATAGCGAGGATTCTCACAGTGCAAATGTCCTGCCCGTATGGTTTTGCTCTTGCCTATTCATATTAGTCTGTGAACATAATGTCTGGCCGTATGCTTTTACACAGTGTAACAACAATTTACCCTTAAAGGCATATAGGCTTAGCACATGCCTTTTGCAATGACTAATTCAGACCCACACCTTCTCCATGACTATTTTCCTAGTTACCCTCACCATAAATCATGGCAGACCAGCAATATATTTGTAGACGTTTGTTCTGCTACCATTTATGGCGGAGTTAATTCTGACCCTAGGGGCCTGATGGTGAATCGCATTCAAGGGGACTTCAAATAGGTCAGTTCCACTGCCTGAGATGATTCTCTTTTCCACCCTCCACTAAGTTAAGCTATTTCAGACAAAGCATCTGTTAGCTGGGAAACAATATGTATCCAAAGTGCCTGTTTGTATTTCTATTTAGGTTTTTATGAAATCACTCTGCCCAGGCTGTGAAGGCCCCTACGTCTTTTTCTTCACAGGGCCAATATGTTGACCTTGCACATTTCTTTAGAACAAAAATAGAGGATATTCTAATCACATTTTGTGAGACATCCACAGCTAACGCTAGCTTGCTCCCTTGCTTTACATAGCGCCAAGATGCCTTGACATTCATGCACTCTGCAAGTTTCTTACTTACTTACTTATTTGTTCGGATGAATCTCCTCTATGTTCGTCTGTGCTTTGCATAACTTTTGTCGATTGGCAGTAACATGGTTTGTTAACTATTGGCAGAGACCAGGTCAGGCTCTCCACGTGATCCTTGTCCTCCTTCTGTTTTAGCTAAGCTAGACATACCAACTATGGAGCATCGATCCCAGTTCCTAAATGTCTTTCTGACCAAAGGTAGCATTCCTGTTGTGTGGAAGCGGGCCTTAGTCACACCTCTGATTAAAAAACCTAGCCTTGACCCTCTCACTTGGTCAAATTATAGGCCCATCTTACTTTACCCACACTAGCCAATATGTCAATCAACAACTTACATCTTATGTTGAGCTCAAGGGGATATTGCATCCATTGCCATCAAGATTCAGGGCTGGTTACAATACCAAGTAGCCCCTTCTCTATGTTACAGAATATCTCGGAGGCCAAGTGGACACAGGTAGTACTGTGAAACTGATTCTTTTAGATCTCAGTGCTACACTTGATACTGTGAATCACTCCACTTTACTTTGCAGGCTAGAGGGAATGGGTATACAGGGCACTGCCTTCTTGTGGCTAAGATCTTCACTGTCCAACCAAACCTTTCAAGTGCATTCCCATCAGTGCAGATCCAAACCACATCACTTAGCTTCGGGAGTGCAGAAGGGCTCTTCCCTTAGTCAACTGCTGTTCAATCTATATGTGAGGCCTCTTGCTGATATTGTGGAATCCCGTGGGCTTACACTTTTTTCCTACACCCAAGGCACCCAAATTGTGGTATTCTTATCTAATAAGGACAACTGCAATGCAGACTCCCTTAATATCTGTCTTGCCCAAGTTTCAGCGTGGATAAACATCAATTTGCTGAAACCTAATGGGGTCCTTATCTTTGGCCTGCAAACATGGGTTAACCTCCCTCACCAGCTCAGGTGGTTAATAATCTGGGAGTGTGGCTAGACGATAAACTAATTATGCGTTAACAGATAAACAGGTGGCGATTACCTGCTTTGGTATCCTTAAATGGCCGAGGAAAATTTTGACAAGTATTCCACTTCTTGCTTAACGTACTGTGATCCAGATTCTAGTGGTTCCCTAACTGGACTATGGTAGCATATTATATTTGGGTTTGGCAAGCGCTTTGTTAAAAAGGCTGTCAATGGTCCAAATTGTGATAGCCTGTCTACGTCTTCACCAAGCTCCACTCCCACAGCCAGCCTGCTACACACCCTACACTGACTACCTATTGAGCGCCAAGTCCACTTCACGATCCTTTGCTACATGCGCAAGGGCCTTGCCAACACAGGCTCTGTATATCTTAGACTGTTATGGGCTGTCTACTATCCAAACCATACACTCTGATCCAGCCATCAGGACGTGATAATTGTTCTCAGGATCTGGAAGTCTCGTCAGGGTAGCCAAGCATTTGTATTTCCTAGCCCTAAGCTTTGGAACGATTTGACACACTCACTGAGAGCCTCCAAATCCCTCACAGTTTTCAGAAGCAGCTAAAAACCTGGCTGTTTCCATCTTCATTTTAATTGGTAAGATTTAGCTTGACTGTCCTGTGCTTATGAGAAGGCTAGCGCTGGGAAACCTTTTTGGTAGCCATTTGCTTTATAAGTCAAAATAACACAACATAACATAACATTTAAATTGTGAAGTACTGTTCAGATGCAAGATCTAATTGTAGGCAATGTCAGTAATATGCATATCTTCATGCAACAATTCCTTTGGCAAGAACTGTTTTTAGGTCTCGCCTAGGCAGCGCATGCACTGTCTCTCTGAGACATCAAGTAAGCTAAGTGTTGGGTGAAACTCCGCCCATGGCCGGGAAAATTGCCCTGCGGCTTGCCATTAGTTTAACTGTGGCATTGCTCTTCTTAGCAGCCTTTTTATTGGCTGTTGGTTTGATACGTACATCCGTTTATTCTGGAAGTAGCAACGCCTAACTACAGTTAAGTTCCGCTGCAGGGCTGCATCTTTTAATGTATGGACTACTTTTTTTTTTTTTGTTGCTATTTTGCTATAGCACATGGTTCGCTGGAAGCATACGTTTAATGTGCATGACTGCTTTGTCTCTCCCCACCCCAAGATGCTCGCAAGCCAGCCTCGTGTTTCATGGAAGGCTTAAGCAGGCTCACGGTTAGGCTGCAGGCTGCTGTATTCATACACCTCATAAGAGGCTGCAAGGGAGAAATGCCGCGTAACATGCCGGCCGCTGCAGCAGGCCCGGGCCATATTTTCTTTAATCAACACGGCGCCCACCACGCTTCTTTTTCATCAGCACAGCTCCTATTTTGTCTGCTGTACCTTTCCTTAATGTGCACAGCCGCTTTGTCTCTTCCCACCCCGAGATGCTCGCAAGCCAGCCTCGTGTTTCATGGAAGGCTTAAGCGGGCTCACGGTTAAGCTACAGGCTGCTGCACTTAATACACCTCATACAAATCTGCAGGGGAGAAATGCTGTGTAACATGCCTTCTGCTTCAGCAGGCTCGTGCCGTATTTTCTTTAATCAACACGGCGCCCACCATGCTTCTTTTTCATCAGCACAGCTCCTGTTTTGTCTGCTGTAACATTCCTTCTGCAGCAGGCAACAGTCTCAAATGTCCTACTGTTTTTATTAACAATCTTCCTCTTGGTTGCCGATTATGTTAAAAAGAGGCCACCAAAGAATTTCTCCCCTGGACCTTTCTCCTGGCCTTTTATTGGATCTTTGCCGAGCGATGACGTAATGGGCAAGGTGAAGCTGTGAAAACTCAAAAGAAGAACACTTTTAGTGATCAGTTTGTGAAGTGTTTGAATGTCCTCGTTGTGTTAATTTAAATTATGGAACTTGTAGTGTTTCCTTTTAAAGGCTAAAGTGATATGAAAATTAAAAAATCAATGATGTGACTGCATGGTCTGCTCGCGTGAGTCGGGGTAATTCGAGATGTCTGGAGGTATGCTGTTGTGTAAATACCGGAGAATACTAATGGCGCTTTGATAATGCAAAAGTTTATTTTAAAGCCCCCCTTACAGGAACTTTGTGGACTGGCAGCCGTGATAATGATCAGGCTCGTAATTTCAGGAAGGTGTTAGGGGTTTGACACGCCCCAAATAAATGCATTCTTGGCTTTTTGGTTAGGGCTGGGGCGCTGAGTAAGGTCTGCTTTGAGTGTTGCTCTTTATCGTTCGTGGGTCAAGAATAAAAGCCAAAATCGTGACCTTTCGTGTAAAACAGGAGAGAGACAGACAGAGATAAACAAAACATTTGAAGACTGAATTTCCAAATGAAATGTGATAACCTCTATCAATACAGGCTACCCAGCTTGTCCAAGTTGTGTGTTCCTATGAAAACATATTTTCCTAGGTCTCTTTTTTATTTATTATCAGATATGAGAGCACTTTTAATACAAGCAATTGCAATGCAATAGGTCTCACTTTTACGCAAGTGAGATTAAGCTATTGGCATTGTAAATGACAATGCCTTTTTTTTATTTTTAAAAACCTAAACATAAATAAAAGGCATTGTGATTTACAATGCCAATAGCTCAAAATAGTGTAAATGTGAGACCTATTGCATTGCACATGCTTTTTATTGTTGCATCCACTTAATTTGAATCTTTTTTATAACCATGAGTTGGAGATCTAAGCATCAGAATTTATGCACACCCAATATATAGTGGGCTACTCTTGGTGAATGGTCCAGTTGTGTAGTACTCACCTATGGCCCTTCTTTAATGTTATTTTTTTTTTAATTCTTTTAAAGCATGATAACATTTGTTAAATTATAGGACTTATTATCCATGTTCTTGTCTAACCGGGGTTGAAGCAAACAGTGGAAAATGATTAAGTCGGAGGTGTTTGTGTAGGGGCAAACGAATTAAGAAAAGAGACACAGTGATCTGAGAAGTTTCTACCTTAGCCCAAGAGGTGTTTTGAATGGCTCTCTGGTAGATGTAATTGTGAAATCATAGGGAATATAAGGTCTGGCTATCTGGAGTCCAGTCAAAATGAAACTGTGCAAAGTCTGTCATTTTTAGGTCTCGCTGGCGTGGCAGCGCGAAGCGCTGCCGCCAACGAGACTTATAGTCGCCTTGCTCTCTCCCAAGGAAGACAGAGCTGTGTACGAGCCGATCCAGACCTGGGCACGAGCCGACTCAGATCTGTGAACGCCAACGTGCACGCTCAAGGCATCACGCTCCTGCCCTCCTGCGTCTCTTCCGAGGCGCGCTCCAGGCCGACTTGCGGTGTGCGTGCTCCAGCGTTTCTGTGTCCGGAGGTAGACGGCATGTGGTAAGTGAGGGCCGGGGGGATTTGTTTGCTTTATTATTGCCTTCCGTACATTGCAGTTTGATTTCATTTGGCCGTCCTGGTGCTTTTAATTTTTTTCTATAGTTGCATTCCGCCTGTCGTTGTTTGTTTTCATTTGGATGTCCTGCAGCTTTTCATTTGCTTTCATTAGCGTTATCTTTCTTTGGCTCTGTATGGGGAAAAGGGGGTGCAATAGGACAGTTCAGTTGGTAGTTTCACTGTGCAAGCATGACTTCCAGGGCACCTCATACACCCCCCTGACTGCCGGCATCCCTGTGCACACCAGAGACCACCTCACTCGCATCCTCGCAGCCACGCCCACAAGCCGCCTCTGCATCTCACACTCTCCCTTGTTTTACTTTCACTGGTCTGCTGTGCTCTGAGCTCCATTATATTTCTTTAGCCCTAGTCACCATGCAAGAATGTCTCACAGGGAAGCCTGTGCACCCCCCTGTCCTGACTGCCTGGCTGCTGGCATTCCTTTGCGCACCACACACTACCTCACTGGCAACCTCGCAGCCACGCCGACAAATCCCCTCTGCACCTCAACCTCTCCCTAGTTTTTTCTTTCACTGGCTTGCTCCGCTTTGGTATATTAATCGTGCCCTAGTCACTGTGTGAGGGTGACTCCCATGGAACCCTGTACAATCCCCCTGTCTTAACTGCCCGGCTGCCGGCATTCCTGTGTGCAACACACATCACCTCACTGGCAACCTTGCAGCCATGCAGACAATCCCCCTCTGCACCTCACACTCTCCCTAGTTTTTACTTTCACTGGCTTGCTCCACTCCGAGCTCCATTATATCATTATTGGCCCAGTGCAGCACCGTTTCCACTACAGCCACGCAGGGCTCTAGTTTTATTCATAATGTTCTTAATGGTTAAACAGGCAGCATCTGTGCCACCTCAATCACAACAGCACCAATAAATATTATTAGCAGGTCCTCTCATTTATCCTTATGGAGGCGGAAGGTGATCAAGTGTCTTACACGTATTTGTTCGACTGCTTAAAAGCAGATGTTTCATCCAAACCGCAAAAAGAGAAAAGCTTGTAGTACACAACCACCGAAAGATCTATTGTGCATACATGCATTCCTAATACATGCATCTTCATTCTTCATCACCCTGGCAGCTTTCAAAGCTGGCAAACTATCTGTATTTTAACTACCACTGACGTTTAACAGAACATCTGCCATTAGCCCGTTGTCTCTCCTGTGGAAAACAAGTAACTGAATTTGGTTATTTGGTAGCTACAAAATGTTCCTCCCACACACTTTCCGTTCTCTCCTGGTCTTGCCTGAGCACTCCTCGCGAGTTCCAATATGGTGTTTCCTAAAACCGCCAAACCTGCAGCCCCGGAAGATAAATAGGGGTTGGAGCAGGCTGCTGGTGCAGTTGTTGCAAAGAGTTGGGTTCAGGAGCCCTCAGCAAAGCAGTGACCCTCATTCCTCAGCAGAGAGGAGGGTACACACAGTTTTGTGCTTTGGAATGACAGTGTGGGCACTACAGACAAATGCAAATCTAGAGCCTGAGGACCGACAGTCGGGTCAAGTGCACTGTAATTTATCAGCATGTGACTGTTATTGTGTTGCGTTTGCTCTGTCTTAGGTGCTAGCTGTGCCTTTGGTTGTCTGCAGGAAGGTTGCCCGGCTAATAGTAGTGAGCATTGCTGCTGTCGGGAAGGGATCAGTTGTGGTTGCAGTTCCAGTGTATGTATACTCTGGCTGCTATCTGAACACTGTGTCTGCATAATATGAGTGCAAAACTGTGTTGTTGTGATGCCCTGTAGTGCTAAGTGTGCACACTAACTGCAGTGCTAGCTTTGTTTGAGCTGTAGAGTTTCGTAGCACATGCACATGCAGACCACAGCTTTTATAATAAACAGAACATTTATTTAACATCTATTCATAACACTTCTGAAAATAAGATCACCCTTGTTCTCTACATGCTGGTTCTCCTCCTTCCTCTTTATCTTTCCCACCACTATCTCTACCTCAGTCTACCTCATTTCATTACCTTGTTAGGTCTCGCGACCTGTCAATGCGCATGCACATTGAGCGGAGCGAGACTATAGGGGCTTAAACAGACTTTAACTAACTGGCGATTTGATGCTGTGCCCGTGCGCTTTTAGGTCAATGCGCAAGCGCATTGACCTCAAATGCGCGTGCACAGCATCAAATCGCCAGCCATCTGTTCCCCAGCAGCTCTTCCCGCTCCGCCGCACAAGCTTCGCCCAGCGTGCGCTCTGCCTGAGCCGCACTCCTCCCACACCTTTGAAGTGAAGCTTAGCTTCACTTCAAAGGCCCCTCCTGCTTCACACTATTCACTCTTCCTCATCGCCGCTCTCCCCGCTCTGCCCCCGTGTCGCATTTCTCCTCCCCCCTCCCCACAGCAATGCCCTCCGTCTTGTTTTTCACTGTCTCTCTCGCTTTTCTCGCTCTCTGCCTCCTATTTCTCTTCTTTTCTGTCATCGTCATCTTTCTTTCTATCTCCATTTCCTCCTTTCTCTCATTGTTTTCTTTTTAGTTTCCAGCGTCTCCTTTTGGTCTCATTGTCCTCTCCCTCCCTTCTCTGACTCCCTTCTCGACCTCTTTCCTCTCCCCCTTCATTTCTTTCAATCTCCATATCTCTCTCCTCCTCACCTCCATCTCCTCTCTGTTTTAGTCATCCTCCCTCTCTTACACATACAAGCTTGTTTTACTTTGGTCAGTCACGAGCAGCCGTGGCTCGGCTTCCCTTTTCTCCTCCCTCCCAGGGCTATTTTTGTTACATCAACAGCTCTGCCCGCACCTTTCCGGCTGAGTATGCCCGCTGCTCTTCAACATAAAAGGCAGACCTCCACGAAGGCGACCCCAGACTGCCCTTAGAGGGGCCTATGCAGTTTAAACAACCACACGCCTCCTAAATGATTACACTGCAGCTTGTTCATTCTTGCCACTAGAGACACAGTTTAATGAAGGCATCTAGTGAATGACGTCACAGCTAGGCTTAAAACGTACAAGACTCCACCGAGGAATTGACATGATTTGCTCATGATTTCTGAGGGTGGCGCCTACATTGGGTTAAAAGGCTGGTTTTTTTGGTGTTTTCACTGACAGACACATTAAAGGCGCAATCTAAGTGAGTACTTCCACAGCTGGGCTGAACTATACGGTGTCCTCGAGAAGAGGTTAAATGGTGTGTCAAAGTTATGTAGTGAATTAATCTGTTCTAGAAGAGAGGCTTTGTAACGAGCCTTTGTCACCAAAGCGTTCCCGGCCAGTCCCTCTCCGAGACCCCCAAAAGTCCCCCATTTCATCTTATGAAGTGTGCAGATGCCCCGCCCCGTCACTCCCTCAGACTTTCTGCACAATCTCACGCCCCAGCTGCAGAGCGGGTCCGCTGCGCTTTTCTTTCCAGATCTTTTATTATATTTCAGCTTTAGTTCACCAGCAGCAACGCAGATGTTGAATATTTACTGTCTGTACCAATGTCACTGTATCACTGGCACTTCTCAGGAGCAAGCAGGTCCTCTAAATAGTGAGTACCTGCACTGCTATAGTTCAGTTTCAAGCACTGGGTGGGTGAATAAATGAATTAAAAAATCATCCAACCTAGAAGACACGTTCAAAAGAATGAATGAATGTCTTTCGATATGTTTATCCTGCAGGTATCCTTTAATGAACACCTTTGAAAGCATTAGCAAACAGCTTTAATAAGATACGATATTTAGCTACGAGGAGCTCCCTGCTGGTGGTCTTCACCTCATTGGTCATTGCTTAGGATTCGTTGGTCTTTCAATAAACAAGCATTAAAAATGCAACAGGTTTCACCTTTCATTAAGTTAACACCATTTGCTTTACTATACAATACCATTAGCAAAACAAATGGCTTTAACTTAATCAAAGGCGAGACCTATTGCATTTTCAATGCTTGTTTATGTATTTCCTTTGACTAGCAAGATTTGCGGTGCTGCTGTTTAATTACCTTTTTATTAAGACTAAGTCATATGGTCTTGTAATATACTGATGTTAAAGATTTGGGGCAGTATAACCTGAAGTGAGCAATGCAAGCGCTAAGTTAAAGACCGTAGGCCGTATCACTTAAAGTGAGCAATCAAACATTGCCACCTCCAGAATCCTGCTTTCATAATGCAGTGTTACAAGGTGTTTTGAGCAAGCACTGCCTTAGTTTACCACCAAGGACATGAAATAGCGCCAGTCAATACAAAATATTTTGTCTCCAGCACCATAATCTTTGTAGCTTGCAGACTTAGTAATAACACGTATCTTTTAAAATGAAACTTAAAAATATAACAACAAGTTTAAGAGTGACAGATACGTTTTACCCTGCTTAAGATGTCACACCGTTGAGAGTAACGAAGACTGGTGTGTGTGTTAAACCAAACCGGTTCTATGTTATGGTAATAAACACATGGTGGAACATTCATTGTATTGTCCATTAAACAAAACTCCACAAGATTCAACAGCACACAACATCGCCAAAGGAGCTTTTCTCTAGGATTTTCCTCATAGAAACAATACATAATGAGAATGTGCTGGCATGCACATGTTCACTAAGTAATATTTATTCTTGGGTGTGTTTACAGTGAGACCATTTTTAAGTGCTGGTGCTGAGCACGGTCTCAAATTAAGCGCTGCACTTTTCTAATTGTTTAATGTGCAAACCACAGCAATGCCTGACTCACAGTAGAGCCTTTATTTACTAAACTATCCTTATGTAGATACATCAAACCTTTCCCGTCGGAGGCTAATCATTGCTAGAGCAATTTTACTTTCCTTAATACAGGATACGCACATTTGCTACGAACTGATTAAGCATCAGTTGAGAATTTAGTGACATGGTGCTTTTGCAAAGATATAGAGTGTGAGAAAGAAAGAGAGCGAGTAGGTGTTTGTGTGTGTGAAGCAATAAGAATAAAAAAAAGGTGCTAGGTAAGGCAAGGTAACATGTACATTCCCTCACTCACTCACACGTGATTTTATTCCCCCATGTATCCATCAGTCCTTCATCTAAACTCATGCATCTATCCATCCATACCACAACCATGTATTTATTCATCCATTAACCCAAACTCACGCATTCACTCATTTATCCACTGTACCCGCACCGATAACTCGAGTCCTCTGTCTGCCTATTCACCCACAACCGCTGTTACAGGGTTAGCCAAGAATGTGTAGTAGTCGTTTTCACATTGGCGATTATATAGCTAGCCCCTTCCATCTGTATTTTGAGAGCGAAAGAAAAGGAAGAAGGAATGTCTAATAATGTGTGCAATAATGTGTGCAAAACACAATGGTAAATCTAAAACATTCAACAGATACCCTTCTGCAAGCAAATTAATTGAATTCGTGTTTGGCCTGGGCAATGCAGCGAATAACAATTGTGCAGATGGTGCATTGCTTAAAAGTGAAAGTGCTGTTAACTGTGCCATATCATACAAACATTCATTCAAGGGTGTTCCCCATTTGAAGAAGAATTCAAGGGTGTCCCCCATTTGACGAAGGCTCAAGTTCAATATACTTATTGTTTCTTATTCAAACAGCTTCTCGTAGAACAGCCTTTTCTGATATTGTCGATGTTTCAACCCAAACATTGAATTACAAAGGTCTCCTCTGGACAAAAAGCCGTCTGTCACAGAACCTTGTCCATGTATTCAGACACATACAGGGCTGTCTCAGTGTACCTACTCTGCACCGTTGCTATTTGTATGTTACACCCTAGTTCCGAATTTAGGCATAAAGGGTTTGTTTGTGTGCTATATACTATCACCCACTCAGTCACACATTCACCAGACACTGTCCTGTCATTGACACACTTACTCACACCCCTCCACTCACACTTTCATTTTGCAATCCACACATAATCACCCATCCATCCTCCCAACTATAGCCTTGCCGTTAATCATCCACATTCCCCCGTACCCATTAATTCCGCTATCCACCCCTTAAGCCACATGTTTGCATTACTTCATTCATTTAAATGCATGTCTGCTTTTTTCTTGCCGCTATCCATTAGTCTGTCAGTCTGGTTTATCTATCCATCCATTCACACAACCATCCATCTATTCACACACAGAGGCACATACACCCAAACACACACACATGTATTCACCCACATCTGTTCATTCATTCATACAACCATACTATCAACCATCCAGTCAGGCATCCATCCATTCATACGAATGCATACTCACCCGTCCATAAACATCTTTTATTTATACATTTATCCTTTCACACTCTAACGGTCATTCATCCATCTGTGGGTTGGCCTTTATACTTTTTGTATGAGACTTACTCATGCCTGTAAGTGTGTCTTATTGTTTTTGGATTATAGCTTGTGAGTCTCTAGATATCCACGTGTACAAGTAGACCTTATGCTGTTCTTTTACATACAGGAATTCCAGTTATTTTGGACTTTGTGAATGGATATGTGATGAATATTTCTACACTCGCGTGCCTCCAATATCCGAACTTGCCACAACCATGACATAGGAACTTCTTCTTCATTTCCTCTAGATTACTTCCTCGACCTCTCCCTTGTGGCATCAAATTTGGTGCAGGATTCACCACCACACCTGCCTTTCCAGTTGCAGTCTGACCATTTCTCTAAAATGCTCCTGAAAAATATGTACCGATACTTATATAACCTCCTTTCTTTGCTGCTTTCATCTGGGCTAACATTAATTTCTCTTTCAACTTTTTGTGACGCGGATCAATGTCATCTCCATAGTATTTTGCATAACGAAGTATCTCATCTATTGACTTACTCTGCCAATAAATCAAATGTTGCTGAATCATGGCACTTATTTCTGGTCTCAAACCGTACACAAATTGATATACAAAATGTCCCATATCTGTCTCAGAGACATTCTCAATCCCACTATACTGTTTTAACTCCTTCAGTTCTTGAGTAGTTTTATCTATTTTCACCAAATCTGTCTCTTGCAGCAACATTTTCCCCTTCAAATAAGTAATGACCTGATTATATTTTTTAATGACTTCATCTGACGGTGCTCCTGTTTTCGGAACGCTCGATATTCTTCTTTTGGCCAGTCTACAGCAATCTTGCATTTGACCCATAAATCGGTCGGAACTACAATATCAAACAAAACATCTACATCTTTCCACAAAACTTTCAAAACCTTACCTAACCTTTCCACTTGCTTGTACCACTCTACAGGTTTTTCTCTCAACCTGGGAAAATCATTTGTAAATGACAATATATCCTGTCTAGACCATGGTACATGAACAAACCCTCCCCCTGGTACTACTCTCATAGGATATAACGTTGCATTTGCTTCTCCCTTTTCCACCTCCCTCACAGGGCATAGAGGTAAAGGTAATGTTGAATCCTTCTTTTTAGCCCATCTACCTTCCCATCTATCCACTTCACCCCATCTCCTTAGAGTGTTAATCAACTCTTTAATCTGTAATCATTTTCCTGAAATATTTACATTGTCTAAATCCTTGTCACTAAAACCCAATTGATATGTCTTTTGTAAAGCTTGGGACTTTTCTATGTCAACTCCATATCTTTGTGCAATCTCAGCAAATCTCTTGTGTGTGTTTTTCACTTTCCGGGTAATATCCTTACACATAAAAAGTAGTTCTTCATCCCGATATTTGGCTAATCTTTCATGATTTATCGTTCCTAAAATAATTTCTTCTATTTTCACTTATAATTTGCTCACATCTATGCCCAAATCTTGAAAGCAATTACTCTGTATGCTACAACCGGGTGCAATTTCCCTTATCTATTCATCAAGTTCTTCTGGGGAGGGTCCTAGGGATGTATCCTCTCCTGATCTCTGTAATCCCCCAACAGTTCCACCCATCTTTGACCGTCCCAATGACAGTGACAACAGTCTTTCCTTCTGTAACATCCTGCTCGAATCCATTTGTGAACCTTGTTTTGGTGTTTCAAACAACCTGTCTGAAAGTTGAACTAATGGATCGACCGCTCCTTCCGTATTTACATTTCTTCTCCTATTCCCTTTCAACCCACTGTTATTATTTCCATTTCTTTCGGTCATTCCCTGATCTTGCACACTCACATTTCTCTCTCATACAGTATGAGTTTCACTCATATTTCTATTGGGGACTGCTATAGCATGAACTTGTGAAACTCCTTGTCCATCATTATATAACGGAACAATGGGTCCTATAGTCACTGGAACAGATATGGCTGATTTAGCATTATTATTATTCCTGTTAACCCTTCTCTATCTTGGGTCTGATCCTGATTCCAAGATATCTTCTTTTGAGCCTGATCTAAATTTACATGGGGTGTATTTGGATGTAATCCTACAAAGTGACTTTGTTGTGAGTAAGTACTCAGACTAGTAGAAGTTGTAGGTTTATTTCACACAGGTGCCGCGCAGCGACCAGCAGGGGGGAACATCACAGAGCAACTGACTAGAAAGCGTGAGTCTCGCAAAACATTTTAATAAAGAACTTCCAGCTATCTGGCATGAGAAGGCTCATGCTTACACTTTGTAGAAATAAGACCACTACATTATCCTCCTCCTCATACAAAATAAAAATAAACAATAATACATTAAGATCAACAAAAACCAAAAGTATATATAATATATAAATCTAACAAAATCTGGCAGGAACAGAATGCTGTCTATTGCTCCTACGCAAGACAGTAGAGGAATGACCTGGAGAAGACACTTCATTTTCATTTGGGGATTCGTTTTGCAATATCCTACCACATGAATTTCTTACAATTCTTGATACATTCCAGCACTGTTTGTTTTCCATTCTAACAGCGTTTCCCTGAATTTGTCTATGACCATCGGATTTGAGAATTTCGAACAACCTTTCTTTTTATACATTGGAAACTTTACACGTACTATGTCCCCAACAGAAAAAGTATGTGAAATTGCTCTTTTTCTCAAATCAAAATAAGCTCTTTGCTTAGATTGTGCCAAGAAACATTCTCTCTAACAGTGTCATCTAAACCAGTGAGACAGTCCATCTTCACCCATTCGGACATCTAACCAGGACAAATTTTGGAACAAGGTTTCCTCCCATGCAAAAGTTCATAAGAAGAAACTTTGGTAGACGAGTGGGGTGTGGTGCGATAGAACCACAGCATGGATCTTACAACATTTTGCACATTACATTTTCCTGCCAAAGCCCACTGCAGACAATTGTTGAGAACACAATTCATTCGTTCAACTAATCCATTCATTTGTGGATGATAAAGTGAACTTTTACAATGAATAATACCACCTTCCTGCAAAAATTGTTGAAATTCCTGGCTTACAAACTGTACACCATTGTCACTGACAATGGTTGAAGGAAACCCTTCATGTAAAAAAATATCTTTAAGAAAATCAATTACATTTCTCAAATTATGTTCACCAATGGAACGTACCTCAGGCTGTTTAGAATAATAATCTATTGCCACTACAGCAAACCTTGAGGAAGCTGGAAGAACATTAAACGGTACGACAAGATCAATACCAATTTTCTGCCATGGTGCATCAGGTAATTCTACCGGTTCTAATGGTGGAGTTCTGACATTAAAACTTTTTTCTGCACCAGAACATACCACACAATCACCCACATATGAATCCACATCTTTTTCCATTTGGGGCCACCAAAAATACTTCGTAGCCTCCTCTTAGTAAGTGTTTTTCCCAAATGTCCCTCATGTGCTCCCTTCACCAAACATAGCTTCAACACATCAGGGGAAATAAGTCTGTCATTACATATCAACAACCCATCTTCTACAGAGAGTTCTACAAAAACCTTCACATAGGTCTGTAACGCTAATGAAACATTTTTTTCTTTAGGCCATCCTTCTTTAACGTGCTTAACAACACACAAGAGTAAATTTTCCTTAGCAAGTTCATCCCTCCATTCCTTCTCACTAATAGCATACGTGTCATCAAGTACTAAACTAGCAATAACACATTCATCCTCATCTTCCAAGTCCAACTCACATTCATCTTCAACAGGAAACCTTGAAAAGTAATCAGCTTTCCAATTTTTACTACCTGGGATATATGATATTTCAAAATCATATTGTAGTAGTTTTGTAGAGAAACGAGCTATTCTCGGAGTTTGTTCTTTCAATTTTTGACCTGATATGATAGAGACAAGGGGACTGTGATCTGTACGAAGCTGGAAATGTCTTCCCTAAACATACGCATTGAATTTCCTTACAGCCCACCAACAGACCAAAAGTTCTCTTTCAATGATGGCAGAATTTAGTTTAGTACCAGACAAAACTCTTGAGGCGAATCATAATGTTTTTCTACCCCATTAACAGATTGGGTGAGGACAGCACCTAAACCCAAGCCACTGGCATCAACAGTGATAGTGCACATGACACTTGGATCAAAGGGTTTAAGAACTTTTGGACAGACAGACCAACTGTGTTTTAATCCACTCAAAAGCCTTTTGAGTATTAGAATCCCAAAGAAAAGGAAAAATGTTCTTAAGCATGTTGGTAAGAGGTTGAGCCATTGAAGCGTAATCTGGTACAAATCGAGAATAAAACTCACAAAGTCCTATGAATGACTTAAGCCCATTCTTGTCTAAGGGAGCCGGACTATCAACAATGGCCTTGATGAGTGCAGGTCTAGGTTCAATGCCTTGTTCAGACAACACATGGCCTGAAATATTCAATTCTTTTGACTTTGAACACACACTTTTCTTGTTTCAAAACCACACCACTGTCCTGCATAACTTCAAGCACATGAAAAAGAGCTTCATCTTGTGAATCATTTGAATCACCATGTATTAACACATCGTCTTGGAAGACAACTACTCCTTTGATACCCTTGAGCATACCCGACATAATCCTCCGAAAGACAGCTGCCACAGAGGCCAACCCGAATGGCATACGGCAATATTGATAAGATCCAAAAGGTGATACAAATGCTGTGAGATGTCTAGAAAAGAGATCAAGTACCACCTGGTGGTACATCAACGCCAAATCTAGCTTGGAGAACCACTTAGAACCACAAATCAAACTTAACATGTCAGCGATCTTTAGAAGGGGATGAGAATCCACCCATATGTTTTTGTTTAAGCTGCGTAGGTCAACACAAACACAAAGATCGCCATTTTTTCTTTGCGACAACTAAAGGGGACAACCACAATGAAGATCCTATAGGTTCTATGATCACCTTTTTAAACAAACCATTAAGTTATTTGTCCAATTGATCTCTAACACTAAACGGCACGTTCCTCAGTCTGTGTTTTACCAGAATAGTACCATCCTTTACTTTTATGACATGAGTGAAACCTTTAATCTTGCCAAGTATTTTGGTAAAAACTGAAGGATAATGCTCAGACATTCTAACAACAAAATCATCAGAACCAACTACAGAGACTTGATCCTTGGTACCTGGCCGCAGTACCATTCTAAACAAACCTTGATTATACCAACCTAATATCAACAACCCTTTGATGGCCACATACATTTTCCCATGAATTGTTATTCCTCTGACCACCAATGAATCTTCAAAGAACCCAGCTAATTCAATCCTTCTCCATTCATAAGAAACAGGGGATCTATCTGGAGGACGAGCACCCCGAACTTCAGTAAACAATTCCTGCATAATCATCGTAATTCTTGCCCCAGAATCGACTAACAAATTCACTACTTTGCCTCCAATGTTTATGTCTATGTAAGCATCAACACAACCAGAAATATCCTCCACAGTACCAGACATGTCACCCACAACAACAACCATGTCTTTTAGATCATCTTGTATTCTACGGAGGTCTACATCACTGCCTTCCATAATAGACACATTTGCAACAGGAGAAGAGGACTGTTTGACTTCAGAAAAGACACGTTTACCACTCTGACAAATTTTAGCAAAATGCCCCAATTTTCCACAGATTCTACAGACAACATTCTTTGCAGAACATGGTCGACCAGACTTAAAATGTGGAAGGCTTCCACAACGGTAGCATATGTTGTTTTGTTTGAAATTCTTGTTTTCTATACGAGCAGAATTGTTATTCTTATAATCTTTTGTGCAAACAAAAGTTACCGATTCATTTGACATAACTTTTTCATCTAGTTCTTTTACAGAGATTTTAGAAAGCTCAATACTTTTAGCTGTATGTATGGTTTCTTCAAGAGTCAGATTCCCCATTGACAACAATTTGTTGTATGTTTTTGTCCAAACATTTGCAGATATATTGGTCTCTTATCAATTGTTCATTGAAACCTTCAAATTGGCAGTCTGACTTAGCTTCCGTAAAGCAGAAATAAATGTTTCTACATCTTCACCCGGCTTTTGATCCCTTTTAAAAAACGCATGTCTAATAACAATAATACTGGGTTGGATATCAAAACGAATTTCCAATTTCTTAACAGTCTCAGTATATTCATCGAGTTCCTCTTCATTTTCAGCACGAACCAAAGCAGGTAGATGTTTAAACACTGATTTTCCCTCAAATCCTAAAGAATTGAGAAGAAGAAATTTCCTTCGCTCAGCTCTAAAACGCGATGCTCCAATGGCACCAATATAAGTCACAAAAGCATCATACCAATTCCTCCATGGTATAGGTGGATTACCTGGTGATTCCAGAACAGATGGAGGTAGAGAAACTGATTGCATATTCAGATGAGAAACAAGAATGAACAATAGACACGTAAAATTTGCAGTGATATGCAATAGAAACTTAAAACCTACTTGTTCAAATAGATCAACTCAAAGAATGTGTATCTAATGATTTATATATCATTACACATTATCAAGCTTCTCACATCTAGTTTTTCTGTAAAATGATCAAACCAACAATGAAAAATACTATTAATATCACTGTGTTATAATAAGTGTCTAATTTTAAGTGCGCGTTTTACAGTCTGACACGCAAAAGAAAAACTATAAGTGTGCGTATCACTGTTGCTCGATACGCAAAACAATAGGTGTGCGCATCACCGTATTTAAGCACTGTGTATTTAACATGTAATTTTTTTCCACACAACAGCTATAAGTGTGCGTATCACTGCTGCTTGACACGCAAAACAATAGGTGTGCGCATCACCGTATTTCACCACCGTGTAACTAACATGTAGTTTTAAGTATGCGCATTACTGTTGTCTGACACGCATAATGTTCCAATGCATATAAAGTGATAGTGTCACTTCTTTTAAAGAGTGCTCAATTGTGAAATATAAAGAATTTTCTTGAAAAGAAAATGTCAAAGGTTCAGTCTGAGCATGAAACCTTGATGCAAATAAAGTGAGCGTGTCACTTTTTTTAAAGAGGGCTCGATTGTGAAATATCAGGACTTCTCATGAAAAGATGTCAAAGGTTCAGTCTGAGCATGAAGCCTTGTCACTGTAATCCCGTTAATGTCAACCTTATGAATAATAATTCTAATACAATTAGAAGGAGCGTCTAAGTATACAATGTATATCAAGCATAATAAATTCATGCAGTCAAAAAAAAAGAAGGAATCAAAAAAATTCCATGCAAGCTTCCATCATGTTTGTATTCAGTTCATTTATTGAAGTATTTCATTCGGAATGAACAGTCTTCCTTGTTGAAGATATCTACCAATGTTAACAGTGAGTCTACACAAACAAAGTACCCAAATATACAATCTAATGGGGAAGAGTTTAACAAAAAATACTAGGCATCCTCTCATGAACCACATTTTTCCATGAATTAAATTGTTTCAGACATGACATAGCATCTTTAGAACAAGTGGCTTGATCGCTATTATTGTCAATGTCATAGTAGATAGTAGGTGGCATATATCTCCTACATGTTACTATTATACTAGGCAACTTTTCATGAATTACATCGTTTCACTATGGTTCCGATTCCCTTAAACATGATCTAATATCCTCATAGCAAATGGTTTGATTGTTATGATTGTTTTGGTTGATGTCATGTAGCTTACTCACGCATACACCATCTACAAGCGATACAGGTAGAGTGTGATATGTACCATATCGAGTGGAGTACCTTTGTTGGTCTAATCAGTGTGTGAGAGCTTGAGATAACACTTTCCCGGCAATTCTCAGCATTGTATCTGAACGAGTTCGAGCTAGGATCAAGGCTGCTCCATTGTGACGGTGATTGATCAAATATAACGTTTGAGTTATATATATATTTTTTTATTATATTTTTTTACCGTTTATTATGATTAATGTATCATCTCTGCTGATACCACCCGTTGGGGACTCGAACCTCCAACTTAGCCTGCGAACGATCATGTAAAACTACATTTCCCAACTGCAACAGCGCGTGCTACGCGCTCTGTAAACGTCATCGCGCGTTGGGCACGTTTGTACACACCCTACGCCTGACGCGGAAGCAGGCTTCGGATTTATTCCCCTCCGGTACGCCGAGTCGGTTCCTCCCCACGATTGAGCTTAGAGGGACGACCGGTGTACTGACGGAGAGGTGAGCTGTATTTTTTCACCACCAAAGAATGGTACCAGTGTGTATGTAGCCGCTGGGATTACTAATGAGTGGGTTTTTAAGTTGATAGCTCGCTAACATGCGTCAATACTCTCCGTAACGAGAGATGAACGCGACCAGGTCGTGGTGTTTCTG
The DNA here is from genome assembly GCF_964261635.1 of Lissotriton helveticus. Taxonomy (NCBI): domain Eukaryota; kingdom Metazoa; phylum Chordata; class Amphibia; order Caudata; family Salamandridae; genus Lissotriton; species Lissotriton helveticus. The sequence continues at coordinate 894,540,382 of NC_136057.1, read as the reverse complement.
ATACTGGCATGCGATTGTGGCGCCATGTGTGGCGCAGGCTGATACTGGTTTGTCTAGGAATACATATAGGTGTAGCTTACATCTATTTTGTTTGTCATTTTCTTTGTAGTGCGGTGCATCCACTACCTGAGCTCGTGCCAGGTGAGGTGGGGCTTTTCCTTCCCATCGAGTGGGTGAGTGAATTCAAATGAGCATATTTACGAATTGGTGATTTGTGACTGATTTAGACGGTCTAGTTGTCGGTCAACAACTACATATGACTGGCACAACATTATATAGTATGCATAATACTGCATGTTATAGTTGATAATTTAATGCCTTACATTGTACCCATTTATATTTTTCTTATATATACACTTTTCTTCTTATATCCAGGATGAGAAGATGATTGTACAGTAACATACACTATTCAGGTGATATGGTTTATTTTTGATCTTATTTAGCAGTAGCACTAATGGTCCTGAGGAAGCAGCAGGAGATCTCGAGACTCCATTCGACTGCAGAAACATGTCGACCTTACATCTTTAATAAGTGGTTATTTGTTATGCCACTAATTTGCACTGTTTTTATTGATTTAGGAGAGTGAGGGTGTATATTAAAATTGTTGTCCCTGATCACGACCTAATTTTAGAACCTTTTTCTTTTTTCTTTTCACAACACACTTTTTTCTATGCACTGCTATTCAGTTCTCCACTAGACACGCCTTTTTTTCACATCTACATAATTGCTGTGGTTTTTCCTGGTGCATGGTTTGTCATCAGCCAGTACAGGTTTTTTCACCTCTAACAGTAATAGCTATATGCGTCTAAGAGATCCCAGATGATGAAGGGCGGTCTCGATGGTGGACTGATGGGAACTCGTTTTTGTTAAACTCTTCCCCATTAGATTGTATATTTGGGTACTTTGTTTGTGTAGACTCACTGTTAACATAGGTTGGTGTCATTTCTGTTCAGGGGATTTAACAGGAAGGGTCTTTAAATATACCCCTGGGACCTTTTTTTGTGTGTAGTAGTTTTTGTGCAGCTTTGGTTGCAGGTCCTGTATTACTGCACCGCAATATTTAACATTAAAACGTTTGACATTGATTATAATTGCATTTCTAGTCCATATCGGTTGGGCTCGTGCCAGCTACAGGCGTCACCTTTTGCCGTGCTCATGGCCACTAATCCTGGTCTAGCTTTTGATGATGCTGAAATTGATTCTATATTGGCAGAGAATCCAAGTATATTGGACAATATACCATCTGTCCAACTGACTAGTGATGATGGCTGGGCGAAAATCCTTGTACTTAAAAAGAACCAGGCAAGGGTCTGCGTCCATGGCATTATCATGGCAGAATACCTTAGGGGTAATTGTGCTCCCAGCGGGCTAATTGTTAACAATGCCCCCCGCTTGTTCCTTGACAACAAAGATTTCTGTAGGGACTGGTATCTCATCGCGTGGAAGTGTACAAGAGATTGGCTAGTTTTGATCATCAAAACTGCCAAAAAGAAAGCTGATGAAATAATGGTCGAAATTCAGACTTTGGAAGGTCAGATCAGGACTACTTTGTCTAGTAAGTTGTTCAATAAAGGACAAGAGGAAGGAAATAAAACCAGTAAGGAATTGAGGGACTCCATTCTGGTGCAGAAACTTGAAAAATTCAAGAAAGACTTGGCCAAGTTTTCTGCAGAGACTATATATCCTTACACAGGTGATAACTACGTCCCTGCGGCTTTTAACAATAATGGCCGGACAGGAGGATCAACCTATGGCACGTCGAATTCGGATGAGACATCCACCGATTCCGATTCTTCTAACCCGGGTAGTTACAAAAGGGGTGCGAGAGGACGAGGTAACAATAGGAGGAACCAAAGAGGTTACAATCCCTATTATAGCCAACCCCCATTTCCATCATGGTGGCAACCATCACCATGGGGCCCACCAACATTTCCCCCGCCAGGTCCTTTTGGACCACAACAATCATATCCAGACTTTAATCAGCAGCCTTTTTTAGGACAGGGTTTTGGACGTCCGAGAGGCCGACGGAGAAGTCAACCACAAGGCCAAGTGCGTTGGAACCTTGCTCCAGCAACTATGGAACTGAGGGACGGCAAGAAGATCCCGCGGGAACAGGCAGGAACATCAGCCTCGTGATAAATTTGAGCAAACACGTCTTATCGCACACTGAAGAACTGGTCCTTAATAAAGGGCTGGGATATGTCAAAACTAATAAGGGTGACCCGTTTCTCGTACAAACCGAAATGGGGAAATTCTTTAGAAAAATCAGGCTCCACTATCTGTTTGCTAATAAAACTACTGCAACACAGGGAGCAGACACAAAGAATACTGGTCTCAAGAGACCCTCTACTTTCAACCCCAGTTTAGCTGGGTTACCATCTAAAGTACAGACATTTGAAGAGGCCGTGGACCATGATCTTAAACAGCTGTACCTTCAGCCTCAAAACTGCTTTGTGAATCTTTCCAAAGTGGAACAGGAGGCTGTAACGACACTGGCAAATCTGGCGTCGGTGATAATCAAACCAGCCGACAAGGGTGGGGCAATTGTACTTATGGATGTTGATACATACCGTGAAGAATGTATGCGCCAATTGAACAACATAAAGGCGTACCGCAAACTGGATTGTGACCCCACTGAGAGGCTAACCGTGGTCATTGGCCATATTGTTGAGGAGGGTCTAGCAGAAGGATGGATAACGCAAAAGGAATCCCAATACCTATGCACTGTCAATCCTAAAATGCCGTACTTTTACACGCTGCCAAAAGTACACAAAACACAACGCCCCCCACCCGGTAGACCCATCATATCGGGGATTGGTTCACTGTTGGAACCATTGTCTACATTTGTAGATGTTTTCTTGCAGCCCATTGTACGGGAGATGCCGACTTTCCTTAAGGACACTAAAGATGTCCTAAGGATTTTGCCAGACATTGAATTCAACGAAGATCTTGACCTTCTAGTATCCTTTGATGTAGAGAGTCTGTATACATCAATCCCACAAGCAGAGACACTGGAAGCTATTGAAGGCCTTTTGACTAACAGAGATCTTAATTCAATTACTCCGGTTAGTTTCATCATGACTCTGGCAACTATTGCCATGACTGAGAATTTTTTCGAGTATGAGGAATCAATCTACTTGCAAGTTAGCGGGACGAGCATGGGAAGCGTTTTTGCTCCTAGTCTCGCTAACTTGTATGTCCATACCTTCGAACAAACACACGTACTCGCAGACACTAATCCCCATCTACAGTGTCTGCGAGTATGGAAAAGATATATCGATGACATTTTTGTCGTATGGCGGGGAACGGTAGACGATCTTCGTCTCTTCCATACTTGGTTGAATGAAAGGAATCAATTCCTCAAATTCACCATTGAGTTTCATAAACATCAATTATCTTTTCTGGACTTGTTAATTTCTGCATCAGGAGGGGGCCTACATTCCGAGTTATATCGGAAACCAATGGCAAGGAATTCCTTGCTTAACTATGAGAGTTTCCATCCCAAAGCACTAAGGGATAATTTACCATTTGGGCAATTCCTCCGTATTCAGAGGAATTGTTCCACTAAAATAGCGTTTCGAGAACACTCTCAAGCCCTTGAAAGAAATTTACAGGATAAGAAATACCCCAAACACCTCATCAAACATGCAAAGAAACGGGCTGCTAATAACAACAGGGAAAGTCTGTTGGAACTACCACCCCCAAAAATAAAACAAGAGAGGATTACTTGTGTGAATACATATAGCACACTCTCTAATAAAATCAAAAAAATTGTCACCAAACACTGGAAGATCCTCAATACGGGCACTGATTCAATACTTCCCCCTCTGTTTGCCTTCAAGAGAGGCCGCAATTTGAGAGACCAGTTGGTCCATACGAGACCAAAAACCTCGATTCCCCGGGCGGTTGGTACTCTATGGGACTTACCCGCGGTTACTGGACACCATCCCTGCGGTAGCTGCGCGGCGTGTCCCCAAACTACTAAAACACTCACTATAGACATAGGTACCAACAGACCATGGCAACTTAGACGGTTCACCAATTGTAACAGCTCAAACCTAATCTACCTGATAACATGCCCCTGCAAATTGAACTACGTGGGGATGACCACCAGAAAAATTAAAACAAGAATTTCTGAGCACAAAAGTTCAATTCGTTGTGGTAAACAAGCTACGAAATTGACGAATCACTTTTTACAAGTGGGTCACCAGCCCTCAGATATTTCTTGGACTGTATTGGATCAACCATGGATTCCTCCTTCTGTAATTGACATCTCCAAATTTCTGTTCAAATGTGAACAAAAATGGGTTTACAGACTTCAGAGTGATGAATGTGGGTTAAACGATGAAATTCCTTGGATGTCGTTGTAAATACTAGGCATCCTCTCATGAACCACATTTTTCCATGAATTAAATTGTTTCAGACATGACATAGCATCTTTAGAACAACTGGCTTGATCGCTATTATTGTCAATGTCATAGTAGATAGTAGGTGGCATATATCTCCTACATGTTACTATTATACTAGGCAACTTTTCATGAATTACATCGTTTCACTATGGTTCCGATTCCCTTAAACATGATCTAATATCCTCATAGCAAATGGTTTGATTGTTATGATTGTTTTGGTTGATGTCATGTAGCTTACTCACGCATACACCATCTACAAGCGATACAGGTAGAGTGTGATATGTACCATATCGAGTGGAGTACCTTTGTTGGTCTAATCAGTGTGTGAGAGCTTGAGATAACACTTTCCCGGCAATTCTCAGCATTGTATCTGAACGAGTTCGAGCTAGGATCAAGGCTGCTCCATTGTGACGGTGATTGATCAAATATAACGTTTGAGTTATATATATATTTTTTTATTATATTTTTTTACCGTTTATTATGATTAATGTATCATCTCTGCTGATACCACCCGTTGGGGACTCGAACCTCCAACTTAACCTGCGAACGATCATGTAAAACTACATTTCCCAACTGCAACAGCGCGTGCTACGCGCTCTGTAAACGTCATCGCGCGTTGGGCACGTTTGTACACACCCTACGCCTGACGCGGAAGCAGGCTTTGGATTTATTCTCCTCCGGTACACCGAGTCGGTTCCTCCCCACGATTGAGCTTAGAGGGACGACCGGTGTACCGACGGAGAGGTGAGCTGTATTTTTTCACCACCAAAGAATGGTACCAGTGTGTATGTAGCCGCTGGGATTACTAATGAGTGGGTTTTTAAGTTGATAGCTCGCTAACATGCGTCAATACTCTCCGTAACGAGAGATGAACGCGACCAGGTCGTGGTGTTTCTGATACTGGCATGCGATTGTGGCGCCATGTGTGGCGCAGGCTGATACTGGTTTGTCTAGGAATACATATAGGTGTAGCTTACATCTATTTTGTTTGTCATTTTCTTTGTAGTGCGGTGCATCCACTACCTGAGCTCGTGCCAGGTGAGGTGGGGCTTTTCCTTCCCATCGAGTGGGTGAGTGAATTCAAATGAGCATATTTACGAATTGGTGATTTGTGACTGATTTAGACGGTCTAGTTGTCGGTCAACAACTACATATGACTGGCACAACATTATATAGTATGCATAATACTGCATGTTATAGTTGATAATTTAATGCCTTACATTGTACCCATTTATATTTTTCTCATATATACACTTTTCTTCTTATATCCAGGATGAGAAGATGATTGTACAGTAACATACACTATTCAGGTGATATGGTTTATTTTTGATCTTATTTAGCAGTAGCACTAATGGTCCTGAGGAAGCAGCAGGAGATCTCGAGACTCCATTTGACTGCAGAAACATGTCGACCTTACATCTTTAATAAGTGGTTATTTGTTATGCCACTAATTTGCACTGTTTTTATTGATTTAGGAGTGTGAGGGTGTATATTAAAATTGTTGTCCCTGATCACGACCTAATTTTAGAACCTTTTTCTTTTTTCTTTTCACAACACACTTTTTTCTATGCACTGCTATTCAGTTCTCCACTAGACACGCCTTTTTTTCACATCTACATAATTGCTGTGGTTTTTCCTGGTGCATGGTTTGTCATCAGCCAGTACAGGTTTTTTCACCTCTAAAAGCAATAGCTATATGCGTCTAAGAGATCCCAGATGATGAAGGGCGGTCTCGATGGTGGACTGATGGGAACTCGTTTTTGTTAAACTCTTCCCCATTAGATTGTATATTTGGGTACTTTGTTTGTGTAGACTCACTGTTAACATAGGTTGGTGTCATTTCTGTTCAGGGGATTTAACAGGAAGGGTCTTTAAATACACCCCTGGGACCTTTTTCTTGTGTGTAGAAGATATCTACCATGCAAATGTTCAAATTATTATTAGTAGTAGTATAAGGCTTTATTCGATAAAAAACATATCTTAAAAGCATCACATTTAAAAATACATTTACAGGTTTAAAAAAGGATTTGATGATCTAATTACACCAAATTTAAAATCGAAGACAAAAATAAGATACATCAAACAAAAAAGCAAAATCACAATTTACAGATAAAGATCGCCATTTAAACATTTACTTTAAGATCTCAAATTAAACACTTTCTTTAAGCCTTTTTGTTCTAATGGACCAGGCCCATGATAAAAACTTTGAGAGTCCACATACATATAATAACCGGGTGTCAGACATCAGGATACGCAATGCCACATTATGATGCCTAGTGCCCAACAGACGACATATTGGTTTGAGTCAGCATTTCCTTGGTGACGCATATGCCCGACAGGCGAACAGGATATGGGCAACAGATTCTGTTCTTGTCTTACATGTAGAGCAAAATGGTGTTGTTTGGAGCAGTGCCTTCCAGCGGGTAGTTAAATCGCGCACTGAAAGAGCCCCGACCCTGAATCTAAAATACAAAGCCATATCAACAGATTTCCATACAATGTCGAGGTAAGGTTCCCGGAATGCCACATCCTTAAACCTTAAAAAGTCTTACGTTAATCTGCCAAGGGTTGGGTCAGTGTGGTTTTTGGTTGCGACCCAGCTCCAATAGAGGCTCTTCAATGTTTCCTTCGGGGGCAAAGACCTGCTTGCCCAGGCTTCATTAAGGCCCAATTCACCAAGTAGGAATTTTACATCTTTGAGCCATTTAATTTTATGCCATCCCGTCATTCAAATTATTGTACAAGCATCTATTGCACAGCCAACAATTCTTCCACAGCCTACGCGTTTCGTCCCATCCGGGACATCATCAGGGTCTATTTACACTCCATGTGATGCTTGGTAATCCCTTCTCAATCTCATTTTCATCCAGCCAGTCAAGGATGCCTCGCCTTAAGGTTAACAGTTTTATTCCTTTATCTTTGCTCTGGATAGCTTCCACTTATTACAAATGATGTTCCTTGTTTCTTAATAATATAATTGAAGGATTCCTCCCCATTAAATGTCTTCTGTTTCTCAACAAATCCAAAGTCAGTCTTCCTCCATCCTAATGTAACTGTCGCTGTTTTTGCCTTAATGTTCACTCCTGTGAGATGTAATTTGTTCTACATCCACAAAGACCTACTAAGTCCCACTTCTCCATTTCTTTATTCATCCATGCACAAAATAGCCTGCAGTAGTAGCGTTATAATTTCAAAAATGTGTGTTCCATGTCCAAGGTAGACAAACATGATGGAAACTTGCTTGGAACTTTTTTGATTCCTTTTTTTTTGACTGCATGCATTTATTATGCTTGATATACATTGTATACTTAGACGCTCCTTCTAATTGTATTTGAATTTTTGTCTTAGTGGCTTTGGCGGTGGGCCACCAGAGGTGGAGCGCCAGGGAAGTGATTTATGATTCTAATTGTTGACACTACTGGTTATTTCTCGCTGTGCACACGAGTGTTATACCCTCACCTTGCCATTATTTGAAACCTTATGAATAATAAGTACACGTGTCACTGTTAACTTTTAGCACGGACCAGAACTCGCAACTTCGAGTGTTACTCTGACTCACATTGGAGAATTAGATTATTGTTTAATTCAACGTGTGTCACTAAAGTTAAAATTGTTAAAAAACGTTTGCTCGAAACTGCGTGGCCAAACACTCTTTCCAACCATAAAATGGCCGACACAGCGTACGCAAGACTTCGCAGTATGTGTCCTACAATACGTCTCTAATCAAAATGGCGGATACGTCAGATGCGCAATGAAACTGACATGCGTTTCACCTTTTTGTCAGTGACGTCAGCTGTGAAGTGTAACTGACAAATTATGATTTTCCAGTTCCTGCCGGAGCCGCTTACAGCATCGTCTCCCCGAATGTCAAATTGAAATACCTTCCCAACTCGACGAGTAAAACTGGAATTGCTTCACCTCGTCTCCGTCGATGTAGATCAACCACCGCTCTTCGCAGTCATCAATGCTGGATGTACTTGTGGGTTCTTCATGACATCTGTGCCTCATTGCCACAATTTTCTGTAGTGAGTAAGTACTCAGACTAGTAGACGTTGTAGTTTTATTTCACACAGGTGCCGCGCAGCTACCAGCTGGGGGGAACATCACAGAGCAACTTGAAAGCGCGAGTCTGGTGAAACAATCTAATAAAGAACTTCCAGCTATCTGGCACGAGAAGGCTCATGCTTACACTTTGTAGAAATAAGACCACTACAGACTTTTTTCAACATTATTCTTTTCTTCGTGATAAGGTGGAGGTCTATTCAGTAATAATATATTCAAGAATTCATCATCTACATCGTCAACTCCTTCATCAGTTAAGTCAGTATCTCTAGACTTCAACTCCTCAACATGCTTCTTCTTTTCTTCTTTTCTTGGCATTTCTCTACTACTTTAATCTCGGCTAGTATTACAGGAGACGCTTGTTACCCTTCAGCTACATTCTGTCTCCATCTCCTTTTCTGTGCATCCCATTTCGCTTCCACATACCGACTTACGATATTGCTGTACCTACTAATTACCTACTAATTCTGGGAATGCTAATTCACCATCTTGCTCAGTATATTTCATCCAGTTCTCCAACCAAGTACACGTATGATGTCCCTTTTCTAATGATATCAACAAAGCAAGGGGTTCCTTCCATAGCCACAGGAATTCCTTCCTTAATTGGTATTGGTTCATCGTTACGAAACAAAGTTCTCAACTATTTAAAAACTTAATTTTTCTTCTACTCTAAATCAAAACCTTTACGAAAAAATCTTCAACAATTTCTCTTCCGTGTTATGGTTCCCTACTACCAATCCAAAGTCGTCCTACTCCACCAGTACCAGCGCGGCTTTTCACCAACCGACCAATACTAGCGCAGCACCTAGTGATGTCAGTCTAACGCCACAATGCAACTGACCCTCCCTTTAAAATGTTGTTCGTTGTTTTTATAAGTCTTTTATCAAAACAAGACAAACAACATAAAACAACTGTGTCTGCTTCACTAAAGAAAACGATAGCATCATATGCTCCAAGAATTTTTCAGCAAAATCTCGACCAGTGCGATTTCACCTACACTAAGTCAAAAATCCTCAAGATTTCCCCAAAGGCATCCTTTTGAAGAAACCTCAATATTTGTCACTTGTCACACTTCAAGTTTCCCTATGTTAGCACTGCCAAGGCCTTTTGCACAGTACTTACTTCCACAGCAGATAAAACACACTTAGTGCATGCAACACTAAAATCGCCCTTAGGCTTTATCCGGGACCCGTTTACTTACATCAAGGTCAACGACGGACCTCAATGTGAACCATATATATAGAACAACCTTTTCCGTAGTCGGTCACAAGTCCAATTTTAAACGTCTTGATTAATCAGCCCTTACCGTTATTTTAAACTCTTCAGTGTAAAACATCACTAACCATTAACCTTAACTTCGTCTCTTTAGAACGAATTATATTTAGTCAAATAAACAATCAGATAATACTACCAGAAAACTGACGTAGCGTGAACTAAGGTTTTTTCTTTCCCTTTACTTACTTATCAAAACCCTGCATCCTACTCACCTCAACTACCACCATCTACAATATCACAGAGTTGGGCCCATATAAACTCTACAACATCAATGTCTATAATATCACAAATCATTCTAGGTCCTCTGATAGATCTTTGAATCAAGCTAATAGGGACTAGGATAATTTGAAGATGAATGGCCGCCACTACTTCATGAGGACCTGGAACAGGGAAGTGCCTACCTGTCAAACTAAAATTTTCAATGACTGTACACTAAGAAATGATTTACACATGAAGGTTACAATCAACAAATCTTTAATCTCCAAATTTTCTAACGGTCGAAGAACAAGAATACATTTTGAATCATTTAATTTCGATTTCCTTATTAGTATAGGTGAAATCACAAAACATCACAGTTCAGAGTCAAATACATTCCAATTCAAATACCTGGTGAGAATGAGAGAGAGAGAGAGAAAGAATATAAACGCAATGCCAGAATGCAGATATGAGTCATACAAACCAAGGACCAGTTGCAGATTGTCAGGAATACGGAGACTCAAGGTGAGCTCAAATAGACACTAGAGCACAGCGTGCAATAGCCGGTGTTATTTAACCCTTCAGCCAAAAGGTTTGCCTGCTCAGCTTCAAGTGCAGGAAATCAAGAAAGTTCAGTTTCAGAGAAAATCAGAGTCCAGTCTGACAGCATGCCAGGCACATAGGAACATTTAAATATAGCCAGCCCCCAGTCCTTTTCCCACAGGGCAGTTATAATTTCAATTATGCATAGTTCCATCCCACAAAAGTATCCTTTACGCAGTTTTGCGCAATTTCCATTGCTTGAAGTCTATGGTCTGTCAATGGGGTGATTATTACCGTACCAAATTGATCCGGAAATTATATGTAATACCATTGTCCGATGTTCATCCTTTTATTAAAAGTCCAATTTCATTCCTCCTTGGAACTAGAAAATTCATGTATATCTTATCATGTCCGATCCCGAGTGCTCTCTTCTGAGCTTGCAACAAAGTCGGCACAGTTTTGTGGTAGCAAAGATGTCCTTTATTCGTAACTAGAGAAAGAAACTTTAGCAAAAATTCTCACAACTGGTAGTGAAGTCATGTCCGTGCATTCTACTCTTACTCAGAGGAAAAAATGAAAATGCATTTTAAAGCCTACACGGAAAACCTACTAAGACATTAATATTTGCTCAAAAAGTACTAAAGTTTCAAACATTAAATTGAATATAGATGAAGCTGTTTCATTTGTTATTAATATTCTTCATAAAAATTAATAATGAAACTCCATTTTGTCTCCCATTAAGCATTACCTCATTTGCGAAATCATTTATAAATGAGCAAACACATTTTCTCTCGACATTTTGAGATTGCAGGTTTTTAGTATAGTGCTGCTACATGAACAAAAGTAATTTCTAATTTCATTTCCAACAATTTATGTTAATCCCCTTTTGCTACAAAATTAGTACTTTTTCTAAATTTTGATAATCGTTTGGCAAAAAACTTCATCAATACGTCACACATTTTAACATTTATAGGTTTTCATAGCACATATGTATTGTGAATTCATTAACATTATACATTTTTCTCTCTCATGAATAATTTTCATCTCAAACTGGTTTGCGATCATTCTGCATCCTTTTACAATGGTCCGCTCTGAGGCCTGCTCTCTCCCCAGCAGCTCTGCTATGCGTTGCTCCGCCACTGACCCACTGACCACCTCTGGAAAGTGTTCGAGGGCGCTTCGCGCTGTGCCCGACTCCGCCTGCTGTTGCCCGCTTTCTGTTGTTGCCTGTACTCTTGCCTTGCCCTTTTCATTGACTGTACCTTAATTCAATTCTGCCATTGTCTGTACCTTAATTTAATCCTGCCATTTCTGCCTTTATTTTTGCCTTCTGTAATTTCCCCTTGTTGTCATTGTCACATCCCGTTTCCCACTGCTGCTGCCCCTGCGGCCTCTGACGCTCCCCACTCCCACCTCCCAGCTGCACGTCCCTCCTCCTTCCCTATTTTATGGTGAACAAGGCAAGCCTGTCTGCGCCCGTCTGTGACCCGACCGCGACCAGCCCCAGGGACCCTGGATCTCCCACCCTCTACCGCTACGACTTAACCGCTCTCCTCACGCTCAACCTCGGAAGTAAGAACAAATTACAACAGGCCATGCCGAGTACGACACAGGGGCAGTTCTCCTGCTGCCACTGCTGCCAGACCTACACCACCACACCAACCGCCAACACCGCAGACGCCCTAAGATGCATCCTGCTAAACGTGCGCTCCATGCACAGACACGCCGTGGAGATCTGGAAACTCCTGGACTCACTCTCACTCGACGTCGCCTTCCTCGCGGAAACCTGAACTAATGCCTCCTTCGCCCCGACATCACCATCCCGTATCGATACAAGAAGGGCCGCCCCAAACACCCGGGAGGAGGCCTCGCCATCGTGCACAAAAACTCCCTCGCCTCACCACATCCAGCGAAACCTTCCCCTCCGCTGAACACCTTCACTTCCAGGGCCAGACCAGCCCCAATTCCACACTCCCTGGCATCTTCGCCTACAGACCCCCCCCAGCACCCAGGCCCTCTTTGCTGACACCATCACCGACCTCATCGCACCCCATGCCATGGACGCCATGGACTCATCATAGACCTGAACTTCCACCTCGACAACTCCAGTGACCCCAACACCGCCACCCTGCTTGACAATCTCACCAACATCCGACTTAAGCAACTCATCACCACACCGACCCACAAGGCAGGATACACCCTCGACCAAATCTTCACCGAAGGAAATAGCATCTGCTTCAGTCACACCATGCAACCCCCATGGACCGACCACCTCTGCGTACTCTTCCACGTTGACAAGCCCAAGCCACCCACACCAGCTCCGCACCAGCGTGATGGAACTGGAGCAAAGTTACTGAAGAGCAACTCAACTCCGCCCTCAACCCCAACACCCCCACTATTGCAACCGACGCCAACCACGCAGCCATGGAACTCCATACTTGGATCTTCAAATGAGTAGATAAGCTCCCGGCTACGCAACCCTGACATACAGCACCCTTGGAAAGCTGCTTGGTTCACCATTGACCTTCAAGAAGCCAGGCGCACCTGCAGACACCTGGAGAAGAACTGGAGAAACAGCAAGACACCGGAAAACCACACCACCTACAAAAACGCCATGATGGAATACCACCAACGCATCAGAACCACCAAAAGGATCTTCATCCACAACAAAATCCTCGTCTACTCTAGCATTTCCAAGGAACACTTCAGTGTAATCCAAGAATTCACTGAGCTCTGTAGTGATGCCACGGACATCATTCCCTCCCAGGACCCCAGCAAGAAGCTCGGATCCTACTTCCATCTGAAGATAAAAAACCTCTATGACAACTTCAATGACCACACACCCGACTCTGCAGCCACCCCGCCCTCCGGCAACGCCAGCCAGCTCACCGTCTCCTCCTGGACCCCGGTCACGACCGAAGAGACTGCATAGACCATGAAAGGCATCCACTCAGGGGCTCCCACAGACCCCTGCCCACCACCCATCTACCACAGAACCACCATCGCCATCCCACCCGAACTACAACGCGCCATCAACACCACCTTTGAGACCGGCACCTTCCCCAATGTCTGGAAACACACAGATGTCAGGCCCCTGCTCAAAAAGCCCTTAACTGAGCCTATGGACCTTAAGAATTACCATCCCATCTTGCTCCTCCCCTTCACAGCCAGAGTTGTTGAGAAGACCGTCAATGCAGAACTGACAAGGTTCATCGAAGACAACGCCTTCCTCGACCCCTCTCAATCGAGATTTCTCAGCAACCACAGCACCAAGACCACCCTACTCGCCGCCACAGACGACATCCGCACCCTCATTGACCAAGGCCGCACCGCAGCCCAGACGCACCCCCTCCAGGAAGGCTCTCAATACCTGGCTCTTTGGCTAAACGGAACTGCTGCCCCCATCCCCCAGCGCCTTGAGACCCAAATGGGTGAGAAGCGCGCTTACAATTACCTGATTGATTGATGGATTGATTGATTGAGCTCTCATGTGTTTTACCAATCACATTGTTAATCATGTTTCTTAAGTATGCATTAGTATCATATTATTCAATGAGCAGGAATCTACTGAGTCAATAATACTAAGAAAATTACGATCTATCAAGTTAAAGTACAACAAGTCTAAAATTGAAATTATCAGCAAGAACAAAGAGAGCTGGGGTGTTTCCAGTTGGCCTGCCATTATGGCTGTGACACCCTGTTAAACCTGGCATTTTTAGCATTGTTTTCCCCCCTATCATTTTGCCTTCAGACCTACGCTTTTTGATGACTTTGTTTTTGCTGGCCTTAGGACTCTGTGCACTTTACCACTGCTAACTAGTGCTAAAGAGTTTATGCTCTCTCCTTAAAACATGTTAGATTGGCTTATACATAATTGGCATATTAAATGTACTTGTAAGTCCCTAGTAAAGTGGCACTACCTGTGCCCAGGGCCTTTGAATTAAAGGCTACTGATGGGCCTGCAGCAGTCATTGTAACACCCACTTAAGTAGCACTTTAAACATGCCTTAGGACTGTCATTACAGCTTGTGTGTGTGTGCAGTTCTAAACTGCCATGTCGACCGGGCAAAGTAAACCTGGTGTCAGTTATTTGCATGTGGTTCAGTTTGGCTTCAGGTTTCATGTGGGGAAGAGTTTTGTGTCACACAGTGGATCTATGTCGGCTTGCTGCATTTATTGTGATTCACCGCATTTATTTTCAATTAGGACATTATGCGCACTGTTTTTTGCGGGGTAATAACATAGGTGATATTATGGTTGCAGTTGCTTGGCAGGAAAACTGGGAAGACGGAGGGATGGGGGAGTCTTGTCAACCAGGCGCTAGAAGAAAATAGTGCGTCCTAGCTCTAGGATAGCCCCAATAAGGAGCAAGGCCCCTCACACACCCTGAGGGGGGTCATGCTTCATCATAGGGCAACTCCTCGTTGGGCCTGCGCTGCAATGCCCAATTGACCCCAAGAGGGGGCTCTTTGCCGGAGTTCTTTTCTGGTTGTCGTCGTGAAGCTTAAGGGTGTTATGAGATGGCTTATGTGTAGTGAGTAGAAGTGGGTTATAGTGGGTGTGATCTAAAAATAGCTACAAGATTCTCCCAAGGTAATTGTAAACCTCCATACACCTTAGTCATTCCTTTAGACTAAAGCGGGTATAATTTCCCCCTTCAGTCCACGACTCACCAGTCGATATTTTAACGCATAGCACAAGAACCCAGTGAATAAAATTACCTTTGGAGACTCTTGTAGCCATTTTTAGATCACAGTCTTTTCTTAAAGGTCTTATGTCAGTTACTCCTGACAAAGGGATAATTCCTGAAATGCATTGGGTGTACTAGACATTGGATGAAATTTGGCATGTTAAAAACAGAGGAATGAAGCAATGTACAGCTTTCATTGTGGAATTTGTATTTTGGAATCATCATACTGCTAATAAAAAATACAAAATGTTAATATCAACATTTCATCTTTTTCAAGACTGGTTTAACACAGATAAAATAAGATAAAAAATTATTACTATGAGACTGTTGCTAGAGTTACATTGGCAGACGGGCCACACATGAGCTGAGCATCTCGGGAGTGTTGAACCATTTGGTCATCAGCTGTAAAAAAGTAAACATTTTGCCAGACCCAAACCTTTTCCTTTTAACACTCATAAGTCACCCCTAAGATAGGCCCTGGATAGCCCCAAGGGCAGTGTGCAGTGTATTTAAAAAGTTGGACATGTACTTTTAAGTTTTATTGTCCTGGTAGTGATAAAAACTGTAACATTCATTGTTCACTCCTACAAGGCCTGCGATGCTTATAGTATAGCATTGGAGTTACCTTATTACATTTTAGAAATGTCATTTCCAAATCGGAAGAGGTGATCAGTTAATTTTTGGTGTCCCGGGAATTGGAATTTAAAATCCTAACTTATTGTGATGTCTGATTTTAAATTACAGTTTTGAAAATGCCATTTTTAGAGAGTTGGCATTTTCTTGTCTTTGTGATTTGGTGCCTGCAGCCTGTCTCTGGGTGACATGGCTGGGCGTATTTGACAGTTGGGCTTTGTGTATTCCTCCTAGACAGCCAGACACAATGGGGAGTTTAGGTCTGACTGAATGGGCCATCACTGGAAGGATGGGAGGGAGGAGCTCTGCCCAGTCCCACTAACACTTGAATAGGCTGTGTCCTGTCTCCACACAAAGGGCTGCATACCCTCTGAAGGTATTCTGGAGCCAGGTCTGGAAGGCAGGGTACCTGTGCACTTCAAAGGCATGCCTCTAGAAGCCTTTCACCACATTAAAGGCACAACTGGGTATCAATACTGGACCTTAGACACCACTACTTCAGTACACTTCTAGACCTGTCGATTCCGCCCTGGAAGAAGGACTGCTGTGCTACTGAAAGGACTGGTACTCTGCTGGAATGCTGCTCTGAAAAAAACACTGCCCTGCTGACCTGCTGCCTGCTGCCCTCTTGCCTGGGTGAGGAGGACTGGACCTGCATGTCTTGAACCCAGAACCCAGAGTAACTCCAAGGGCTAGTTGGCTGGCCTCCTGATCTGAGGCCTCAGGTCCATAATAGGCTTCCAACAACTTTGCATCTTCACCTAGACTCTGCCATCCGTGAGTCTAACATGCCAAGTGGTGCTACACCAGTCCTGGACCTTTGGAAGTGGTCTTAAGGTGCTTGAGCAGCCTCTATGGATCCAGCAGAATTGACACATCTCCTTTGCTGCACTGCGCAACCTCAAACAGAACTGACACATCTCCCCTGCTGTGTGGATTGGACTCATTGGAAAGACCAGCATCACAGCTGCAGCCTGCAACATCTTCACAACTGCTACCATGCAACGCATCCTCGACTTAGGCCCTCATGTCCCTTGTCGATGGCAGCCTCAATGACAACAACGGACTCTGCATTACAGCCTCGCAGCTCCTCGGAACTGAAGCATCGCCTTGACTGCACAACGCATCCTTGATGCCGGACTTCGCTTCACGAGCCCTCGCTGATGGGATCCTAAATGATGTCGCAGGACCTCACACCCCAGCCTTGCAGAATTTGGGAACCAATGCATTTCTTTAGCTGCACAACACATCTTCAACGCGGATCCTGGCAAAGCTCCGCAAACCAGGATTTAAGGTATTTTGTTCAGTGGGCCTAACTGGCAGTGCTTAATTTGTAAAATATGAAGTCCAGGTGCTCAAATGTTTGTCAGAGGCCCCACCCACTTTCCCCGGCTGCACCCACTTGCTCCACTGGCTCCACCCACATCATCAACTGGCACTGCTGAAAGTCAGATGTAATACCCAATCTGAATTTCCGCAAGGGAGCCTTCTGACTCTGAAGCAAATAAGTGAACAATATTTGTGCCTAAACAATTATCTAGACAATAGTGTTATATTATATGACTGAATTAAATATTAGAACTATAAAACATGATATCTTGTTTTTATAGTGCATGCTTGCTGTGGTCTTTGTCACTTTAAAGTACTGTAAATGCTAGGTGTCAATATTCAATGGATCTACTTCCGAAGGATGAATGACTAAGTGTGAAGCTGGCAGATTACACACACACATATATACACCCCATTTGAGAGCTAGAGCATATCTCACTGAGCTATCTTCCCGCGGAAAGGGCTTTCAATTACAGTTTAGGTGTGTAATTTATGCTTGACTTGTTATATACAGTATCACACCATGACATACTTTCCGTGAACGTGATGCTGTAGGAAAGGCAGGACTCGGCGAAGGTGTGCGTTTAGAAAGAAAAAGAAGCAGTCTCGGGCAATTGTGTAGACAATGGGAGTTTATAACAATAGATTGACACTTGAAACTATGTTAACTTGGGTCATGTTGTGAGGTCTTCTTACACTGTGGTGAGGTATTCTCCTGGGAGTTGGATCAACCTCCTTGCTTTGGGATTTATTATGAGCGCAAGTTGTCAGGGTTGTCAAAATGCAATATTCAACTTCATGACACAGACGAATGTTACACTTGGGCAACACAGCTAACAAGGTCCTCTTTCTCAGGCAACACAAATATCTACCAAACAAATATCAGCACCAAAAATATCTACTACAATAACGTCAACCTGCTCTTACACTGTCTACATACCTTAAAAATTACCATGTTACGTTTTGCATTAACAATTTAGGTATTCCCATAAAAAGCACTTCCAGCCATGCTAACGTAATGAACAAGGTTAATTTGCTACTCCATTTCCAATCCCAGCAGGAAAGAAGTGCTTGGTGATGTCTTGGTAGGTAGTTATGAAGGGCAGGTCAAGCTGCGATTCAGATGGATTACATGGAGGACTAAGCAAGCTGTGGATGTGGTGAATGGGGTAGGTTATGTGGTAGTTCAGGGAATAGCATACATTGAGCTGCAGTTGGAAACATTTCATTTTGGTTGGAGATGCCTTCTCTCTCTAACCGTCCTGGGATGGTTGTCTTTTGAGTAAAAGTAGGGGAACTGTTTGTATAAAATTTTAAAAGTATGGGCAAGTCGTGCCCCTCAGATTCCCCACTACAACCATTGCCCTACCCTGGTGGGCTATTTGGCGCTGGGGACAAGATATATTTGATTTAAAAACCTCGGGTTAAGGAACTAACCAGCAGCAACTAGGCACACACAGGGCCCTGTGAGTAACACGAAAAGAGGGCTCGTGAACAGTCAAGGCTTACTTTAGTAGATGGCAGAGAAATTGGATCCCAGACACAGTTTGACGCAAATAAACATACACAAATTGAATTGTATGCTACATGAGTGTGATGAGTATTAATACAGTTATCAGGGACTAGAGACCAGGCAAGTGGTACTGTGTGCTACATAAGTGCTGTTGTTATTCCTACCATCATCATCACAGCACTTCTAGCGTCACAAACACAACCCCTGGCTTCTAGCACAGCATAATGTAATCATAAGTAATTCATGGTATTGCCTGTGAAAGCATTTACTGGCCCGACACACTCAGGCACAAGAATTGCTCAACACCAATTTCCCCCCAAAAAAGCTGTTGCTCAAAGACCGAGGAGCCAATTCCATTGCTTGCCCTGAGTGGCTTAGAACATCGCCTTGTGCTTGTGAAAGATGACAGGTGATGAAAGACTCACTTGCACGGCTGATATATTAACAAATAATGCAATCCTCTGTAATCCAGGGTGAAACTGCAAAATTATCTATGGGATTTGGAATGTTCAAGAAGCTAGGATTTAGTACCCTGAAGACCAGCGCCTCCTTTTCACGTCGTTCTCTGCAAGATTTAGTGCAAAGAGAATAATACACACTTTTATAAAATGGAAAACAGCTTGCAACAACGCTCACGAAATCTCAGATCCGGCAGACACAATGAATTTGATGGGAACCACCGATTTAAATCTTCCTTCCTTGGATTTGGATAAAATTACATTGAGTTTGAATTAGGAGTTGATGTGAAGCGTTTTGTGCCTGAGATTAAACACTGCTAAACCGCTAAACATATTTTTCCAGCATTTTATGCCATGTCTTGCCTCCTTTCGATTGATCTGAAAGAACGTGTTGCATTTGGTCCTCGCTGTATGTGAGTAGTTTTGAGGAAAATGCCACGGCTAAGGAGTGAGATAAAAGTGAGATTGACAAGAATATAGACAGAAAGGGGTTAAGACGTGCCCTTCCAGCTATCCTGCCCAGGGGATTGCACACAGTGCCTGGCGCCGTGGCATGATTTCTCGGAGTCGCTCATGACAAGTTTATCAACCATCACGGTGACCAAGCTCAAAAGAAAAATCAGCGTTGGTTACTTACTGCCTTTATTGAGAAGAGGCCTGCTGTTGCACACTACACGACATGCTGGCTGCTTCAAATAATAGTACTGTCGTTCTGACCTGCCCGCGCCAATGCGTCGTGACTCATGCGTGTGTGTCGGATTCGTGGAATTAAAAAACAAGCGCCCTGGAACTGTGAAGAAGCGCTGACTGTCCTCACACACCTAGCCTTTTCCTGTAGATCCCAGCTTCCGGTAGAGACAGCACACAGCGGAAATCCTTGCAAGATTCTTTAAAAAGTAAAAGCGACAAAAATTGAAAGGACTGAAGTTTTACACGAGTTGGAATAACAACAACATACTTCCAAAACAAGCCAAAACAAATGGAAGCAAATGGTGGGGGCCTGGAGGAGGAGGGGGTGCGAGGGATGAGGGAACACGGCCTGGGGGAAGCTGGCTGGGGAGAGAATGCAGAGCGCACGCTGGGCGAAGCCCTTTGATGTGCTGTGAGCGGCCGGAATGAATGATTAGGGGAGGAGAAGCGGGAAACTGAAAGTACGGCCGGCCTGCGGCCGGCCATGAATAATTAGGGGAGGAGAAGCCCTGGCCGTGAATGCGCGTGCATGTTGCTCACGTGGTTCACATGAACTGCAAGAAAACGCCATGAAAACGCCAGCAAAAAGCTGGTGGTTTCATGATGTTTTCGCCGCTTGAATTCTCGCTCCGCTCGATGCGCATGCGCGCATCGATAGGTCGCGAGACCTAAAAAGGTAGCGCACACACGCTACTGCGGCAGCTGCCGCAGTCCCACAGTGTCAAATCCAGCCCAATCAGTGGCCCGCCCCCGGCAACATTGACTGAAGGCAAATTAGCATGTTTTTATTATTGGCTCTATCTCTATTCTTTCATGTTAAAATATACATGCATAAACAACTGTTCCAAGTAGGTGTGCCATCTTCCAGTAACAAGCCCTATCATGGCCTCAATTATTGTGATAAACTCCTTTTTGTAACTTACAGCAGCTTGATCCATTTTACATGCGACACTGCTAATGCAAATAATTGAGTACCCATGTTCGCATTAAAAATATTTCCCGTTTAATGTACTTACGCAGATGCCGTATTGCGAGTCTCTCCAAACTTCAGTGATCATGGAATTCTACGTGAAAGGCAGCACAGAAAATTACCTTACATCTATACGTCTGGTGAAATCCGATCCATCAGCCAAGGTCTCCTGCCCCATTACAGCTCCATACTTGACGAATGTTTGGAGCTGGGCACTGCCTTGGCAGCACTCTGCACCGGGTACTCGGGTGAAAGAGTGTGATCACTACAGTTGTTTTGTGTCGTGCAGTCGTTGATTCGAGTTGGCACTTAGGTGTAGACCCGGCCCTGAAAAATAGGTGCTGGTGCTGAGCACCGGAAAGCACCAGCACAAATTAAGCACTGCTAACTGGGTCCCTGTAGCTGGCCCATGCTCTAGTGTGGAGTTCCTGAACTTGTAACTTTGTCCCGGTCCAGTGCAACCGAATATCCACAGTTGCCACTTTTATGCTTTTTGGTGCAATTTTAACTGAAATCTTTTACTTAAATATCTCTGGTTCTACTGCTTTTATTTTTGTAGTTTTGATCTTGTTTTATTTATTATAGAAAGTTCTATTTGCCTAACTAGGTTTAGGTTTCTTTATGTGTGGTGTTTTTCACTTTATTACTGTTTGAAGTGTTGCACAGATACTCTACACCTTGCCTCTAAGTTATGCCTGACTGCTCTGTGCCAAGCTACCGGAGGGTTAAGCACAGGTTAATTTAGGGTTGGCTTGTGCTTTACCTGGTCAAGGATTGTAGTTGCAGGCTTATCAGGGCTCACACCCCATTCAACAAACAACCCGATTTCTCACACACCCTCACCTCTACCCAAGGTGAAATCATTAGACGTAATTCTGGATCATCATGAACCCTCACTTCATCAGAACAAGCTTCTATGTTCTGAGGTTTATTAAACACGCTCTTTCTTTTGTCACTAGAGAACCACATGCGGTAGTCAATTATTGCTTTAATTCTGCTGATACTGTGTTAATTTAACCACCTTTACATGAGCGTTCCCAGGCTATGCTTTGGCAAGACAGAATGCAGCAGCATGAGTGATCTATCATCTAACGAAATAAGACTATGTATCTGTGATGGATGTACGAAGGGGGGGGGGGCAACCCATAGAAGAGAAGGAGCCACACTCAGGTATACTCGAGGTTGAGGAGCGCTTTTATTTGTAATGTCACAAGTCAAAAGAAAATAACAGAACTCTCTTGGTTCCGAGATGGCAGAACTCTTGTTAGCTCTTCCCTGGTCCGGCCGGTTTAGGTCCTTTGGCGTCAGGGATCCACGTGTTCCTCGATAGAAGGCATCAGGGATCCGAATGGCACTCGAAAGAAGGGAAAAGAGACCCTGGGTTACTGGCGCTACCGGGACTCAGGCTATGACAGAAGGGGGGCGGGGAGTGAGGGGATCACTAGGCACCGTTACCACAACATGAAAATAAACTTCAGTGATAAGCGCTCGTGTGTACTCAAAGGGGGGTGCGATACAGCTCACACACACACACACGTCCTGTGACCACCCTCAACCGCCCCTACCCGTTCCCTCCCCGTGAAAAGATGAGTCCCCTTAATCTGGCCCGTACCTTGTGGAGCCACACTTCTCAGGAAGCGTGGGTGGGTGCCCTTGCCAAGTTGACATGGCAGTTCCAGACTGCACACAGGCTCTGCAAAGGCAGGCCAGAGTTACACTTTACTAGCTGTTTGCATGGGTGGCACAATCCAGCGCTGCAGCCCACCAACAACATTTGCTTTACGTGCCCTTGCACACGTAGTGCACTTTGCTAGGGACTGACACATAAATCAAATAGCCAATCATGGAAACACCAATCCATAACACATTTTACTACAGGAGCACTTGCACTTTACCACTGGTCAGCAGCAAGAAAAGTGCACAGAAACACTACGCCAGCAAACACAGATTCAAAAACGGGAGGTCAGAAAGCAAAAACTCAGGGGAAACACGTCAAAAGATCCCAGGTCTAAGAGTTTGCCACATCCCTTCCTGGAAAAGGGATCGCACATTTTATTAGGGAAGAAGAATATTGGAAGTTTGGCCTATCCAAGAGAGTGACTCTTTATAGGACACAGGACTCTCACCCCTGCAAAGGCAGCATGCTCAATTATAGGGTCTGCTTCTTGATTCAGATGAGGTGATGGCCTGTCTGAATGGGGTCCTGTTGGAATGAGCTCTTCTGAAGATCTTTTACTATAATGGCATTTATTTACGGAACAAGGATCCAAATTGAATGTAGCTAAAAAGTGAACTTGCCTTTCTGGGCTTAAGGGTACTACCTAAGAATGGACAAGTGACCTCAGACATGTGACACATACCAAAAGATAAAAACAATCTCTTATTTTTGACAGTTTCCTCCTTTGGGCACCATGAGAAAACTAGCTTTTTGGCAATTTTTGAGACTTAGGAGAAACTGTACTAAAATGGGTAACTTTGGTAGACAGGCAGATCAATGTATTGCAAACTTACAAATAAGCAATACCCTTGCATGTTCATAAAAAAAAGAAAGCCAGAACAAGTAATAATGTCCATGAGGCTGTGTTACAAACCTAACAACACCCGACTAGAGATCAACTGACTTGGCCCACCACCTATTCCTCTATCAAACAATGTCAAGAGAATTATCAATACATTTTGACAAATTCTGAACACTAATTCCACTACCTTGGTAAAACCTTTATTTTCTTTTAACAGGGTACCAATCTACAGGACCTACTGGTTCAAACCAGGCCTTTAAATTCTAACAGACTGTCAACTACCTTCGGCGGGGGCATGCAATCGGTACATGGCCACTTTCAGTGCGGAAATTGCAGTTTCTGCTCACTCACGATATCCACTAAGAAAGTTGAACTTGGTTTTAATTCCTCATGGCTTCTACTAAAACAGACCAACAGCAATTATGGCAATGTTATTTATACAAACTGAGGAAATGAGACCTACGCAAGTAAAATTATACATATATGAGCAGGCAAAAAAAAATCAGGACAACAAGAAATGTAATTACATATATGTCAAATCACTTACAAAGTTGCTTATGTTATTTTTATCACATTATGCCTGTTGATGCAGGATGCCGCCTGTGGTGAGTGAGGGCTCTACATCCTGAAAAGGGATGTCATCTTGGATAGATTCAGAAAAGGGGGTGGTGATGGACAGAGCATCTGAATTAAGCAGAACACTCATAACCAGTCAAAAGATCAGGGCTTGATCCATCACCGTTTTTTAGCTCACTGCACCATCCCAGTTCAGAACCTGGCTACATGCAAATTAGTCTGTCCCTGGCCCAGTGCATCATGGGAACAGGGCAGACCAAACTACCAAGCCAATTCTTTACTGGAAAGGAAACAAGCTTCCGGGGACCGGTTTCTGGCATTGCAGCCGTCTTCGGCCCGGCTTGCTTGAATCCTGATGGTGCAGTGAGCAACGGACTCATGTCTGAGCATACCCTTCCACTCCTATAGTGGCCAAAACGATTCAGAAAAGGGGGTGGTGATGGACAGAGCATCTGAATTAAGCAGAACACTCATAACCAGTCAAAAGATCAGGGCTTGATCCATCACCGATTTTTAGCTCACTGCACCATCCCAGTTCAGAACCTGGCTACATGCAAATTAGTCTGTCCGTGGCCCAGTGCATCATGGGAACAGGGCAGACCAAACTACCAAGCCAATTCTTTACTGGAAAGGAAACAAGCTTCCGGGGACCGGTTTCTGGCATTGCAGCCGCCTTCGGCCCGGCTTGCTTGAATCCTAATGGTGCAGTGAGCAAGAACTCATGTCTGAGCATACCCTTCCACTCCTATAGTGGCCAAAACGATTCAGAAAAGGGGGTGGTGATGGACAGAGCATCTGAATTAAGCAAAACACTCATAACCAGTCAAAAGATCAGGGCTTGATCCATCACCATTTTTTAGCTCACTGCACCATCCCAGTTCAGAACCTGGCTACATGCAAATTAGTCTGTCCCTGGCCCAGTGCATCATGGGAACAGGGCAAACCAAACTACCGAGCCAATTCTTTACTGGAAAGGAAACAAGCTTCCGGGGACCGGTTTCTGGCATTGCAGCCGTCTTCGGCCCGGCTTGCTTGAATCCTGATGGTGCAGTGAGCAAGGGACTCATGTCTGAGCATACCCTTCCACTCCTATAGTGGCCAAAACGATTCAGAAAAGGGGGTGGTGATGGACAGAGCATCTGAATTAAGCAGAACACTCATAATCAGTCAAAAGATCAGAGCTTGATCCATCACCGTTTTTTAGCTCACTGCACCATCCCAGCTCAGAACCTGGCTACATGCAAATTAGTCTGACCCTG
The DNA here is from genome assembly GCF_964261635.1 of Lissotriton helveticus. NCBI lineage: Eukaryota > Metazoa > Chordata > Amphibia > Caudata > Salamandridae > Lissotriton > Lissotriton helveticus. The sequence goes on along the minus strand of NC_136057.1, from coordinate 894,515,261 downwards.
GCCCAGTGCATCATGGGAACAGGGCAGACCAAACTACCAAGCCAATTCTTTACTGGAAAGGAAACAAGCTTCCGGGGACCATCACCACCCCCTTTTCTGAATCGTTTTGGCCACTATAGGAGTGGAAGGGTATGCTCAGACATGAGTCCCTTGCTCACTGCACCATCAGGATTCAAGCAAGCCGGGCCGAAGACGGCTGCAATGCCAGAAACCGGTCCCCGGAAGCTTGTTTCCTTTCCAGTAAAGAATTGGCTTGGTAGTTTGGTCTGCCCTGTTCCCATGATGCACTGGGCCAGGGACAGACTAATTTGCATGTAGCCAGGTTCTGAACTGGGATGGTGCAGTGAGCTAAGAAACGGTGATGGATCAAGCCCTGATCTTTTGACTGATTATGAGTGTTCTGCTTAATTCAGATGCTCTGTCCATCACCACCCCCTTTTCTGAATCGTTTTGGCCACCACAAGTGTGGAAGGGTATGCTCAGATGTGAGTCCCTTGCTCACTGCACCATCAGGATTCAAGCAAGCCGGGCCGAAGATGGCTGTAATGCCAGAAACCGGTCCCCGGAAGCTTGTTTCCTTTCCAGTAAAGAATTGGCTTGGTAGTTTGGTCTGCCCTGTTCCCATGATGCACTGGGCCAGGGTCAGACTAATTTGCATGTAGCCAGGTTCTGAGCTGGGATGGTGCAGTGAGCTAAAAAACGGTGATGGATCAAGCCCTGATCTTTTGACTGGGTACGAGTGTTCTGCTTAATTCAGATACTCTGTCCATCACCACCCCCTTTATGAATCGTCATCTTGGATAGGCCACGCTTCCTGCATTCTTTTTTTCTAAATGCGCTACGCCAAACAGTTTAAATGTTATTTTACATGATAAATAATAATTAATATGGATGAGTACTACAAAATAATTGAAAATCTGCTAAGTAGCCAATATTTTCCTCCCCTCTTCAATGGGGAAATATTATTGTGGCATTATATGAATGTAAAGGTTGAAAGGCAGATAATATGTACAACTATGGTCTGGAAGTATTTGAATCCCCCTACACAAAAAGGGTCCAAGAATTTATCCGGGTAATTATAGGCAAATAGCTTTATTAGATGCAGTGGGGAAATTATTTGCACGCTGTATTCTCGATCATCTCACAGAATGGATCATGAAGAATAAGGTCCTCCCTATAGAACAAGCAGGTTTTAGAAAAAATCTTTCCACCCTGGATAATATCACCATGTTGAAATTAATAGAGGAGAAATATACGCTATATCGTAGGTCAAATGTGTACATGGCCTTCATAGATTTTTTTACGGCCTTTGATAAGGTAGACCGGCCACTTCTTTGGAGGAAACTACAAAATATGGGATTGCCTGCTCCCCTGTTGTCCTTAATTATCGCATTACATTGTCATAACCTAAAGCCCCATTAGGATAGCAGGCGGAAAATCAACCCGACCGCCATGGAGGTGGGAAACAACCGCCCGCCAGGACCGCGGATAAACCGGCGTTCAAATTAGGATCAACCGGCAAAAAAGACTGACCACAGCGGTGGCGGGCAAACCAAAACCGCCCAACGCAGGCGGTGACGTCCAAAAAACGACCGCGGCGGTCAGAAATGCTGTGGAAAAGCTACAACCCACCGCAAGCAAAGCGGAGACACCGCACGGGAAATTAGGATATCCCCGATGGTCCCGCGGTACGATCCGCTCTTTCCGACTGCCACGGTCGCACACAGGAGTGAATGGGAGAGACAGCAGAAGAGCTGCAGCATAGCTACCGCCGCGGATGGTACATGAAAAACATGGTGGACGATGCCAAAATACCCCAACAATGCCAAACTTTGCACAAATCAAAGTAGCCATGCCCTCCAAATACACAAAACACATACCAATGAAAAAACAAAAGCCAAAAAACAAATACATACAATTCCCAGGACAACACCCGCAACACACCTGACAGAAAAATCCCCATTGGACACACCCACACAGCTGAGTATTAAATCAGCCCCTTTACTGACCACAATCCTTTGCAAGACTCCAGAAGAGAAGGGCACACACCAGATCTAACAGGAGAGACAAAAGAACACAGCACACACACCACCACCAGCATCATCACTACCACCATTACACCAGTACCAACAATCCCCCACCACACAACACACCTCACACATCAACACCACACCAACCGCACACACCCCTGCACCCACAAACACTTCAAACACCACGCATCATGGCAGCACAGAAAATGCCCAAATTCACAGAGAGTGAGTTGACAGTCATGGTCAATGAGATAGTGAGAGTGGAACCACAACTGTTTGGTAGCCTGGTCCAACAGACACCATTAGCCATAAGGACACAAATGTGGGAAAGGATAGTTCAAAGGATCAATGCAGCAGGGAGCACCCTGCGATCCAAGAAGGAGATCATGAAGCTGTGGCATGATCTCAAGAGGGTTGTCAAAGCGAGGAGGAGCAAGAACTGGGAGCTGGCTAACCAGACTGGCAGTGGCCCTCCTATCCCACTGAAAACATTCACACCATGGGAGGAGAAGGTACTGGCCATACTGGATCCTGAGAGTCTCACAGGAATATCCGGGGGATTGGAGGCTGGTAAGTACAAACAAATGGCAACCAACACACTGATAAGTACTTCCTTGCACAACCCAAACACCATTGCATTGTTCACCCTCACCTAACAGGTAGCTAGCCATCTTGCTTGGGAGGCTTGTTTGTGGGTGGGAGACCTGTACCACGACTACCACCATGCCCCCTGTCCCACACCCCAGCAGGATAAAGGCCTCCCTCACCCAGGAGCATGTGTCAGCCATTGCACTGTTCATCCTCACATAACAGGTAGGTAGCCGTCTTGCTTGGGACGCTTGTTTGTCGGTTGGAGGCATGTACCACGACTCCCACCATGCTCCCTGTCCCACACCTGAGCAGGATAGAGGCCTCCCCCACCCAGAAGCATGTGTCAGCCATTGCACTATTCACCCTCACCTAACAGGTAGGTAGCCATCTTGCTTGGGAGGCTTGTTTGTGGGTGGGAGGCCTGTACCACGACTACCACCTTGCTCCCTGTCCCACACATGAGTAGGATAGAGCCCCCCCCCACCCAGAAGCATGTGTCAGCCATTGCACTGTTTACCCTCACCTAACAGGTATGTAGCCATCTTGCTTGGGAGGCTTGTTTAGGGATGGGAGGCCTGCACCACGACTTCTACCATGCCCCCTGTCCCACACCCCAGGAGCATGGAGCACTCCCTCCCACCCAGGAGCACCTGGAAGCCATTGCACTGTTCACCAAACAAACTTACAGGTAGGTAGCCATCTTCACTGGTCTGGCTGTTTGGGGGTGGGAAACCTGCATCACTACACACAGCAACAATTGCATGCAATGCATCGATACCTGCCATGTATGAGTAATTGATGTTTCTCTGCACCAAGTAATTACACCCAGTATTGCACGTAATAATATTAGTGTAGATCTCTCAATTGTGTAGTGTACAGACAGTCGATGACACGCAGCTAACAGAATACTTGCACAGTGCCCGACACTGAACATTCCCCATCTAATCCACAGGTGATGAAGAACTCGCTGCTGAGGACAACGACCAGCAGAGCCAGTCTCCACTCCCGGTACATGGACTCTCGGATGTTGACTCCAAGGATAGTTTGGGCGATGAGCTTCAGGCCGACCCATCTAGTGTGCCAGGGACCAACAGGTCCCAGGCCCCCATCCTCCCCACCAACACATCTGCTGCAACAACAACAGCAGAGCAGACCCCTGCAGTCATGTCCTGTGCCTCCACCGCTTTCACCTCCGCCACCACCACCACCACCAGTACCACCTGCAGCACCCTCCCTGTCCCAGGGGCTGACCAGGACACACCAACAACTGTGGAGGGCAGGGAGAGTGTGCGTGGATTCACAGTGGTGAGGCAACAGGTCCATGGCAGCGGAGCAGGTGGGAGGGCCAGGGTTACCCCCAAACCTCAGGAGGTTGGCACACCATCCCTGGACCACTTAACCAGAGTCATCGAGGCATATGAACAGGTCCAAGGACAAAGTGGCCGGTCTGAAAAACTATTACGTGAGCTCATCCTGCTGATGAGGTCCATCGACACACACGCATTGGACAAATGGTGGACCTCATGGCCCAGCAAGTAGCGTTACTGAGGGATAGGCCTGCGTCCCAAACAACACCTCCGCCCCCCTCTGTTGTACTACAGGATGACAGTGCACCATCCTCCCCTGTGGCCACAGAGAGGGGTAAGTCCTCAGACGCTTTGGCCATGCAGCAGACCCCCCGCCAAAGCATTGCAGGTTCAGAGGATGACTGATCTTGGCGGAATTGGCGCTTCACGATATATAGGCTAATATTTATACTGATGATTATGTATGTAGTTGGGTGCCTAGGCATGGGTTGTCATCATAACCCACCAATAATCTACAGATTAAAGTTTATAAGTTCAGAACCTATCACACCAATAGAAATTTTCAAACAAAGATTTGTCATGCAATATTTCCAAATTCCACAAAATTACACGAAGTGAAGAGAAATAGGGTTCATTTAATCTCAAAGGCTTTCCCTCAGTCCAGCCAACACGTGTTTCGTCGATTGGGTGGAGACCCGCGACTTCATCAGGGCTGGGAAAAGATACAATACAAAAATATATTGGAGTTGCGAGATACACTATCTCGTAATTGTCAAATATACATTAAGTCATTCTATTTACATGAAAATGAGTGGGAGAAAACATTTCTCATGTACATCCTCGTGCAGTATAGATCCATGCATTTGGGGAGGAAAAAGAAAAAAGAAGAAGGTGGGAGTGATAGTAATCTCCCATAAAGAAACTAGTAGAGACATCTCAATGTCCAGAGATGGAAGCAATACCCCACAGTTCGTGATAGTTATTCCTATGTATATTGTGCTATAATAAATATAGTTAATGGACTTGTGCTCACCCCAGTATTCATCAACCCGTTTGGTGTTCAATTTCGTGAATTAATGGTGCCGGTTCTATAAGTCATTCAAGATAATATGTTTAATGAAAGTGCTCTGTTAAGCTCATTAGGATGCTGAGTACTTCATACTCAGGCTTACCTGATATCAAGTGCTAATGGACCTGTGTACCTAAAATGATCAGGTTATAAGGATATTAAATTTCCAACATGGTCCACGTTCTACCTCTACATTTATGACAATATTATATTTTAAAGCCATGCCATAAGTAGAAAACATACCTTCTAGCTGGTTATACTTCCGGCCCAGCTTCATGTGGCATGGGCAAAAAATGTTTTTCTTTGTCAGGTCTTGGTCTGTATCAAATGAGTCCGCTAAAATCACAAAACGAATAGATTTTGTCCTGATCTGGTCTATTTAAAGCCTTAATTTGATTATTTAATCCTGCCAGTATAGGGTCAAGAGCTTACCTTCAGATCGGTAACTCTTAATATTCCCCGTTCTCCGGTCATCTATTTATTTGATCCCGGCATAAGTCTAGGATCGTCAAATCCTTCCTCCAGTAATATCGATGGAGTGAAGTTCTCACCCGCTGCTAAAATAAAAGCCACAGGCTCGTGTTAGTGCGAGTGCTATTAGAAGTAACCTAGTAATGCTCGTCATTCTACTATGTCCAAAAGACCCGTTAGATATACGGCGCTTACCTCCCAATATTATGGAGTCCTAGGGCGACAAAGTCCCGACCGGTCTTCCGTATTTTGAAAGTCAGCGTTCGTGACCCGGAAGCTGGTACATATACAGCGGCTTCCCAATCCGGTTCACGATTCAGGTCTAGCGGTGATACACGATATCTTAATCCGCCATATTTGAATGGTGTTCAAATATTTACCGAGAGTATCATATCCTTACAATCTCAGTGCGTCGGTGCTCTTAGTTCTACTTGTAATCACGTGTAATGCAGTGACTATATTTAGCCTAAACGTGCATTAACTTAGTAAGTGGTTTTACAGTGTCAGATGAGAACTGTGGGGTTAAAGACATATATTATTATGCATACATTATTGACTGTCACAAATATAATCACAGTTGTCCGTTTTCATTATGGTACATTTAACACATTATTACAAATTTGAAGTAGGAGGGTACAATCAGATGTTAGATGGTAAAAATCATTATATACAGTTCAGTTATGATTGACAAAACATCTCTTTTGTTTTGATGTTCAATATAATATTCCAAATTAGTCACCCAAATAATAATGTAGTTCCTGATCTGAGTTCATCCCGTACTCAACCGCACGCATAGTCAATATCCATGACGCTTCTCTGCGCCTCAGGGCCAATTCTCTATTGCCTCCTCTTGGATCATTTTTTACCTGATCTATTGCACAGAAGCTGATTGTTTTGCATTTGCCTTGTTTGGGACATTGGTTCACGTGTGTGGCAGTGTTATATCTCATGTCTTGGTGTTTGATGGCTCTTATATGTTCAAAAATCCTCTCCTTTAACATTCTTTTCGTGCTGCCTATATAAAAGCTGCCACAAATGCATTTAATCATGTAAACTACAAAGCAGCTATTACAGTTAAGTAGTTGCTTAATCACAAATTCTCTTCCCATGTAGTTGCGAAATGTTTTAATCTTGTTCATTGCCATGGGACATATTTTGCAAGTTCCACATTTGTGGAAACCAATGCTTTTTTGTATCAGCCAGTCAGGAACTGTCTTAGATTTTACTGGGTAGGTTGGACTTATCCAGGATTTTATACTCCTCCCCTTTCTGTATGTTATGAGAGGATTTTTAGTGATATATTTGTTCAGAGCTTTATCATTGTTTAATATCCACCAATGTTTATGCATACTGTTTCTCAAGACAGTTGCTGCATTATCATAGTTAGTGATCAATCTGATCTTATTATTCTTTTTGTTCTCTTTCTGTATGTCCCGAAGGGTCATTTCTCTTGGAATTTTGTCTATTCTCTGTTCTGCCTTGGCAATCATGTCTCTATTGTACCCCCTAGATATGAATCTACTCTTCATGTTATGTTTACATTTTAAAAAATCATCATCTTTACTACAATTTCTTCTTGCTCGGGTAAATTCTCCAAAGGGAATGGATTGGATTTGATGTCTTGGGTGTGAGCTCCCAGCATGTAATAGGGAGTTACAAGAGGTTGGTTTTCTGAAAAGTCTACTTTGTATTTTGTTGTCTTCAATAAACAGTGATAAGTCTAAGAATTCTATTTGAGTGGTACTTATGGAGTGAGTTAAATGAATACCCATCAGATTTGAATTTAAATGTTCACAAAATTCCATGAGACTATTCATGTCTCCAGCCCAAATCAAAAGACAGTCGTCAATATAGCGACCCCAGTAAATGATATATTCACTCCACTTTGCGCCTTGTGGGCCCCAGATCCACTCCTCCTCGAACCTGCCCATGAACAGGTTCGCATACGAGGGGGAGAATCTGGAGCCCATGGCTACTCCCTGTTTCTGACGGTACCAAGTGGTTTCAAATAGAAAAACATTGTTTTGTAGTATTAGATTCATCATATCTAGTAGCATCTCCGTGTGTTCCCATTGGGATGCTGGTCTTTTCTCCAGAAATTTCCTGGCTGCCCTAAGACCCAAATCCGTTCTTATGTTGGTATATAAGGAGGTGACATCTAGGCTTGCCATAATCATGCCCTCCTCCCATGCTACATCCGACAAAATACTTAGGATGTGCTTAGTGTCCCTGATATATGCTGGTAAGTTACGTACCAGTGGCTGTAAAAAGTTGTCAACATATTGCGAAAGTCTCTCAGTGGGGCCCCCTATGCTGGAGATGATGGGTCTCCCTGGTGGATATTGGGCGTTCTTATGTATTTTGGGTAGAGTATAGATACAGGGGAATCTAGGTTTGTCTATTTTCAAATATGTTAATTCTTCCCTGCTGATAAGACCCTCATGCCACCATTTTTCTAGGTGGATATTGATGTTAGCCTTTAGTTGTCCCATTGGATTTCCACTCAGTCTTTCATAGCATGTGTCATCTCTCAGTTGTGTCAAGATCTCAGTATTGTAATTTGTTGTGTTCATTACCACGATATTCCCCCCTTTATCTGCCTCCCTGATGGTCACATTTGATAGTTTACATAATTCCACCAGTGCTTTACGTTCATCTATATTTAGATTATCAGACAACCTTTTATGTTTCCTGTTATGTTTCAAGTGGGTGTATAGGTCTTCAGTGACTAGTTTGTGAAACATGTCCACACTATTACCACTCGGTAATGTGGGAGTCCATCGAGACTTGTTATGTAGACCACTAGAGATGGTGTTATCAGGTTCTATATCATGGTCAAGTAACAATTCATCTATAGACATATGGTCCCTGTCATCATCTACTATAGACAATAAAATCTCACTATCTCTGATATCTTGTATTGTAGGTATTACACGAGTCGCATACGAGGCTTGTGTTTCTATGCTTTTATTCACAGTTTGCATACAATCAAAATGTTTTTTCAATTTTAATTTTCGAGTAAATTTAAATAGGTCCACCATAGATTTATGGATGTCGCCCTGTTCCTTTGGACAGAAACTCATGCCACGTTCAAGTACAGAGATCATACCAGGAGATAGTTCTTTATCACTGAGATTCACCACTTGCACACCGGTACATTCATTCATATTATCCGTTACTTCCTCCAGGACCTCAATCTCATTCCCTGTCTTCCTGCATTTGGATCCTCCTCTTTTTCCCCTCCTTGTCCTTTTGGTGTATTTACCTTTTGTCTTGATTGGTCCCTGTCTCCCCGTTTTTTCAGTTTCACCTCCCTTAAAAAAGCACTACATTGTGCAGCGTCATCAGAAGAGACTCCTTCATTTTCACTAGGAACAAAGGGAACCACGGAACAAGCTCAAAACCTAACCCCAGCGAGCTCTGTTTCAACATCTATGGAGACCCTTCTTAGTGAAAATGAAGGAGTCTCTTCTGATGACGCTGCACAATGTAGTGCTTTTTTAAGGGAGGTGAAACTGAAAAAACGGGGAGACAGGGACCAATCAAGACAAAAGGTAAATACACCAAAAGGACAAGGAGGGGAAAAAGAGGAGGATCCAAATGCAGGAAGACAGGGAATGAGATTGAGGTCCTGGAGGAAGTAACGGATAATATGAATGAATGTACCGGTGTGCAAGTGGTGAATCTCAGTGATAAAGAACTATCTCCTGGTATGATCTCTGTACTTGAACGTGGCATGAGTTTCTGTCCAAAGGAACAGGGCGACATCCATAAATCTATGGTGGACCTATTTAAATTTACTCGAAAATTAAAATTGAAAAAACATTTTGATTGTATGCAAACTGTGAATAAAAGCATAGAAACACAAGCCTCGTATGCGACTCGTGTAATACCTACAATACAAGATATCAGAGATAGTGAGATTTTATTGTCTATAGTAGATGATGACAGGGACCATATGTCTATAGATGAATTGTTACTTGACCATGATATAGAACCTGATAACACCATCTCTAGTGGTCTACATAACAAGTCTCGATGGACTCCCACATTACCGAGTGGTAATAGTGTGGACATGTTTCACAAACTAGTCACTGAAGACCTATACACCCACTTGAAACATAACAGGAAACATAAAAGGTTGTCTGATAATCTAAATATAGATGAACGTAAAGCACTGGTGGAATTATGTAAACTATCAAATGTGTGTATCAACAAAGGGAGAGGTAGGGAGAATCGAGGACACTCTCTCAGTCCCCGGTTAAATGTACTTCAACAAAAAGAGAGAGGTCTGGTCAGTCGCAGGACTGCCACAAAATTGGAGCGAATGAAGAAGGGGTAACACACACACTCAATTTTGAGTAGGAAGGCCCTCACACACCGACCTGGTCAGTGTCATGCTTCATCATCGGGCCCCACCAAAGAGGCCGAGTGCCTCTTTGGTGTGCTGCGACGCCAGAAATACTGCGGAGCTGGTCGTGTGGGGAGGGCGTGATGTGAGTGAAGTATAATTAAAAGTGCCTAAGAGGGTATCAAAAAAGATTTTTTAATGAGTGATCCCTAAGACACGGGTAAGTGGTATATGTGTCTGAATTTACGTGCCAAGGTTGTTAGGATTTGGTTAAATTCAGCTAAATACCACACAGTTAATTAATCAGTCAACATGTTTCTGCCATACTAGTGGTATATATTCACCAAGGCATTCTTCAGGACTATACCCCGGCGGTATGGACACTCTAATAGTCCACCCTAACCTGGGGGCGTGAAAGTGAAAAAAGAAAAAGTGAAAAAAGTGCTTAAAATTAGAAGAGCGTGATGCTCATTCTAAAGAAAAAAGCTTCAAAATTCGTCGGGGTCCGGTCCAGAGGAATTTTGAAGGTTCAAAAGCGGGTTGCGAGTGCTGAGGGCGATGTGCCAGGCGCGCTCCAATCCTCCTCCCGAGACCCATGGTGCTAGTAGCGCCCTCTTTTAAAGTGCTGAAATACCCCTGAACTTGGGGCTTTTTTCTTTAGAATGAGCATCACGCTCTTCTAATTTTAAGCACTTTTTTCACTTTTTCTTTTTTCACTTTCACGCCCCCAGGTTAGGGTGGACTATTAGAGTGTCCATACCGCCGGGGTATAGTCCTGAAGAATGCCTTGGTGAATATATACCACTAGTATGGCAGAAACATGTTGACTGATTAATTAACTGTGTGGTATTTAGCTGAATTTAACCAAATCCTAACAACCTTGGCACGTAAATTCAGACACATATACCACTTACCCGTGTCTTAGGGATCACTCATTAAAAAATCTTTTTTGATACCCTCTTAGGCACTTTTAATTATACTTCACTCACATCACGCCCTCCCCACACGACCAGCTCCGCAGTATTTCTGGCGTCGCAGCACACCAAAGAGGCACTCGGCCTCTTTGGTGGGGCCCGATGATGAAGCATGACACTGACCAGGTCGGTGTGTGAGGGCCTTCCTACTCAAAATTGAGTGTGTGTGTTACCCCTTCTTCATTCGCTCCAATTTTGTGGCAGTCCTGCGACTGACCAGACCTCTCTCTTTTTGTTGAAGTATAACTATCAAATGTGACCATCAGGGAGGCAGATAAAGGGGGGAATATCGTGGTAATGAACACGACAAATTACAATACTGAGATCTTGACACAACTGAGAGATGACACATGCTATGAAAGACTGAGTGGAAATCCAATGGGACAACTAAAGGCTAACATCAATATCCACCTAGAAAAATGGTGGCATGAGGGTCTTATTAGCAGGGAAGAATTAACATATTTGAAAATAGACAAACCTAGATTCCCCTGTATCTATACTCTACCCAAAATACATAAGAACGCCCAATATCCACCAGGGAGACCCATCATCTCCAGCATAGGGGGCCCCACTGAGAGACTTTCGCAATATGTTGACAACTTTTTACAGCCACTGGTACGTAACTTACCAGCATATATCAGGGACACTAAGCACATCCTAAGTATTTTGTCGGATGTAGCATGGGAGGAGGGCATGATTATGGCAAGCCTAGATGTCACCTCCTTATATACCAACATAAGAACGGATTTGGGTCTTAGGGCAGCCAGGAAATTTCTGGAGAAAAGACCAGCATCCCAATGGGCACACACGGAGATGCTACTAGATATGATGAATCTAATACTACAAAACAATGTTTTTCTATTTGAAACCACTTGGTACCGTCAGAAACAGGGAGTAGCCATGGGCTCCAGATTCTCCCCCTCGTATGCGAACCTGTTCATGGGCAGGTTCGAGGAGGAGTGGATCTGGGACCCACAAGGTGCAAAGTGGAGTGAATATATCATTTACTGGGGTCGCTATATTGACGACTGTCTTTTGATTTGGGCTGGAGACATGAATAGTCTCATGGAATTTTGTGAACATTTAAATTCAAATCTGATGGGTATTCATTTAACTCACTCCATAAGTACCACTCAAATAGAATTCTTAGACTTATCACTGTTTATTGAAGACAACAAAATACAAAGTAGACTTTTCAGAAAACCAACCTCTTGTAACTCCCTATTACATGCTGGGAGCTCACACCCAAGACATCAAATCCAATCCATTCCCTTTGGAGAATTTACCCGAGCAAGAAGAAATTGTAGTAAAGATGATGATTTTTTAAAATGTAAACATAACATGAAGAGTAGATTCATATCTAGGGGGTACAATAGAGACATGATTGCCAAGGCAGAACAGAGAATAGACAAAATTCCAAGAGAAATGACCCTTCGGGACATACAGAAAGAGAACAAAAAGAATAATAAGATCAGATTGATCACTAACTATGATAATGCAGCAACTGTCTTGAGAAACAGTATGCATAAACATTGGTGGATATTAAACAATGATAAAGCTCTGAACAAATATATCACTAAAAATCCTCTCATAACATACAGAAAGGGGAGGAGTATAAAATCCTGGATAAGTCCAACCTACCCAGTAAAATCTAAGACAGTTCCTGACTGGCTGACACAAAAAAGCATTGGTTTCCACAAATGTGGAACTTGCAAAATATGTCCCATGGCAATGAACAAGATTAAAACATTTCGCAACTACATGGGAAGAGAATTTGTGATTAAGCAACTACTTAACTGTAATAGCTGCTTTGTAGTTTACATGATTAAATGCATTTGTGGCAGCTTTTATATAGGCAGCACGAAAAGAATGTTAAAGGAGAGGATTTTTGAACATATAAGAGCCATCAAACACCAAGACACGAGATATAACACTGCCACACACGTGAACCAATGTCCCAAACAAGGCAAATGCAAAACAATCAGCTTCTGTGCAATAGATCAGGTAAAAAATGATCCAAGAGGAAGCAATAGAGAATTGGCCCTGAGGCGCAGAGAAGCGTCATGGATATTGACTATGCGTGCGGTTGAGTACTGTTGAAAGTTGGGCTGAAACCGTCAACATTATCGGCGCCCTCTTGCTCTCCTTAAACCTTTTGTGCGCGTAAACAGCCGCCATTTTGAGCACCATGGCTTCCCTGCTCTCGCCGAGAGCCAGCGCGCCTCTCTCCCCCTCCTAGCTTCGCTGACAACCCCCCCTGCCTGCACCTGCCGCGAATCATAAAACCCCTCTTCGGCGCTGCTCTGCCCCAGGCCCTCGTCCTGTTCCCAGCGCGACACCTCCCTTCTTCCCATTTATGATCCCCGGCCCTTTGATGCAAACCTCTTTTACCCGTGTGCCCGTTCGTCTTCCTCGTTCCCAGGCCGACACCCAGCCCTGCCGATACTGCTCCTTGCCCCTCCCCGTACAATAGAAAGTTTCCCCCCAGCAAGGGATCCCCGGGTTGATCAAAGCCCCCCGCCCTACGAGATCCGATCGAACCCCACACACTCCGTGAATCGGCGGAATATCCAGCTGCGCGATGATCATCACCTGTTGTGAACGGGGCGGGGACTTCCACTGTAACCTTGCGTGGGAACGGGCTGGGAAGGGGGGATTCTGAGGATGTCTTTCCGTACATCAAAGTATCGACGAGAATGTGTTACATGCAATAAAGAGATAAACTTGTGTATAAAAGGCCAGGCCTCAGGGATGCAGTTAGAGCACCTCAGAACGATACCTTCTGTCTGTTTCGTTGTGTTCTCCTCCGGAGAGAATAAAAACCTTGTTTCCTGCCTTCCAGTCTCCAGCACCTGCCTCTTCAATAGTTTAACTTCTTTGTGGGTTCAAGAGGCGACACCGCCGGGCAATACTTAAGGATCTTATATTCTGGTTGGTAGTGCCACCCTTATTTATTTCAACAATTGGCGTCCCAAGCGTGGGCCCCATCAGCGACCCATGGATCCAGTGGGAGAGGTCCTGACGACAAAGTGAACGACTGCAACGATCGGAACGCGTCTGTCCGATAGACCCTCGTCTGACAGCCGATCATCCGAACTTCACTGGTTCCGAACAGACCTCTCTCGAGTGATCTACGGTCCTGACTGGGAACCATCAGGAGTGCCGCGAGGATAACGGAGAAGAGAGGACGATCGGGCGCTGGATTCGGAAGACAAGAAACTGTCCATGCGGTCCGGGTAAGGTCGTGTAATCACGACAAGTTGCGAAATGATTGCTTGATTGCTTGTTTGTTTAAAAATACTAGTATTGCTCTTTTTATTTATTTGGAGATTCACTGTCTGCAAACGGAGAAACAACGGGCTCTCTCTTTGCAAGCAGTGGAGGATAGGTAGGGCAGCAGCCGTGCTTATTTTTTCTCCCCCACTCAATAATCACTTGAAACTGAACTGTTGTTCGCAAAACTATTGTTTCCTGGAGATTCCCTGTCTGCAAACAGGGAAGAGACCACCCTTTTTGCAGACAGTGAAAAGGGTAGGTAACGCAGATCTTTGCGGACCTACTCATTCTCCCCATTGTTATTTATTGGTCTTTTGTTATTTTGATCCATGAGGTATTCACTGCCTGCAAACAACGTAGAATAGAAATATTCTGTCCAGTCTTTGCACCTAGTGATAAGATAGGCAGTGCTGACTTTTTAGTCCCTCGTTACGAGCCGTCATGTCTGTCTTCTCCCCACTGATTAGTAGCCTGTTTAGCCCGGACCGCCTATTAGAGATGGACCATCCAGCCCCACTGGAAGGCACCCCTAATAAGGACATGTTCATGAAGCATGGATTGACCGCTATAGCCTATAGTAAACTATGGCATAAATATACGAAAAAGGGTCAAGAAAGTCAGTGGCCCCTGATAGGATCCTTCGATGATGATAAAATAAAAACGCTAGAAACTGCCCTGGGTAAAAACAAGACAACACCCACTATGCTTGACAGTTTCGGCATGTGGCGAAAAGAAACTGAACAACGTAAAAAGAAAACTGAGAGTAGGCTGGAAAAAGAGCTGCGAAAAGCAGCCCACCTAGCTGCCCAGAACTTAGAAAAAGAGATAAAGGAAAGAGAGAAAGCTAAACAGAAACTAGAAATGGAAACGCCAAGCCAGTGTCCGGTTAGAACTCCCTCCATGCTCTACCCTGATTTACCCTCGAAACAACGAGCCAATGAGGACCTGCTGTTAGGTCCTCCTATCATCTACATGCCCCCTCCATATGCCCCTTCTCAACCCTTGGCGCAGCACGCGCCACCCCCAGGTACAAACGAAGGTACTGCCACAGCGTCGGCCCCAATGGCCTCTGTGCCAGCCGAACCCCTTGTATTAAAACCCGCATCAACAACAACGTTAGACGACCATGAGACTCGAGGGGCTGGCCCTGCAAGAACAAACAGACTAGACAAAGATGAGCGAGCGGGGATCGACAAAATAGCAAGGACACTGGTAGAAAGAAAGGAGGATGAAGAGTACATCACGGATGTGTTCAGCTCGTATACAGGGAGTCACAGACGACATTTTACTGTACGACTGTGTTATCATGTCTTGAATGCATACGAGGACCGATATCGAGACAAAGGTCCCGAGAGCCTAAGGACTCTGTACCGGAAGGTCGATATCGGGGATGAGGGCGAGTGTGATGTGTCGGACCTCCTTACGCGTACGCTTGAGGTTTTCCGCCACCTCACTGAACGAAAGCCGGGAGCTAAATCCGCAGCCTCCGTAGTGACCGAACCACCAACCGAGCAATCTAACACCATGATGCCGATACGAGAGGCTGCCCCTTACTGGGTTCCTCCTCGGGGTACAGGGACTCACGATGATGCAAACAACCAAGATGCGAAGGGAAGGGTAGTGTACAACTGGGTCTACCAGCCGTGGGACCGGCAAGAGATACTGACATTCCGGAAATCTCTACCCGACCTACGAAAAAACCCCACTGCCTTCTATACTGAATTGGGTACAGCCCTGGGCTCAACGATTATGACCCTGGCTGACATCGACTTGTTCTTCGGGTTATGTCTACCAGCTGATGTGTGGAAGCAAATCCGGAAAGTCGACCACCTTGAGCTGTTTGGACATACCTGGTCACAACTCGATGATCTGGATAAACAACGGGGACCAGGACAAAAGCCTTTGAAATCAATTCTAGACCTCCCAGATAAAATCGTAGAGAAATTAAAAACCCTAATCCCAGAAAAGAAAGTGGACTGATCGATAGTAACAGCCTGTCGCCAAAAACCCCAGGAGGATGTATCGGAATACTTCTCCCGGTTTGAAACGGTGTTCTCCGATTACAGCGGCCAGGACATGACCACTGCAACCGGACATCATCTGTTTGTCCAGAATTATGTTAAGGGCCTATCATCGGAAATCTCCCAGAAACTACAGGCCAGCGAGAGTAGTTGGGCGGCCTCCAAACCTACAGCGATTCTCCAAATGGCCCAATATTATGAGCATCAGAAAAATGAAAACGATAGGGCGACAGTGAAAAAGAAGAAGGACTTAAAAGAGAGGGTGATGATTGCCAAACTGCAAGGGGTGACTATAGGACGAGACCAATACCGGGGAAACTACCAGACAAACGTCCCTAAGACTACATTTCCCCAGGACCGCACTCTGACTTCCTACAGTGGACGCACAGACCTTAGAGAAAATCAGTGCGCTTTCTGCAAAGGGACTGGCCATTGGAAATCCCAGTGCCCGGTTCTTCTGGAAATGATCAGAAACAAAGACCCCAGGGACGTAGCAAACGGACCGAGACCTAAGGGACAACAACGAGGGCCCCCAAATGACGCGACTAACGACAGATCAAGCAGACCAAATACGTTCGACCGACCCAGGCAGAACCAATATCAACAATCTGACTATGACGATACTCACACCTTCGCATAGGACAGCCAAGGGCGAGGGAGGGATCCAGTCGAGCTCTATGTTGACCAGCAGGGCCCTTATGTCACTGCTAAGGTCCTGGGTACCAAGTCTCCATTTCTGGTAGACACTGGCGCAACACGTAGTGCGTTATCTAAACGACTGATTCCAAGGGCACCCTTGTCTGGCTCACTCATAACATCAACAGGTTTCGATGGTACGCCCTCCACCAACCCTTTGTCTGCCCCGATTCTCTTTGACGTAGAAAACAACACCACTGACACCACGTTCTTGCTTTCCTCCAATAGCCCTGACGCCATTATGGGACTTGACTTACTGAAACACTTCCGAGCGACGATCAGGTGTTCCCAAGATGGAGTTCGAGTGTTTCTTTACGACAACCCCGTTCTGCTTAGACATTGCTCCCCCTGACACATGTTTTCCATCACCGACGTTGACGCGTCCCTGCTTGACACTCTACCTCCGTATCTGTGGGCCAAAGCGGATTCGGACGTAGGGCGTATGTTAATTGACCCAGTGCACATTACTGTCCGACCAGACGCAACACTCCCAAAACTCCCACAATATCGGATATCGCCAGAGGGCGAGAAGGCATTGGTAATGATTATCCAGTCACTGATAGACGCAGGAGTGGTAGAGGAAGTGGTTAGCAACGTTTGCAACAGCCCTATCTTGCCCATTATCAAGAAGCAGGGAGAGGGAGATGAGAAAGCATACCGTTTCATCATCGACCTCCGAGAGATCAACAAAGTGGTGGTACACCAGTACCCTGTGGTCTCAGACATCACCACCATCCTGACCTTGATTCCATCCACTGCCACCACCTTTTCCGTCATCGACCTCAAGAACGCATTCTTCTCCATCCCCATCCACCCAGACAGCCGATATCTCTTCGGCTTTACCCTAAAAGCCCGCTCATATAGGTTTTGCCGAGCGCCTCAAGGCTACACGGAAAGCCCTAGCATTTACAGCCAGGCCCTCAAAAGACAACTAGACCAAGTCCAGTTACCCGACGGAGTGGTGTTGGTACAATATGTCGATGACATCCTTTTGGCAGCCGACACCACCCCTCTAGCGGTTACCGCCACCATTCAACTCTTGCACTTCCTCGCGGAAAATGGCCACAAGGTCTCCAAGAAGAAGTTGCAATTCTGCCTACCCCAGGTCACTTACCTAGGCCACCTCTTGTCCAAAGATGGAAGAAAACTCACCCCAGATCGAATCCAAACCATTCTAGATACCCCTGTCCCTAAGACCCAGAAGCAGGTTCGCTCCCTATTAGGCCTCACCTCCTTCTGCCGACAATGGTTACCAAACTTCAGCCTCGTTGTAAAACCACTGCTTTCTCTGCTAAACAAAAACGTCCCTTTCCCACTCCCTTGGACCCCTGAGTGTCAAACTTCCTTCACAGAACTGCGAGATGCCCTTTGCTCAGCCCCTGTCCTAGGTACCCCTGATTACAAAAAGCCCTTCTCCCTTTACACTCACGAAAGGGAGGGGTGCGCTTTATCTGTCCTGACCCAGGCCATCGGCCCTAAGCAACGACCGTGCGCCTACTTCTCTGCCACTCTTGACCCTGTCGCCAGAGCCTTGCCTGCCTGCCTTCGAGCTGTAGCTGCTGCTGCAATCTCTATCCGACAGAGTGAGGGGATTGTACTCTCGAATTCCCTCACGGTACTGGTACCCCATGCAGTCGACACCCTCCTGAACCAAACCAAGACGCAACATCTGACGAGTGCACGACTGACTGGATACGAACTGACCTTGCTTGCCCCCCATATCACCCTGAAAAGATGCACCACACTGAACCCAGCAACTCTGTTACCCTTGCCAGAGAACGATCCCAATGTGCACCCCGTACACGACTGCGTGACTCTTACGGACGAACAGACCAGGAGTAGGGTCGATCTCAGAGACACGGCTTTCCCTGACCCCGACGGGGAGCTGTGGGTGGACGGTTCTTGCATCAAACTCTCCGATGGTACCACTTCCGCTGCCTATGCAGTCACCACGGCTCGAACTGTAGTAGAAACAGCCCGCATCACCCAGCGATCTGCCCAGGCAGCGGAACTGATTGCTTTGACGCGAGCCTGCATCCTGGCAACAGGAACCACAGCGAACATTTACACCGACAGCCAGTATGCCTTCGGGGTGGTTCACCATTTTGGGCTCCTCTGGAGAGAGAGAGGGTTCTTGACCTCACACGGCACACCCATTTTGCACGGGGATTTAGTCTCCGCCTTAATCGAAGCTGTCCTCCTCCCCAATAAACTGGCCGTTATCAAATGCCAGGCACACAAGAAAGTGACAGACATTATTGGACAGGGAAATGCACTAGCCGACATCACCGCCCGAACGACAGCTGAAAATAGAACGACAACACATATGTACGTGACCAGGTCACAAGCAGAAAACTGGACTGACGCCAAGGACACAATTAGAGACATACAAACGTCTAGCACACAACACGAATTGACTGAATGGACACGGGTGGGATTGAAAGACGATGAAGGCTGCTGGCGGACAAAAGACACGAACAGATGGTTGCTACCTGATTCGTACTTGATTCCCATATTAACCATGGCACACTCCCCTGCCCACATAGGATCAGCCCCCATGATCGAACTTGTCTCCAGGGTTTGGCACAATGACAAGATCCCAGATTCCGCCAAACGCCTGGTCCAACAATGCTTAATATGCCTGCAACACAACCCCGGGAAAGGAACTGTAGTACCCCGGGGGGGATTTGGGGTCCCAAACCACCCATTTGAAGTCCTGCAGATGGACTACATCCAGCTAGACAGATGCCAAGGCCTGAAATATGTACTCGTCGTGGTGTGCGCATTTAGCAAGTGGGTGGAAGCATATCCAACCCGTGACAACACCGCTATGGCCACTGCAAAGGTTCTGTTAAAGGAGTTTTTCCCCCGCTATGGCCTCTGTCGTGTTTTATGGAGTGATAATGGCCCCCACTTCGTAGCCAAAGTTATCCAGCTCATCCTAAATGGGCTGGGTATTAAACAGAAATTCCACGCAGTCTTCCACCCTCAATCTGCTGGGCTTGTCGAACGACACAATGCCACACTAAAGCTTAAACTGGCCAAAATAGTGGCTACCACGGGCCTGAAATGGCCAGACGCCCTCCCATTGGCATTGCTATCGATGCGCTCTACCCCCACCCGACATCACTTAACCCCTTATGAAGTTGTCTTCGGTCGACCCATGAGCGTCTGGTCTGCCCCGAAACCAACTTCCATTCATGACGTTCCGGACGTCCTAATGTCTGATTATCTGTACAAATTGACTGAAACTTTGTCTGTCCTTCATCAGCAGGTGCAGCAGGCCATCCCCGATGCTTCCAGGGGTCCGGGTCACGCCATCCAGCCGGGGGACTTCGTGCTGATCCGGAATTTTTAGCGATCAAAGAGTTTGGAACCCCGGTGGACGGGCCCCTGGCAAGTGCTGATCACCACTCGGACCGCACTTCGAGTGGAGGGGAAGAAACACTGGCTGCACGCTCATCACTGCAAAAGGGTCTCTCCAGCCCTGGCCACGACAGACACCGTCAACACCCAAGAAGAGCTCCTGAACCAGGACCGACCATCGTTGAACTGCTATCCTGATACTGAGACACTTGAACTTTCAAAACATCCTGACCCCACTGTGCCATCTCGAGAAGGGTATTTCCTGCGTCGAAAGGAGGGAGCTTCGGCTAAGTAGGCCACGGACTAGGTTAAAGGATCTCAGAACGGTGACCCAAGCTACCAAGGGTTACCTGGAGAGAAGCTAAAACTAAGTCTGTGGTCCTGCCCACTACCGAGCACCTTGAAGACGAAGATGATGGAAGCGCCAGATAAGAAGATGATGGAAGCGCCAAATAAGAAGCCGACGGAGACAGCAGGAAATACCCACTACAGAAATCCGAGAACAGACAGACTCCATAGCTCAAAGACAATTGCACTCTTCATCGTAATCCTCCTCTGTTTTCTCCTCATGACTACGCTCTGGATTATGGAAGAACACGCACCTGCTCACGAAACATTCCTAACCACTGCTCAGCCTACCACCATGAAGGAACATTATCTAATTTCACTCTCTCCTCAACTAAGAGAGAGGCGAAAGGAGTTTTGGAACAACTCTTTCGTGCAGCTACTTCACCAGCACAATCTTGCCACCAACACCACCAACTGCTGGATCTGTGGGTTGCTACCCCATGCCACTGGACATTCAATACCATTCATCCCTTCACCCTTCTCTGTCCACGGCTCCTGCCTTGCCTGGCTGATCCTCCTGCAAGAGAGCTATACGGGCAATGCCACCTCCAGCAGAACTGCAGCACATTCTTCTCACGGGGCCGGGCGAAACAAGACAAAGACACACTTCTGCCCGCTGACCCCCAGCGACTCGATCCAAATGGACATCCCAGCTAAAGAACGAATCGAAATGCAGGTGTTCAACAATCCAACCAGACCCACCTTCTCCTATCTGCGGAAACGAACGGCTGCCACTCTGACTGTGGCCCTGTCGGTCATCAACGTCACAGGCCACATGTGTGTAGAAGGACTTGGGACACAGCTGGTGGGTCGCAGCGCTTGCCGCTTTACCAGCACTCTGGATTCCACGGATCCACCTTCCTTTGTGTCATCCCCAAACATGTACTTCATCTGCGGCACAAAGGCCTACACCTGGCTCCCCAAAGGCTGGGGGGGCACTTGCTACATCTCCTTCGTCCTTCCTCCAACTTATGTGGCCCCAGCGAATCACCACAGGCAAAAACGAGCCAAAGACGTTGAGCAAGCCGACTCAACAGGGGCGCAGGTCCTCGATGCTATGAAAGGACTCGTCCCCCTCTGGGGCCCGATGGCAAACAGCCGTGCCATCCGACATTTGACTCAGGCAGTCGAGACAACCATGAACATCACAGCGGGCATCTTTGCCAACAACACTGCCGAGCTCCAAGCGGTCCGTTTGGTGGCTCTTCAGAACCGCCTCGTTCTAGATGTGGTTCTAGCGGACCGTGGAGGAGCATGCCGCATTATTGGGTCCAGCTGTTGTACATACATACCGGACAACTCACCCTCAGTGTACAAAGCCATCGAACATCTTCACAGACTCTCTTCGGAAGTTCACCAAGAGCAAGAAGAATGGTCGCTTGGTGGTTGGTTCTGGGACACCGTCAAAAGCTGGGGCTGGAGACTGCTCACCATTATCATGATTCCCGTAGTTGTAATATGTGGCCTATGCTTAGGAATTCAATGTCTGCACCTATGTGTTCTTTATGTGCGAGTTGTATTTTTCCCAAAACTGTGGACATTGGAAGCGAACATATGAGAGCATTGTATGATACCGAAGTTAGGAATTTGATGAAAATTGACATTGAGTAAAGCAAGGTGGCTAGATATGTTGAAAAGGGGGGACTGTTGAAAGTTGGGCTGAAACCGTCAACATTATCGGCGCCCTCTTGCTCTCCTTAAACCTTTTGTGCGCGTAAACAGCCGCCATTTTGAGCACCATGGCTTCCCTGCTCTCGCCGAGAGCCAGCGCGCCTCTCTCCCCCTCCTAGCTTCGCTGACAACCCCCCCTGCCTGCACCTGCCGCGAATCATAAAACCCCTCTTCGGCGCTGCTCTGCCCCAGGCCCTCGTCCTGTTCCCAGCGCGACACCTCCCTTCTTCCCATTTATGATCCCCGGCCCTTTGATGCAAACCTCTTTTCCCCGTGTGCCCGTTCGTCTTCCTCGTTCCCAGGCCGACACCCAGCCCTGCCAATACTGCTCCTTGCCCCTCCCCGTACAATAGAAAGTTTCCCCCCAGCAAGGGATCCCCGGGTTGATCAAAGCCCCCCCGCCCTACGAGATCCGATCGAACCCCACACACTCCGTGAATCAGCGGAATATCCAGCTGCGCGATGATCATCACCTGTTGTGAACGGGGCGGGGACTTCCACTGTAACCTTGCGTGGGAACGGGCTGGGAAGGGGGGATTCTGAGGATGTCTTTCCGTACATCAAAGTATCGACGAGAATGTGTTACATGCAATAAAGAGATAAACTTGTGTATAAGAGGCCAGGCCTCAGGGATGCAGTTAGAGCACCTCAGAACGATACCTTCTGTCTGTTTCGTTTTGTTCTCCTCCGGAGAGAATAAAAACCTTGTTTCCTGCCTTCCAGTCTCCAGCGCCTGCCTCTTCAATAGTTTAACTTCTTTGTGGGTTCAAGAGGCGACACCGCCGGGCAATACTTAAGGATCTTATATTCTGGTTGGTAGTGCCACCCTTATTTATTTCAACAGTACGGGATGAACTCAGATCAGGAACTACATTATTATTTGGGTGACTAATTTGGAATATTATATTGAACATCAAAACAAAAGAGATGTTTTGTCAATCATAACTGAACTGTATATAATGATTTTTACCATCTAACATCTGATTGTACCCTCCTACTTCAAATTTGTAATAATGTGTTAAATGTACCATAATGAAAACGGACAACTGTGATTATATTTGTGACAGTCAATAATGTATGCATAATAAGTTCAAGTTCATAAGTCTTTATTTCGAATAAAATTCATAAAAGACCACAAAATAAAAATATTTACAAGATATCAACATTTTTGCATATTCCAAGGAACCCCAAATATAAAAAGAAAGGTTGCCCGTAGGCAACATACAAAATTTAAAAACACAAGTTAAGAAGAAGAATACAAGTTAATCAAAGCAGGGTTACACGTTCTTTGCACGTATCAGCCACATCCACCCCAGAAATTTAGCAACACAAATCACAGATTTTTCAGTGCGCATGTCGCGTAGTTTCAACAGGGCAGTGCGATTCTCTACACAATTTAAAGTTTTACAAATTGGTTGCAGCCATTTTAGTCGGGGCAATCGATATGCTGGGCACGCAAAAAATATATGGCCAATACTCACAACCTGATCAGAGCAAAAAGGACACTTGGAGGTAGAAGACTTTGTCCATCTTGCAGTAAAGGAATTGATCGGCAACGTTCCCACCCGAAACTGAAAGTACAGCTTGCGGTCAAGGGCTTTGCATATCAAATCCCAAAAAGGCTCAAGGGATGGTATAATCTTATGTGATAAGAACAATCCCGTTAGGCTATTTTCTGATGAGAGTGAAACCAAAGCAGATTTCTTTGCTGCCCAAAATAGCTCTTTAAACTCCACTTTGGAGGGGAACCTAGCACATTCCGGATGCAACCATAATTCAGAAAGGCCCATGGAGTGCAGAATCTGTTTGACCTCCCGCAACCAAGGGATTTTCATGGCACCCCACAATGATCTAATTTCGCACAATTCGTGGGCAAAAAGGCTAAGCTCATGAGTAGTCCAGAGTCGTCGCCAGAAGGCGACAAGCCGGTACTGTGCCATCTCATCCAGAGGTCTACAGCCCAAATCCAAAAGCAAGGGTTTTATGGGTGTCGATTGCGGAAGCCCAACTAGACTCCGAAGGAACCTATTCTGTGCTATGGTCAATGCTGTCAAGCTTTTGTAACCCCAAATGTCCGCACCGTACAAAATGGCTGCGTTAACCTTGGCCTCATAAATTTTTAAAGCTGATGTAATGCGTTTTGTCAAGGTTTTTTTTTGTTCCTTTAGCAAGCAGCCAGTGAGGCGGACAAATTTTAGAATTAAAACCTCCAGCTGGGGATTCCAGTTAAGTTGATGGTCAAGAGTCACGCCTAAATAGGACATGACTTTGACCTGTTCAATAGGGACACCTTCTAATAAAAATGAACTTGTAATTTGTTTGTTTTTGTTAAAAACCATAAATTTCGTTTTATCAGCGTTAATCTGAAGGTCATTTTCGGAACAAAATTCTGCAAATCTATTTAAAGCTGCCTGGAGGCCACTCCGAGTCCTAGAGAGGAGCAGGGTATCATCGGCGAATATTAACATGGGGTACTTGGCCCCCCCCAGGGTGGGTGCATCAGTTTGAGTTTCATTGAAGAAGGCAACCACCCGATTAATGAATAGGAGGAACAGCGTGGGTGCCAACACACAACCCTGCCGAACCCCGCGTTCGACAGGGAAGTTGGCGGTTACCTGACCCTGCTTCCCCCATCTTACACGGGCAAAATTATCCTCGTGTAGACGCCTAACCAGCTCTAGAAGTTCAAGTGGAAGGCCCATAAGTCTAAGGGCATCCCATAACTTGGCCCTCGGAACCAGGTCGAAAGCCGACCTGAGATCGACAAAGGCGGCGTACATGACACCTCCGCCCAAGAGGACCACCTTCCAATATAACATGGTAAGGCGAAACACCTGGTCTAGGGTGCTAGTACCTGATCTAAACCCTGCTTGCAAGGGGGAGAGTATATTATTCTGCTCCATCCACCCCTGGATTCTAGCTAGGGCCATTCTTGATACCACTTTCTGAATAGTATCAATCAAGCTGATGGGGCGATAATTTTTCGGAGAAGTTCGATCCCCTTTCTTGTGTACCGGAAGTATTTCAGCCCCTTTCCAGGATTGTGGCACCCTAGCTCCCGCTGCAATAGAGTTTGCTAAAATTGTTATATAAGGGACCCATAAATCTATATTTAATTTAAAAAGATCTGCAGGAACAGCATCTATGCCTGGGGCTTTCCCAGACTGGACTAAGTGTAAGGCATGTTCAGTGTCAGAGAAGCAGAAGTTAAGAACATCCCCATAAACTTCTAGTGAGGTCCCCACTACAGACTCAGTAGCTAAATGAACAATGTTAGGGTCTTTAAATTGAGAGGAAAAGAATTCCACCCAATCATCAGAGGAAACATAATTTTCCGGAGTAAGTGAGTCAGAGCCCCGACCCCACCTAACCAACTCCCAAAACTTAATCTGGTTGGACGATTCACAGGCTTTAAGGAGTTCCGTCCAATATGAATCGTCCCATTCCCTTTTGGCTTCCCAAATAACGTGTTTATAGGCCTGTCGGGCTGTCCTGATTTCTGGGGTATTTCTAGATTTAACAGCAGCGATTAGTATACTATGGGCCTCTGTACAATTTTTAGTATACCAACCTTTGGGTTGCTTCACTTTCTGTTTTCTATATGGCCTAGTAAGCAGTTCTTTAATGGCCGCAAAACATGTCTCGTGAAGATCAACAATAGTGGGCTTAGCCCTGTCGTCGTCGGGTGAAAATGCAAGCATCTTATCTCTGGTTTCAAGGACAAGATTTTCTATTTGACTGACAAGCTCCTGATCTACTATGACCCTCGGCCATTGGACTCGTCTTCTATTGTCGCTTAGAACCAGATCTGATGTAATGCAGGCTGTTTCAGCCTGGGGGGGTGCTAAGCCCGGGACCTTAAATACAAATAAGAGTGGATCATGATCACTCTCTGGCCTTATTTCGATTGACATGTCCACTACTGTGTCCCAGGAATCAATATTGACCAAAATATAGTCAATACGACTCACACCAAGCCCATTATTGAAAGTTGGATTGCCCACCTTATCAGATAAGCAACGCCCGTTCACCGCCCGGAACCCCCATTCCAAACAGAAACCAAGCCAGTGGAGGGCAGCCTCCGTTCCCTTAACTCCCTTAGTTATAGCCAGCGGGGGAATGTTCCAGACAGAGTCATCCTCCAACCCTATATCCTCACCAAGATTCATAATGGGTTCAAATGTACAGTTCAAGTCACCAGCCACCAAAACGAGCTGGTCACTTTTCTGCTCATTTAGGAAGGCTTCCAAGTCATTAAGGATGGGTTGTTTTTTTCCACCCTGACAACCCCGGGCATAGATATTAATTAAAAGGATATCCTTGCAGTTCTCCTTGCGCAATAATAGACAAAGGAGATCGGGGTTCTTCACCAGGATTTCCTTCACACTAAAGCAGAGTGAGTTTTTTACCCAAATAGTTAACCCACCTGAAGGCCTGCCCCTAAGACCCTGCAAAGCAGGTATATAAAAGTTTAGAAAACCTACTCTAAACAGGGGATCAACTGACCAGGTTTCCTGGAAAACGATGATATCGTGAGTGGTGATGAAATCGACCCAATCATCGTTGTCCAGGCGACCCCTTAAACCTGCTATGTTCCAAGATGCCATATTTATTGGATTAGCTGGATTACTAAAACTGGAGGTCGCAGTATGTCCCGGAACTCCAGACTCATTCAGAATACGCTCACCAACAATGTCCACTGGAAGTAGTAAACCCGATGGCATCATGGTGCATTCTATACTAGGTGCTACCCGGGAAGGCAAGCTGAGATCTACTGGATGCTTAAGAGCAACCCCCCCCCCCATGTCAGTCAACCTCATCCAAACAGCCAAACATGTTACAGGTAGGCACGCCTTGCCATCCAGTGTTCTGTGTGGGCCCACCGTACCCAAAGCCTCTATGCCTGGGCTTTTGAATTGTCATCCAAGACCCACCCATGTCAAATTGCCGTTGAGGGGGATAAAAAAAGGTGAGGGGTCTAACAACGATTGACTGATCACCTTCATAATGGGGCCATGAGCAAAGGTGCTGTGCAGTATTGGGATCAGCAAATGACACCACTATACAGTCACCAGTAATGTTTTTATAAGTGCGTCCAACCCATGGTACTCTTCGCACCATTAAGACCTGGCTTCTTAGGTGACTAGGTATCTGTCTGTTCTTGTTTAGCCAGTGGATGACCTTATTTTTAAGAGACCAAGGGTCCTCTTTTGTTTGTTGGCCAAGAGAAGGAACACCAGTTAGTATGATGACATATGAGCTCGCCTCAGGAGGTAGATCAATATATCCACCACGAAAGTTTGGTCTACTAGATTCTAACGGTGGGCAGTTTTTGTTAATCAAGTCGTTAGAACGTTGTACAACAGGTTGTAGGCTAGGTTTGGGACGTGTTGTATTCTGTGATGCGGTAGTGTGAGCCCTCGCCTTTGGTGGAATTGTAGTTTTAGCAGGGCAAGCTTGTTGTGTGGGTTTCGGTGGTATTGGGTCTTGAGGCATAGAACAAAGGCTAAGATTAGAAGAGTTGATGGCACTATCTCCAACAATTGTGCGAGGTTTAGGCACAGGTTTGGGGTTTGTGGTGGGGGGGGCAGGTGGGTCTGCCACAAGTGGCTGTGAAATCAAGCTCCCATCCTGTATGACCCTAGCTTCCATTTGCTTGAGACTAAAGCTAGCCAATGTAACAATAGTTTTGTCCATTTCTAACAAATGGTTTTCCATACAGGAGAGTCGTAGTTCTAGGGGATTAAGTAACTTTTTGAGCGTGTCCCAAACTGTTTGTAAAAATTCCTCATCCCTCCTTCTGTCCCCCTCAACCTCACTCAATCTACACTTATTTGGTACTATGTTATGGTTAACCTGGGAATTTTCCACTAAGGATTCAAACTCGACATCACTTGGGGCAAAACTAATGTCACTACCAAGTGGAGCAGGTACAACTTTATGTTTTGCATCCTCTGTCCCTAGTATACCCAATGGACGTCGATTATTAAAAAACTGGGAACGGGCAATCCTTGCCTTTTTACGAGCAAAGGTAGACCTTGCCAGAATTTTTTTCCGCTGGAGAGCAGCCTTTCTAGCGATAGCAGCTGACCTGGGCATAACAATTTTCCCCAGTGATTTTTTCCCTGCCACAAAAATAGATGGTACAGGCACCTCTGAAGCGGTTGGAATAGAAACCTTAACTTGCTTAAGAGGAGATACGGGTGGCGGGTGATGCATTTCAGCCATTGTAATCAAGGGGCGAGGGCCAGCTGGACGCTCGGGAGTTAGTGCTAAGGCCAGCTTTCCCAGGGACGATTTTTTGGAGGAAGCAATGTCCATAGACAGTTTCCGCGCAGCATCTAATTCCAAGGAAACCCTGTGCTGCATTTTATTTATTTCAGCATCAATGGCCAAGTTAGTCTTTGTGAGGAAATCATCCAGAGTCCCACTAGGTTTTTTAAGACCCATGGCAGTTTTGCTCCGACTACCCCGTGAGCACATTATTGACACAACAGAAAACAAGGATACACAATGAAGTTAACACTAATAACAAAAAAGGTAATATAATGAACCCAAGGGGGGTAGCCCTGCCCAGCCCTCTTAGACCTCGAACGGCCTCAAACGGCCCGCTCTTTGCCCGGTCTTCGCCCCGGGCTGCGTCCCGCGCTGCGGGAGTGCTGAGTCAATAAATAAGAGGTCGTGTAAAACAGGGGGGCGTGGCAGCAGGGAGAGCGGACCGGAAGTTAGGAAATGGTCTTGCAGGGACTCCTGGGCAATGGAGTCCCCTGCACGCTCGCAGCCCCGCTGACCGCACTCACCCGGTAGCCTGCAGTCCGTCACCAAATATCCCAGTGTCCAATGCGGCGAAGCGGCACCCGCGGAGCGGGTGCGGCGAGTTGTGGTTGAAGGTCCTGGAAATGCCGCTGTGATTAAGGGTCAACGACCAAAGTGCCTCCGTGCGCAGAAATGCGTCCCGCTGATGAAAAGATGGGAAGGGTTTTTAAGACTGCTGAGGGCGGGGGGGCGGCAGCAGGGAGAGCGGACCGGAAGTTAGGAAATGGTCTTGCAGGGACTCCTGGGCAATGGAGTCCCCTGCACGCTCGCAGCCCCGCTGACCGCACTCACCCGGTAGCCTGCAGTCCGTCACCAAATATCCCAGTGTCCAATGCGGCGAAGCGGCACCCGCGGAGCGGGTGCGGCGAGTTGTGGTTGAAGGTCCTGGAAATGCCGCTGTGATTAAGGGTCAACGACCAAAGTGCCTCCGTGCGCAGAAATGCGTCCCGCTGATGAAAAGATGGGAAGGGTTTTTAAGACTGCTGAGGGCGGGGGGGCGGCAGCAGGGAGAGCGGACCGGAAGTTAGGAAATGGTCTTGCAGGGACTCCTGGGCAATGGAGTCCCCTGCACGCTCGCAGCCCCGCTGACCGCACTCACCCGGTAGCCTGCAGTCCGTCACCAAATATCCCAGTGTCCAATGCGGCGAGTTGTGGTTGAAGGTCCTGGAAATGCCGCTGTGATTAAGGGTCAACGACCAAAGTGCCTCCGTGCGCAGAAATGCGTCCCGCTGATGAAAAGATGGGAAGGGTTTTTAAGACTGCTGAGGGCGGGGGGGCGGCAGCAGGGAGAGCGGACCGGAAGTTAGGAAATGGTCTTGCAGGGACTCCTGGGCAATGGAGTCCCCTGCACGCTCGCAGCCCCGCTGACCGCACTCACCCGGTAGCCTGCAGTCCGTCACCAAATATCCCAGTGTCCAATGCGGCGAGTTGTGGTTGAAGGTCCTGGAAATGCCGCTGTGATTAAGGGTCAACGACCAAAGTGCCTCCGTGCGCAGAAATGCGTCCCGCTGATGAAAAGATGGGAAGGGTTTTTAAGACTGCTGAGGGCGGGGGGGCGGCAGCAGGGAGAGCGGACCGGAAGTTAGGAAATGGTCTTGCAGGGACTCCTGGGCAATGGAGTCCCCTGCACGCTCGCAGCCCCGCTGACCGCACTCACCCGGTAGCCTGCAGTCCGTCACCAAATGTCCCAGTGTCCAATGCGGCGAAGCGGCACCCGCGGAGCGGGTGCGGCGAGTTGTGGTTGAAGGTCCTGGAAATGCCGCTGTGATTAAGGGTCAACGACCAAAGTGCCTCCGTGCGCAGAAATGCGTCCCGCTGATGAAAAGATGGGAAGGGTTTTTAAGACTGCTGAGGGCGGGGGGGTGGCAGCAGGGAGAGCGGACCGGAAGTTAGGAAATGGTCTTGCAGGGACTCCTGGGCAATGGAGTCCCCTGCACGCTCGCAGCCCCGCTGACCGCACTCACCCGGTAGCCTGCAGTCCGTCACCAAATATCCCAGTGTCCAATGCGGCGAAGCGGCACCCGCGGAGCGGGTGCGGCGAGTTGTGGTTGAAGGTCCTGGAAATGCCGCTGTGATTAAGGGTCAACGACCAAAGTGCCTCCGTGCGCAGAAATGCGTCCCGCTGATGAAAAGATGGGAAGGGTTTTTAAGACTGTTGAGGGCGGGGGGGCGGCAGCAGGGAGAGCGGACCGGAAGTTAGGAAATGGTCTTGCAGGGACTCCTGGGCAATGGAGTCCCCTGCACGCTCGCAGCCCCGCTGACCGCACTCACCCGGTAGCCTGCAGTCCGTCACCAAATATCCCAGTGTCCAATGCGGCGAAGCGGCACCTGCGGAGCGGGTGCGGCGAGTTGTGGTTGAAGGTCCTGGAAATGCCGCTGTGATTAAGGGTCAACGACCAAAGTGCCTCCGTGCGCAGAAATGCGTCCCGCTGATGAAAAGATGGGAAGGGTTTTTAAGACTGCTGAGGGCGGGGGGGCGGCAGCAGGGAGAGCGGACCGGAAGTTAGGAAATGGTCCTGCAGGGACTCCTGGGCAATGGAGTCCCCTGCACGCTCGCAGCCCCGCTGACCGCACTCACCCGGTAGCCTGCAGTCCGTCACCAAATATCCCAGTGTCCAATGCGGCGAGTTGTGGTTGAAGGTCCTGGAAATGCCGCTGTGATTAAGGGTCAACGACCAAAGTGCCTCCGTGCGCAGAAATGCATAATAATATATGTCTTTAACCCCACAGTTCTCATCTGACACTGTAAAACCACTTACTAAGTTAATGCACGTTTAGGCTAAATATAGTCACTGCATTACACGTGATTACAAGTAGAACTAAGAGCACCGACGCACTGAGATTGTAAGGATATGATACTCTCGGTAAATATTTGAACACCATTCAAATATGGCGGATTAAGATATCGTGATTCACCGCTAGACCTGAATCGTGAACCGGATTGGGAAGCCGCTGTGTATGTACCAGCTTCCAGGTCACGAACGCTGACTTTCAAAATACGGAAGACCGGTCGGGACTTTGTCGCCCTAGGACTCCATAATATTGGGAGGTAAGCGCCGTATATCTAACGGGTCTTTTGGACATAGTAGAATGACGAGCATTACTAGGTTACTTCTAATAGCACTCGCACTAACACGAGCCTGTGGCTTTTATTTTAGCAGCGGGCGAGAACTTCACTCCATCGATATTACTGGAGGAAGGATTTGACGATCCTAGACTTATGCCGGGATCAAATAAATAGATTACCGGAGAACGGGGAATATTAAGAGTTACCGATCTGAAGGTAAGCTCTTGACCCTATACTGGCAGGATTAAATAATCAAATTAAGGCTTTAAATAGACCAGATCAGGACAAAATCTATTCGTTTTGTGATTTTAGCGGACTCATTTGATACAGACCAAGACATGACAAAGAAAAAAAATTTTTTTTTGCCCATGCCACATGAAGCTGGGCCGGAAGTATAACCAGCTAGAAGGTACGTTTTCTACTTATGGCACGGCTTTAAAATATAATATTGTCATAAATGTAGAGGTAGAACGTGGACCATGTTGGAAATTTAATATCCTTATAACCTGATCATTTTAGGTACACAGGTCCATTAGCACTTGATATCAGGTAAGCCTGAGTATGAAGTACTCAGCATCCTAATGAGCTTAACAGAGCACTTTCATTAAACATATTATCTTGAATGACTTATAGAACCGGCACCATTAATTCACGAAATTGAACACCAAACGGGTTGATGAATACTGGGGTGAGCACAAGTCCATTAACTATATTTATTATAGCACAATATACATAGGAATAACTATCACGAACTGTGGGGTATTGCTTCCATCTCTGGACATTGAGATGTCTCTACTTGTTTCTTTATGGGAGATTACTATCACTCCCACCTTCTTCTTTTTTCTTTTTCCTCCCCAAATGCATGGATCTATACTGCACGAGGATGTACATGAGAAATGTTTTCTCCCACTCATTTTCATGTAAATAGAATGACTTAATGTATATTTGACAATTACGAGATAGTGTATCTCGCAACTCCAATATATTTTTGTATTGTATCTTTTCCCAGCCCTGATGAAGTCGTGGGTCTCCGCCCAATCGACGAAACACGTGTTGGCTGGACTGAGGGAAAGCCTTTGAGATTAAATGAACCCTATTTCTCTTCACTTCGTGTAATTTTGTGGAATTTGGAAATATTGCATGACAAATCTTTGTTTGAAAATTTCCCCCGCCAAAGCAATCAAGGGGGCGTCCAAAGAAGAGCCTGGGAGTCTCTGGAGGCAAAGCACCAGCCACACGCCAGTCATTAAGCCAGCCCTGATGGCAACCCTCTTCCCCACTGCATTGACTGTTTGGACTGTCCTTCCCCACACTGCCTTGTGAATGGCACCTGTCTGTTGGACTGGGTCACCACATCGATGTGGTGTCTACTCTTGGCATCTCTTTTACCATGACTGTCAACTCACTGCTCCATCACCACCTTCAAGTAAATATACCCGCACCCCTCACATGTCAACTGTTTCAATAAAATACCTTACACACTTGAATTTGTGCAGTTTTGTTTTTAGTGCAATATTTACTGTGTTGAAAATGTCCATGATGTATTCAAAAGATGTACAGTATGTAGACCTGGACAATTTTGCAGCACCTAGGGAGACACAACAGAACAACAGTCACTGGCGTTAGTGTGGAGTCACAGACATAACACTACAACAAACATCCACATAAGTCTACAGGCAGACAACACAATGTGCAGCAAGTGTCAACAGAGTTCTGTATACGTTCACATGCGAAATGTCACTGCCACATTTCCACACACAGGTAACTCAACATGTGCCTGTCTGTACCATCCACGCATAGCCCTTCACAACAACAGCAATCACACCAGACAAATGTACAAGTCGTACCTCGTCACCCACCTTCAAGTGAAGTAGCGGGTGATGAGCTGTTGACGCATGTCAACTCCTTCCTCCTCTCCACTGTCCTCATCACTGGACTCAGGGCCCTGAACAGGCGGGGGCCTTGGGTCCTCACCATCATCCAGGAGCAGGGGAATCCCCTTGTGAATGGCCATGTTGTGCAGCATACAGCATGCTACAATGATCTTGCAGACCTTCCCAGGCGAGTATGACTGTGCACCTCCAGTCCTGTCAAGGCAGCGGAA
Organism: Lissotriton helveticus; assembly: GCF_964261635.1. Taxonomy (NCBI): domain Eukaryota; kingdom Metazoa; phylum Chordata; class Amphibia; order Caudata; family Salamandridae; genus Lissotriton; species Lissotriton helveticus. The sequence continues at coordinate 894,481,604 of NC_136057.1, read as the reverse complement.
TCTTGACTTGAGCAGGCCAAAAGTCTGCTCAATGACACGTCGGGTCCTGCCATGGGCCTCATTGTACCTGAGGTCAGTCGGGGTCCTGGGATTCCGTACTGGGCTCAGCAGCCATGGATGGCTGGGATATGCAGTGTCACCTGTGAATGACAAACACACATTGCAATGTTGCACAGGCAGAGGGCAGCAGGTCACACACACAGCACGCCATATCACTAGGCATACTCACCCACAATCGAAGCACGCTCGGGAAGCAGATTTGCCATCATCCGGGGCACCATGCTGTTCCTCAGGATGTACGAATCATGGGCTGAGCCAAGGAATCTTTCACACACATGTGATATGGTCATGTCCGCAAGGCACACCACCTGCACATTGATTGAATGATAATGTTTACGATTTATAAAAATGTGCTTACTCCCCTGTGATGGCACAAGACCTACATGGGTGCAATCAATGGTACCACCAACATGGGGGATGTGCCAAAGGGGATAGAAGTCACCCTTCACACCGGCCAATTCTGTTCCCCTGGGGAGATGTATGTATCGATCCTTATATATTATAATGGCTGCAAGAACATCCCTCAGCACCAGGCTGAACATGGGTTGCGACATCCCTGTAGCGCTGGCCACGGTCTCCTGAAAGGAACCAGTTGCAAAAAAGTGGAGGGCTGCCATAACTTTGTATGTGGGTGTGAATGCTGTTGGGTAGTGGTGATGAGGCTGCAGGTGGGGCTCCAACAGATCACAAAGGGTCTTCAGTGTCGGTCTGTCGAGGCGGAATTTGCGAATGATCGCTATATCCTCCATGTCCTCCAGCACTGTCAAGTGACGTATGAGATTAGGCCTCCTTCTAGTTGAGATGTAAATGGACAAATGTCACTGACAACCATCATGAGATGGCCACAGCACATACCGTTGAGGATGTCATGGGAAACCAAAGACTGCCGTGAGAGATGCGTGGCACACCAGGTTACATGGGTGGACATTTGAGACACACAGAGGGCACACCTCTCCATTTACAATACACAAGTGCCGCAAACAACACATAGGTCAATGTGAATGCACACATACTGAACCCCACATTTCACATGTGCACCCCTTGTCCTGTACCATCCACCAATGTGGGTAAAATGACCATGACTCTCTCATACCCATCTGCTGTACCTGTCACACCTCAAAGCATCATGTGAACTTAGCACACATCCACAACCCAATTATCACAGTATCTGGAAAACTGTCACTTGTGTGCATGAGCTGATATGAAAGCACAAGTAAGTAACAACACCATACAGTGAGACAAGCCTTGCCAAGGTCAGCACTGACCCACAACACATTGATTTGTTACACATTATTGACACCAGCTTAACACTGTGAAGCATCATCAACCATCAAATGCATATGTGACATGGCAGGGACCACAGACCAATGTGCGTCACACATAACGTGCGTCCACCTGTGGATTATATGGAATAATGGCATTGCGTGCCCAATGATGTGCCCTTAACCATGTTGCTGCTGTGTACTGATGCAGTGTTCATGATGGACATTGGCATTGCATGTGCCACAAATCGCGGTAGCTACCGCCTGGCCACGGCGGTGTGACACCAGAACCACCCCCTTCACACGTGCGGTAGCCATTGGCATGCAGACATGGGTAGATGGCGGTGGGCATGTTCCGCCACCCAAATCGCGGTAGCTACCGCCTGGCCACGGTGTTGTGACACCAGCACCACCCCCTTTACAAGTGTGGTAGCCATTGGCATGGAGACATGGGTAGATGGCGGTGGGCATGCTCCGCTACCCAAATCATGGTAGCTACAACCTGGCCACGGCGGTGTGACACCAGCACCACCCCCTTCACAAGTGCGGTAGCCATTGGCATGGAGACATGGGTAGATAGCGGTGGGCATGCTCTGCCACCCAAATCGCAGTAGCTACCGCCTGGCCACGGCAGTGTGACACCAGCACCACCCCCTTCACAAGTTCGGTAGCCATTGGCATGGAGACATGGGTAGATGGCGGTGGGCATGCTCAGCCACCCAAATCTCGGTAGCTACCGCATGGCATGTGACACGGCCATAGGGCATTGCCTACAACCAATGGGAGCGATGATTGCCGTGGCATGATGCAGTTTTGAAAAACGCGGAAGGCGTTCTCCGCCACCGCTGAGGCGGTCATTGGATGCATTTGAACAATGCACCATCACCGTAGCGCACCCCGGGCCCCTGCGGTGCATCACCGCCATGGAGCATTGCCTACAGCCAATGGGAGCGATGATTGTGGTGGCATGATGCAGTTTTGAAAATCGCGGAAGGCGTGCTCCGCCACCGCGGAGGCGGTCATTGGATGCATTTGAATGAGGCAGACCTGGACAACCATTTGTTGCAGCTTTGCACCTTACAAACGAGTCCCAGGGGGCTATAAATCTGTGGAAGTGAGCATTTCATTTCCGCTGCTCACAGAGCCTGCTGCCTGGGACCCTCTCCTGCTGCTGCCTCAAGTGCCTGCTGCCTGGGACCCTCTCCAGCTGCTACCTCAAGTGCCTGCTGCCTGGGACCCTCTCCTGCTGCTGCCTCAAGTGCCTGCTGCCTGGGACCCCTCACCACTCACTTCCACCACAGGTATTCCATGTCCACAGTGATGGCAAGGACAGAGAAGATCTGTTCCAGTTCATTCACGAGCGAGGAGCTGGAGGTCCTAGTGGACGAGGTGCTGGCACAGTACCCAAGGCTGTATGGTGGCCCCAATGTAGTGGTAAGTCATCATTAAGGGAGCTGGAGGGCAGGGGGGGTGTCAGACATGTAGTTGTACTGCTGCAGTATATGCATGAGGGTGTGGGGTTGTGTCATACACTGACAAACAAGCTGTCTCCAGGGTGAGGGAGTGTGTGTTTCCCAATGTCACTGTTTTCCCTGCTTGCAGTTGTATGTGTGAGTGGAGTGTGTTACATTGTCAGCCATACAGAGCCACAGGATGTTGGACATGTAGGTGCCAGGACAGTAATTGCTCGGGTGAATGTTTCTGTGTACCCCTGTTGTCCGACTCAGTGTGAACCCAGAGACTAGGCCCAGTGCCTGCCCACCCAAACGACAACACACCACCGAACTTACATGGTCCTTGCTCCTGTTCATTCACACTGAATAGAAGATATGCACCATCTCAGCCCTGTATAATTGCACACAAACACACTTCTGTAGATGGCTATTATGTTGTTGAGTCCATGTGCCCCGAGGCCATACACATTACAAACACATATGTTCACTGGACATGCTCATTGAATGCTGCCCAGTCATGCACACAGTGCTTCTAGACACAGACACAGATAGATATGTGAGGTATGTAGGGGCAGACATGCATGGGACTGGTGATGTCTGCAAGCCACTGAGGTGGTACAGTGCAGTCATCCAGCATGTGTGTGAGATTATCAGGGACCCTCTACGCCCTCAGGTATGCATGCAATCACATCTGTTTGGCCCATGCAGAGTGCCCTTGTGAGGTGTCCACCAGGTTGGGATGGATGGAGATTACAATAGGTCCTGAGTCTGTGTCTTGCTACTGTGCTGATAGATGTTGGTACATGACACTGTGTTACTGGTCATTTACCCTTTTATCCCATACCTGCAGCTCAAGGTACACCAGCATAAGGCCGTGTGGAGGGCCATTGCAGCAAAGGTGTGGGCCCTGGGGGTATCCAACCGACGACGCACCCACTGTCACAAGAGGTGGGACGACATCAGCTGGCTGGCAAAGAACGTGGCAGAGATGACATTGGGGCTGCTACCACGCACTGGGCGTTTGGCACAGCGCAACATAACACCGCTGATGGTCCGCATATTGGCAGTGACTAATCCAGAGCTGGACGCACGTCTGAAGGAGCATCGCCAGCAAGGCAGGGGTGATTATTTGTGTAGGGTGACTTTGGCTGGAGCAGATGCATGTGTACAGGGCCTGTGGCAGCGGTGGTCCATGTGATGTTTGTGTGGTGGTGCTGTGCTGTGTCATGTGAGTGGCTGCTGGGATGTGTGCCAGTGTCAGGCATTGGGCCAAACTGGCCATACAAAGCTGATCCTCCCTGCTGTGCTTTCTCATAGCCAGATGTGTTAGGATCTACATGGTCAGTCAGCATTGGGATAGTGTGGGGAATCTATTAGGGGGTGAACAGCAGGGTCCACTATCTTATTGTGACTTCATGTATGCCTACTTTGCATGCACCATGATCAGAAAGGCCCACACTTCTGACAACAAGGTGCCCCAGAGTACCACATGGTGCTTGGTATGGCCTACTTGGCATTGTGGACTGTCACGTCCTAATAGGTGAGTGTGTCGTCCCCTCCTGTTCCCTGGAGGCCTGTCAGTGGCAATGAGTGTTGTCCCCACATCATGTCCCTAGGTATGGGCAGGGCAAGTTGTGTGTCTCGTACACTTCATCCAGGGCAGGGTATTGTGCTGTGTGGCCTCGAACTTGGCTCAGTCATGGCACATATTCAGGGTTAAAGGCACTGTTGTGGTCTATGTAGTGTGTTGCTGCAATGTGATTGCAGGGTGTGGTGGTCACCATGTTGATTTGGGCATCTCCTGTACTGCATTGATTGGATTGCTTTGTCCTGATGATGACACTAACACAACCCTGCATCTGTCTCTCATGCAGAATCGCCAGCGGACACGGAGGAACGGGAGCCGGAAACCAGTGGTGGTGAGAGTAGCACCACAGCAGCACCGGAGGCAGGTGACACAGAGCTCACCAGCGCATCTGAGGGGGACCGTAGTATGCAGGAGGAATCCGTGGCTGAGACACAGAGTACTACAACATTTGATGCCAGCGGTGATACATCCATGTTGGCAGGCACAGGGGATGGTGAGTCTGCAACATCATCTACCACACAGCGGCCAGTGCCCAGCCTCCCATCCACTTCATCTGGTGCTGCCCGTGTCCGTTTCAGTAAGAGGGGACAAGTTACATTCACACCTGGCACCGCTGAGCCTGCACATGTCCCCCCTGCTGTCCTCAGTGCAGAGTCTGTAGAGCTCCTGCGCCAGCTTTGTGTGGGCCAGACCGCCCTGTTCAATGCCTTCAGTGACCATGACAAGAAATTAGGCCAGGTGGTTGCCTACATGGAGGGCATACACTCTGGCGTGGGTGGGCGTCACCGTACAGTCCAGGCTTTGTCATCCACAGTAACGTCTGCCCTTCAACAGGCACATGCTCCCATTCCTGCTCAGGTGCCTTTGTCCATCCCCCAGTCAGTGGCCACATCAGATGACAGTGGCCATGGTTCACATGCGTCACAGACACAATATAGCACAAGGAGCACACAGCAGACACAACCCAAGTGGTCCCGCCCACAGACACCATCCCCACAGAAGAGCAGAGCCAGCCCAGAATGCAAAGACAAGAGCCCGTATGGGAAGAGCAAGGCCGAAAAAGCTATGGGGCTGACATCAGGCTCACATGCCTCAGAGGCATCACCAGCAAAGGACTCTACTGTCCTTAAAACGTCACGCAGAGCTAGGCGTGCAGTGTCTGTACCCACTGAGGAGGTGTTGTATGGCAAGGGTTACCCCTAGGAAGGGCACAGGCCCACATCCCCCACCACATCAACTCCAATTCCAAGCCCATGAAGCAGGTGGAGGAGAGCACTGTTGGGGTCAGCCCTTGCAAAGAAGCAAAGGAGGGCACTGTAAGTGGGACACCTGGCAGGCAGGGGAAGTTGGTCAAGAGGCGTAGCCAGACAAAGCGTCCCGCAGGATCCAGCACGTCACCAGAGGGAGTGCCAGTGTCTGCACCTGATGCGGGACAGTTGGTGTGTGTGCCTGTTGTGTCATCACCAGTTCCCATTAACCCCAAGATAGGGAAGCCATTTTGTATTCCCAAGAAGTGGAAGGGCACCCCTCCAACCTCTCCCACCCACACGATGTCACAGTTCTGCATGACACAACTTCCACGTGCCACTATACCACCCGGTCCAAACAGCCCTCCAGCTTGCCAAACCACTGATAGCCCTACCTCACCTAGGCCTCTGTCTCCCCAGTCAAGTGTTCTTGCTGTGCCCGACACACAGCCAGCTCCAAGTCTGCCTGACAGCCAAATGTGAGTGGCAGTCCCCCTTATGCACATGTCTCTCATACAGGTGGTGTGCTAGTCCTGCCCATTGTTTGGCACCTGGGAGTGTTGCTGGTCAGGGAAGGGTACAGTCAAACACACTCACTGTGCAGCTTCTCATGTCCTGACTCCGCATTTCTCCCTGGCAACTTAAATTGTCATACACTGCTGTGTTGTACTCTCTCCTGTGCCATGGCCACTGGCCCTGTTGCTCGGCTGTGTTGGAGTCTACCCTATGCAGCCTCTCATGTACTTGCTGTGCCACCTGTCATGGACACTGGCCCTGTTGCTCTGCTGTGTTGGACTCTCCCCTGTGCCATGGACACTGGCCCTGTTGCTCTGCTATGTTGGAGTCTCACCTGTGCCATGGACACTGACCCTGTTGCTCTGCTGTGTTGTACTATCCCCTGTGCCATGGACACTGGCCCTGTTGCTCTGTTGTGTTGTACTCTCCCCTGTGCCATGGACACTGGCCCTGTTGCTCTGCTGTGCTGTACTCTCCCCTGTGCCATGGACAATGGCCCTATTGCTCTGCTGTGTTGGAGTCTCCCCTGTGCAGCCTCTCGTGTACTTGCTGTGCCACCTGCCATGGACACTGACCCTGTTGCTCTGCTGTGTTGTACTCTCCCCTGTGCCATGGACACTGGCCCTGTTGCTCTGCTGTGCTTGAGTCTCACATGTGCAGCCTCTCATGTACATGCTGTGCCACCTGCCATGGACACTGGCCCTGTTGCTCTGCTGTGTTGGACTCTCACCTGTGCCATGGACACTGGCCCTGTTGCTCTGCTGTGTTGGAGTCTCCCCTGTGCAGCCTCTCATGTACTTGCTGTGCCACCTGCCATGGACACTGGCCTTCCTGTTTGGAGTTTGCCTGTGTAGATTATATTGCATATGATCAGCATTTTGTGCCTTGCTCTTGTCTACTGTTGTTCTACTGTCACATCTGTGCAATATGTGAATAAAGACAGTTGCTCCTGTTGTTTGTTTTGTCAGTGTCCTTGCTGATTAAAGTTATTTTTGTGTGTGCATTTGGTTGCCTGTGCCCCATGCTCTATGTGTCACTTCAACATTGCCAAGCTCTTTGCCCGCATCACATTTTTAAACAGGGGTGACAGGGTCTTCAGTCCATTCAGACACTGATACTTGTGTTAATTGTTTTGGCTCTTTTGCCTGTCATGCAGTTCTCTTTTTAGTGATTTGCTATTGTTGGCTACGTTGTTGCCATGTCAGCTTGGGGTACACTGCCAACACATGGTCTGATGCTGTGCACAGGTTTGCATGCAGGCTGGGCAATGTTATGTTATGTTATGTTATAAAGGGCTCTTCTATAGCGCACGGCTACTCCGTGGAGTGTCCCGGCGCTTTGGCAAAGAGAACTAAAAGGGAAGTACACAACACAACGCCCACCGCAGGCCGGCACAGAAATACTGGGAGAAGAGCCAGGTCTTCAGTTCCTTTCTAAAAGAAAGCAGACTATTGGCTGTTCTCAAGGAAAAGGGGAGCTCGTTCCAGCATCGAGGTGCCAGGTACCGGAAAGAACGACCTCCCGTGAGAGCGCGTCTGATGGTGGGAACGGCGGCTTTGGCCAGCAGAGCGGACCTTAGAGTCCTCCTGGGGGCATAGAAGGCCATACGTTTCCCAAGGTATTTTGGGCCAATCGAGTGGAGAGCTTTGAAGGCCAGAGTCAAGATCTTAAAATAGACTCTCTTAGCGTCCGGAAGCCAGTGAAGTCTCTCAAGAAGGTCCGAGGCTCGTGCCCTTCGCTGTAATCCAAAGATGGCTCTAGCAGCCGAGTTCTGCACGACCTGCAGGCGTGTCATCAAATATTTAGGAAGGCCAAGGTAGAGAGCATTCGCGTAATCGAGATGCGAGCCTATCAAGGCCTGGACAGTGATTTTTTTGTGCTGTAAGGATAGTAGAGGAAGAAACTTCCGCAACATTTTCAAAATGCAGAGGCATTTCCCTGTCAGTCCTATGATCTGGGGTCTAAAAGAGAGATCAACATCACACAGGACACCCAGATTTTTAGCTTTTAACGAGGCAGCATTAGGCGGAAACATATCACGGGGCCACCATGTCTTCCAACCTGGATCCAGCGGGCATCCGAAAAAAAGCAGCTCCGACTTATCGGAATTGCACTTCAGACTGTGCCTCTGAAACCAATCAAATACGGCTTCCAGACATTCCCTGTCCCGACCGCTGTCAAAATCCTCACCCTTGCTACACGTAAAAAGGAGCTGGGTGTCATCAGCATAGGATACGATCTGGGCACCAAAAGATTCCGCCACCGCCGCTAGAGGGGCCATATAGATATTAAAAAGGGTGGGGCTCAAGATGGACCCCTGAGGAACCCCCACCTCCAGCGGCGGCATTTCGGCAGAAAACGGAGGTGCCCAGACCACATGTTGGCGGTTGGTCAGAAAAGACTTAAACCAATTCAACACCGTCCCACAAAAGCCGATCTCCCAGAGTCTTAAAAGGAGACCATCGTGGGGAACGGTGTCGAAGGCCGCCGACAAATCCAACATGACCAAGATGGCTTTACCCCCACCATCCAAAGTCTCTCGAATGGCATCGGTGATCTCAAGAAGAGCTATCTCCGTGCTAAAATTCGCACGGAAACCCGATTCAGAGTCATGCAGGATATTATTACTCTCTATAAAGCTGGAAATGGAGAGATGCACATGCTTCTCAATCACCTTAGCCAGAGAGGGAAGAAGGGAAATTGGTCTATAATTCGCGTGAGCAAGGGGATCTAAAGATGTTTTTTTTAGCAGCGGCAGAATCAAGGCGTGCTTCCAAGCCGAAGGAACCTCTCCCGATGTCAGGGAGGCATTAAGCAGTGGGTTGAGCAAGATGTTAACTGCCGACGCCACTCTCCCAAGACATTTCGCAGGGCAAGGATCAAGCGGCGAGCCCGATTGCAGCCGAGACAGGAAGTCAAGAGAGGAAGCCAGAGAGATGGAAGGGAAAACCGATAGAAAAGGGCCTTTCTCCTTCATAGATGGTGATACAGTTGTCAGATGACAGACAGCTGGACTGAGGCCCACAACGGGAAAAGAGCCTTGAATAGATTTAATTTTATTAATAAAAAACTCACTGAGTTGGCTAATCCAAACTTCTGTATGAGAGTGGATAGGTGTACTCGAGGAAGGGGAGATAAACTCTTGTACAATTCTAAAAATGTCTTTACTCATATTTTCTGCTGCGTCAATTCTGCACTCCAGATAGACTTTTTTTTCATCCAAAATATGCTTTTGGTAAAGTCGGATGGTCTCCCTGTATTTAATTTTATCTCCCGGGTCATACATGCGCCTCCAAGCTCTTTCTGCCCTCTTGCAGTCTTGATTGATTGATTGATTGATTACGCTCTTGTATAGCGCACGACTACCCGTAGGCATCTCGGCGCTTGCTTAGGGAACCCGTCCTGGTATTCCCCTGTGAGATAACCCCAACAGGGCATCCGCAAGGTGAAAGCCAGGCATCCCGCCGCGAGGGGCCGGCGTGGAGATTAAGCAAGCTATTGCCCAGAGTTGCAGAGTGTGAACTCGTGATTCAAGTAGGCACCGAAGCGAGAATTATCGAGTCCATGGACGTATGGACTCAAGACCCTGCCAAGTCGGGAATTGAACCCTGGTCCCGGGCTGACCTCTGCTTCAGGGTCTGCCTCCTCTAACCAGTGAGCCACACTTCTCCACTATTGGCGCATCTTACCCAGAAGAGGAGTAAACCAGGGCGCCGAGGCATGTCTACCCACAGAATTGGCTGGCTTACCAGGCGCTAGCTCCTCAAATCTAGTTGTGAGCCACTTTTGAACCAGTTCAATGTCTTGCTCCAGGTTACCTGATAGCGGGCAGGGATATTGACCGAGAGCATCAGAAAGCATTTCCACCGTAACTCGATGAAAAGGCTGAGACACCCTTCTAGTATCTTTCGCCCATATTGTACCAGGCATAGCTACAGAAGAAATACAAAATGTAATTAAAAAGTGGTCAGACCACAGAACAGGAAGCGGTGGGGAGACATCGATTGACCTAGTAGAAAAGATCTGATCAATCATGTGGCCTTTAATATGAGTTGGACTAGAAACGTATGGGATCAGCCCTAGGGAGAAGACAATGTCCTGCAGCTTACTGGTATCCGGGTCCGCTGTGTTATCCATATGGAGATTAAAATCTCCCAATAGGATACAATGCTCCGATCTCAGGCAAGGCACAGAAAGTGCCGCCTGAAGTTCGTCGAAGAAGGAGCCTAGCGGTCCCGGTGCCCTATAGATAATAATCCCTATACAAGTTTGACGGGGAGATAGCATGAGAGTGAAGCCTAAGGCTTCGCAACCCGTGATATTGTCCACGGGGAAAGTTGAACAAGAAAAACTCTTGTCAACAATTAGTGCCACACCTCCACCCCGGCCGACCACTCTATCCTTCCTAAAGATGGTATAATCCGGAGGGATAGCGGCGGCTAGATCAGGGCCGGAGCACTCGCTCAGCCATGTCTCTGTAAGGAACAGACACGAAGATTTTGAATCAGATAGCATATTCCAGATGTCGGTGGAATGTCTACAGAGAGATCTGGTGTTAAGCAGATGACAAGAAAAGTGTAAGGGTGTGGGTTCAGGCAATAGGCCCTCCCGACTCGGCATATGCCAACCACAGCCAGAGCAGCCCTTCCTAAGAGAGCGGCCACCTGGGAAAACATGGTGGCAGGTGGAAATAGGTCCTCGTAGCGCTAATAACTCACTAGAGGAGTAGGAAGGCATTGAAACCAGAAATGCGCAGCCGCCGCCGAGCAAGAAAAACAGGACGTGGGAGAAGAACTGCCGGCCTACCTCGCCGACCTCCGAGACGCTGACGAGCGCAGAGGGGCAGGACTCTGGCGCGACTCAGGTGCAGAGAGGGCGCTCCCACTGCGCGTCACCGCTGCGCGCCATGAGGAGCGTGTCATGCGTGTCATGATGTATGTGTGTTATTCCTGTATATGTGCCCAGCTGTGTATGTGTATGGTCATTTTGTGTTGGCCCTTAGTCCTGGTCCCCTGGCCTAATGAGATGTGTGCTCTTGGGTGGTGAAGAGGTGTGCAGTGTGAAGGGTGTGACTTTGTAGTGGTTGTGGATGTGTGTGTGCCCCTGGATTGTGATAGACACACATGTTGTTGTCTGCTGTGCACTGTGCAGTGTGTTGGTGTGTCCGTGCAGTTCTGTGTGACTCATCCTTGTTGTTTTGTTCACTTATGAGTGTGTAATGTGTGTGACTTGCACATCAGTGTTGTGTTTGTTTGATCATCAATGTGTCTTGAGTGTGTTTGTGTAGACTGTGTGGCCCTGCTGCTCCTCACTGGCATTGTCTTTGTGTTTGTCATGCATTGCAGGCATATGGTGCCTTTTCACCTCCTGTATGGGATGGTGTGTGGTGTGATACCATCACCTATGTGTATCACTTGTGCCTAGCCATTGTGAGTCTGCACTCCCTCTATTTGTGTATGGTACACCCCTTACATGTCTACTATTGACATGCTAGTCAGTTGACTTGGATGTCAGCTGTCCCCTTGGTTTACATGTGTATGTGCCTCCCCATCACTTCAATTGTGACACTGTGCCTTGTGGTGCAGTTCTTGGGCCAAGAGTGATGTTCCACTCTGGACATTGCCCCAATGGTTTATGTGTGATGTTCTTGAGCGATTTATCAGTGAGGATTGCTCATGTGCACTTCAGCTGTGTGTGCTGCCCAGTGCTCTGGCGATGATGGTTCTGCTCTTGTATCTCAGAGTGGTGCATCCTGTTGTTGTTGTGTTGGATGCATGTGTGTTGGCTGTGGTATTGCTTCACTTCCTGTGTGTGCTGTTGTATTTGTGTTGTGCTGATTTGTGGTGTGTGTGTGTTGAGGTTGTATCAGTCATGTCTGTGTGTAGCTGTTGTGCTTGGTGTGCACAGACTGCTTGTTGTGCATACAGTGCTGTGTGTATGTGGGCTTGGCATTGCCTGATGTGCATCCCCTGATGTCCTGTGGTGTTTGTTGAATTTTGCTTTCATGTGCATGTGTGGTTGGTTTGTTGTGGCAGTGTAGTTCTGTACAGAAGCACTTCTTGTGTGAGTTGTGGTATGTTGTGTGTGTTTTGTTCTTGAGTGATGATGTTGTGCACTCATGTGGTGTTTGTGCTCACATTACCTTTCCACAGTTTGGCTGACAGGGTATGTCTGTTTCTGTTGGGGTTCTGTGTGTGTTCCTGTGGTGTTTGTGTGTTGTTTTTTGGCAGGCATCTGTTCAGGCTTCCCAGGGTGTGTGTTTGTTTGTGTGTATATGTGCTGGGAAGTATAGGCAGCCGTCAGTGTGAGGCACTGGTGTTGTGTATTCCTTGTCAGCCACTCCTGCTATGGCTGTCTCCCTGGTTGTTTGTTGTGTGGTGCAGGGTGTGTATTGTGCTTGTGTGATGTATTCCTATAGGTTCTGTATCGATTCCCCTATTCCCGGCCCTGTTCTGGTTAATACTTAACTAGCAGCCGACCCACAGTGCAAAAAACCGTTATCTGATTAAGCCACACCACGGCACAGAAACGTGTTATCTGATTAGGTAATAACGCATGCCATCTAATTAGACAAGCACTATTCCTCCAGCCCCTGATAAGGCATACGGAGTTCTCAAAACAAATCAAACCTATGACAACCTGGGAAAATCCCTGCGGCCATTGTTTTGATTTCACCGAGAACTTCAGCAAAAGAATGTGCGAACAAGCCCGTTCGTATGACATCCTTATTGACGTATCCATGTCCATCCTTACGTCAATCTCGACACCTTACAGGTATAAATATTACCGACATTGCCTTAAGCAAACACACGCGGTGGTGACGAGATCGGGGCAGCGAGACGCGCTGAGGAGCCCAGCAGAGAGCGAAGCCCACACGCGCTGCCCGGCCTTCCTGACGCGCTGAGAACGAGAAGCTGTTTTCTCCTGCCGAGAAATCCAGCTCCGGCGCTTCCAAGCAGCCCTCGCAGGCAGCTGGAATATCAAGACCAGAGACGAGAGATACCAGCCCTCAACCATTCTAGATCTCAGGTACAGAACTGAACAACCCCTTGCAGAGAATTCTTGAGTCAGTCACTTGGCAAAACAAACTTAACTTAAACTGCTACTTATCTACTCCCGCCCACGTATTAGGCTTGGGTCAGGTACACTGGGGTAGGCGTGGTTAGAAGCACCAGTTGAGTACGATTAGTCAAATGTATATATGTATGTATCTATTTTATCAATTTTAACTATCATATGGCTTAGAAACCATATCAATGCTTCTGCAGTATTATTTTATACTTCTGCTTTTATTGTATGCACTTTACTTAACCATAAGTATCGCAATAATATCGATTCATTTCTCTTGTACGAGAAAAGAGACTGATCAATAAATAACATCTTTTATTGAACACGCCCGTCTCTTCCTTTTCTCTACAAACTGGTGAAACTAAGAATGCACGTACTGACTGAGTAAAATAAGTTGTCTTTTGTTTTCACACGACTCTAGAGATACACTCTTGATTGGGGGAGAGCAAAGTTGTCATGTTCTATGGTTGTCAGAAACTAAATCCCTTCTTGTCTATCCAGGGAAGTTAAACTCCTCCTTGTCTATTCGAGAAAGTTTCTAGTGAACTCTGAGCTAGCTGGCAAAACCAAAAACTTTAAGTCTAATATCGTCAGTAGAAGACCTAGTTAACCTCTGCCCTAGATCTATACTATTGAAGATATTATTCCAATGCGCAGAGCCTATTGGGATAATAGGAACTACACTACATGGCGCCCAACGTTTGGATAGGCGATAAAACTAACGCAAGACATTAGAGTAACTCAGTCGTGCTTTTTCACACAGAACCCCTTTTTCCCATAATACTCCAAAGACGTCTGGAGTGGGTAAAAGGTCATATCCGCCAAACCTCACAGGAGGAGACTCCTATGTATGGTTCTTGGTTTATTCAACGTTGAAGGATACACTGTCCCAAAATATTGTGCATCTAATCTTTGTTTCCATAGAAACCTGATCTGCAAACAAACAGGATAACCTTCCTGTCAGTAAAATGGTAGACAGTGATGATGAAAGGGAGACAGCTAGACTAGCAGCTGAACTCGTAGCAGCTGATAATACTCTGCTACAAAATGACCCGGATGCAAAACTCATCCCGGTCAACATAAGAAAATCTATAACTTTAAAACTTATAGAAAATGGACTGACATCGAGAGGTGGTACAGTCATATTCGTAATTGAGGCACATGAATATCGGCAGACAGAGGTATTCTATTCATGGATAAACTTTCCAGCAGCAAACGCTGTAACAAAAGAGTTCCACTATTATAAAATAGAGGAACCACCGGATACCTACACTCCTTTCGAGGAGGTGGAAGTACCACTCAAATTCCAAGAGCACCTGCTCTTGTTTAATGGCGCCCTAAAACATAATAATCACATCACCAGGCTCGGTCCACTAGGTAGACCAGGAGCAACGTGGCCGGTCCTAGCCGGATATACACCACATCCAGACATTGAAGAAATGTCTGCACCAGATCTTTTAGCACAGCTAAAACAACTAATCAAAATACATAGACAATTAGTCCAATATGTAATGCGGACTTCAACAATCCAACCAGCAAATAAAATTCCACAGCTGACCCCTCATCAGGGTAACACAAATAAAATTACACCACAGAACATACAGTCCTGTCTGGGTAAAGTACCCGCAAAACGGGAACAAATACCCTTCTGGCTAGCACAAAAAATCACTCAAATAGAGGCGGTGTTTCCAGACACCACCCCGGTAGAAAAACACAGGATTCTGACTATCTGTCTTCCAATGGGAATCGCACCACACGTGGAGGACTGTGACACTTGGGGTACAGTCTTTGCTTCCATATACACAAAAACACATGGTGTACCATCCATGTCAGTAATACCAGATGTGCTAAAACAAATTCAAGATGAATATGGTCCAGAACCCGCTTTAACTCTCGGTATGAAATTACTGAAGGACTTCAAGCAGGTCTCGGCTATATTATTAGCCAACATAAAGGGAGAAGCAGCAAACGTGGCGATCCGCCAAAGGTTAAAAGAGACAGATATAGCAGACCAACCAACTGAAATTGCCAGAATCATAGAGAAATCCTATGAAGAACTAGGAAGAGATAGTCTGGGTGGAATACCGGTAAAACCACAACTGATTGAAAGTCCTGAAAAGATATTTATTAAAAATAATTTCAACACTCAAAAAAAGAGCTGGGATGGAAACAAACAATCCAATCCTAAAGAAAAAAGATTCCAGTCCAGAGGAAGGTCTCCTCGGCGGAGAGAAAGATCTCCGAAAGAAAGGACGCAGGTCTCCCCAAAGTGAGCCCTCTGGGAAAAAATACAACCTTAGAAATAGGGATAATATAAAGAAACCTGATAGATATCAAGATAATGATACACGTCCCTCTCAATCTTTTCAGACTTCCTCGCAGAAATCGGAAAGAAGAGGACGATCAGAACACAGGGAAGAGCACGTCAAGTCCAAAGACAAGGAACCTGCTCATCCGAATAAAAAGTTACAATTTCCAAAAAAGAAGGTAGCCAGTATTAAAGTAATCAAAGATGCCGAGAATACTGAGGACACAGCTGAAAAACGGAGAATGGGCTCAGACAATGCTAGACAGCGCAGCAGAAGTGAGCATAGCTCGCAAAGTCCTTATGAATCATCTGGAGACAGTGGACACGAATGAATATATTCAAGTGGAAACTGCCGACACCAGAGTTAGCAAACCTCACAAAATATATGAAATTACATTGCGTATAGAGGGGGATAAGACTAGAAAAATAAGGGGACTATTTTGGGATAATCTCTCCCAGGGCTATGACATCCTTCTAGCTGAAAAAGACTGGCCACCCGAGTTTGTCAGAAAGTGCCCTCATGGCGAAGAAATAATTATGCCTGCCTTCTCAAATCACATTCCAATTCATAAAAAATATACACTTGCTAGAAAGTGGGCAGTAGCTCAAGCTCCTGCTTTATATAAAAATCATGTAGGATGGGATGAGGACTCTCCTCCTCACAAAATCCAGTTAAAATCACAACCTACTGCACAGAGGCAGTACCCAATTAAGCAAGAAGCTAAAAAACAGGTAAAAGAGATCTTAGATCAACTTGAATACCAGGGGGTGATTGAAACTTGCACCTCACAAATGAACAATCCTTTGTTTCCTGTCTCCAAACCAGACAACTCATATCGCCTAGTTTTGGATTACAGACACCTTAACTCATGTTGCAAAACTTTTGCAATGCAAAACTCACATAGTGCTGCACTAATGAATAACATAGTACGCAAAAAATACAAAACAACATTAGACATCTCTAATGGATTCTTTTGTCAAAATATAGCACCAGAGAGCAGATATTTGACTGCGTTCTCGGTAAATGGCTCGCAAAAAAGTTTCTGCCGTTTACCCCAGGGGCACAAGAATAGCCCAGGATTATTCTCAAAGAGAGTAACAGAATTACTACAAACATACGATGACGAGGCATTATCATATGTCGACGACATTTACCTAACAGATGATGACTTGGATACTCACTTGAAGAGAGTGAACACCATAATACTTGGGTTCGCAGCAGAGGGTTACAAATTCAACTTTAAAAAATCAAGAATTGCCCATCTAACGGTCCTGTTTTTAGGATATGAATTATCAAGTGAAGGCAAAAGCCTGGCTGACAATTTCCTAGAGAAATGTGCTGTACTCCAAGCTCCTAGAACACTAAAAAACTTACAATCAATTCTAGGCTTCCTAAATTTCGGAAGAACATACATTGCAAATTACGCAGAAAGGATCAAACCCCTTTATGATCTAATAAAACCAGATTTTAAAAGAATCAATTGGACTCAAAAACACACAGAAATTTTGAGATCTTTACAAACAGACATGCTAATTAAAACAAAATTAGAAACACGTGATAACTCACGCAATCTTGTGATTCGAGTCATCCCAGGAAGATGCGGATTCACATACCTGACCTCTAATGAGGGAGAAAAGGTACCAATTGCATACAAATCACACTTGTACACAAAGGCTGAAATGAAATTTAGTCCAACGGAAAAAATTCTGACAGCGGTACAGACTGCTGTAGCAAAGGAAAGGGCCCTAGCACAAGGTAAACGAATAATCATCGTGACACCAATACCAGCCCTGGAGGCGGTAACAAAAGCAAGCATTCCGAATGCTAAAGCACTCCATCCAAGGTGGATACAGTGGGCTAATTCTCTTGCTGCAACAGACGTTGTATACGAATTTGATCCCAACTTAAAAACACAAGAATTTCTCCAATACGAATTTGAATGTCCTCCGCCAATCGAAATTCTGCCTCTAGAACACTACGGCTGTATAATATATACAGACGGGTCAGCACAACCCGCAGTAGGGGGTAAACAAGCTTACAGTGCTGCGTGCGCGATCGTTAAAGGTCGCTGGCACGAAGGGAAATTTAAACCAGCGGTCACTAAAACACAATCTCTAGGAGATTGTACAGCTCAAAGAGCAGAACTACTAGCATTCAAGATGGCGCTTGAAAATACCGATCGAGAATTCCCCACACTCATAGTGTGCGATTCGTATTATTGCGTTCAGTCTTACAATGAATACTTGCAGATCTGGCTTCAGAATGGTTTTAAGGATGCAAAAGGAGGCACAATCAAGCATAAAATGCTTTGGGAACAAGTAGTTCATTTGCAAAAAGAACTACCAAAGACTCACGTGATACATACACTGAGTCATCAACGTGATGGCGTTCACGTTGCAGGGAATTCATTGGCTGATGAGGCAGCGAAGGCAGCTGTGCAAACGGCTTCCGTAGCCGCCATCACATGGTCAAAAACAAAAATAGACAGCGATATATTACAAGCTGTCAGCGCTACAGGAAAAGATTCGATAGAAACACTCCCAAAAGGCTTTCCAGTGAAATACTCATATATGACTGATACAAACAATGTTCCGTTTGCTCGAATCCCTGGAGTGGGGGATAGAGTGATTCCAAACATGGAACATAGGTTAGGACTTATCATAGCGGCACACGAAGGACTTGCTTCTGTACATGCTGGCGTCTCAGCCACAGTATCATTATTAAAACAGAGATACTGGTGGCCGCAAATGAGAAGACAAACACGGAACTATGTTCTAGAATGTGAAATTTGTCAAAAAATGAAAGTATCAACAGTGAGACGACCAGCTCAGACGCCCCTTCTAATCTCGGATAAACCATTAGCTTGTGTTTACCTGGACCACTGTGGTCCCTTACAAAGGGATGGTAACTATAAATATATCATGGTCGCAGTGGATTCCTGCACGAGATTCATTTGGATGTGGCCCCAGCGATCGGCTGACGCCAGAACTGTTCTAAGAGATTTGCGAGTCTTTATCGGCACATACGCAATTGGCATGCTGCATTCTGACCAGGGTCCTGCTTTTAGCTCTCGAGCTTATAAGGAGGCCATGACCAGCATGGGCATTGCATTGCGGTATTCTTGTCCATTTCATCCCGAGGGAAACGGAATCGTAGAAAGAAAAAACCGTGACATAAAGCAATCTATAACAGCGAAGGTATTAGGTTCGGGAGCTGGGTGGGTCAAACATCTAATAAGTGTCCAACGTAGTCTAAATAACCTGCCAAGAAATTCTCTGAGGGGATTCAGTCTGTACGAACTATTGTTTGGAACTAGAATGATGGTCTTAGATCTTGACAGTCAGACTTCAGTGGTTAAAGAAAAAAGCTTTGATATCAAAGATCGTTTGGCTATTTTACAGGACTTAAACGAAACAAGGAAAGACCTGAGCAACATAAAGTTGAAACAACAGCCAACGACCACTGAAGAAATACCACCTGTCCCAGCAAGACCTGTCTGGATTCCAAAAGTCGGGGATCTAGTCAGAGAAAAGATCGCGGTAAAGAAGGAATTTGGGCCTTCTTACAGAAAAGCAGTTCCTGTCTTGTCTATCAACGGGACAAGATCAGTAGTACTACCGCCCCTTGCTGGTAAAAAGGAGAACCGAGTTGTATCCATCGACCTGGTTAAACCACAATCATGTGGCCGATAACAAACAGTAGGCCAAGTGGACTCCCGATAAGTAGTAGAACACCAAGGTTTGCTACAAACACAGAGGTTCAATCTAAGAGGTTACTCACGTTTGAAATGCCAAAAGAACAACAACAAGGTCTATGCAACAATGCTATGGAACTTAAACCTCTAAAAACCCAAATAAAAACATTTAGCAGAGACACACCAATCTACAATGAAGTAATGAATGACTATGCTGCTGCAACAAAACACACGGATAAAGCAAATATCAATCCTGAAGCTATTGGAACAATAGACAGAACGGCATCCGGTTACTTCATCAACTTCAGCGATTCATCTGAAAACCTGAGTGAATCAAAGGAACAAACATCAACAAAAACCTTTAAAGACAAAGCTAAGGAACTTTTTCAACATCTGAAAGAAACCTATCTGATTTCTCCATGGATTGAATTCTGGGTGGCCTTAGGTGCACTTATCCTCATACTTTGGCTCAGGATGTATGACGTTACAACGCATACTTTTACTCCGCGTACCATTACAACGCGGTATTTACAACGAATACCGTTACAACGCATAGCGCTTTGGGGTGCTGGATAGTGGTAAGTATAATTTACTATTCTAACTCCAGTCCCCGTGGACCCTAGGGAAGGTGTTGGATAGTAAATTAAACTTACCTCTTATCCTAGAGCGCCCCCCAGCGCAATGCGTTGTAATGCCATGCGTTGTAATGCCCGCGTTGTAATGGTAGTGCGGAGTAAAAGTTGCGTCGTAACGGGTGTATACCTTTGGCTCATCATGATACTATGTTTGGGACACTTCATTGAGGGAAAATATGCTAAAATGGACACAGCAAGCCAGAAAATCAACTTGGTCCTCAAACCACACACGTCTTCACACGTCGAGAAAAGAGAACTTTCTTCAGTCAACTTCACAGCCAATCCTATACCCGGTGGGGTAGCATGGGACAATACTGATTATGAAATCTATGGTCCGGTTGAAGTCCTGAAATATCTACAACAAATCAAGATCTCATTGAGTGACTTTGTAAAACCAAGCTCAGTTGCTGATGATTGGGACGTGGAAAGCATTAATAATATGATGTCTGACCTAGTGATGTCTGCTAAATTTACAAAACATGATTATTTGCAGGGTTCATCTAATTATGATAAAATGTTCTGCTATAATTACTATAGTAATCATTATCTGCATAAATCTGCACAACCTAGAAATGTTTTAAATTATAATCAATGGGAACACTGTGCAACCCCTCCAAAAGGTAGCTTAAGAACTTATTATGACAAATATTCATATTTTTCAGGGTTCAACACAAGTAATGCAGAAACATTTTATTTCAAATTATCAAACAAGACAGGTACAAAGACCATGCTTACGAACACTAAATTGATATATTCAGACTCATTTTTTGAGCAAATGAGTACATTTGGTTTTGAATACTGGGACAAAAATGTTGAAGTAAAAAGTGTTTGGGGTACAAAGGAATGGCAAGTACAAGGTATAGAATCATTGTTTAGAGCCTGCATGATCCCAGAACAAATGATATTTTTGAATAACACTATTCAACAAACTACCTGTCTTGGCCTAGCCAAAATCAAAGATTTAAACAAACCGTCTATTCCAAAGCCAACGATAAACAGTAATAGCTCGACAGATGAGGAGATAGACGTAAACCATATATTAAGCCAAAACAGAACACATCCAGATTGGAAAAAGTGGTTGATCTGGCCCACAGATACTAATAACTGTCAAGACAGATTCCTGAACAAAATCCAGGGGTTCAAATTGACCAGGCCAGACCCTAGATATTCCCAAAGACAACACCCAGGGATAATTACCACGTACAGTGTGGGCAAGCTCTGCCTTCAATGGCTACAAACATCCACACTGGCAGAAATTAAGCAACACCTAACTTTACTTACTGATGGTGCTGACTTGCGTGATTTCATTATGGGACCACGCAAACAGCGTCAAAAACGCTTCATAGCAGCCTCTGTATATGCAGCTTATAACGAAGCCTGGAAAATAACTCAAATTGAAACATCAGAGAAAATACGGGAAATTGACCGTATTAATTTGGAAAAATCACTTTCTGTGGTGGACAATGGGTTAATGACTCTGTCCTCCAGAATATACTCCTTGGACAGCATTGTGTCTTCAGCAATCGACATAATATCGCAAGACTTACTGTTATTACAACACGGTCAGTCCCAATTGCGTTCTATTGTACAACTTGGCTGGACGTTACAAAATCTGCGTTCAGGCTATGTGCCTTGGCGTTTAATCAACACAACGTCACTGTTCAATATCTTTAACCTTACTGATAAACAAATCAGTATGGCACAGAAGGGTGCTGATTATACAATCCTGAGCATTGAGAAACTCGAGAGATTACCATTGACAATGTCAGAACGACCTGTCAGTGAGTGGATAATACATGGAATAATTAATATTCCAATATCTACTTTCAGGTTTCAATACTGCCAAAAATATATACAGGCTGGCATGTACGAAAAATTGGGTAAAGGGTACATTAAGTCAACATGGAACTTGCCCTATTCACATGCTTGTGTCAGTAATAAAGGCCGGACAGTGTTTCTTAGTGGCAATAATTGTGCCATGTCACTAAGCGGTACACTTCTGTGTAATGGTATTAGTTTACACGGAGCCTGTGAAGGGTCCTCAAATAACCTTTCATGTCACCAGCTAGGCACACCTGCGACACAAATAGAACCATTCTTTAGGAGACTATCGAACGGGAGTTACATTATAATCGTAGACCGCAGATGTTGTAGCTTGGTGCCCGGAGTAGCTTATCTCATAACTACGACTGCGAAGGTCATGTGCTGTGAACGAGTATTGTTCCCCAGCGCAATGCAAGACAGGGAGGCAAGGTTATGGGCGAATTTGAAAATTTCTTCCATTAGAGTTGATACTTTAAGCAGAATGAAAACTGTGCTCCTTCAGACGCCAACCAGGCTCACGTCATCAAAAGAAACGTATGATCTCCAAGTTGCAAGGACAACGGCAGAGATTCATTCATTGTTATCAACTAATTCCCCCATACATTTCGCAGAAATCCTGAACGAAATCTTAAATATTTCTGATACCAGTGGGGTCTCAAATGTATTTAAGACAGTGTTTTCAGGGGCTCTAACACCATTTAAAGCCATTCTGGGTATTTTTCCAGACTTTGTCCATTCCGTCTTTGGTGGACTTCCTCTCCTTTTGGGACTAGTGGCAGGAATCCTATTTTTGATCCTGCTATTTCGCTATGGCAAACCGTGTCACAGACAAGACACCTGCGACCAGGGAAGAAACAATCCTAGCCATTGGATACCGGGACCAGATATCTAGAATCCTTGGACTGTCCCGGCTTAGAGACCTGAACATGACTTGGTTTCTTTCGTTTAGACCTATGTGGCAAAGCTGTGTTTTACCTGTATTAAGGTGCTTGCTATGCGGAGAAGAATGCGTGTTAGACACCTGTCTGACGCTACAATCGGATGCGCCAATGGATGCAGAAACTTTCTTGGGTCCGGTCACGGCTCATGCATTGTGCTGTCCCCAGCGGCTACCAATCCTGATGACGGCATTCGTGGAGACTTCACCACTACGATTAAGGGGTAGTGAGGTTCAAGATGAAAGCAGCATCGATCCGGTACGACCTTCTGTCAGCTATGCTGATCCAAACATCAATGAAGGCAATCATGCTCACGAATGCATGGTAACATCTTTTTCCGAGTTAATGGAACTTTCACAGGAAGCTGTTGACAGCTTTTTCGAGAGTCTAAATGATATGATGTTCTCACCAGAGCAGAAATAATGACTTTTGAACAAGCTAGCACAAGGCGTTCCCAACACCCTGAATTTGGCCTTCAACTTTGATAATAAAGTATCATGAACAATTTTCTCCAGTTTACGGACAGCGGAACATTATTTTTCAGCGGCCCCAAAAATATTGTACAATTTTTCGGGACACTTATCTTCTGCTTAAAGTAGAAACTATTCTTAGAGAACTATATTTCTATTTTAGGAACTTTAGAGACATTAGCTGCCCTCTGGCATGTTCAAATATATTTTATTTTGTGATGAAATGGTCTCGCATTTTTTTTCTTCTGTCTTAAGAGCCATTTCATGTGTAATTTTCATATTTTATTAGTTATGATGTATGAATATGCGTGATATTTAGCATTAATATACTGCTTGAGTGCATATAATGTATATATATATATATATTTTCGTATATTTCATGTTTCAAAATGCATATGGATGTATTTTGGGGTGGTACGGTATACACATGCTCTACTAGTGTATTTGCTATGCCTAGATCTTGTAAATATGGACATAGTCAGCGTGGAGTGGGTGTGATGTATTCCTATAGGTTCTGTATCGATTCCCCTATTCCCGGCCCTGTTCTGGTTAATACTTAACTAGCAGCCGACCCACGGTGCAAAAAACCGTTATCTGATTAAGCCACACCACGGCACAGAAACGTGTTATCTGATTAGGTAATAACGCATGCCATCTAATTAGACAAGCACTATTCCTCCAGCCCCTGATAAGGCATACAGAGTTCTCAAAACAAATCAAACCTATGACAACCTGGGAAAATCCCTGCGGCCATTGTTTTGATTTCACCGAGAACTTCAGCAAAAGAATGTGCGAACAAGCCCGTTCGTATGACATCCTTATTGACGTATCCATGTCCATCCTTACGTCAATCTCGACACCTTACAGGTATAAATATTACCGACATTGCCTTAAGCAAACACACGCGGTGGTGACGAGATCGGAGCAGCGAGACGCGCTGAGGAGCCCAGCAGAGAGCGAAGCCCACACGCGCTGCCCCGCCTTCCTGACGCGCTGAGAACGAGAAGCTGTTTTTCTCCTGCCGAGAAATCCAGCTCCGGCGCTTCCAAGTAGCCCTCGCAGGCAGCTGGAATATCAAGACCAGAGACGAGAGATACCAGCCCTCAACCATTCTAGATCTCAGGTACAGAACTGAACAACCCCTTGCAGAGAATTCTTGAGTCAGTCACTTGGCAAAACAAACTTAACTTAAACTGCTACTTATCTACTCCCGCCCACGTATTAGGCTTAGGTCAGGTACACTGGGGTAGGCGTGGTTAGAAGCACCAGTTGAGTACGATTAGTCAAATGTATATATGTATGTATCTATTTTATCAATTTTAACTATCATATGGCTTAGAAACCATATCAATGCTTCTGCAGTATTATTTTATACTTCTGCTTTTATTGTATGCACTTTACTTAACCATAAGTATCGCAATAATATCGATTCATTTCTCTTGTACGAGAAAAGAGACTGATCAATAAATAACATCTTTTATTGAACACGCCCGTCTCTTCCTTTTCTCTACAAACTGGTGAAACTAAGAATGCACGTACTGACTGAGTAAAATAAGTTGTCTTTTGTTTTCACACGACTCTAGAGATACACTCTTGATTGGGGGAGAGCAAAGTTGTCATGTTCTATGGTTGTCAGAAACTAAATCCCTTCTTGACTATCCAGGGAAGTTAAACTCCTCCTTGTCTATTCGAGAAAGTTTCTAGTGAACTCTGAGCTAGCTGGCAAAACCAAAAACTTTAAGTCTAATATCGTCAGTAGAAGACCTAGTTAACCTCTGCCCTAGATCTATACTATTGAAGATATTATTCCAATGCGCAGAGCCTATTGGGATAATAGGAACTACTCTACACTTGCTTGTTGCTGTGCTTGTTACTTGTTGCTGTGCATGGGGGTGCACAGGATGGGCACCTGGCCTGTGACTTGATGGGGTGTGTTGATGTGCGGTTGGGGGTGGTGTGTCCCTGTGGTATTTGTGCCCTGCCCATGCCTTGGAGTGGCCCTGCCTTCTGCATTGTGCGCATGTGTTGCCCGCGGCAATGACGTGACCTGGAACGGGACGTTGCTGCTAGTTCATGGTCGATGTGTGCCCCGGATGCAGAGGGGTGACTTGGTGGCAGGTGGGTCATGAGTGGGTACCCTTGTGGATGTGTTGTGACCCCCAGCAGGGTAATACAAGAAAGGGCTGAGCTGTTCCTAGGGATAGGGAATGTACGTGTCACGCTGGTGTTTCTGGATGCTGTAGGGTTAAATAAGTCCTACGCTTGGGCATCCATTTTGTTGGATGTAATGCCCTCACACACCCTTTCAGGTGTCATGCTTCATCATCTGGGCTGCTCCTCGTTGGGTCGGCGGTGCAATACCCAATGGGTATCGGCGGCATGGGGTAGGTCGAGCAGCTAACTACAAGGGCGACTACAACCAAGACTCTGGATGTCAAACCCGATGTACAGGCCACCGGGTACTGTTGCTACATGCACATTTAACCCATTAGGTAAATGAAGCGCAACACAGGTATTACACATGGATCATTTTCTATGGTAGATAATTTTATCTTTATGTATTAGATACTCAGGTAGATCATACTCACGTAGATAGTTTTTTTCGTAGATAAACTTATCATATAGGTCCTGAAGAATCGCTAGTTAATACACACAAGCGAGAAACATGTCGACCGTCTAGAATACACACTATACTGAGACTCCTAATAGGAAACATAACGTTCCAGCAAGTACCGGTTAGTTTTTCGTTTTAATTAGATCAGGAGACCCCCAGAATACACTTGATCCTGGTACTCCCAGCCCTATCTTAACTCACACAACACGTCTACGATATTCTGGCCCCACATCCTCACTTCATCTAAACGGCAGTTGGATAGAAGATCTCAGCCAAAGTGCCCCTCTTTGAGGTGGCGCCCGTTGGGTATTGCACCACCGACCCAACGAGGAGCAGCCCAGATGATGAAGCATGACACCTGAAAGGTTGTGTGAGGGCATGACATCCAATAAAATGGATGCCCAACTGTAGTACTTATTTAACCCTACAGCATCTTCAGGGCAACTGCTGAGTCTGGACTTATCACTCCATAGGAGTGACAACTGCCCTACTAAACAAACCCTCCTCCTTGTTGTAAACAACCCCCAGCAGGGTGTCTGTTATGGTTTTGGACGCTGTGTCAGCCCGTGTGTTATGTGTTGTATTTGTGTATTTGCGTACCTGTGGCGTCGTCCGCGGCGGCCCATTTGATGGTAGTGCTGTAGCAGGTACATCACCGGATGCATATGTAGGGCTGGGTCCAGGGCGTTCATGACCGAGTGGAGAGGACCGAGTCTGTGCTATCACGCTCCACTGTCGAGTTTCCGCCGTCTCTGGTTGGGCGGTGTCTCCGCTGCGGTGCGTCTGGCTGTTTGGGCCATACTAATTTGTGGGGCGGACGTCATTCCGCACGGCGGTGAGTCTCCATTGGCTCCCACCGCCGCGGTGACAGGCGCACTTTGATGGCTGTGTGTGGCGCTCCGCGGCGGACGGGAAATGAACTATGTTTAGCTATACTAATATGGCGCACAGGCGGAAAAAGGCGTTTTTCCACCCTGCCAGCACCGCCAGCACCGCGGTGGGGCCACCGCCCGACATCCTAATGGACCCCTAGTGTCAGGTATTAATGGGAGGAAACCAGGGATTAACAGGGATTAACATCTGTAATTCCCATTGAAAATGGTTTGAAACAAGGTTGTTTGTTAGCCCCGCTACTATTCTCCTTATATTTAGCAGATTTACCTGACTGTCTTTCTCAGCGAGAGGGTGATGCTCCAAAGATCAGCCGGCCTTTCGCATGTCTCCTTTATGCAGACGATATAATAGTGATGGATCTTACTCCTATAGGGCTAAACAAAAAGTTGTCATCATTACAGAATTATACGACGGATCATTTTTTGAAGATCAATGTTTCCAAAAGTAAAATTTTAATCATGAAAGGTGACAGAAACAGAAAATTAAGTACATTTAATTGGCATATTGGTCTTGAAAAGTTGGAGGTGGTTGATTCATATTTATATCTAGGGATAATAATTGCGAGCAATACGAAGAATAAACTTCATATCAATCACAGCTCCTGTAAAGCTATGGCCCACGCTACTGGTCTGCGCATTTTTTATAGTGCAATGGGTAGAAGGCATTTTTTACATCTACTGACGGTGTTTAAAGCAAAAATTCCTTCAACCTTACTCTATGCTAATGAATCAATCCCTGTAAAGGATTGAAGTTTTTTTTTAGAGAGGATAGAAGGCCAGATCTTACGTAAATTGTGCTATTTTTATACGCTAGTTCCTATAGCTGCTATTAGATCTGAATTTGGACTGATAAGCACCTATATTCATTTCCAAAGTTTTGTGTTGGGGATACCAGTTAAAAAATAGTGAATTTCATTTACTAAGAGGTTTCATGTGTAAGGAAATTTCCGGTGGTATGGGGGAATATACTCTTTATATCGAGATTTCTCTCTGTCACTAAAAAATGTTTGCGTTCAGGAAGAATCTGTGATTTCCCTCCCACTATTAGAATTTAAATCCTTCGTAAAAACCTTAAGTGGGAAGATCAGTTTTAATAGAGATATTGAGTTCTATAATACTAAAGAGAGATTAAAGATAATAGCAAGGACATCTTCCCCGAAACGTCCCCAGAAATATTTAACTTGGAACTTAGATCATGGAACAAGATGCTGGTTCTCCTTATTGAGATAAAATCTTCTACCTCTAAATTATTTAACAGCACATTGGTCCCAGAATTCGAAAAATGGAAAAAATTGTAATTATTGTGAACTGAGCATCCAGAACATGGATTATGTTTTGCTTGTTTGTCCGGCACTGGCCTTTTATCGTCGTCGCTGGCTTAGGCCGATGTTTTTGCATAAGGGTGTGAAGGATGTAGCTTCAGCTCGCAGCTTTCTTCTTAGTCCCAAAAATGAAGCAGTTTGTGTAAAATTGTTCAACTTTTTAAAGGAATTTATGTACATATTTTAATTGTGTATTTTTTTAATGGGATATAATTTCTGAGCCATTGACCTTCTTTGTAGTCGTAATATTCTCTCTTAAATACGATTGTATTTTGCACTGTACTGTCTGCCATTTAAAAGGCTTTTGCTTGTTTAATTTTTAATCTTAATTGTAAATTTGCTCTTTATCTGTTATTTGCACCATGCAGGATATGCCCTGTTCTTTCATTGTTGGCTGCTAATTTCAAACTTTGCTCCATGAAATTGCTGTATGTTGTCCCAGTTGCTTTGCATAATTTAGGATAGGCCCTGTTTCCTCATTGTTGGCTGCCAAATTCCAAATTTTTCTCCCTGAAACTGCTATATGTTGAAAAACATTTATTCAGACTGCCTTGTCATTACTGCGTTGTCGCATGGTTTTATTGCATTTTATGTATTAACTGGTATGTATCTTTTTAAGTGGATCTCGTTGGAGTTCCAAAACTTTAATAAACTGAATTGAATTGAATGTACAACTTTAAATGCAACAAATAATTCAAAGAGTCCATGTTCAGTCCAATAGTACAAATGTATTCTTCTTGATTTAATACACAAATACTTCAAATCGTCAGTCCTTCTTTGACAAATATCATATGGTTGAAGTTTACATTCCTGTAGATAAATGTGTTTGCTACAACCACTTTAAACAAATCTCATAAATTATTCATATTTGATAAACAGCACACGTTTTGCAGTTTATATCACTTTCTCAAGGCTGTAGAGTAATTTTGATTGTGTACGATGTGTGCAAACTTGAAACCAGACCTAAATTGCAGTCATTCCCTTGTTGTGATCGATTACATTAATGACTCATAATAAGGTCAATTTGTATCCAGGTAGTGTTGCCACGCCCCTTGTTCCAGTGACTTTCTAGAAATTCTAGAAATATATTTTCCTCTCCGTCTGGATGGCCAGGCATCATAGAATATGTAGTTGGACAGTGGGGGCTTTAACCCCTTCCATGCTCATGACGAGCTCAGCTCGTCATGGCATATACCTCTCAGGTGCTCATGACGAGCTGAGCTCGTCATGACCACACCCGTTTTCGTTGCTGTCCAGCACAGCAGGGGAAAATATCAAGCAGCGATGTGGTTAAATGTTCCTCTGTTGTAAATAGAGCGTATAACACAATTTGCCAAGCTCTTGTATCTAAATAGAAACCTTAAACATAATAACAACAAATATGTACTAGAGAGGTATTTGATGCCTTGCCTACCTCAGTTTATTCACGCGTACCAGCGATTGTTTATCCACAACTTACTTTTTACCTTCTTTTAATAAAAAATAAGATTTCTCCTTAGTACTTTTATGACACAATAATTGATTTGTCTCAAGCAATTGCCTGATACTCAATTTCAAGTTCATATTTTTTTCAATAAAACACAAGAGATATTGCTATATCTGCACAGTCTGAGTCACCAAACAGAAATCTCTAAGGCACTCTCTGACAAAAAGAGCAGCTGGAGGACTTTGGGACCGCATGGTACTGGATGAAGTAGGGGAGTGAAACTCCAAACCTTCTGCTTTTCTCTCACTGACTGAGCTGTCTGGACTGAGGCTGCACATGCATAGAAAATGCACTACTCTGCAACTTTCTGACAAGGCACTACAATTCCCAACGGAAGATGAACTCTCACTTATTGCAGTCAGACAGTAGCCATCTTGGAAATCTTGGAATAATTTCCCTCATAGCCCTTATCTTCTTAGATCTCATTCATGGTATAATGTTAATGTCACTAGAACCTTGCTACAGACCTTGTCAAACCCCCTTGCTTCCCATGGAATTGATTTGGAGGACATTGGGAATACATGGAAATACTCATAAAGTCATGTTATTTATGGAAATAAACAATGAACTATTTTCTGAACATGTATATTAACTCTTCCAAGACTGGGGTTTGCTACTTTTGCTAAGACTTATCCTTGGACAGAACAGGAAAGATTATTTGACTTATCTACACTGCTCATGTTTTGCATTAATAGAATCATGGATATCGATTCATCAAAATGCCAGGGGTAGTGGTAGTAGCATAACATATTATGTGAGCCCCGCCTGATGTGACAGGGAGTGACATCTCACGAACTCTGACCTGGTGACATCACAGGAAGGCATTTGAAAATGCTGCTACATACATTTTTTCCAACAGTATCTCTCAGATATACAATTAAGATAATGTAGCATTGATTAGGAACATATCAAATAGTGTACAACAACGAAAAATGTGCTATTCAAGTTGAAATCAGCCATTATCAATATCAATATCAAATAACTTATAAAATGGGTAGGTTGATGGGCGTGTAATGTTCAAAACAAGTTCACTTAATCATTTGTTTTAGAAACTAAGAGTGCCATGTAATTAAATATCAGTCTTGGAACATAGAAAACAGTGGTATTTAATGCAGGTCAAGTTCTCCCAGCAACCATTCCTTTCATCCTAGATCAGTGGTCTTCAAACTTTGTTACACGGGGTACCCCTGATCAAAATGTTTTGGTATCAGGCCCCCTCAAACCTTTAAAGGGGTATATATTGAGACAAGGGTAAGTTTGCTACTAAACAGGGGTGGGTTTATAATTTGTGCTGAGATGAGGAGCTGTAGCTCTCTGGACCAAGCTGTGCTTTCTTCCATTGTGTTGAAGGAAGGATCGTCCTATGGGAGCACTGAGACAAGGATGACCAAGCCCTTGAGTTTAGGCTGGTTTCCTGAGGCTGAGTATGGGAGTAGCAAAATTCAAGTCCATCCAAGGGAAGCAGATTAAGTTCTTCATGGATGTTAGTGTATTATGAGGCCTTAGGCCCCTTCCATACCCACTACCACCACCACCTTACACCTTACTGAGGTCGCCTCTATACACATTACATTTACCCCATTTTCTGTCCCATTTCTTTGGGCACCCTCTCGATTTAAATACCTCTTTCTCAGCTATCATACATTTGTCTACCTCTTTTGCCCACATTCGATGAGAAGGCCTATCCGCCACTCCCCACTTCTTAGCTATCTCAGGCTTGACTAAGGTGTGACCCAGTGTGGTTAGTTACTGTTCCACTTCTGTGAGGTCAGTCTGTTCCACATATTGAGGAGGCCCAGTCATGGTGTAAGGGTGAGTCCCTTCCCCAGTGCATCTTGGATGTCTCTTGTGGCCCTCTCCCATATGGGTCGTACACCTGGACAGTCCCAAATTGCATGGTAAAAGGTTGTGGCTTGATGGCAACCACGTAAGCAGAGTGCATCAGGTCTTGAGCCTATCTTCGCCAGTGTTACCCCAGTGAGATAAGATCTATGTAGGATCTTAAGTTGGATTAGTTGGAAATGAAGGGTGATGGCCGCCTCTCTCGGGGACATCAGTGCCGCCTGCCAGTCTTCATTGTCAATGGGCCCGAGATCTATCTGCCATTTCCCTCGGAGTTTGTAAAACATGTCTGGTAGGTTGTTACACAGTTTTTTATATGTGAGTGACATGTCTTTATTGAGCAACGGCCCATCTAGCAGACGATCCTCCAAGGGGGACAACTCTGGTATGTCGCTCATGTTGGGAAGAGCTGTGGCTAG
The DNA here is from genome assembly GCF_964261635.1 of Lissotriton helveticus. NCBI lineage: Eukaryota > Metazoa > Chordata > Amphibia > Caudata > Salamandridae > Lissotriton > Lissotriton helveticus. The sequence continues at coordinate 894,449,963 of NC_136057.1, read as the reverse complement.
GGCATGTCGAATCTGTAGGTACCTAAATACCTCCCCTGGAGCCATATCATATTTCTCTCTTAATTCCTCAAATTTAAGGATTGTGCCCTTCCTCACCAAGTCCCCAATTGTGGATATTCCAATGGTGTCCCACCTATCAAACCCAGGCTGGTGACACAGTAGTCTAAGTCGTTGAGTAGACCACAGGGGTATGGCTTTGGTCAGTACATTCAACCAGCCCAAACGGGTGTTTGCCTGGTGCCAAATTACAACTGTGTGTGCTGTGGGGCCGAACTACTTTCCTTTCCGTGCCTTTGAGTACAGCGCCCCCATATAGCCCTTTCTACCCATTTGATAACTGTCTAGCAGATAGGCCGTATACATCGGGGAGCGATATATCCAGTGGTTTACTACCATTAACAGCGATGCCCTATAGTAAAGCCTAATGTGAGGGAGGGCAATACCCCTATCATACCACCCCTTGGTTAACTTGCTCATTGCTATACGCGAGGATCCACCGTCCCATAGTAGCATCCAGACCTCACTCTCCATCCCCTGTAAAATAGGACTCTGGGACCCTATTGGGACAGTTCTGCAAGATATTGAGGAAACGTGGAAGGGCCAACATCTTAAATACAGCAACGCAGCCCACTAGCGAGAGGGGCAAGGAACGCCAGTGTTTAACATCATTTTGCAGCCTGTCTAAGGGAGCGGCTAGGTTACAATCATAGAAGAGTTTGGTGTCAGGAGTTATGAAGACTCCCAGGTAACGAAAGCCCTCGATGACCACCTCCACCTTACATCATGTGGGGAGCCGGGGAATCAGGCCTGAAGGACAAATACCACCGACTTACTCCAGTTAATCGCATAGCCCGAGTATTTATCAAAGTTGGTAAATATGTTTAAAACACAATGTAGAGACTTATATGGGGAGCCGAGATATAACACGATATCGTCTGCATATAATGATATGCAGTCATCATGCCCTTCTGCCCAATTCAACCCTCTCAGCATGACGTCCCTTCTCACCCAAGAAGCCAGTGGTTCCAACATCATTAAGAACATTAGGGGGGACGGGGGACAACCCTGCTTCGTGCCCCTTTTTAGTGAGAATATTCAAGACGTGTGGTTATTTACTCGCACTTGGCCCCGCAGGCCCGTATACAGCAACCGTACCCAGCCCAGACATCTCAGGACTTCAAATAAGTATGGCCATTCGATAGAATCGAACACCATTGAGTCATCAAGGGAAAGTACCACTGCGTCCTCCTCTATAAACTCCTGACGTGCGAGCACATTATGAAGGCACCGGATATTTAGTGCCGTATTTCTCCCTGGCATAAAGCCAGATTGGTCTAGATGGACCAGTGATGGAATGACCGAGACCAAGCATAAAGGCCAGCAATTTGGCCAGAATTTTTGCTTCTACATTAATGAAAGAGATTGGCCGATAAGAGCCGCAGTTGTCACCGGGTTTCCCCGGCTTATGGATAACGACTACCAACGCTAATCGCTGGTAATCTGGCTGAATCCACCTCTCATAACTTTCCTTATACATAGCCCGCAAGTGAGGCACAGCCTGGGAGGCGACCATTTTCAAAAATTCTATTGGTATTCCATTGGGCCCCATCGCTTTTCCTGACTGAATATTGTTTATGGCCTTTTGGATTTCAGCATTAATTTATTTAGTGCCATTTTATATAGCGCAAACATTACCCGAAGGTGTCAGAGCACTTTACAAAAGAACCAGTTGCGTTACATAAGGACTTTGGATTACACGAGTAGCATCCGTCAGTACCTCGTCTAGAGCGTCTCTGTTGGCTTCGGAGAGTGTAGGCAGATTACTATCTAATAATAGCTGGCGGGAATCTTCTGCCGTGTATATGGTGGAGGGGGTGTAAATATGTTCCAGGTGGTCAGGGAATACATCAGCTATAGCTTTTGGGTCTGAGACCGGCGTCCCATCTTTGAGAGTCAGCTTGGGTACCCATCTTTCGCCCTGTTCCCTCTTCTCCAACCATGCCAGTAATTTACCCTCTCTGTCCCCTAGTTCATAGAGCTTATGTTGGGTGTGGAGGAGTTTGTTTTTCATATGTTCCCTCACCAAGATCCAATATTCCGACTGTTTGAGCATCAGGTGATATGTAGCCGCCTCCGAGGGAGTTTTGATACTTTCTTCCTCCAACAGATGGAGTTCACATTCTAGTTGTGTGATCTTTTGCTGTCTTTTTTTCATGTATCCACTTTTGGTGCCAAGGCATGCTCCTTTAGTACCGCATTAAAGGCTTCCCATATGGTCTGCGCTGAGTTCACTGACCCCACGTTTTCTGCCATCTGTGTGAGTAGCTCCTCTTTGATATCAGGGATTTTTAGCAACCAAGGGCTGAGAACTATGGTTGGCGATTAAAATATGTACGTTCAACCCACACCAGGAATTGGTCTGATATCCCCCTCGGTGGAGTGTGAGGGATCTGGAAGAGACCAATTGTTGTCGAATATGTTAAAAAGTAGTAAATACGGGATGAGCTCTTGTGTGCATTGTAATAGTAGATGGGCTGGGTTCCGTCTGGCTGCAAGGAATGCCAATTAAGGACCTACACGAGACAGAAGATGCACCATGATCCTGAAACATAGTGCACAGGCTCAAGCATGTAAATCGGGGACACAATACTCGCAGGATTCTATCGCACTACTATAGTCAGTGGAACCTAAACTGAGGCTCCTGACGTGAAACATTAGAGGCCTAGACAACCAACGTAAGGCCAGGAAGGTTGTGTCCTATCTCAAAAGACACAACGTGGATGTGGCTCTCCTCCAGGAGACACATCTTCCTGCGGCAGATTTCTCACAGCTCAGAAGCAGGATTAGGGGTACGTTTCATGCAGCAGGATTCACCTCTCATGCCCGAGCGGTAATGACGTGGGTCAATCCCACATCCAGACTTACACTCAAAGAATTACATACAGATGCCTATGGTCAATATGTGGTGTCCAGATGCAGGGGGTTAGGCACAGACTATTTACTAATAAACGTATATGGTCCTAACCATGACTGCGCTCAATTTTACTCTGATCTCCGGACTATAGCTAGACACTTACCTGACACGCCACAGATTGGGGGGGTATTTTAACTGCACACTGCACCCTGACCTCGATCGCTCTGGAGGCCCACCATGATGCCACACACAGACAGCAGAAGCAATTTTAGACACCCTTACAGAATTAAACATGTTTGATGCCTGGTGTTTCCGTTCGCCCCCTGGCTGGGGGCTTCACGCATTACTATTTCAATGTTATCCCTCTGCACTCGAGTACCACGCTTAGACTTCGATATTATACTTTCAAGTTAGCGCAACCTATGACACACGGCGTCCTTCCGTGTCTTAAATGGAACGCCAATCGTGGTACCACGATTGGGGCTTCACGCATTACTCCACACCCCATAAACTCCAAGCCAGAATTGGTTATTGGTTCCCATCAAGGTCGCTACATAGTTCTTTTTTTTTTTTAAATCTTTTTATTCACAATTTTTTATAATATACACAAACCCCTCCCTCCCACCCCCCACCCCCAAGACCAAGATCATACCATAAGCAAGAAAGACTTATTATATACATAAATCTGAAGTTAATACATTATAGTTCGTTAAGACACATGTCGAGGCAACAACAAAATCATAATAGATAATAAATAATAATAATAAATAATAAGTACATGGCAACCTATATATGTCTCTGAATCCACTGCAACAGTGGTGCCCAGATCTGCATACCCCTTCTTCTTTTATTAGAGCCTTTATTTTTATAGATTGCAACTTCAAGGCTGCAGGTCGCAAGTAGCCTAGCCCTCCATTGTTGGAAGGCAGATGGATTAGGATCGAGCCAGGTTGAGGCAATACAGAGTCGCAGGATTGCCATAGCCACAAAAATCAACCCCTGTATGTTTGTCTGCCGCTCGCAGTTTGCTACACCCAACATAATTTCCTCGGTTGAAACATCCACTCTTATTTGGCACACTTCTGATAAGAATTCAGATATATTTTTGATCGGAATATTAAGCGTGTTCCATGTGGCAAACATATGTATAATATCAGCCCCAAACAATGCACAAGGTGGGCACGTAGTTCCCTTCCCTGTCCCCCATTTGGTGATTTTCTTTGGTGTATAATATAGGAAAAAGAATGTTTTATAGCATTGTGCTTGTAGTTTTATGGACATTAGCGATGTTTGGGCTAATTCATAGGCCCTGTGGGGATTGTAGACTGAACTCCCAGCTTGATCTGCCAAACAGAAGACTGTTTGTCCATATCATCTGGAAAAACTGAGTTCAGGGTTTCATATATTTCCCCAATCTTGGGTGTGTTTTTTTACAAAGATTATCAATCAATTGATTATTCTGGAAATTGCACCGCCCGCCACATTTCTTTGCTAAAAAATCTCTAACCTGCAAAAACTTTAAAAAAATCCCTGTGGCTAATATTATATTCATCATGTAGATCTTCAAACATCTTAAAGCCACCTGGTGCATAAAAACAGCCCAGCTGTACCACTCCGGCCGAGACCCATCTGTTAATACAGCTATCCTGGAAAATTTCGAGTAAATCATTATTAAGGCTCACTGGAGTATAATGTGAGTATCGCCCAAACCCCAAGAGCCCACGCACATTACTCCACACTTTGTATACCCCGCGATAGTTTTAAACTTAACTTTCTTAAAATAGCTATCGTTGACATGCCGCCAAAAGCAGCCAGCACATTCTTCTCCTAGTATAATTTCTTGCGGCGTCGGGATCGCTTGCCTGATAACATCGTGAGAGATCAGTTTAGCACAATATTTTAGAATGGTGGCCCAATAGTAAAGTTTAAAATTAGGCAGAGATAATCCTCCTCTTTACTTTGGTAGCATAATCCATTTAAGGGCCCGTTGGGGTTTCTTATATCCCCAAATAAAACTTGAAAACATGGAATCTATAGTTCTAAAAATTTGGGGAGAAAATTCAAGACATCTAGTCCGGAAAAAATATAAAAAACGGGGCAAAAAAAGCATCTTAATCACATTACATCGATCACCAAGTCAGATGTAAATTATCGGACCAGCTCTTTCTTAGTACGTGATATCAGTGGAGTCAAGTTGTTATTAACGATATTTTCTATTTTGGCACTTATGTTAACACCTAAATATACAGCCTCTTCAGTCACTCTTGAGTCTCTCATCGCAATTTTGTTGTTGAGAACAGTCTCGGACACTAACCCAAACCGATACGCCTCTATCTCAGGCATGGCTAAATTGGGATCTCTAGTAACAAGCGCAATATCATCGGCGTGTGCTAAGATTTTGGTATTATGATTACGTATTTGAATCGGTGGTATTGATACAAGGTATTCCAACCACCGGATGAATGGGTCAATATATATTGCGAAAAGAAGAGGGGAGTAAGAGCACCCCTGCCTAGTCCCTCTTGAAATCGCAAAATTCTCTGACAGCAGCCCATTAACCAATACTCTGGCACTTGGATTATCGTATAGCCTTTGGATAGCCTTGATGAATCTGTTAGTGATTCCACAATGAGACATTGCAGCCCATAAAAATCTCCAGGAGACCCTATCAAACGCTTTCTCTGCGTCAAGCAGGATAAGCGCCATAGGGTCTCCTGTTGACTCCGTATAATCGAATAGAGAGATTACCCGCTGTATATGGTCAGTTGTTGACCTTCCTGGTAATTTGATAGTACTTTGTTTATTTTTGGTGCAAGTCTAGCTGCTAAGAATTTTAATACATTTTAGAATCCCCGTTGATCAGAGTAATAGGACGGTATGATCCTAAATCAAGAGGGTTTTTATTCGTTTTCAGGAAAACCACAATCTAAGCTTCTGACCATGAGGCGGGTGGGGTCCCCCCCTGAAATATATGAATAAAGAGTTCTACCATTATCGTTTTTAGTTGGTCAGCAAATTTCGTAAAGAACTCTGTCGGGCTCCCGTTCAGCCCTGCCGCCTTTCCAATGGATAACGAATTTAAAGAGTGTAGGATCTCTTCCCAGTTAGGTAAATCATCCAGCATATCCTGATCTTCCTTCTCAAATCTAGTCCCTGGGATTGCATCTAGATATGAATCAGGGTCCCCCTGGCCAGCAGCAGGTTCTGTGTATAGGTCTTGATAAAATCTCTGAAACGATGCCCTTACTTCAGATGGTTCTGATCTTAAGCCTAATCTGGGATCCTGAATTTCCTTTATAGTGCTAGCTGATGTCTCTTCTCTTATACGCACTGCAAGCTGATGTCCAACCTGTTCACTTAGCTCGTATACTTTCTCTTTATATATCGATGCTTTGATGATAGCTTTTTCCACTAGTATTTCTGAGATAAGATTTCTAGCGACGGCTACCTGAGCCAAAATGTTATCTAGCACCTGGCCCTGTTGTGCTGCTATAATCAGGTCCTCCTCGGTTTTGCCCAGATTTTCTTGTAGTGCTGCCATACGGAGTCTTCCTTCCCTGTTTGTCTTAAGTGAAAATTGCAGTGTCTCACCCCTTATGCCCGCCTTCAGGGCGTCCCACACTATCGCTATAGGCACACTACCCAGATTGTCCACTATAAACCCCGGGATCCACCCACTCATGTGTTGACAGTAGTTTTCATTCTTCAATAAAGCCCTCTCAAATGTCCAGGTCATGAATGGACGGCTATTCTGAATGCATAATAAGTTTAAAGTTAGTGGATTATGGTCCGACAATACACGAGGAAGTTTTTCTATCGAGTACAAAGATTTCAGTGAGTTCGACATAAGCATATAGTCTAACCGTGCATGTCGGGAGTGAGTATATGAATAAAATGTAAATCCAGGATCTCCAATATGATTATGTTGCCACCCATCTATTAGGCCATGTACAATGCACATATCTTTTAGTGCCTGGAAGACTCTTGGTTTTCTACCATGATATTTGAATTCAGGACCAATTGTCCAGTCCCCTGGAAGATGTGGGTTGAGATCCCCGCAAATGATCAGGGGTAGGGACCAGTGTGTTAGCTCATTGGATATATCAGTCAGCATCTCTGGTTCATCAGAGATACTCCCATAGATGGTGCAGAGTGTCATCTTATTTAGTCCATTATTATACTGACATTCTCTCTGAATTGGAGCCCCCCCCTTTTGCTAAAATCACTACCCCCTTAGTTCGGACACCCTGTGTTGAAGCAATGATAAGTTTAATTTCTTTTCAGTAATCTCTAATGCCGGCCACAGTAAGAAGCGGGCAGGTATTTACAGCTGTACGGCGCCACGTAGTGACTTGTGCTCGTACAGCCAATAAATGTAATTATTTTTTTTTAATGCCTGCCGGAGACCTTTTTCGCGTCCAGAAAGGTAAAAATCTCAGTAATCACGCTCCTGTGCCGATTTCACAATTATTTTGCTACTTGCGAAATCGCGAAAAGCTGGAGGGTCTGACTAGAAGAATACCACACTGAGGCGGATAGGGAGGTAAAGCTACTGGGTAAATATGCAGTGACAAGGGTATATGGAGAGGGAGAACGACCAGGCGCTGCCCTCTCCAATCTAATGAAAGGCCGTAGAGTGTCCCCTATAGAATTGACGACTGATAGTGGGGAGGTGCTGGCAGGTACAGATGTTGTGGTGAAATGTTTTCGGATGTATTATGCGGATCTTTACCAATCAAGGTCCAATACTACACAAACTGATATATTGGATATCTGGAGTATATTAAACTACCCTGGCTACTAGATTACCATAGAGAATACTTGATAGGCCCGCTGGAGGCGTGGGAAATAAGAGTTGCTATTTCCGCAATGCGTTCTGGTAGTGCGCTAGGACAAGTTGGACTCACAGTAGGGTTCTACAAGGAATTCCAGTAATTACTGGTACCGCATCTGCTGACTCTTTTTGAAGAAATGGCTGAAGAGGGCATGATGCCGCTCACAATGAGAGAGACGCTCCTGGTGGTTATACTGAAACCTGGCAGACCCCCAAATAGTTGCTCCTCCTACCGCCCGCTCTCCTTATTGAACGTTGACACGAAAACATGACTGCCCGCAAGAACGCCACCCGCAAACACCACCAGCTGATCCGCACCACCAAAAGGACAACATTTAAAGAACGATTGGACAACAACACCCACAACAGCAAGGAACTCTTCAGCATCGTCAAAGAGTTCTCCAACCCCAAAGCCGGAAACAGCGACATCACACCCTCGCAAAACCTCTGCGACTCACTCGCCACCTTCTTCCACTGCAAGATCGCCGACATACACAACAGCTTCGGCGCACAGACCATGCAACCAACCACCGAACTAACGCCCCCCACCACCACCCTCTGCAACTGGACCCCGGTCAGCACCGAAGACACCACCCGCACGATGAACACCATCCACTATGGATCACCAACCGACCGCCCCCACCACGTCTTCAACAAGGCCGACTCCATCATCGCACCCCAACTCCGTGACATCATCAACATCTCCTTCAACACCGCCACCTTCCCGGAGAGCTGGAAGCACACTGATCTCAGCGCCCTCCTGAAGAAACCAACAGCGGACCCCACCGACCTCAAGAACTTCCGCCCCATCTCGCTCCTCCCTTTTCCTGCCAAAGTCATCGAGAAGACCGTCAACAAACAGTTCGCCGCCTTCCTCAAGACAAACGGATCCCTCGACCCTTTACAGTCCGGCTTCCGAGCCAACCACAGCACCGAGACCGCCCTCATCGCAGCCACCGACGACATCAGATCCCTGCTCGACAACAGGGAAACAGCGGCCCTCATCCTCCTGGACCTCTCTGCAGCATTCGACACTGTCTGCCACCGCACCCTAGTACAGCGCCTCAGCAACATCGGAATCCAAGAGAAGGCACTGGAGTGGATCATCTCGCTCCTCGCCGGTAGAACCCAGAGAGTCCGCCTCCCCCCGTTCAGATCCGAGGCCACCGAAGTCATCTGCGGCGTACCACATGGATCCTCACTCAGCCCCACCCTCTTCAACGTCTACATGAGCCCCCTCGCAGCCATCGCACGCCAACACAACCTTAACATCATCTCCTACGCCGACGACACCCAGCTGATCCTCTCCCTCACCAACGACCCCGCCACCGCCAGAGCCAGCCTACACAAAGGGATGAAAGACGTCGCCGAGTGGATGAAGAACAGCCGCCTGAAACTGAACTCAGACAAGACGGAAGTCCTCATTCTGGGATCATCGCCCTCCGCCTGGGACGACTCCAGGTGGCCCCCTGCCCTGGGTACCACCCCCAAGCCAACGGACCACGCACGAAACCTGGGCTTCATCCTGGACTCCTCCCTCTCGATGACCAGACAAGTCAACGCCGTATCGTCATCGTGCTTCAACACCCTGCGCATGCTCCGCAAGATCTTCCAATGGATCCCCACCAAAACCAGGAAGACAGTCACCCAGGCACTCGTCACCAGCCAACTGGACTACGCGAACACCCTCTACGCGGGAACCACTGCCAAACTACAGAAAAGACTCCAGCGCATACAGAACGACTCCGGCATGACTCATCCTGGACATCCCTCGCCGCAGCCACATCTCTACCCACCTGAGAGACCTGCACTGGCTCCCCGTCAACAAGAGGATCACGTTCAGACTCCTCACCTACACACACAAGGCTCTCCATGACATGGGCCCGAAGTACCTCAACAGCCGCCTCACTTTCTACACACCCACCGCCAGCTACGATCGGCCAGCCTCGCCCTCGCCGCCGTACCACGCATTCGCAGAGCCACCGCTGGAGGGAGATCCTTCTCCTACCTCGCGGCTAAGACATGGAACTCCCTCCCCATCCACCCAGCACTGACCCAGGACCACCTCTCCTTCAGGAAACTACTCAAGACCTGGCTTTTCGAGCAGTAACGAACCCCTCCCCCAGCGCCTTGAGATCCTACTGGGTGAGTAGCGCGCTATACAAATTGTGGATTGATTGATTGATTGATTGATTGAAGATCTTCGCCACGGTGCTCACAAATAGATTTGCCACATTAATGTCAACCTTAGTGGGAGTAGAACAGGCAGGGTTTATACCAGGACACACTCTTACATATGATCTGCGCACAGTCTTCGGTGCTATACAACATACTGCCCCTGCCACTAAGGCAGCGGCAATCATTTTAGGTGCTGAAAAAGCATTTGTTTTGGTGGAATGGAAGTTCATGATGCAGACTTTGGAGCGCATGGGGATGGTAAGTGTGTATCTAAGCCTAATTAGTACACCCTATAAGAATCCCACTGCTAGAGTGAGGGTGGGCGACGTGGTTACTGCTCCCCTGGGAATATCCAGGGGCACCAGACAGGGCTGCCCCCTGTCACCACTGCTGTATGAACTGGAGGCTGAGCCACTGACATGCGCACTGTGAGAACACCATAGCAATACGATTTCCGGGCTATAACCTCATGGTATCCTCATATGCAGACAATATTCTCCTGTATATAAGGGATCCGGTCACTAATGTTTCTCCTTTGTTGCGTGAAATAGTACGATTTGGTGAGCTATCTGGCCTTAAGATAAATTGGACGAAGTCTGTGATATTCCCCCTCACTCCAGCGATTTCCCCTGAGGAATTAGACTTTCCGTTACAATGGTCCACTGACACAGTACGCTATTTGGGGATCAAAATACACACAAGTTCAGACCTTGTCTTCCGAGAAAATTATAGTCACATTGTTACTAACGGACGACATTGCGCGCTGGAGTCGCCTCTCCTCTCCCTATCTGTGTAGAATATCATTAATGAAAATGGTTGTCCTACTCCGCTTTCTTTTCCTTTTTATTAATATATCTATGGTCCTGACAGCCCAATTCTTCAAACACCTTCGTTCATTGTTAATTAAATTGGCCTGGGCCAACAAACAACCCCGTGCAAACAGAAATATACAGTGTGCTCCTCCCCCCTAGAAGCCGCCCAAAGAACTTTTGGAGCCTATATGCCACCTATATTGAGACTCAAACTTTAACACAATCAGTAACACCTCCACTGGCGAAAGGGAATCCACTGCCACAATTGACATAACTGCCTTACCTGGTGCTTGAATACATAAAGTGAAAAGAGTGATGCATCCGCTAAAGCAGTGGTGATATTGGAAGGATGACCTTGTTGTTCTTCGGAGAATTACTCATATCGTAAAGTCAAGTATTGTATGATTTGATTGTTTATTGTGAATTGTCGTTTTGGTTGAGTATTATCTGAATTTTGGTTGGCAGGAATATTTAAGCTGATTATGTCTTTATCTTTTCATTGTCATTTTATTGTATGGAGATTTGTCCTTTTTTTCTATTTTCTATTCTTTTGATTTTGTCTGTATTGTATTATTGAAAGGGGTAAAATAAAATAATATATATATTTTTTAAACTACCTGTTTGCCCTATGTTTCCCTGGAGATCTTCTCCTCAGTACAGATAGGGGAGGGCACAGACATAGAAATAGGACTAAATGTCCTATTATGCCTCAGTGCATTATATATATAAATATATATATATATATATATATATATATATATATATATATATATATATATACATACATACATATATATATATTCACTGAAAAAAACATAGGTTTCAGGCCTTATATAGTTAGGAATTAGCTTTTAAAAAACCTTTGAAATTCACTCAAAAAACTATGGGGCATATTATCAAAGACAGGCGATACATTTTCGCCGCTTTTATCGGCAGGAAACTGCCGATAAAGCGGCGATAATGGCCTTGATAATATGCTCTATGAATTCCAATCGAAGCCCATGTTAGATGTGAACACATCTAACATGGGCTTTGATTGGAATTCATAGAGCATATTATGAAGGCCATTATCGCCGCTTTATCGGCAGTTTCCTGCCGATAAAAGCGCCGATAATATATCGCCTTTCCTTGATAATATGCCCCTATAAGTTTTAGGGGTGTTATAGTTAGCTGGACATTTCACTCATACAAAACCATTGAAATTGCTCCTACATAGTTAGTTGTACTAACTATATTTCGCGCACCCGCAATCCACTGCTGATGATGTCACATATTAGATAATTCATGACATGGTCAGTGACATCACTGATGACATCTCAAATGACATCACTGATGACATCACTGATGACATCATCCAGTGGATGTGGTTTGCTTCGTTATTTAAATATGCATTATATATATAGCAATTTGCATTGAAGAATCAGTGGATATATATAAATAAATATTTGGAAGGAGGATTTAGTAGCAGTGTAATTGACTGTTTACTTGATCAATTTATAATGTCCCACTAAATATAGTGGATAGTGACTAAACTGTGTGAATATCTGTATCACTTTGTCAGTTGTGTAAACTGATTCTACACTTGGTTACTAGCTATGTGAAAGTCAATATTAGTTATTGATTAGTTAACTGAGTATTTGTATGGGAGTGTGAAAGTGTGTGTGGTTCGGTGGGGGGGGTGTGACTGTCCAAAGATGAGTGAATAGTTGATTCAGTAGATATATGAAGTTAAAACTACATGTTCTAACAGTTTGGGTGAGTGAATCTCTTTATGGGTGTGGTGATGAGCAAATATATTTCTCAATGGTACATGTCCAACAAACTAGAAAAATAAAAGGCAGTGTATGTGTCAGTTGTTGTATATAAATAAGTATACATAAGACTCAATGATTGTGTGAGTGACTGTATGGATAACTGTATACTTGTAATAATGATTTTATGCTTCACTAAGTATGACTTACCATCTAAATGAATAGATGAAGTGGTGTTTGTATAAGTGTTTTGCTAAGTAAATATGTAAGTATGATCCATTGTTTGCATAAGTGAGTAGGATGACTTCATATGTGAATAGGATGTGTGCTGTTGTTTAATGTCTATATAGGTGTATAAGTATTTTTGATATTGTTCTATTGTTCATTGACAGCATGTATGAGTGAATCTACAGGTACGTGATTAGATGTGTATATACATCTATGAATCACTGAGTGGATTTTTAGATACTTGTATTGCTGTGACAATGGATTCAAATATGATACTCTGTATTTTACAAAGAGTGATGAAAAATGTTAATAGTGTATGAAAAGGTGTATGTGATTGTCACATGGATGATGTCATCAGTGATGTCATCAGTGATGTCATTTGAGATGTCATCAGTGATGTCACTGACCATGTCATGAATGATCTAATATGTGACATCATCAGCAGTGGATTGCGGGTGCGCGAAATATAGTTAGTACAACTAACTATATAGGAGCAATTTCAATGGTTTTGTATGAGTGAAATGTCCAGATAACTATAACACCCCTAAAACTTATAGTTTTTTGAGTGAATTTCAAAGGTTTTTTAAAAGCTAATTCCTAACTATATAAGGCCTGAAACCTATGGTTTTTTCAGTGAATTTCAAAGGTTTTTTAAATGCTAATTCCTAACTATATAAGGCCTGAAACCTATGGTTTTTTCAGTGAATTTGCAAAGTTTTTTAAATGTTAATTCCTAACTATATAAGGACTGAAACCTATGGTTTTTCCAGTGAATTTGCAAGGTTTTTTAAATGCTAATTCCTAACTATATAAGGCCTGAAACCTATGTTTTTTTTAGTGAATTTGCAAGGTTTTTTAAATGCTAATTCCTAACTATATAAGGCCTGAAACCTATGGTTTTTCCATTGACAATTTTTAAATGTATTAATTGTTATTTTTTTTATACTGATTTACTACATTTTGCAGGCAGGTGTTCAGAGGGCACGCCTCCCTTTTTACAATGTTCTGCAACGCAACCCCTGGCGTGTTTGCAGAGGAGGAACTAATTCCCCTAGCATACTGGGGGTACTGGGGGGCAACTAGCCCACCAGGAGCTTCCAGTATAAGCCAGGGAGCTGCATTACAGAGAGGTGTAATGAGGTCACACCCTTTTTTACACCTCTCTGCAACGCAGCCCCCGGGCGTGTTTGCAGAGGGGGAACTAATTCCCCTTGCATACTGTGGGTCCCTTGGGGCCAACTAGCCCACCTGGAAGCTGCAGTATGCGCCAGGGGGCTGCTTTGCAGAGAGGTGTAATGAGGCCACACCCTTTTTTACACCTCTCTGCAGCGCAACCCCTGGCGTGTTTGCAGAATAGGAACTAATTCCTCTTGCATACTGGGGGTCCCTGGGGGTCAAGTAGCCCACCAGGAGCCTCCAGTATGCGCCAAGGGGCTGCGTTGCTTTGCCCCGGGGCCGGCGGTCCCCGGATCAGTGTTGGGGGATTGTGGACCCCCCACACTTCTTTATCACTATGCCGCAGCGATTTGGTCCCCCCGGGGGGTAATTTTTAAAAAAACAGACCAGGTTTAAAAAAAAAAAAAAAAGTGGGCCTTTTTTGTCCTTGTGGGAGCACCTTGGCAGGCTTAGGGGGTTAGGGTGTATCTACCCTGCCCCCTTTTTGTGTTCTTCATGTTTGTTTTTCTGCTTTCTTGTGCCTCGGTCTATCTACACGCACACATATACACACATATATATATGCATATATTTGCATTTATATATATGTATGTGCATATATATATAAACATATATAATCTGCATATCTATATAAATACAAATATAAATGCATGCATACATATACATATATGCATACATATGCATGTTATTTACACAAAAGTTTGAAAAACACTATTAAAAGCAAAGCTAAAAAGCCACCTCATTACAAACAGAATGGCTTTAACTTAAACGAGGGCGAGATCTATTGCATTTTCAATGCTTGTTTACTTTGGTTCCATCAAGAAGGCCTTCAGATGTGTCACACATTTGCCATAAATTCTGAATGTTAGCACTCTAGTTGCTCATTATATCACTGTAGTAAAGCTACTGCTCACCAGGGAAGTCTGCTGCTGATATTCAAAGTGCATGTTTCAGTCTGCCTGTCAGAATTTTTTTAATGAAATAGAAGAGGATTTGAGAAGTCACTCAAAATGTGCCCTAATTTTTCTTTCTGAAGCACTAATCATACTTTCTATGGCCAAATGAACCCCCTCATGCTGTTCCTTTTTAAATTAAATGTTTTCAGACTTACCACTTTATTCCAATCAAGATGGCTTCTGTTGTGCCATACTTTTGTCATAAGTAAGACTGTTAGTGTTAATGTGAAGTGGTGTGGCTGACTGGTTAGAGGCGGCAGACCCGGAAGCAGAGAACGGCCTGGGACCAGGGTTCAATTCCCGACGCGGCCGGTCGTGGACCAGAGTCAGCGGACTCGATAATTCTCGCCTCGGTGCCTACTCTAACCAGGGATCACACTCGGCAACTCTGGGCATTAGCTTGCCTCATCTCTACAACAGCCCCCCACATTCGCCGGGGATGCCTGGTTTCACCTTGGAGATACCCAGTAGGGACCATCTCACAGGGATAGCCAGGACGGGTTCCCCAGCGGTCTACAGCGCCACGACGCCTCAGGGCAGCAGTGCGCTTTACAAGACATTTACATTTAGCGCTCTAGTTGTTCTTTAGAACACTCTGGGACATTCTGTCATTGTGCTATACTTGGGCTACATCTGGTGATATTTGGGCTACATTTGGGCTCTTTTGTCTCTGGTGGCCATCTTGGGAGACTGCATGTCAGAATTTTTTAATGAAATAGAAGAGGATTTGAGAAGTCACTCAAAATGTGCCCTAATTTTTCTTTCTGAAGCACTAATCATACTTTCTATGGCAAAATGAACCCCCTCATGTTGTTGCTTTTTAAATTAAATGTTTTCAGACTTACCACTTCATTCAAATAAAGATGGCTTCTGTTGTGCCACACTTTTGTCATAAGTAAGACTGTTAGTGCTCTAGTTGTTCTTTAGAACACTCTGGGACATTCTGTCATTGGGCTATACTTGGGCTACATCTGGGTGATATTTGGGCTACATTTAGGCTCTTTTGTCTCTGGTGGCCATCTTGGGAGACTGCATGTCAGAATTTTTTAATGAAATAGAAGAGGATTTGAGAAGTCACTCAAAATGTGCCCTAATTTTTCTTTCTGCAGCACTAATCATACTTTCTGTGGCAAAATATACCCCCTCATTTTGTTCCTTTTTATATTAAATGTTTTAAGAGTTACCATTTCATTCCAATCAAAATGGCTTGTGGTGTGCCATAATTTTGTCATAAGTAAGACCGTTAGCGCTCTAGTTGTTCTTTAGAACACTCTGAGACATTCTGTCATTGGGCTATACTTGGGCTACATCTGGGTGCTATTTGGGCTACGTTTGGGCTCATTTGTCTCTGGTGGCTATCTTGGGAGACTGCATGTCAGAAGTTTTTTAATGAAATAGAAGAGGATTTGAGAAGTCACTCAAAATGTGCCCTAATTTACCTTTCTGAAGCACTAATCATACTTTCTATGGCAAAATGAACCCCCTAATTTTGTTCCTTTTTAAATTAAATGTTTTCAGACTTACCACTTCATTCCAATCAAGATGGCTTCTGGTGTGCCATACTTTTGTCATAAGTAAGACTGTTAGCGCTCTAGTTGTTCTTTAGAACACTCTGGGACATTCTGTCATTGGGCTATACTTGGGCTACATCTGGGTGATATTTGGGCTACATTTGGGCTCTTTTGTCTCTGGTGGCCATCTTGGGAGACTGCATGTCAGAATTTTTTAATGAAATAGAAGAGGATTTAAGAAGTCACTCAAAATGTGGCCTAATTTTTCTTTCTGCAGCACTAATCATACTTTCTATGGCAAAATATACCCCTCATTTTGTTCCTTTTTAAGTTAAATGTTTTAAGAGTTACCACTTTATTCCTAACAAGATGGCTTCAGGTGTGCCATACCTTTGTAATAAGTAGGACAGTTAGCGCTCTAGTTGTTCTTTAGAACACTCTGGGAAGCTGCAGTAGAACACAAAGGAATCAACTGACAGTCTCTGTCCTTGTTGGATGTACATGTTTTACTGAGAATGTCAGACTTCATTCTCACATGACTGAGAAGGATAATGTGAATTTACAGAAAATATGCTTTCCGGTTAGCTTATAGATCCCCTTCCAAACCACTGTGGGAAAAGCATGAGATAATAGTTTTCTTTCAAACATGATTCATGATATCCCAGCAGAAGGCTTTTGCACATGGTAAAATCACCTTAGAACACATCACAATTCCTAAAATGAGTATGGTACCATCAACAAATGATTTATAATGTAACTAAAGTCCTAAAACCTTCTATTAACTGCAATGCTTTTTAATGAGGTGCTATCATGTATATTGGTCCCAAGATGGCTGCCAACACTTCTTGGATGAAGAATTTGAATTTTGAAAACAAATTTTTTTTTTGCCTTGGGGGTCCTTGTGGGACCCCCTGAGCAGGCCTAGGGGGTCAGGGTGCTTCTACCCTGCCCCCTTTTTGAGTTCTACACGTTTGTTTTTCAGCTTTCCTGTGCCTCAGTCTACCGAGGTACATGATGGCTGCCAACAATTTCTGTTTTGGAGTGCTGACAGACATTGGCAGCCAATCAGAATGCAGCTCGTACTCGGGAAGGTACAGAGTTCAGTAAGCTTACAGTAAGCTTATATAGATATATATGTGTTTTTGAAGTTAATTTTCATAAAAACCACTGGAGCAATTTTCACCAAATATAGAAAAGGCACTTCTGCGTACCAGTCCCTACAATTTTGCAAAGTTTGGTGTAATTCCATTCAGCGGTTCGGGCTGTTGCCTTGTCTATTCATCCTATGGAAATTAACATGGGGAAAACACATTTTGGGACAACCCTTTTTTCTCGGCCCCCGCATGACGAATCCCCCTGAACCTTCCAGGGAAGAAGCGGAGCGGAGCTGGCCTAAATTTTTGAAAATTACACGCAAATTCCTCAACCGCGCCAAAGTTATTCCCAATAGAATGTTGCGGATTTCCTATGGTAGCTAGGTCCTAACTATATATAACTATTGGCTATCGCAAGTAGGTAACATATATATATATATTACCTACTGGCGGTCGCCAGTAGGTAGTCATAGTTAGGATTGTTTTCCATAGGAAATCCGCAACATTCTATTGGGAATAACTTTGGCGCAGATTGAGGGATCTGCCTGTAATTTTCCTCAAATTTGCCTCGCTGCACTCCGCTCCTTTCCTCTGGGGGGGATTCGTCAAGCGGGGGCCGAGATAAAAGGGGGGTCCCAAAACGTGTTTTCCCCATGTTAATTTCCATAGGGCGGTTGTACTCACTTTTAGCTCAAACGGCTGAATGGATTTTCACCAAACTTGCCAAAATTGTAGGGACTGGTAGCCCGATGTGCCTTTGCTATGTCTCAAGATGTGCGCTCCAGAGGATTGTGAATAATTTAGGTTAAAAAAAATATATATATCTATAAGCGCGCCCCGGTACGCGCACCAGGCGCGTACCAGCGCGCTACGCGAGTTCGCGCGCGGAAAGCTGATTGGCTCTCGGGTGTCTGTAAACATTCCAAACAGTCCGGAGCGGCCGCCATCTTGTGTCTCGGTAGGATCGAGACACAAGAGATGGCAAAAACAAAGAGGGAAATGACCAAAAGGGGGCAGGGTAGACCCCCTCTAACCCTTAGGTTTGATGTGGGGGCCATAAAAGGGTCCAGCGGGACAAAAAAATGTTTTACTTTTTTTTCGATTTTCGCGGGGGAGCGTCCGGTACGCGCACCGGGGAGCTTACCGGGGAGCGTACCAAGAGGCAAACCCAGTGAAGCAGTAAAATAATAATTTAAAGTGCTTAGAGGTAGGGTAGCTCTGCATAGAGTTGTTGTGTTGTGTGGGTGATATAAGTACCAGCATGTAGGTACCAATGCAGAGTTTTAAATTCAATATAGATTGTCTCCTCTGTAGATAATTTGCATGTTGTTACAGAAGTTATTGTGGTATATGGAATCCATACCATAGTTTGTCAGGAAAGTAGAAACAACATGAAGGCAGGAGATGAAAAAGAGATGTCAAATACACATTGAAGATAATATAGTGGGAGAAAGGAAGTGACTATGAGCAAAATTACTATGTAACATAAAAAAGTTGCACAGTATACTATAAGTCTCACATTATATTATATTCATTTTGGTACTATTTCATGAATTACATATAAAAAAGAATAAAGTCTGGAACAATTTTTAATTATTAAATAATAATTTATTGCTGTGATTTTTCAAAATTTAATAACACTTCCAAAATTATATCATCAGGAATGTCCTCATTTTCAGTCCATGATTCCATTTCTTCCACACAATTAACTAACTCTTCATCTAGAGACTGATCCATAAAGTCAAAGTCTTCCTCAGGATTGTTTTGAAGAACTATTTTGAAAGAAATATTTGCTTCTCCTTCCATTTTCTTGCTGTAAACTGCATTAAAAATAAATATATCAGTAGAGTTAGGGCAGTGTTGGGTTTAAGTTTAGACAGGTACTTCTGAGTTTTTAACAGTGAAGTTATCTTTGGGCAGTGTATGGTATCAGGCAGGAAGTCGAAATATCAAAAAAGTGTATGTGAAGAAGCCTAAGTAATTTCATAATTGTAACAGAGAAGCCTAACTCAATCCATAACTATAACAGAGAAGCCTATCTCAATCTATAACTATAACAGAGGGACAGTAAATAACTATGAGAAATAGTTTTTACAAATTAACTTAAAGTACCCCTTACAAATTAACAACTTACCTTATTAAAAGGTGATGAAGATAAATGGAGAACATTTTTTCAAGATGTACCTCAGGTAGGTGTAGTCAAAATGGCCGTGTTTCCCTCTCATTTTTCATTTATATTCATGTACATATCCAATCAAATGTCAAGAAAAAAAAAAGTAGAAAATGAAAGTAACATTTTAATTGGTTGTAAATCCTAACACTTCATATGTGTTTTTGTTATGTAATTTACCTCAGGATATTTAGACAGGGCTACAGCTCAAATGGCTCAATGGAATTCCACCAAATTTGGGAAAATGGTAGGGACTGGTATGTAGTAGGGTCTATTCTATATTTGGTGAAAGTCTCTCCAGTGGTTTTTATGTAAATTAACTTTTAAAAAACTTTTGGGAGCGCTCACCGGTGTGCGCCCCGGTACGCGTACCGGTAAGCGCAACGGGAGTCCTCCATCTTGTATTTCGGTAGATTTGAGACACAAGATGGTGGACAAACAATGTTGGGAATGGGTAAAAGGGGGCACGGTAGACACCCCCTGACCCCCTAGGTTTTCTGAGGGGGGTTTAGGAGGCCCATATAGGCCCAAAAAAAGCAACATTTTTAAAAAAAATTCACGGGGGAAGCGCCCGGTACGCGTACCGGGGAGCATACCGGGGAGGGTACTTTGGTGAAAAATAGTGAAAAGAGTTAGAGAAAAGTAATCATTTTGAGTGATCAGAGGTAGGGTAGCTCTGAAAAGAGCTTTTGGGTTCTGTGGCTGATTTAGGTCCGTACAAGTAGGTTCCAATGCACAGTCTTATATTCAGGAGGAATATTCTATTCCCCTCATCTGAGAAGTGCACACCATCTCCTCTGTAGATATCTTGCATGTTGTAATGCAAGTTATTGTTGTATATTGAACCCATTCCATAGTCTCTCATGTAAGCAGAAACAGATTTATTCACATGTTTCCGTGCTTTCTCAAATTGTGGACAACATTGGTTGGACCACTTCCATTTCTGTCTTTGGCATATATTGGAATATACCAAGGCAGTTTGTGGAAAATGTGTCATCAATTGCCCAAAGGTGTCCTTTAAAAGCATCTCCAGACCTATCCCAGTCAAAGTGCCTAGGTCATTTCCACCACAGTGCAAAATTATGAGGTCAGGGTGTGGCAGATGGTAAAAGGTTTTCACCAATGGTATCAATTGATGACATCTCAATCCTCTTTGGCCAATCCATTTTATGTGCACATTTGGTAAATCAAGGTAGTGAACATTTCTGATAGCTGCATACCTTTGAGCCCAGTGAATGTAGCTATGTCTAATAATCCAGACAGAGTCCATGGTGAGAGGAGGTTCTGGTGCAGTCAGATGAAGTGTAGGAATAAAATGGCAGTTGGAACAGTAGGAGTTTGCAAAAAAAAAATGTGGAGTTTCAGTGCTCTTGAATCACAAGCAATGATTGGTGGATTCAGATAGTTGAAAACTGAAAGTTAGGGTGCATGGTTCTGTTCTGTGAAAGAAGTAATTTGAATGGTTAAGAAAAAGTCATTAAAAGAAACATTGTACCTGATAAGCTGGTGTATTGAGAGGTCAAACATCCTTGCTGAGTTCATTTGCAACATTGTAGAATAAACTGTTAACCCTGAGAGCTCAGTGAGGAGGGAGTTGCTATGATAACAGGTAGAAAGAGTTGAGGGGGGGAAGGGTGTTGATTTGAAAATAGAGAGGGAAGAGTTTTAATTGGTTAACATGAGGGATATGTGTGTAGAATTAGAGGTTTTCTGTGCCATTCATGGTTGCAGTGCCTGGAGTACATACCTTTTGCTCTGCTAAAGAAATATTGGTGTGTGTATCTGACACTGTTCTTAATCTCCCAAAGCATTTGTAAAGGTGAGTTATGATTCATTCAATATAGATAGAGAGTTCAGATTAGGAAGCACATTGAGCTTCTTTGCTGTTGGTTTGTGTGATGCTTTTTGAAAATGCATGGTATCAATATTTGCAAGATAGAGGATTTGTATTTTGTAAAATAGTGAGGTTTTAGTAGTGAAATTGAATGCTTGTACATAGGACCTGCGCTCTGTTTCTAAAATGTTATTCAAAAAACGATTTTGGGGCAAATCAATGACTTTTACATTTTTGAGACGGAATAAATAGTGTGTGCATGATTACATAAAAATATTTGAACCTTTCACAATCATGTCACCTGTGTTACTTCAGATTAGGAAGCAGACTGAGCTTCTTTGCTGTTAGTTTGTGTCATTGTTTTGGTAATGCTTGGTAGGAATGTTTGCAAGAGAGAGGAAATGTATTTTGTAAAATAGTGAGTTTTCAGTACTGAAATGGAATGCTTGTACATATGACCTGCGCTCTGTTTCTAAAATGTTATTCAAAAAACGATTTTGGGGCAAATCAATGGCTTTTACATTTTTGAGAAGGAATAAATAGTGTGTGCATGATTACATAAAAATATTTGAACCTTTCACAATCATGTCACCTGTGTTACCTCAGATTAGGAAGCAGACTGAGGTTCTTTGCTGTTGGTTTGTGTCATTTGTTTGGTAAAGCTTGGTAGGAATGTTTGCAAGAGAGAGGAAATGTATTTTGTAAAATAGTGAGTTTTCAGTACTGAAATGGAATGCTTGTACATATGACCTGCGCTCTGTTTCTAAAATGTTATTGTAAAAACGGTTTTGGGGCAAATCAATGGTTTTTACATTTTTGAGAAGGAATAAATAGTGTGTGCATGATTACATAAAAATATTTGAACCTTTCACAATCATGTCACCTGTGTTACCTCAGATTAGGAAGCACACTGAGGGCCTTATTTATGAAAACAGCGATGCGTCAGTTTTCACTGCGCACTCCTTGCGACACCAATGATGCGTCATATTTAATGTATGACGCATCATGTCGCAAGGAGTTACAGATAAGTCAGTATTTCTGATGTATCTGTAAGCGCAAAAGTGACGCATTGCTGGAGTGTGTCACAAAAGTGACGCAACTCCAGCAATGCGTCCTTTCAAATGGGGAAAGCCCCATGTGAAAGGGCTTGCGTCAGTCTTACGCCTGCTGTGAGGCAGGCGCAAGATTTTGACGTAACAGCGTCCTAAAAATGACGCAGTGAAATCTCATAGATTTCACTGCATCACTATTACGAGGTTTTTTACGGGGGAACGCCCCCTCTGCATACATTATACCTGACGCAGGTATAATGTGGCGCAGGAGTTTAAAAAGTGACGCATCTACCTAGATGCGTCATTTTTAAAATATGGCGCAACAAGGCACATGTTTTATGCCGCCGATGCGTCACAAAAAGTGACGCATCACCAGCGCAAAACTGACGCAGGGCCTCATAAATGAGGCTCTGAGCTTCTTTGCTGTTGGTTTGTGTCATGCTTTTTGATAATGCGTTGTATCTACATTTGCAAGATAGAGTATTTTTATTTTGTGAAATAGTGAGGTTTCAGTAGTGAAGTTGAATGGTTGTACATAGGACCTGCGCTCTGTTTCTAAAATGTTATTACAAAAATGATTTTGAGGCAAATCAATGGGTTTCAGTAGTGAAATTGAATGTTTGTACATAGGACCTGTGCTCTGTTTCTAAAATGTTATTTAAAAAACGATTTTAGGGCAAATCAATGGGTTTAAGTAGTGAAAATGAACGCTTGTACATAGGACCTGTGCTCTGTTTCTAAAATGTTATTCAAAAAACGATTTTGGGGCAAATGAATGGCTTTTACATTTTTGAGAAGGAACAAATAGTGTGCATGATTACATAAAAATATTTGAACCTTTCACAATCATGTCACCTGTGTTACCTCAGATTAGGAAGCAGACTGAGCTTCTTTGCTGTTGGTTTGTGTCATTTTTTTGGTAATGCTTGGTAGGAATGTTTGCAAGAGAGAGGAAATGTATTTTGTAAAATAGTGAGTTTTCAGTACTGAAATGGAATGCTTGTACATAGGACCTGGGTTCTGTTTCTAAAATGTTATTCAAAAAACGATTTTGGGGCAAATCAATGGCTTTTACACTTTTGAGAAGGAATAAATAGTGTGTGCGTGATTACATAAAAATATTTGAACCTTTCACAATCATGTCACCTGTGTTATCTCATATTAGGAAGCAGGCTGAGCTTCTTTGCTGTTGGTTTGTGTCATTTTTTTGGTAAAGCTTGGTAGGAATGTTTGCAAGAGAGAGGAAATGTATTTTGTAAAATAGTGAGTTTTCAGTACTAAAATGGAATGCTTGTACATAGGACCTGCGCTCTGTTTCTAAAATGTTATTCAAAAAACGTTTTGGGGCAAATTAATGGCTTTTACATTTTTGAGAAGGAATAAATAGTGTGTGCATGAGTACATAAAAATATTTGAACCTTTCACAATCAGGTTAGCTGTGTTACCTCAGATTAGGAAGCAGACTGAGCTTGTTTGCTGTTGGTTTGTGTCATTTTTTTGGTAATGCTTGGTAGGAATGTTTGCAATAGAGAGGAAATGTATTTTGTAAAATAGTGAGTTTTCAGTACTGAAATGGAATGCTTGTACATAGGACCTGCGCTCTGTTTCTAAAATGTTATTCAAAAAACGATTTTGGGGCAAATCAATGGCTTTTACATTTTTGAGAAGGAATAAATAGTGTGTGCATGATTACATAAAAATATTTGAACCTTTCACAATCATGTCACCTGTGTTACCTCAGATTAGGAAGCAGACTGAGCTTCTTTGCTGTTGGTTTGTGTCATTTTTTTGGTAATGCTTGGTAGGAATGTTTGCAAGAGAGAGGAAATGTATTTTGTAAAATAGTGAGTTTTCAGTACTGAAATGGAATGCTTGTACATAGGACCTGCGCTCTGTTTCTAAAATGTTATTCAAAAAACGATTTTGGGGCAAATCAATGGCTTTTACATTTTTGAGAAGGAATAAATATTGTGTGCATGATTACATAAAAATATTTGAACTTTTCACAATCATGTCACCTGTGTTACCTCAGATTAGGAAGGACACTGAGCTTCTTTGCTGTTGGTTTGTGTCATTTTGTTGGTAATGCTTGGTAGGAATGTTTGCAAGAGAGAGGAAATTTATGTTACCTGTGTTTCCTCAAATTAGGAAGTGGATTGTGCAGATGAGGTGAGGCATGTTCAGGGGCGCAAAGGAGTTGAGGCCTGTGTCCATGAGTGCAATTGAGAGGACTTACCTCCTCTGACCCTTAGACAAGCATTATCTAGTCTGTGCCCCTTGGACAGGCCTCAATACATTGAGTATAATTGATGGTAACAGGGTGCAGATGAGATGAGGCGTGTCCAGGGGTGTAGATGAACTGAGGCCTGTCTAATGGTGCAGATGAGTTGAGGTCTATTCAGGGTTGCAGATGAGGTGAGGATTGTCCAGGGGTGCATAGGAGGTGATGCCTGTGTTGAAGAGTGTAGTGGAAGAGAGGTCTGTCCAGGGGTGGAAAGGAGGTGAGGGCTGTGTCTAAGAGTGCAGTGGGGGATAGGCTTCATGAAGTGCAGTCCAGTGCACTCTTAGACACCGGCCTCACCACCTATGCTCCCCAGGACAGTCCTTACCTCATGTGTACAATCTGCATACTAATCTGAGGAAACACAGGTGATATGATTGTGAAATGTGCAAATATATTTTTTTAGTCATGCAGATACTATCTAATCCTTGTCAATAATGTAAAACCAATTCATGTGCCCGAAATATTTTTTCAGAATTATATTTAAAAAACAGAGATAAGGTCATATGTATAAGTATTATAGTGTTTATATTGTTTGCTTATTGTCATTGTTTTGTTGTTTGGTAATAGTGGTCTATAATGATTTTTTTATTTTTTTTGTTTTCCACCGATTAAAATCAAGATTTCAATAGTAAGGAAATATGCCCTCAAGGCAAAGGAGACGAAAAGATGCTAAGCGGAAAAAATCAAAAACAGCAACGGAATTAAAGCAGTCTCCTACAACAAATACTTCAAAAAACAGGAAAAAAGCTCCTGGTAAGACAACTAAGTCTTTCTTACGGAACATATGTAGATCAAAAAAAAATGTTGGACAGAATGTAGAAAAAGAGAAGGAGAGAGCAAATTTGAAGAGGAAGGAAAGATTCCCAAAAAATGTTACTACTGCAGCAGGAGACAATAATATGTATAGGAATAGAAGGCAAAATCAATTTAGGGACATTCGTAAACGAATGTTTCGCAATAGGGTGGTTTTAAATTTGTTAAAAAATATTAAAAAAGGTAAACAGAGATCTGCTTTTTATAAGAAAAAGAAAAGTGTAGAGAAAATTGTTGATCAGGCTTTTGAAGTTAAGAAAAAAATATTTATTTTAATAATCAATAGAATTAGGACACTTAACAAGACAATTGATGTTTTCAAATCAAACAGTAAATGGAAAACAGAAATTAAACGGACTAATTTTTGTAAAGTTTTTTCTGGAGAATGGATGCACAGTTCAAGTTGTGAGCCATTTTTTAATGAGGAGAGTTACTTTCAGGAGAATGATTTAGTGCATGCAGTTGACACCAGTGGTCGAGCATATGAGGTGAAAGACGGTTGTCCGATTGAAAAAGAGAAACTTGTGCCTAGAGAACCAGAAGAGGTGTTAACTGATGAAGTTTTAGGGAGACGTACTAAGGGTCCAGTGTACATTTGGAAGTGTAGTAGTATTTGTAGTGTGCGACAGGAATCAATCGATTTGTTTTGTAATTTCTAACGTACATATAGTAGGAAAACTCTAAAACAGAAAATGAAGATGTTGCAAGACTTAGATCCTTGCAGAGTGGAAGAAAACACAGGTTTGCAAGGACATTCACTGGCTTGTCTTTCTAGAAAAGTCTGTCAGAGTGTTTTTCATCATTTTAGGATGTTAGCAGTGCATCATAACAAAATGAGGAAATTAGTGAGAAGGTTGTATTATGCAAAAAGTCCGGCACTTAAGCTTAAACAATTAAACAGTGCTCTTTTGCATGGAACTGAATTAGATGTGAAGAAGATTTGTGAAGAAATTGAGACTTGTTATTTTGGTGAAAAAGAGGACAGTGTAGAAATTGACACAGAAATTCAAGGTAATGTGGAAGACAATGTACAGATTTCAAGTACAGAAAAGTTTGACCAGGAAATTATCAGGTTTAAGGTGAAATCAAGTGAAAGGCCGAATTTTACTTGGGTGTGTTGTCGATGAACTCATTATAAGCATAAAACTAGATTAGTTGATTTATACGTAAAAAGTGAAAAGATAAATAATTATGAGTGGAAGGATTTTGCAACTTATTTGTGGGTGGAGAATTTTTTTGATTTGAGTTCTGATCAGCGTATTTGTAGATATTGTTATGATAAATTAAATCAAAACAGAATGCCTGCTAGAGCTGTTCATAATAATCTGGAGTTGGTAGACGTTCCTCCTGAATTTATGGATTTAAATACATATGAGTCTATTTTGATTCAATGTGTCCATCCTTTTCAGGCAATTGTTCGCATGGAGCCTAGGATAGGGAAATTGCCTCCTTCAGATTTACAGAGAGGATTAAAGGGAAGAGTTGTTTATTTGCCTCTAGATTTCAAGAAAAATATTGATACAATTGGTGTAGAGAAAGTGGAAGAGGAACCTCTGGTTATTCTAGTTAATGGGGTTCCGACAAAGAGTAAGAAAATCTGGCAAGATTTAGTGGATGTTAGGAAAGTCAAAAAGGCAACGTTGTATTTGGAAACAGCTGCAGATTAAGACAGTGATTGTTGAGCTGGCCAAATTGAAAAAGTTGATGTGTCTAGAAGTGAAGAAATATATGAACATTATACTGTTCATCCTTTGCATTCCAAAGAAGTAATGGAGAATGCAATTGACTTGTTTCAAATGAAATCAGCAAAAGGAAGTCCCATTAGTGTATGGGAAGAAATTTTGGAAGCTCGTTGTTTTCCACAGCTATTTCCAACAGGTCGAGGTGGACGATATGACGATTGACCACTTCAAATTCCTGCATCTGAATACCGGACTTTAAGATTATATGCTGAAGATCCAAGGTTTTGTCAATGCATCCCATATTTGTTTCATCTACTGTATGAAAGTGACTTGTCTGGGCTTTCTTATGCAGTAAACCATATACTGAAAAGTGGAGCACATCTGCAAAATGTTTCCGCGAGGGACTTTATGGAGAAACTCAATCTGCAGGATAATATTTTGGAATCTCATCTAATCAATCTCATGGCATGTCAGCGTGGTACAAACGAGTATTGGTACCGTCGTCATGGGGAATTGAAATGTATGCTAAGAAACTTAGGAACTCCTACATGGTTCCTCACTCTTAGCTGTGCTGAGTATGCATGGGATGACTTACTTCAATTTCTACGAGAGGCAAATGCAAACATACAAAATATAGAATTCAAAACACCTGGAGAACTGTGTTCTTTGGATCCAGTGAATGTATGCAGATATTTCAATCATAGATTTGAAGCTATGATGTCTTTCATTACCAACAAAAAAAATCCTCCCCTTGGAGAGGTTTTGGATTTCTTTTGGAGAAAGGAGTATCAAGCGAGAGGTGCTCCTCACATACATATGTTGTTATGGATTAAAGATGCACCCAAATTTGGAACAGATTCGGATGAAACAGTGATGAGTTTCATTGAAGAGTATTCAAAATGTGCTGTTCCGAAAACTACCGAGGAAAACAGCTTAAGGCAACAAGTTTTACGCTTTCAATCCCACCTTTGTGGGAAGTATTGTCGTAGAAAATTCAAAAACAAGGAAAAGTTCTACACAAAATGTCCTTTTCAGCTTTCCACGACCAGTGATTTCTAAAGGAAGAGTAAATAATTTGATGTCTTCTCTACGACATACTGTGACGAGGAAATCACCCAAAAATACATACAATTTAAAAAAAACGAAGAATCCAAGTACATCAACGACTACAACCCAGTGATTTTGTCCATGTGGAATGCTAACATGGATATTCAATTCGTTGCTGACAACTCTATTGCTGTGGCTCGATATGTGACGTATTACATCACAAAAAAAGAAAAGACAGAACTGAAGGAAATGTGGGAGGATATTTCACATGAAAAGAGTCTAAGCAAGAAATTATACAGTTACAGTCTGAAGATGTTGTCACATCGAGAAATTGGAGCATATGAATGTTCTGATCGATTGTCATCAGCAAGTCTATATGCCAAATCCAGAACCATCATTTGGGTGAGTCTAGGTCTTGCTGCAACACGAAACCGAGTTTTGAAATCTGTACAAGAAATAGAGTATTTGGCGGAGAAAGAACCAGAAAGTACAGATATTTTGAAGACAAACATGTTGGATACATACTATCCAAATAGAAGTCCTTACCTTGAGAACGCTTGTCTCTATGAAGTTCTGCAAAGATATATTTATAAGAGGAACATCCGAGAAGATATCAATAATGGAATATATGCTGTCATTGGATGTGAAGGATGTCTAGTGAAACAGAGAAAAGGTCATTTGATTAATCATCGAAAATTAAGTTGCGAAAATACAGACAAAAGGGAATTCTACTATTTGGCTCTTTTGCAACTCTTTAAACCATGGCGTACAGAAGATTAACTACTTGGAGATTTTCTCTGTTATGAAGACTGTTGAACGAAGAAATAGAGCAAGAAGCAACAATTGCTGCAGAGATTGCGAGAGACAGTTCTCAAGACAGTCAGAGTTCTACTTCATTGAGTCAGGATCCACTAGGAGGACCAATTATTCAAAATGAGGCTTCAACTGCTATGGATGAGGTGGAAAGAGCTATGGAACAAGCTGAAGAGGATGTAGTTAACTTAGAAGATTTGGTGAAACAACTAAACATTGAGCAGAAACAGATATATGACGAAGTCACAGAACAGGTTGAACATGGATTCAGTCATGAGAAAAAAGAGTGCTCATGTACATCATTTAAGCCTGTCCGACTGTACGTGAGTGGAGAAGCGGGAACTGGAAAAAGTTTTCTGATTAAAGCAATTGCAACTTATTTGCAGAAAAGGACTGAATCAGCGTTGTCTTGTGTTGTTACTGCTCCAACCGGGCTTGCAGCACATAACATTAAAGGGATTACTTTACATCGTTTACTGATGCTACCAGTTGAGCATGATAACAAATTACAATACCACAAGCTATCTGGAGATGCTTGTTCTGAAGTTTCAAGAGTCCTGAAGAAAATGAAACTTCTTATCATTGATGAGGTAAGCATGGTCTCAAATCTAATGCTTGCTTTTGTGCATTTGAGAATGCAAGAAATTCTTAGAACAGACTATGATGTCTTATTCAGAGGAAAACACATTATTGTTTTTGGAGATCTACTGCAATTGACTCCAGTGAAAGGACAACCAGTGTTTAAAATGGTCACGCATGAAGATACCAGGGAGTGCCTATGAAGCATTGGAAACATTAATATATGGTTAAATTTCAAATATGCAGAACTACTTCAAAATATGCGACAGGCAAAGGATGAAGATTATAAAAATATTCTACAAGATGTAAGAATCGGAAAAGTAAGTGAGCATGGGAAAGAAACTTTACATGCACGATTAACTTCAAATTTGTATCCAAATGAAAACATTCTTTCAGAGAATATTTTTAAGAAAATTAACGAGAACAAATCTGGAATATGTTTGATGCCAACTCTGAAAGAATGTTCCATTTTCAACAACAAAATGTTAAAGTTAGAAAATGAAGAGATTGTGAAACTGGAAGCTATAGATAAAATAGAACATATGGGAGCAACAATTATTTTGTCTGAAAATTTGAAATCAAAATTGGATTCATTAGAGAAGAGTATATCGAAAACTGCTGTTTTTGAAAAGACTCTGAATGTGTGTTTAAATTGTCGTATCATTTTGAGAAGGAATTTAAATGTTGAAAGAGGTCTGGTAAATGGAGCAATGGGTCATGTTGTTGGTTTTGTGAATTACAAAAATAGAGATGGAATTGAAATTTTAAAAATTAAATTTGATGGCATTGACGAAATAGAACAAATTTGTGGTTGTTCAGCTAGATTTCTGCTTGTGAAAGACTTTTATGTTCGCCGAAAACAGTTTCCTGTTTGTTTGGCATATGCGGTGACAATTCATAAATCTCAAGGTTTAGGTGTAGATAGTGCTTTGGTGAACATTGGAAGTTCTGTGTTTAAAGAGGGTATGGCATATGTGGCATTATCACGAGTCAGAACTTTATCAGGATTGTACTTGATTGAGTGTGATGAAACAAAGATTTGTGCTGATCTAGATTGTGTTAAGGAATACAATAGGTTAAGAAGAGAGTATGCTCCACATTTGCCTCAATATCCTCTGTTTGAAAAACGTGTGGTAGGCCGAAAAAGAAGAAATGAGAATAATTGCAGTGAGGTAGTAGCAAAAAGACAAAAAGTAGATGAAACTGTAATTGTAAGTAGAAAGAAAAAGGATTCTGTTGAAGATGTTGTTGGATTTCAGTTTGAAAACAGTTCTGGTGTCAACTGCTATGCTAATGTAGTGCTTAATGTTGTTTTTTTTCTTCAAAATTTACAAGAACAGATTGTTGAAAATCGTTATCAAACATTCTGCTGTTTATTGAATTCTGTGTTTGAGAAATGTAGCAGTGATAGAGCAAAAATAGAAAGTGTTTCAGAAATTAGAAATCTTCTAGACATATGTTCTGGTCAAAATCAATTTTCACAGAATATTCAGCAGGATTGTCAGGAATTTTTTATGTATATGTTTGATGTTTTGGAAGAGGAAGGTGTAGTTATAAAAAATCTTTTTAGCCTTTCTTATCAATGGCAGCATGACTGCGACAACTGTAGTTTATCAAGTAGTACTAGATTGATATATTTGAGTTTACCAGACTGCAAATCAGTGCCTTTTAATAATCTAGTTAAAGCAGCTGATCACAATATGGTGTGTACCCAATGTAAGTTTGCAATGCTGTCCACATTATTTTTACAAACTTATGGTAAATATGTGATTTTAATGTTCCATTGATGTAGACCTGATGGAAGTAAATTGTCAACTTCTATTAAAAATGTTGTGGCTTCTCAGTTATCAATTTCAGGAAGAACCTTTGCAACTGTAGCTATTATTTGTCATGACGGTCCTTCAACAACATCAGGGCATTACACATGCTATTTAAAAAGTCGTAAAGGTTGGACCCACTGTAATGACACTCATTTGACTTTCAAACAACGTTTGCCTTTTGACTTAAAAAATTCATACCTAGTGTTTTTAGAACCAACATTTAAGTAAAGGTAATTGGCCTATGAAGACGGGAGCAGTTAATAAAGGTTAGTTTGCTGTTTAAAATTATATTCTGAGTAAAAGTGATCAAGATAATATAAAAAATGGAGTTGTCATATTGGTACTGTAAGTGGATCTCATAGTAAGTGATATCAGTGTTATAGGAAATGATGAACATGAGTGAGTCAGAGATGGAATTACGAATATTTAAATATTGTGAAAATGTTGTATGAGCCTTTCTTTCAGAAAGTCGTAAAAACGGTAATTTCAGAGTTTCTTTTAATTAATTTGAAAATATAATGATACATCTGACACTATTTAGCCTTAAGGAAAAGTGAAAGAATGAGCAAAGAGTCATGACTGAAAAAAAGGAGTATATGAAAATAATAAAAATATTTCAGATGTTCTTGGAGCTTTTCTTCTAGAAAGTCGATGAATTGGATTTTTTAGTGAACAGCAGAGTACTTTCCAACGAAAAGGACCTTCATGATATACTATTTGGCCTAAAGGAAAAGTAAGTGAATCAAAGATTAGTGTACATTTGTGATTTTTAAGTTTAGATGTTTTTTTTTAAAACACAATCTTTTTGATTGTGTTTTTTTTCCCCGCTGTCATATGATGAGTAGTTTGAATTCACTTTTTTAAGTGAAATTCAATATATTCTGAGAACAGCAAAAATAAACTATGTAACATGTTGTACAAGTTATTCTATAGTTTGTATTGTGTAATTTAAATTGTATTCCCATTGTCTCACACTCACATTCCTTTTTCCACCCTCTTTCAGCTCTTTTTACTCACTTATAATGTTTTTCTTTCACTCTCTTTCAGCCCCGTTCCTTTACTCCACTTCTTTTACAACCCCTCATTCTCATTTCAATTGTCTGCATCCCCTCTCTCCCTTGCATAACTATTCAGCTTTCAGTCTCTCTGCTTTACTTCCCTTTTCCGTCTTTTTCTTCTTTGCTCTTTTAGTAATTCCTCTTTACTCACTCAGCAGTATTGTCGCACTCTATCACTATAAATCACCCACTCTCCCTCGCTTATCTTTGTTTGCTCCTTTCTTTTGACCTCTTCTCTCTATTTTCCGTTCGCTACCTCTATGTCCTCAGTCCCTCACTCTCCTTGTGTTATGTTCACTGGTGTTTATCTACCTTCTATCATTTCTCTTACAACAACTTCACTGCTCCTCTCTCATCGTTCTTCAACCCATTTCTTTTAGTCCGGTTCCATTACTACCCCTCATTTCCTATCTTTCAGTGTCCTTCTCTTTACTTTCATCACCGAATCACTTTCTCTCAGTACCACTGCTTTAGTCTTCTTCTCCTCTCTTTCCTTCTTTTGCTCCCTTACTCATTTTTCTTTCCTCACTCATTGTACTCCACTTCGCTCAGTCCTTCCCTTAGTCTCTCTGTCTACTAACTTCCTCACTCCTTTTCCCTCAATCCTTCTATATTATCCTCTCTCCCTTCATCCCTTCACTCTATGACTCTCCTTCACTTACTCTCATTTATCTTCCATTCCTCATTCTTCTAAATGCATCCTTAATTAGACTCCTTTCCCTCTCAGTCATTGTCTTTTTACTTACTCCTGTTTCCTGATTTAGGTTTGCTAACTCACATTCTTTTAGTATCTTTCTTACCTTCAGTTCATTTCTCTCTTCTTCTCTTCCTCTCTGTCAGTGAATCTATATGCCTTACTCTTAGTAATTTGCTCTCCTTCTATTTCTTTTTCCCTCTTTTTGTCCTTCTACCTCACTTTATTTCGCTTTCTGTGTCCTTCACTCTTACTTTATTTCTAAATACACTGTTATGATTTTTAACCTCTTCATTTGTATCTTTTATTTTAAAATACATATTTTACTAATTATAACTTATTTTTTCTTCTCTCTTTCACAGATACAAAATGTAGTAAATATGATAAGTGTGACTAAAAAATGTAGTTTGTCATCACCCTTTGCTTTAACCTCACTACTATTTTCTCAACCTACCTCACTCCTGTTTCTTTACTCTGCTTCCCTCACTTATTCATATTCTCCATGTTTACTACCCTTTCCCTATTTCCCCATCTACATTCAACTTCTTTCAGTCCCCATTCTTTACTTCCCTTACCCTCTGTTCCCTTCCTTTGCTCCCTCACTCATTCTCTTTCCCTTAATCATTTACTTCACTCCTATACACACACCTCCCCCAACACACACACACACCTCTGACATACACCCCACACACACACCACACACACACCTTAAACACACACACACACAGCCACACACACACTCCTCACACACACACACACACACACCCACACATCCCACATACACACACACACTCCACACACATACCCCCCACACCCACACCCCCCACACATATCTCACACACCCACACCCAAACACCCCACACCCCACACCCACACACACACCTTACACACCCACACCCCCACCTACACCCACTGACTCCCTATAAGTCCCCCACCCTGCCTTACTTACCTTTCTTTCCTGTTTCACTCAGACTCTTTCAGTCACTCCTTCCTTTACTCTCTCTCTCTTTTCTCTCTGTCACTCCCCATGTCTTACCCTTATTCACTTTTATCCACCCTCTTTCACCCCTCTTTACT
The DNA here is from genome assembly GCF_964261635.1 of Lissotriton helveticus. NCBI lineage: Eukaryota > Metazoa > Chordata > Amphibia > Caudata > Salamandridae > Lissotriton > Lissotriton helveticus. The sequence goes on along the minus strand of NC_136057.1, from coordinate 894,415,586 downwards.
TACACTCACTGCTCTTTTCTCACCCTCCCTCACTGTTGTTCATTTATTCCGGTTCCGTCACTACCCCTCATCCCCCATTCTTTACTGTCCTTCCTTTTACTTTCAACACCCACTCACATTCTACCAGTACCTCTACTTTAGTCTTCTTTTTGTCTCTTCCCTTCTTTCGCTCCCTTATTCATTTTCCTTTTCTCACTTACACCCTATTACACCTTCTCTGTTTTTTACTATGTAATAAACAATCCCTCTGTGTTGCTCCCTCTAGCTCTTTTTCTCTTAACATTACTCTCTCTGTGTTCTTCCCTCATGCTCACTCTTTCTTTATTTTATTTTTTGCGTGCGTGCCTCGGTGCGCGCCCCGGTGCACGTACCGGTACGCGTACCCTGCAGAAAAAAGATTGACAGAGATTCTTTAAAAATATAGGTTTATTTTTATAAATTAAAGGTAGTTCTAAAAAGAACTGTTTTTTTATTCTTTTTGTTGTTTTATATTTTTTTTATTGTTTTTTGAACATTTTTTACTTTTTTTGGCTTTTCTGAACAGTTTTATATTTTTTTGTATTTTTTATGGGGAGTAACAAAAAACAGGGAATTGTAAATGGCTCAACTGGAGCAAAAAAAAAACAGAAAAAATTAGGGTTTTTTCGGGCACTTATGGTTATCACCAGCACAGATAATAAGTTTTATACTTTGCTCACCATAGCAAAGTGTCTTTCCACAATATTTGCACACGATTTTAAAATCGTTAAATTTTGGTTGTATGATAGGCATCGTCTCGCTTGCCTCTGTACCCGATGGAGTTGGTTCTTTGGATGTTGAGGGTCTGGATGTTGATGGGGGTAGCTTACTGCAGAGGTCCCTTACCTCTGCAGCAGAATAGTTGTTTGGGTGCAAACGCATCATGTGCCGAATCATGGTATGATTCCCGAAGGAATATTTTTTGTTAGGGTTCCCCCTGAACAACTCAGCACCACAAATCAAACAAGTCACTTTCGCAGCGATTGGGATTTTGTAGAACTCCCATACGAAGTGCTCTTTTGGTTTGTAGGGCTGATTATCTTCAGGCAGGAAATGCCTTGTCTGTTCCTCCTCTTCATCATCCTCCTCCTCTTCTTCTTGACCACCAATGTGAACTTCTGGTGGTCTTTTTGATGGTGGTGGTGGTGGTGGTGGGGCAGATGCTCCAGCTGCTGATATGACTGTAGCCATCTCAGTAAGGAAAAAGCAGGTCTTCCTCACTCAAATAACAAAGTGAAAATGAGGAAAAAAGGTGGGGGCTTTCATCATTTGGAAAATAAAAGTGTTCTTAACCAATGAAAAGTGTTATTTTCAAGTCACATGACCAGGGCTTTCATCATTTGGAAACCAAAAGTGTTGTGAACCAATGAAAAGTGTTATTTTAAAGTCACATGACCAGGGCTTTCATCATTTGGAAACCAAAAGTGTTGTGAACCAATGAAAAGTGTTATTTTCAGGTCACATGACCCGACGCGCTTACGCTACGCGCCCCGGGGCTCGCCCGTAGTCGTGCCCCGGGGCGCGCCCGTAGTCGCGCCCCGGGGCACATTGCGTAAGCGCGTCAGGACGTTTCGCGATCGTATGCGCTCGCGTGCTTCCGGGTGCGCTTACGCTGTGCGTCATATGACGCATCACGCGGCTACACGATACGTCACAATGTTGTTTTCATTCGCGGGAATAGCGCTAACGGGACGCTCACCGGTACGCGCCCCGGGGCGCGCCGTAGCACTGCGCTTACCGGTAAGCGCATCGGTACGCGCCCCGGGAGTGCTCCGGGGCAAAAAAAAAGTATTACATAATTATACCATATAAAATTCGTTATAAAAATATTACATTTCATACCTATAGAGATTTGCTATTAAAAAACCTAAGAAATTCACTGAAAAAACCATAGGTTTCACACCAGTTATAGTTAGGAATTAGCATTTAAAAAACCTATTAAATTCACTGAAAAAACCATAGGTTTCACACCAGTTATAGTTAGCTGGAAATTTTACTCGCATAAAACCATTGAAATTCCCACGTTATAGTTAGTTGGACTCACTATAACTTGCGCGTGCAATGCACTGCTGATGACGTCACAAATTACATCACTCATGACATGGTCAGTGACATCACTCATGACATCACTGATGACACCATCCAGTGAATGTGTGTATTTTAAAAAAATAAATATGTGTTATATATGTATATGTAAAAGTTGATGGAACAATAAATGTTAAAATAAGGGTTTACATGGATGTTTTTTTTAAAAAAATGGATTGGTTCACTGGCTTATTAAGTGTATCCCCTATGGGGAATTGCTTTGGATCAAATAGAACAGCTCCAGAGATGAGGATTACGGTATGGCAGCCAAAGAGAGCTTCCAGTGTTTTAGAGAAAGGGGTTATTCTGAAAAATCCTTAAAGAACGCAGAACAGAAATCAGCAGGTAAAGAGAGACTGGGGCTTCTGAGACCAGACAGTATACAGGGTGAAGAACAGAGACCAGAAAACAGATTCAGAATGATAACCAATTATTCTAGCGCAGCACAAAAAATACGAGCCATTCTATTCAGGAATTGGAGATTTCTAAAGTCTGACACGATTATAGGGAGAGATCTGCCTATGGAACAGAGTCTAACATTCACGAGATCGAGATCCAGAAGAGATGAATTTCTGGGCCGGACTGGGAACCACAACCGGCCCTGACAAAGTGCTCGGCCGCTCCCCCTCCCCCCCACTCGGGGGGGTTGGAGGTGCCGCCGAGCTCTTTGCCGGGGCCGGTTTTTGGCCGATTTTGGTACAGGGCCAATTTTGCAGCTAAGCTGCAAAAACGGCCCTGTAACAAAAATGGCCCCCAGGTGCCCAAAACCGGCCCCACCCTTGCGGCGCATCAAGGGATTGCCTGGTGCCCGCTATGGCCAGTCTGGCCCTGGATGAATTAGTGGCAAGTCACCTAGAAGGCAGGAAACTAGAGTCAGGCCTACAGAGTCTCCGTGGCTCGTTTCCCTGTGGTAAATGCAGGGCTTGTTCCACCAGCAAGAGAGTCACCACATACAAATAGAAGGGTAGAGGGATTATGAGAGAGAAACAGTTAAACAAATTGATGACATGTAGCACCCCGTATGTGGTGTACTGCTTGACTTGCCCATGTAACTTACGTTACGTAGAAAGCACGAAGAACCCAGTAAAACTAAGGGTATTGGAACACCAAAGAGCCATAACAAGCCTAGATATAAATTACCCAGTTGCACGCCACTTTGCGAGTCATCACGATAGCAACAGGCTGCTTTTGCAGTAGTTTTGCCTGGACCATGTTCCAAAGAACATAAGGGGAGGCAATAGAGAAAAATGTTTGAGAAGACTGGAGCTTCATTATCGATCTCCAAACGAAGTCGCTAGGTGGTCTAAACGTGTGGAAGATTTAGCAGTTCATTTGTAGGATAGCAGATCCTTCACTTAGAATGGTTCGTGTCGACTCAGACACGAACCAATACGTGTAAGAGAAAGTTATTGTGAAGCTTGGGAGTGCACAAGGAACTATTCTCCCCTTCGGGAGAAACCGCAAAAGAAATACGTACGCGGCTGGGTCCTGCCGCGCCTTGCGTGCACCGCTGAAGAGCACCCGGATGCTTGAACTTTGGATCACAGTCGGATTCATATATATATATATATATATATATATATATATATATATATATATATATATATATCTATATATATATCAAAACATCACCTCCAAGAAAGCAATCAGAGGCCAGAGGGGTTTTCACAGCACAGAGACACGTTTATTTTTGGACCAAAACAGTAGCGGCGAATGCATTTCGGCATCTTGCCTTCCTCAGCGCCCTGTACTGCGTGGAGTCCTGCATCCTATTGGCCCAATACTGCTGCTGTAAGTAAGCGTGCCTAAAATGCCCCTCCCCAAATGTTTTAGCACACCTGTTGCTCGTTGCATGAATGTTCTAACTGCAACTCCCAGAATACATCATGGCTATGTCTCCAGGTCGGCGGCATGGGAAGCAAGGAAAACACATCGGTGTAGGCTCGCTGTTATTCTGCAGATAGGTGATGCAAATGTCTCCAGGATAGGATCCAAACGTCCACGATCACCACACCGTGTCCCCTCGTACTGCTGCAACCGACTGCGAAGTAGGGCCAAAGTGGTATCGGGGCCGTCATTACAACATTAGAATCCCCTACCAGAGGTAAAGTACCTACAATCTCCAGTCCTTGTTTTTCGCAGTCGGTGGTCTCCGGACTTCTCGGTACCCCGAGTAACAAACGCCGACAAGCAACGTGGTGCCAGGTCTGTCCGGGTCACTTCGTGCAGCAGGGCCATCTGTTTCCGCGTCACTGGCTGGCGCGGCAAAGTATAACAAAACATCACCTCCAAGAAAGCAATCAGAGGCCAGAGGGGTTTTCACAGCACGGAGACACGTTTATTTTTGGACCAAAACAGTAGCGGCGAATGCATTTCGGCATCTTGCCTTCCTCAGCGCCCTGTACTGCGTGGAGTCCTGCATCCTATTGGCCCAATACTGCTGCTGTAAGTAAGCGTGCCTAAAATGCCCCTCCCCAAATGTTTTAGCACACCTGTTGCTCGTTGCATGAATGTTCCAACTGCAACTCCCAGAATACATCATGGCTATGTCTCCAGGTCGGCGGCATGGGAAGCAAGGAAAACACATCGGTGTAGGCTCGCTGTTATTCTGCAGATAGGTGATGCAAATGTCTCCAGGATAGGATCCAAACGTCCACGATCACCACACCGTGTCCCCTCGTACTGCTGCAACCGACTGCGAAGTAGGGCCAAAGTGGTATCGGGCCGTCATTACAACATTAGAATCCCCTACCAGAGGTAAAGTACCTACAATCTCCAGTCCTTGTTTTTCGCAGTCGGTGGTCTCCGGACTTCTCGGTACCCCGAGTAACAAACGCCGACAAGCAACGTGGTGCCAGGTCTGTCCGGGTCACTTCGTGCAGCAGGGCCATCTGTTTCCGCGTCACTGGCTGGCGCGGCAAAGTATAACAAAACATCACCTCCAAGAAAGCAATCAGAGGCCAGAGGGGTTTTCACAGCACGGAGACACGTTTATTTTTGGACCAAAACAGTAGCGGCGAATGCATTTCGGCATCTTGCCTTCCTCAGCGCCCTGTACTGCGTGGAGCCCTGCATCCTATTGGCCCAATACTGCTGCTGTAAGTAAGCGTGCCTAAAATGCCCCATCCCAAATGTTTTAGCACACCTGTTGCTCGTTGCATGAATGTTCCAACTGCAACTCCCAGAATACATCATGGCTATGTCTCCAGGTCGGCGGCATGGGAAGCAAGGAAAACACATCGGTGTAGGCTCGCTGTTATTCTGCAGATAGGTGATGCAAATGTCTCCAGGATAGGATCCAAACGTCCACAATCACCACACCGTGTCCCCTCGTACTGCTGCAACCGACTGCGAAGTAGGGCCAAAGTGGTATCGGGGCCGTCATTACAACATTAGAATCCTCTACCAGAGGTAAAGTACCTACAATCTCCAGTCCTTGTTTTTCGCAGTCGGTGGTCTCCGGACTTCTTGGTACCCCGAGTAACAAACGCCGACAAGCAACGTGGTGCCAGGTCTGTCCGGGTCACTTCGTGCAGCAGGGCCATCTGTTTCCGCGTCACTGGCTGGCGCGGCAAAGTATAACAAAACATCACCTCCAAGAAAGCAATCAGAGGCCAGAGGGGTTTTCACAGCACGGAGACACGTTTATTTTTGGACCAAAACAGTAGCGGCGAATGCATTTCGGCATCTTGCCTTCCTCAGCGCCCTGTACTGCGTGGAGTCCTGCATCCTATTGGCCCAATACTGCTGCTGTAAGTAAGCGTGCCTAAAATGCCCCTCCCCAAATGTTTTAGCACACCTGTTGCTCGTTGCATGAATGTTCCAACTGCAACTCCCAGAATACATCATGGCTATGTCTCCAGGTCGGCGGTATGGGAAGCAAGGAAAACACATCGGTGTAGGCTCGCTGTTATTCTGCAGATAGGTGATGCAAATGTCTCCATGATAGGATCCAAACGTCCACGATCACCACACCGTGTCCCCTCGTACTGCTGCAACCGACTGCGAAGTAGGGCCAAAGTGGTATCGGGGCCGTCATTACAACATTAGAATCCCCTACCAGAGGTAAAGTACCTACAATCTATATATATATATTTACTGAAAAAACCATAGGTTTTACACCAGTTATAGTTAGCTGGAAATTTTACTCGCATAAAACCAAGGTCTGTCACTCTGTCACTCTGTCACAAGGATGGTGTCATCAGTGATGTCATGAGTGATGTCACTGACCATGTCATGAGTGATGTAATATGTGACGTCATCAACAGTGCATTGCACGCGCAAGTTATAGTGAGTCCAACTAACTATAACGTGGGAATTTCAATGGTTTTATGCGAGTACGATTTCCAGCTAACTATAACTGGTGTGAAACCTATGGTTTTTTCAGTGAATTTAATTGGTTTTTTAAATGCTAATTCCTAACTATAACTGGTGTGAAACCTATGGTTTTTTCAGTGAATTTCATAGGTTTTTTAAATGCTAATTCCTAACTATAACTGGTGTGAAACCTATGGTTTTTTCAGTGAATTTCATAGGTTTTGTAAATGCTAATTCCTAACTATATACAGGGCCTCAAACCTATGTTTTTTTCAGTGAATTTCAAAAGTTTTTTAATAGCAAATCTCTATAGGTATGAAATGTAATATTTTTATATTGAATTTTATATTGTATATTTATGTAATACTATATATATTTTTCCCTTTTTTTTAAAATTTTTGCCTCGGTGCGCTCCCGGTGCGAGTACCGGTGAGCGCACAGGTAAGCGCTGTGTTACGGCACGCCCCGGTGCGCGTACCGGTGAGCGTCCCGTTAGCGCTATTGCCGCGAACGAAAACATCTTCGTGACGTATCACGTAGCCGCGTGATGCGTCTTATGACGCACGGCGTAAGCGCACCCGGAAGCGCCCGAGCGCATACGATCGCGCAACGTAAGCGCCGCCGGGTGCGCACCGGGGCGCGTAGCGTAAGCGCGTTGGGTCATGTGACCTGAAAATAACACTTTTTATTGGTTCAGAACACTTTTGGTTTCCAAATGATGAAAGACCGGGTCATGTGACCTGAAAATAACACTTTTCATTGGTTCAGAACAGTTTTGTTTTCCAAATGATGAAAGCCCCCACCTTTTTTCCCCATTCTCACTTAGTTCTTTGAGTGAGGAAGACCTGTTTTCATTCATTAAGAAATGGCTACAGTAGCAGCAGCAGCAGGTGCATCTGCACCACCACCACCACCACCACAAGGACCACCACAACACCACATTGGTGGTGAAGAAGAGGAGGAGGAGGAAGAGGAGGAGGAGGAGAGGAGGACTTTCCTGCCTGAAGACAATCCCCCTTACAAACCGAGAGAGCACATTGTGTGGGAGTTTTTCAAATTCCCAAGAGGCCAGAAGAAAGTCAATGCAGCAAAAGTGACTTGTCTGATCTGTGGCACTGAACTTTCCAGGGGGAACCCTACAAAAAAATATTCTTTTGGTAATTACACCATGATTCACCACATGGAACGCAAGCATCCTAACAACTATTCTGCGGCAGAGGTGTGAGAGAACTGTCCAGAAACCTTCCCCAATCATCTTCCAGAACCTCAACAAGGAAAGAACCCACTCCCTTGGGTCCAGAGACAAGGGAGATGGTCCCAAACATTCAAACCAAGTTTGGTGGATACAAAATCGTTTGTATATTTTGTGGAAAAACAATTACCTATGGTGAGCAAAGTATTACACTCATCAACCATGCTGGTGATAACCACAAGTGCCCAAAGAAACCTTAATTTTTTTCCTGCTTTTTTTTTGCTCCAGTTGAGCCGTTTACAATTCCCTGTTTTTTGTTTCTCCCCATAAAAAATACAAAAAAAATATAAAATTGTTCATAAAAGCCAAAAAAAGTAAAAAAGTTCAAAAAAACAATAAAAAAATATAAAACAACAAAAAGAATAAAAAAACAGTTCTTTTTAGAACTACTTCCAATTTATTAAAAAAAACTACATTTTTAAAAAAACTCTGTCATTATTTTTTCTCCAGGGTACGCGCACTGGTACGCGTACCGGGGCGCGCACCCAAAAAAAAATAAAAAAAAATAAAGAAGGAGTGAGCATGAGGGAAGGACACAGAGAGAGTGATGTTAAGAGAAAGAGAGCTAGAGGGAGCAACACAGAGGGACTGTGTATTACATAGTAAGACAGAGAGAAGGTGTAATAGGGTGTAAGTGAGAAAAGAAAAATGAATAAGGGAGCGAAAGAAGGGAAGAGAGAGGAAGAAGACTAAAGTAGAGGTACTGGGAGAATGCGAGTGGGTGTTGAAACTAAAGGGAAGGACAGTAAAGGATGGGGAATGAGGGGTAGTGACGGAACCGGAGTAAAGGAACAACGGTGAGGTAGGGTGAGAAAAGAGCAGTGAGTGTAAGTAAAGCGGGGTGAAAGAGGGTGGATAAAAGTGAATAAGGGTAAGACATGGGGAGTGACAGAGAGAAAGGACAGAGAGAGTAAAGGAAGGAGTGAATGAAAGGGACTGAGTGAAGCACCAAAGAAAGGTAAGTGAGGGAGTGTGGGTGAGTTGTAGGGAGTGGGCATGACGAAAGAGTAGTGACAGAGTGAGGGGACAGAGACAGTGAGGGTAAGTGAGACAGAATGAGGGAACGGGAGTGAGGAACTGTGAGGACAGACGGACTGAGAGAAGGAGTGAGAGGAGTGGAGTAAGTGAGTAAGGGAAAGGGAATGAGTGAGGGAGCGAAGGAAGGGAACAAAGGGTAAGGGAAGTAAAGCCGGGGGACTGAAAGAAGTTGAATGTGGTAGGAGAGTGTCAGGAACCACGCAATTATTACCATCCTGAACCAACCTTTGCCTTGTACCTCTAAGAGAAGACCCAAAGTGGTAATCAAACCACAAATGGTCAATCTTTGGTATAACGTATAATGACAACTGACCATTGCAAGATGGCCGCCGCATAAGTTGAATGCGACGCCATTTTGTTTCACATTCACAGTCTAGTCTATTTAGATGACGCGTGCAGGTTCCACTGCGCACTTCAATTTGAATCTGTTTGAAGCAACACGTTCCGAACCGTCTCTCCGTCTAGTGCGTGAGAGGGCGTTTCATAAAATTCCAGTTTAGAAGTCATTCCGTTTCCGAGAGGCTCAGCTAGTCTCATTCCACTCTCGGATATTCCTGTTGTTATCTAGGGTTCAGAGTTCCAGAGGATATCGTGCGCTGAGAATTCGCAGCAGGAAAAAACGGCAAGTTGTCACCAGAGATTCCGAGGGCTTCATGCGCCAAGAAGTATCGGAAGAATCAGCGTGAGAACTCAATAGGAGGGACAGTAAGATAGTGTCTGGATAAGTCGAGCGTCGCCACTACCAAGTAAGACTTTTCCATAGGTTGTCGCACTGAACATTATCTCTTCAAGACAACGATGGAGCCGTCTGAAACCAGGTTCAGACAGAGGCTGAAAACCCATCTTTTCCCCATGATAAACTCAGCATAGTTCACCCGTGTCCTTGTGCTCACCCTCTGTGTGCTAAGCTGAAGAGATGTAGGTAGGGTCGTCAGCGCGGGGACGCACTGTTCTCTGTGCAACCAAGCGCTTAACAAATGTCATAAACTAAACTAAACTAACTAAACCCCGTCCTTTAGCGCTTTACCTATCTTTTCCTTCCCTTCCTTCCTTCCTCGTTCCTTTTTGCGCGTCTAATAAAGGACCTACTCGTTCAACAATTTCAGGACTAAGAAAAGAAGTCAAGTGTCGAACTTCATTTAAAGATATGGTATAGACAACTCCTCTTTGGAATTAGAAGGTAAAGGTACATTAGTTGAAGAGAACACACAAGGAAGACGTTAAGAATTAGTACTAAGATTGTTTTCTCATTACAGTTCACATGCTCTGCTAGTTCCATTGAGTACCATAACTACACCACAGAAGAGAGGCAATACTCCAAGTTAACACTGGTATAGTAAATTTATTATTAGAGAATAATAAGACTGGGAATTGTTAGAGTGTTTGTGTTTAAGTATCTTCCCATCTGTGCATTAGGAACCCTTCAAGAAGTACGAAGACCAGTGGCCTCCTCAGAAGATTATTCGAGGACAACACTTGGAGTGTCTCTTCTTTCTCTTCCAATTCCCCTTTCCCTTCCGTTGGTGGAGTTGCTCTGTCAGAAGCGCGACGTCACCGGCGGTGGGGAGTTGGGAACAATCGGCCATTTTGTTCCTGCGAAGATTCTGGGTCCTGACAGATTGAAGTGCCCACGAAATTACTTCGCCCGAGCAAAATGGTGGAGGGGTTTAATTTAAAGTCCTTGGGTGAGATGATAGGAGGAATCCAGCGTGAGATAGGGGCAGTCAGAGAAGAAAATAAAAATTTAAGACAAGAGTTAGTTGTGTCCCGACAGGAAACCATGCTTCTCTCACAGAAGGTTGATGGGTTGGTTATGGGGAATCCAGTAGCAGCTTCTTCCACAACAGTCAAGTCAGTACCTGTTCAAGATCCCCAAACAGTGGCCCAAGTAATTCATTCCATTTCACCATTAATTCCTTTGGCAGCACCTGAAAGGTTCCTAGGAGACCCACAAACGGCCCAATTATTTTTAACTCAGTGTTCCTTGCATTTTATGTGCCGTTCTACCCTATTCCCAGATGCCCAGTCTAAGGTAGCGTTTGTTTTGTCCTATTTAGGAGGTGATGCGGCGAATTGGGCCATGCCTTTGGTAACTAGAGTTGATACTTTTTTACAGGATTTTGATTTGTTTAAAGCTGAATTTTTGCGCATATTCGGCAGGCGTCGGATATCCCAGGCCACTGATAATGAGTTGCTTGAGCTTCGTCAAGGAAACAAAGATTTGATTACTTACTTGACACAATTTAACAAACTACTGGTGGAAACTAACTGGCCAGAAGAAAAAAGGGCAGCGCTCTTCTATAGAGGTCTACGAGATGAAATAAAAGACACCCTTGCTCAGATTCCCAATCGGCCTACCGATCTGTCTGCTTTGGTGGATCTTGTTTTGGAAATCGATTTCCGTAACTCAGAAAGAAAAGGTGAGAAGAGGAAAGAGTTCAAATGGAATATCCCACGCTTTGACAGAGTCCGAACGGAAGGAGGGAAGTCGGCAGGTTCCAATTCAGAGGTGGAGCCCATGCAAATTGGAGCCGTTCGTGGTCCTTTGAGTAAAGAGGAAAAGGACCAGCGGCGATTAAAGAAACTGTGTTTATATTGTGGAACACCTAGACATTTCGTAAAAGAGTGTCAAAAGAGACCCAAGTTTCCGAAGGAGGGAAACGCCTTGAACCATCAGTAGAGGGGGTCGCTCTGATGGCGAAATTAGAGAAGACGATCCCGGACACTCATGTAATTATGAACACCTTGCAAACGTTTACCCCTCATGTGATACTTCATATGACTCTCAAGTTTAAAAAAAAAGACATTTTGGGAGTAGCCATAATGTTGGATTCTGGAGCCACCAGAAATTTCTGTGACATCAAGTATGCCCAGCGAATTGGAATACAAGCAATTCGGAAAGAAAAGAGTGAGCCAGTTCGCGCTGTTGATGGAACCAACTTGTCTTTGGGCCCCATCACTTGTCACACCGAACCGCTAGAATTAATCCAGTCAGATGGTCATCGGGAGATTCTACAGTTTAATTTGATTGATGCGCCTCAATTTCAGCTCATTCTGGGGTTACCGTGGCTGACTATGCACAATCCAACCATAGATTGGGAAAATCGAACAGTGCAAATGCAATCTACCTTCAGCCAGGAACATTGTTATCACTTACATGAATCAGAGTTGGAACCTACTCAAGCAAGTTTATTATCTTTTGGAGGACAGTCTATCGGAGTAATCAACTCCATTGAGATTCCCCAGGAGTATTTAGAGTTTGCAGAAGTTTTTAGTGAAAAAGAAGCTGAACAGTTACCTCCGCATCGTCCTTACGATTGTGCAATTGATCTGGAGCCTGGTTATGTACTCCCGTGTAGTAGGATATACGCCTTAACAGAAGCAGAAAACCAACACCTCAAAGAATACCTAGACAGATACCTTGCCAATGGGTTTATTCGACCTTCGCAGTCTCCAGTATCCTCGCCTTTGTTTTTTATTCCTAAGAGAACCTTGAGAACTTGTATTGATTATCGAGCCCTAAATCGAGTTACGATCAAGAATCGTTATCCACTTCCGCTGATTTCAGTTTTGCTGGATCAAATTAAAGAGGCCAAAATTTTCACTAAATTAGACTTGCGCGGGGCTTACCATTTGATTCGAATGAAGGAAGGCCACGAGTGGAAGACTGCGTTTCGAACAAAGTTTGGATTGTTTGATTATCGAGTCATGCCCTTTGGGCTTTGCAATGCCCCCGCAGTCTTTCAACATTTCATCAATGATGTAATGGGAGACCTACTGGACAAGATTGCAGTGATCTATTTAGATGATATTTTAATCTACTCCAAAGACCCTCGAGATCATCATGAGCATGTGCGTTTGGTATTAGAGCGTTTGCGCACCAATCAGCTCTATGTGAAACTTGAAAAATGTGTTTTCGGTTCTCCTCAAGTGGAGTTTTTGGGGTTCATTTTATCTGCACATGGAGTTACTATGGATGAACGTAAGGTGCAAGCAGTTTCTGAGTGGCCATCACCTAAAGATGTAAAGGAGATTCAGAGGTTTTTGGGCTTTGCCAATTTTTACCAACGATTTATTCAAGGTTTCTCTCAGCTGATCGTACCCATCACTCGTTTGTTGAAAAAAGGAGTAAAATTTCAATGGACTTCTGAAGCAGAACAAGCTTTCTCCAGTTTGAAGGAAAGATTTACTTCCGCACCGATCCTTTTACATGCAGATCCAGACAAGCCTTTCTTTGTTGAAGCGGATGCTTCTGATCAGGCAATAGGAGGTGTTCTTTCACAACGACATCGTGACACTGGACAGCTACATCCTGTGGCGTATCGATCTCGGAAATTGAGCTCTGCTGAAATTAATTATACTATTACCGAGAAAGAACTCTTAGCGGTGAAAGATGCATTCGAAGATTGGAGACACTACTTATTGGGAGCCAAGTACACGGTCACAGTAATCACAGACCATAAGAACCTCCTATTTTTGAAGACCGCCAGGATCTTGACTCCTAGGCAGTTACGTTGGTCCTTATATTTTGCGGATTTTGATTTTGTTATCACTTTTCGTCCAGGAAGTAAAAATGGAAAAGCAGATGCTTTGACGCGGCTGAATACAGAGGAGGTTGAACATTCAGTCGAACCACGAGCCATCATCCCTGAATCTAAATTTGTATGTGCTCTTTGGATTGAGAAGTTTCATGAAGAAATACAAAAAAGTCTTTCTCCAGAGGCAATGCAACAGTGGGCTTCCCATGATGTGGATAGAAAAATTTACAATCAGTTACCGTACTATAAAGACTCTTTGTATTTGCCCACCAAGGAATTACAAGATCAAGCCCTTCAAGAATGCCATGATCAGCCTCTAGCAGGTCATAAGGAAATCAATAAAACTCTGGATTTAGTTCAGCGCTATTTTTGGTGGCCTGGGTTGTCCTCGCATGTTAAGCAATATGTTCAATCTTGTGAATTGTGTGCTCGAGGGAAGGCTTGCAGACAAGCTCCTCAAGGTATGTTGCAGCCTTTGCCTACTCCTTCTCATCCGTGGCAGGTTATTTCTATGGATTTGATTGTAGATTTGCCCTTGAGTCAAGGTTTTAACACTATTATTGTGGTGGTGGATACCTTCTCCAAGATGTCTCATTTCATCCCTTTCAAGGGGGTACCCTCAGCAAAAGAGTTAGCCAAGGTGTTCAGTGAGCATATTGTCAAGATCCATGGGGTTCCCAAAGTGGTAATTTCGGATCGAGGTACCCAATTTGTGTCCCATTTTTGGAAGGCCTTCCTGCAGGGATTAGGAGTGGAACCCAGATACTCTACCAGCTATCACCCAGAGGCACGGTCAAACGGAGAGAATAAATCAAGAACTAGAACAATATCTTCGTTTGTACCTCCTGGATCGGGGGGGTAGCTGGTCAGAGACACTGTGGATGGCCGAATTTGCATGTAACAATGCCAAGAGTGTATCTACTGGTTATTCACCCTTTTATCTAAATTATGGTTATCATCCGAACCCTTTTCACACACAATTAGATTTGAAAGTTCCAGCGGTGGAAATACTAGCGAGAGACCTAACAGCCCTTCATCAGTCGGCAGAATCTAATCTAATTAAAGCTAAGGAGAAATACAAGAAGGGAGCCGATTGGCATAGGAAACCTGCCCCCAAGTATGAAGTGGGAGATCAGGTTTGGTTGTCTACTAAAAACCTTCGTTTGAAAGGAAATAGGAAGTTTCAGCCCCGTTGTGTAGGTCCCTACTCCATTGCACAAGTTTTAGGGCCTGTTACTGTAAAATTGAAATTACCTCCCAAGTTAGGCATCCATCCAGTCTTCCATGTTTCTCTTTTAAAAAAGACCGCCCTTACTGTACGACTTTCAAAACCCCCGGAACCATTAGAGGTAGATGGACACCCTGAATTTGAGGTAAAAGAGATTCTGGACTCTAAACTTTCTAAGGGGAAACTGTTCTATTTATTTGATTGGACAGGCTATGGCCCTGAGGATAGGTCATGGGAGCCATCTGCTGATGTTCATGCCCCTCAGTTAGTCAATCGCTTTCATTCACAACATCCTCACAAGCCAGGACCGATAAATCGGTCATTGCGGATGGGTACTGTCAGGAACCACGCAATTATTACCATCCTGAACCAACCTTTGCCTTGTACCTCTAAGAGAAGACCCAAAGTGGTAATCAAACCACAAATGGTCAATCTTTGGTATAACGTATAATGACAACTGACCATTGCAAGATGGCCGCCGCATAAGTTGAATGTTACCTATCTTTTCCTTCCATTCCTTCCTTCCTCGTTCCTTTTTGCGCGTCTAATAAAGGACCTACTCGTTCAACAATTTCAGGACTAAGAAAAGAAGTCAAGTGTCGAACTTCATTTAAAGATATTGTATAGACAACTCCTCTTTGGAATTAGAAGGTAAAGGTACATTAGTTAAAGAGAACACACAAGGAAGACGTTAAGAATTAGTACTAAGATTGTTTTCTCATTACAGTTCACATGCTCTGCTAGTTCCATTGAGTACCATAACTACACCACAGAAGAGAGGCAATACTCCAAGTTAACACTGGTATAGTAGATTTAATATTAGAGAATAATAAGACTGGGAATTGTTAGAGTGTTTGTGTTTAAGTATCTTCCCATCTGTGCATTAGGAACCCTTCAAGAAGTACGAAGACCAGTGGCCTCCTCAGAAGATTATTCGAGGACAACACTTGGAGTGTCTCTTCTTTCTCTTCCAATTCCCCTTTCCAATCCGTTGGTGGAGTTGCTCTGTCAGAAGCGCGACGTCACCGGCGGTGGGGAGTTGGGAACAAGCGGCCATTTTGTTCCTGCGAAGATTCTGGGTCCTGACAGAGAGTGAAGGAAAGAGGAGTAAACATGTAGGATAAGAATAAGTGAGGGAAACAGAGTAAGGAAACAGGAGTGAGGTAGGGTGAGAGAATAGTAGTGAGGTTAAAGCAAAGGGTGATAACAAACTAAATTTTTTTAGTCACACTTACCATATAATTAATGTAAATTTAATTACATGTTTTTACTACACTTTGTATCTGTGAAAGAGAGAAGAACAAATAAGTTATAATTAGTAACATATATATTTTAAAATAGAAGAGACAGGTCAAGAGTTTAAAAAAAGTGGAACAGAGAGAATGTGATTCGGTGATAAAAGTAAAGAGAAGGACACTGAAAAATAGGAAATGAGGGGTAGTAATGGAACCGGAGTAAAAGAAATGGGATGAAAAACGATGAGAGAGGAGCAGTGAAGTTGTTGTAAGCGAAATGATAGAAGGTAGATAAACACAAGTGAGCATAACACAAGGAGAGTGAGGGACTGAGGACATAGAGGTAGTCAACGAAAAACAGAGAGAAGAAGACAAAAGAAAGGAGCAAAGAAAGATAAGTGAGGGAGAGTGGGTGAGTTATAGTGACAGAGTACGACAAAAGAGGTGAGTGAGTAAAGAGGAATTACGAAAAGAGCAAAGGAGGAAAAGACAGAATTCTAAAAGATTGTGTTTAAAAAAAACATATAAACTTACAAATCACATATGTACACTAATCTTTGATTTACTTACTTTTCCTTTAGGCCAAATAATACATCATGAAGGTCCTTTTCGTTGGAAAGTACTCTGCTGTTCTCTAAAACTTCCATTTCATCGACTTTCTATAAGAAAAGCTCCAAGAACATCTGAAATATTTTTCAATGTTTTCATTTCCTCCTTGTGTTCAGTCATGACTCTTTGCTCAATCCTTCAATTTTCCTTAAGGCCAAATAGTGTCAGATGTATCAGTATGTTTTCAAATTACTCAAAACAAACTCTGAAATTACCGTTTTCCCGACGTTCTGAAAGAAAAGCTCATAGAACATTTTCACAATGTTTAAATATTCATATTTTCATCTCTGGCTCACTCATATTCAACATTTCCTATAATACTGATATCACTTACTATGATATCCACTTACAGTACCTATATGACAACTCAATTTTTTATATTATCTTGATCACTTTTACTCTGAATATAATTTTAAACAGTAAACTAACTTTTATTAACTGCTCCCATCTTCATAGGCCAATTACCTTTACTTAAATTTTGGTTCTAAAAACACTAGGTATGATTTTTTTAAGTCAAAAGGCAAACGTTGTTTGGAAGTCAAATGAGTATCATTACACAGCTGCCACCCTTTTTGACATTTTAAATAGCATGTGTAATGCCCTGATGTTGTTGAAGGACCATCATGATAAATAATAGCTAGAGTTGCAAAGGTTCTTCCTGAAATTGATAACTGAGAGGCCACGAAATTTTTAATAGAAGTTGTCAATTTAGTTCCATCAGGTCTACATCGTTGGAACATTAAAATGACATACTGACCATAAGTTTGTATAAATAATGTGGACAGCATTGCACACTTACATTGGGTACACACCATATTGTGATCATCTGCTTTAACTAGATTATTAAAAGACACTGATTTGCAGTCTGGTAAAGTCAAATATATAAATCTTTCAGTGCCTATTCTAGTACTACTTGATAAACTACAATTGTCACAGTCATGCTGCCATTGATAAGAAAGGCCAAAAAGATTTTCTACATCTACACCTTCATCTTCCAATACACCAAACATAAAAATTTAAAAATCCTGACAATCCTGCTGAATATTCTGTGAAAATTGATTTTGACCAGAACATATGTCTAAAAGATTTCGAATTTCTGTAACACTTTCTATTTTTGCTCTATCACTGCTACATTTCTCAAACACAGAATTCAATAAACAGCAAAATCTTTGATCTCGATTTTCAACAATCTGTTCTTGTAAATTTTGAAGAAAAAAAACAACATTAACCACTACATTAGCATAGCAGTTGACACCAGAACTGTTTTCAAACTGCAATCCAACAACATCTTCAACAGAATCCTTTCTCTTTCTGCTTACAATTACAGTTTCATCTACTTTTTGTCTTTTTGCTACTACCTCACTGCAATTATTCTCATTTTTCGGCCTACCACACGTTTTTCAAACAGAGGATATTGAGGCAAATGTGGAGCATATTCTCTCCTTAACCTATTGTATTCTTTAACATAATCTAGATCTGCACAAATCTTTGTCTCATCACACTCAACCAAGTACAATCCTGATAAAGTTCTGACTCGTGATAATGCCACATATGCCATACCCTCTTTAAACACAGAACTTCCAATGTTCACCAAAGCACTATCTACACTTAAACCTTGAGATTTATGAATTGTCACCGCATATGCCAAACAAACAGGAAACTGTTTTCGGCGAACATATAAGTCTTTTACAAGCAAAAATCTAGAAGAACAACGACTGATTTGTTGCACTTCCTCAATGCCATCAAATTTAATTTTTAAAAATTCAATTCCATCTCTATTTCTGTAATTCAGAAATTCAACAACATGACCCATTGATCCATTTACCAGACCTCTATCAACATTTAAATTCCTTCTCAAAATGATACGACAATTTAAACACACATTCAGAGTCTTTTCAAAACCAGCAGTTTTAGATATACTCTTCTCTAATGAATCCAATTTTGATTTCAAATTTTCTAACAAAATAATTGTTGCTCCCATATGCTCTATTTTATCTCTAGCTTCCAGTTTCACGATCTCTTCATTTTCTAACTTTAACATTTTGTTGTTGAAGATGGAACATTCTTGCAGAGTTGGCATCAAACATATCCCAGATTTGTTCTCAGTAATTTTCTTAAAAATATTCTCTGGAAGAATGTTTTCATTTGGATACAAATTTGAAATTAATCGTGCATGTAATGCTTCTTTCCCATGCTCACTTACTTTTCGATTCTTACATCTTGTAGAATATTTTTATAATCTTCATCCTTTGCCTGTCGCATATTTTGAAGTAGTTCTGCATATTTGAAATTTAACCACATATTAACGTTTCCAATGCTTCCTAGGCACTTCCTGGTATCTTCATGCGTGAGCATTTTAAACACTGGAGTCAACTGCAGTTGATCTCCAAAAACAATAATGTGTTTCCCTCCAAATAACACATCATACTCTGTTCTAAGGATTTTTTGCATTCTCAAATGCACAAAAGCAAGCATTAGATTTGAGACCATGCTTACTTCATCAATGATAAGAAGTTTCATTTTCTTCAGGACTCTGGAAAGTTCAGAACAAGCATCTCCAGATAGCTTGTGGTATTGCAATTTATTATCATGCTCAACTGGTAGCATCAGTAAACAATGTAAAGTAATCCCTTTAATGTTATGTGCTGCAAGCCCAGTTGGAGCGGTAACAACACAAGACAGCGGTGATTCAGTCCTTTTCTGCAGATAAGTTGCAATTGCTTTAATCAGAAAACTTTTCCCAGTTCCCGCTTCTCCACTCACGTACAGTCGGACAGGCTTAAATGATGTACATGAGCACTCTTTTTCTCATGACTGAATCCATGTTCAACCTGTTCTGTGACTTAGTCATATATCTGTTTCTGCTCAAGGTTTAGTTGTTTTACCAAATCTTCTAAGTTAACTACATCCTCTTGAGCTTGTTCCATAGCTCTTTCCATCTCATCCATGGCAGTGGCAGCTTTATTTTGGATAATTGGTCCTCCTAGTGGATCCTGACTCAATGAAGTAGAACTCTGACTGTCTTGAGAACTGTCTCTAGCAATCTCTACAGCAATTGTGGATTCTTGCTCTATTTCTTCGTTCAACATTTGCAGATAATTTGGAAAAACAGGACATTCTATGGTATCCTTGGTTGCATTAAAAGAATCTTCGTAACAGAGAAAATCTCCAAGTAGTTCCTCTTCTATACGCCATGGCTTAAAGAGTCGCAAAAGAGCTAAATAGTAAAATTCCCTTTTCTCTGGATTTTCGCAACTCAATTTTCGATGATTAATCAAATGGCCTTTTCTCTGCTTCACTAGACATCCTTCACACCCAATGACAGCATATAGTCCATTATTGATATCTTCTCTGATGTTCCTCTTATAAATATAGTTTTTCAGAACATCATACAAACAACTGTTCTCAAGATGACTACTTCTATTTGGATAGTATGTATCCAACATGTTTGTCTTCAAAATATCTGTACTGTTTGGTTCTTTCGCCGCCAAATACTCAATTTCTTGTACAGATTTCAAAACTCGGTTTCGTGTTGCAGCAAGACCTAGACTCGCCCAAATGATTGTTCGAGATTTGGCATAGAGACTTGCTGATGATAACCGATCAGAACATTCATATGCTCCAATTTCTTGATGCGACAACATCTTCAGACTGAAACTGTATAATTTTTTACTTATATTCTTTTCATGTGAAATGTCCCCCCACATTTCCTTCAGTTCTGTCTTTTCTTTTTTTGTGATGTAAGACGTCACATATCGAGCCACAGCAATAGAGTTGTCAGCAACGAACTGAATATCCATGTTAGCATTCCACATGGAAAAAATCACTGGGTTGTAGTCGTTGATGTACTTGGACTCTTCGTTTCTTTTTAAATTGTATGTATTTTTTGGTGATTTCCTCGTCACAGTATGTCGCAGAGAAGACATCAAATTATTTACTCTTCCTTTAGAAATCACTGGTCGTGGAAACCCAAAACGACATTTTGCGTAGAACTTGTCCTTGTTTCTGAATTTTCGACGACAGTACTTTCCACAACGATGGGATTGAAAGCGTAAAACTTGTCGCCTTAAACTGTTTTCTTCGGTAGTTTTCGGAACAGCACATGTTGAATACTCTTCAATGAAGCTCATCACTGTCTCATCCGAATCTGTTCCAAATTTGGGTGCATCTTTAATCCACAACAACATATGTATGTGAGGAGCACCTCTCGCTTGATACTCCTTTCTCCAAAAGAAATCCAAAACCTCTCCAAGGGGAGGATTTTTTTTTGTTGGTAATAAAAGACATCATAGCTTCAAATCCATGATTGAAATATCTGCATACATTCACTTGATCCAAAGAACACAGTTCTCCAGGTGTTTTGAATTCTATATTTTGTATGTTTGCGTTTGCCTCTTGTAGAAATTAAAGTAAGTCGTCCCATGCATACTCAGCACAGCTAAGAGTGAGGAACCATGTAGGAGTTCCTAAGTTTCTTAGCATACATTTCAATTCCCCATGTCGACGGAACCAATACTCGTTTGTACCACGTTGACATGCCATGAGATTGATTAGCTGAGATTCCAAAATACTGTCTTGCAGATTGACTTTCTCCATAAAGTCAATCGCCGAAACATTTTGCAGATGTGGTCCACTTTTCAGTATGTGGTTCACTGCATAAGAAAGCCCAGACAAGTCACTTTCATACAGTAGATGAAACAAATACGGAATGCATTGACGAAATCTTGGATCTTCAGCATATAATCTTAAAGTCCGGTATTCAGATGCAGGAATTTGAAGTGGTCGATCGTCATATCGTCCACCTTGACCTGTTGGAAATAACTGTGGAAAACAACGAGCTTCCAAACTTTCTTCCCATACACTAATGGGACTTCCTTTTGCTGCTTTCATTTAAAACAAGTCAATTGCATTCCCCATTACTTCTTTGGAATGCAAAGGATGAACAGTATAATGTTCATATATTTCTTCACTTCTAGACACATCAACTTTTTCAATTTGGCCGGCTGAACAATCACTGTCTTCTTCTGCAACTGTTTCCTCTGCTCCAACACATACATGTTTGTAGTACTCATTGTTTTTGACCAAATACAACGTTGCCTTTTTAACTTTCCTAAGATCCACTAAATCTTGCCAGATTTTCTTACTCTTTGTCGGAACCCCATTAACTAGAATACCCAGAGGTTCCTCTTCCACTTTTTCTACACCAATTGTATCAATATTTTTCTTGCAATCTAGAGGCAAATAAACAACTCTTCCCTTTAATCCTCTCTGTAAATCTGAAGGAGGCAATTTCCCTATCTTAGGCTCCATGCGGACAATAGCCTGAAAAGGATGCACACATTGAATCAGAATAGACTCATAGGTATTTAAATCCATAAATTCAGAAGGAATGTCTACCAACTCCAGATTATTATGAACAGCTCTAGCAGGCATTCTGTTTTCATTGAATTTATTATAACAATATTTACAAATACGTTGATCGGAACCCAAATCAAAACAATTTTCTACCAATAAATAAGTTGCAAAATCCTTCCACTCATTATTATTTACCTTTTCGCTTTTTACATATAAATCAACTAATCTAGTCTGATGCTTATATTGAGTTCGTCGACAACACACACAACTAAAATTTGGCCTTTCACTTGATTTCACCTTAAACTTGGAAATTTCCTGGTCAAACTTTTCTGTACTTGAAATCTGTACATTGTCTTCCACATTACCTTCTATTACTGTGTCAATTTCTACACTGTCCTCTTTTTCACGAAAGTAACTTAACTCAATTTCTTCACAAATGTTCTACACATCTAATTCAGTTCCATGCAAAAGAGCACTGTTTAACTGTTTAAGCTTAAGTGCTGGACTTTTTGCATAATACAACATTCTCACTAATTTCCTCATTTTAGTATGATGCACTGCTAACATCCTAAAATGATGAAAAACACTCTGACATACTTTTCTAGAAAGACAAGCCAGTGAATGCCCATGCAAACCTGTGTTTTCTCTCACTCTGCAAAGATCTAAGTCTTGCAACATCTTCATTTTCTGTTTTAGACTTTTCTTACTATATGTCCGTAAGAAATTACGAAGCAAATCAATTGAATCCTGTCGCACACTACAAATACTACTACACTTCCAAGTGTACACAGGACCCTTAGTACGTCTCCCTAAAACTTCATCAGCTAACACCTCCTCTGCATCTCTAGACACAAGTTTCTCTTTTTCAATCGGACAACCGTCTTTCACCTCATATGCTCGACCACTGGTGTCAACTGCATGCACCAAAACATTCTTCTGGAAGTAACTCTCCTCATTAAAAAATGGCTCACAACTTGAACTACGCATCCATTCTCCAGCAAGAACTTTACAAAAATTAGTCCGATTAATTATTCTTTTGCATCTACTGTTTGATTTGAAAACATCAATTGCCTTGTTAAGTATCCTAATTCTATTGATTACTAAAATAAATAATTTTTTCTTAACTTCAAAAGCCTGATCAACAATCTTCTCTACATTTTTCTTTTTCTTGTAAAAAGCAGCTCTCTGTTTACCTTTCTTAATATTTTTTAACAAATTTAAAACTACCCTATTGCGAAACATTCGTCTACGAAAGTCCCTAAATTAGTTTTGCCTTCTATTCCTATACATACTGTTCTCTCCTGGTGACCGTCCTGCTCCCAGCAGAAGAGGTCGCTCCACACGCTGCTCCCTGCCTCGCCTGGTATCGTAGCGCTTACCGCCAGACTGCTGAGTGCCTATCTCGCCTTGCACCCACAACTGCTTTAGCCTGCATAATTATTTATTAGAGTTCGTAGCGCTAGATTGACCCGCCTGTTTATTATTATTTATTAAATTGCTGATGTAAATTAGATGGTAGCGCTGAGGTACTGGGTTTTTAAGAACCGGCACAGAACCGGTAACCCAGCGGTGTCAGGGTACACCCAGAGACCTCGGGTTCTTCCTGATCCAGACCACAGAAAATCAGAGTCTTCTAGGTGAAGTCAAAGATCGATTTATTGGCTGCAACCAAGGTAACAAGTGTCCTAGAAGTACAACACATGGGGAAGTATATTCTCAGGAGACTGCTCGAATTTACAAAGTCAGGCTTCTCTCTTTATACAGAATATTCGGCTTCAGGCAAACATTCTTCGAATTTGCAATATATCATTTACAGGTTTTGGTTACAAAGGAAAAGCAGAGTCATGATGACATGTACATATTTCACGTCGTGCTGCCCACAACAAATCACCCGGCAAGGCCCAACATTTCATCAGATATCGTTGGACCCCCAATAAAACAGGCACCTCCCCACCATAAAGTAAGTGAAGCAAAAAGAGTAGAGACAGATGGGAGTAAGATACGGCAGGTGTGCGCGCTGAAATGGTTTTATGGCCTGTTGAGCCCTGATGCTATCTTGTTCGGCCACTGGGAGGGGAACTGACCTAACAAGTTCGGCCTGGGGCAATGGTTCCAACTTGCACAGGTCATAGAAAAGTCGATTAAGGAGTATGTGTCCTTGTGGAATTGAATTCAGCTGGATTAAGGCCTATGTAAAGGGCAACACATAAATGGAGGCCAAGGGTTCAGGACGTAAATGACGATTTCGAGGTGAAATCGTCACCCGAATATGCTGAAAATATTTGTACATGGTATGCTCGTCATTCTCGGTCTTTTGATACCAAATTCGTCATGTTTCGACGAAGTTTTAATTCTCGAGTCCAGAACGATTACAGGAATCCAGAATCTTCAG
Source organism: Lissotriton helveticus (assembly GCF_964261635.1). NCBI lineage: Eukaryota > Metazoa > Chordata > Amphibia > Caudata > Salamandridae > Lissotriton > Lissotriton helveticus. The sequence continues at coordinate 894,391,519 of NC_136057.1, read as the reverse complement.
AACCACAAACCCTCCTTTTGCCCTTACATAGGCAATTAATCTATCCTCATGTTAATCTGAGTCCAGATCTATATTCCTAAAGTCATTGAGATGTTGCTGTAACATCATTCTAGTACTTAGTTCATCTCTTACACATGATGTAACACAGAGGCCACATATTGCAGGAGCACACTGTATGCACAGACAGAACAGGAAAAGAATGGCTAAGACCATCCCAATGACCATCAGAATTTTCCATCCCCAGGCGGATATCAGTTCCCAGAACCATCCCATTAACGACCAATCTCCTTTATCCACATGAATAGATTCGGAAATCTTATGTAGTTTGGAGATGGCCTGGTACACTGTTGGAGCGTTATCTGGGATGAAAACGCAACAACTCGATTGGATCAATCTGCATACCCCACCTCGGTCTGCAAGTATGACATCTAGAGCGACCCTGTTCTGAAGGGTCATAAGTCGATCCGACTGGAGCTCAGCAGTCAAGTTACTAAGGGCACCAGCAGTTTCAATCACAGTGGACTCAACTACCCTTGTTAATTGCCTAATGTTCCTGCTGTTAGCCATGGATCCCCAGAACGGCAGAAAACTCTTTGCAAAGTCCCCAAATTCTTGACCTGCAGTGTCTTCTTCACTCAAAACACCTCTAACTATCCTTGTCCTGTGGTAGTCTGCCGCTGCTGTGTAGGTGGGAGGCAACAGAAAGGAAACAAAACATGAGCCCGAAAAGTCAGGGGGCAACCATGTATAGGCTCTATCGTGGCAGATGAAATAGGTACCCTTAGCTGCTAAAAACGCGGGGGAAGTCTGAGATCCAAAAACATACGTTTCAGTACAGACACTCTTCCCTAACTGAGCCCTGGGATTCGTGCCATTACCTTGCAGACACAGATGACCCTGATGGGGTACAATCCAGATCGGGGAAGATCTCTTGGCTTGCTGTTTCTCACTCAGAGTAGCTCCATATCCAGTCATGTTCCATCCTATGTATAATAGCGTCTCTTCTCTCGGGATAGTCTCATAAGAAATACCTTCCTTAATCATGTCTACTATACCCTTGACTAGAGCACTTTTTCTAGGATTGTCTGTTACAGAACGCAGGGGGTAGATTTCGTGTGCATATATGAACATTGTCCTATATGCCCATACAGAACCATTGTGACTAAATGGCAGGACCAGATAAGGGATACCGTTATCCGTGGTGTGAGGCATAAGACCGCACACCCAACAGTTAGTTTTGTTCATTACAAGTTGATGTTGGTGTAACAACTGAACAAAGGAGTTATTGATGAACTCCAATCTCCTATTTGATTCGTGGTCAGGCAGAGGGTGGAAAGAAAGAGAGGAAACAGTAGGAGGAGGTATGGGTGATGCAGTGGGTGCAAATGTTACACGAAAAAAAAATAAGACATAACTTATCAAAAATATCATTATTCTGAATAACATAGAAATACCCAATATTATAAAACTTTTCCTTGTCATCACGTTGCACAATTTGTGCTTAAAATTCGTCCGTTTGGCAGGTCTTTCCACATCGGAAAACTCCATCCTCTCTAAAGTGCTGCCCGCGGTGGGAGGTTGCCTCTGCTAAGGGATGCTTCTGTCAGTCTAGGGCAACTCCCTTGGACCAACTAGAACTACCGACCTAACGTCGTCAGCTGTACCCCAAAGACTTTAATCAACCGCGGCCCTAGCAGCGGAACCCGGATGGCGGTTCGAAAATCAAAAATAAGCAAGTTTTTTAGATGGGAGAGCTGCACTTTCAAAAATAGTATTTGGGAGGAGAAAGAAATATCTTTTTATTAGTCCATGGATCTTGGTCTCAAATTGCAAAAAGAAAGTGTTTTATTAGTTCGTTTTCCTCGGTCTCAAATTATATCGTTGTTTTCCAGGTATTGTCTGATCCTGGAACAAAAGGTCAGGCTCTGTAGTGTTCAATCGATTGGGTGGCGGCACAGCCTTGTGCAAAATGTTTTCACTTTCTCGCTCAGAGTCAGTTCTTTTTATATACAAATCATTAAAGGGGGCGGCGTGTGGCACTGTTTTAGGTTCTGGGTCAGCGGCACCCTTCTGGACCCGCTGGTCAGGAGGAAGAGGGAAAGGGATCTTCTTACAATGGATCCCGTGGACCCAGTTGGTCTTCCCCTCCACCCGAACGGCTGTTCTTGTAGAAAGAAGGACGAGGTGAGGCCCGGTCCACCTGGGCTGGTCGTTCTTCGTTCTTTGAAAGTTGCGGACAAGAACCCAGGAACCGGGGTCAATGGCGTGACCCGGAGTCTCAGAGACCGGAGGCAGGGTGCTGTGAACCTGTTGATGCAAAACACGCAATTTAGCCGTCAATTCATACAGATAATCGAGCAAAATAGGGTGTTCAAGCTCGCTGAACTTAGTGGGTCTAGGCACTCCCCATATGTTGGCTGGCCGGCCAAAAACTATCTCATATGGACTAAGTTTCACTCGTGAATGCACAGTCATTCTAGTGGACAGGAGTGCTAAGGGTAGAGCGTCAGGCCATTTAAGACCTGTGCTCGCTTGGATTTTGGCCAGTTTAAGTTTTAAAGTGCCATTGTAACATTCTACTAATCCAGCTGATTGGGGGTGATTTGCAGCGTGGAACTTCTGCCGGATACCTAGCCCTTCACACACTCTCTTCATCACACGACCCACAAATTCGCTTCCATTATCAAACCAGACCATTCTAGGCATTCCAAACCTGGGGAGGTACTCTTTCACAAGAGCTTTTGCTGTGGACAAGGCAGTATTGTCTTTTAGGGGATAGGCTTCTACCCATCTTGAGAAGGCACAAACAACGACGAGTACGTATTTTAAATTGTTGCACCTCTCCATGTGAATAAAATCTAGCTGCAAAACCTCGAACGGATACGTAGGAGGTGCAAAATGACCAGCTGGAGTTGGGGTTCCCCTACCAGGATTGTGTTTCAGACATACCATGCAATTCTTGACAACATTCTCTGCACACTTGGGAATCCCTAAATTCTTCCATACTGGGGCCAACAACTCGCAAATCCCTTTCACGCTGATATGAGCCATTCCATGAGCCATTGTAACCACTGCAAGCACATATGCATCGGGTAACAACCATCTCTGATGCTCTGATAATTCAATCCAACAACCATTTGCATCCATTCTACCCGTACTTTCTCTCCACGTGCTCAATTCTTTCTCTGTGGCCTCCGCTTGGATGGACTTCACACTCTCTATTGTGTCTTCACATATTCCAACATCACCAGTCCATCTTGTAGGACCTGCAACATACATTCGGCTCATTACATTCTTTGCCGTTTCTTTCGCGATCTCATCAGCAAATGCATTTCCACGACCAACATCATCAGTCACCTTCTTGTGAGCACTATATTTCACAATCGCCATTTTCAGGGGCAAGGTCAGTGATTCAAGAAGCTCACCAACTGACCATGCTGAATCTTAGCTCCATGCGACGTCAGGAACCCACGTTCTCTCCACAATCGCCCAAAACTGTGAGCCACTCCAAATGCATACTGACTATCAGTGTAGATAGTCACTTTCATCCCTTTAGACAGCACACATGCTCTTGTAGTGCAATTAATTCTGCTGCTTGAGCCGAATTATGTGGGACACGTGCAGCTTCAACAACGGTATGCAAAGTCGTGACAGCATATGCTGCAGTCGTGTCACCACTCGGGAGCTTAAAGCATGAACCATCCACCCATAATGTACCATCACATTTAGCAAGAGGAGTATCGGATAGATCTACTCTCCCTATCGTCTCTTCCTCTGTTCTGAGAAAACAATCGTGCTGTTCTGAAACATCTGATTCCTCTGCAATTGGCAACAACGTAGCTAAGTTTAAGGTACTGCACCTTTTTATGTGCACATGACTCGCTAGTAATGTCAATTCGTAACTGGACAGTCGAGCACTAGTTAAGTTTTGTGTCTTGGTTCTATTTAACAACGTGTCTACTGCATGTGGGACCATCACGACTAGTGTATTATTCATTACTAGACCAGCAGACTGTCGAATAGAAACAGCTGCTGCTGCTGTGGCTCTTAAACAACTTGGCAATGCTTTTGCTACCAGATCCAAAGTCGACAAAAAATAGGCAAATGGACGCTGCCTACCTCCAAACAACTGAGTCAACACAGACAATGCACAGCCCCCTTTCTCGTGGACATATAATGTGAAAGGCTTACTGTAATCGGGGGTACCTAACGCAGGAGCCGAACACAATGCTGTGCGCAATTCGAGAACACTTTTCTGACACTCTTCAGACCAAGGAATGGGATTGGGTGTATTTTTGCACGTTAATACCACCAAGGGTTTGGCTAATAACGAAAAATTTGGAATCCACTGTCTACAGTACGATGTAATGCCCAAGAAAGCACGCACTTCTCTCTGTGTTCTTGGCACATTCAATTTCGCTATTGCCTGAATTCTTTCTGGGGTCAGTTTCCTTCCCTCCTTCGATAAGAGGTGACCTAAGTAGGTCACTTCTTGTCGGCAATATTGCAGTTTGGAAAGTGACACCTTGTGATGAAGTTCACACAGATGACGCAATAATGACAGCGTTGCCTTTTTACAAATTTCCTCAGTGTCTGCAGCAATGAGCAAATCATCCACGTACTGTACAAGAGTAGCACCTTCAGGTAAAACAATCGTATCAAGCTGTGTTTTTAGAGCTTGACTATATATTGATGGACTTTCACAGTAGCCCTGAGGACCGCGTTTAAAGCGGAAGCTGCGACCTCCTAAACTGAAGGAAAAAATATCCCTGCTCTCCTCAGCAATCGGGATGCTGAAGAAAGCATTTTTCAGATCAATCACCGAAAACCAAGAGGCAGAAGCTGGAATCACAGTCAATAATGTGGTAATGTCGGGGACAACTGGGAATTGTGGCACAACTATTTTATTCACCTCTCTAAGATCAATCACGAATCTGTACACAGGTGGCTGAGAAGGGTCAGTTCGTTTTAAAACAGGCAGAACTGGACTATTGCAAACGTTGCCTCGTGTTTCTTCAATCACATCCTTTTCAATCAATTCGTAAACGATCGCTAGCAAAGCTTTTTCACCTTCACTCGAGATTTTGTATCAGGGAATTCGTGGCATTTTAACTTTGGCTTTCAATGTTACAACATATGGTGGAATTTCTAAAAGGCCTACATCATTAGGACCAGCGGCCCAAAGAATGTCTGGAAGAAACGACAATTCTGCTGGAAGTTTATCCCTCGACAAATACATGGGAGAAACCACTTTCTTGCCTAAAGTAAGTTGTACTCCTGAAGGAGAACAGTACAAAGTCGCATACAATCTTTTTAACAAATCCAATCCTACCAAGTTTTCACCACAACCTGTTGTCAAAATGAGGGGTGCTTCGAATTCGCAAGGACCAACAGAAAGAGACAAAGGGTCAGAAATCGGATTCCTAACTGGGGCGCCAGAAAAACCTACAGAAACGTTAATTTCGCCAGACAAAGGTGCGCCAGGGAGTTTGGAGTGCATAATAGAACTCTTTGTAGCACCAGTATCCAACAGAAAAGGCTCTGGCACACCTGATGTAATCACCTCAACGTAGGGTCCACTCTGATCTACTGGAACTGAAACAACTCCCTCTCTTTGTCTTTGGCTGTCCTAGCAATCATTACCCTCCAAATACTCATTTTCTGTATAGTAATCATCAACGTAGTATTGAGCTGTCCTGTCAGATGCGTTGTTCTGCTGATCGAACCTATTCATAGAATTTTGTGGTGGAAGGGGACGTGTGTTCTGGGGGACGTTTCCACGTCCTCTACCTCTAGGCGCTTGCTGAACACCACAACCTCTTACACCAGAAGCACCATTGGCAAGCTGTAACAAAATAGGACAACTATACTTGAAATTACCTTCTTCCTTGCAATACGAACACTGGTTGGGGCCTACAGGGACACGTGGCTGAGTATACTCGACTCTTTGCGAGTTCCTCTGATACTGTTGAGGGTGCTGAAAATTATTCTGATAGTTATTCTGACCATTATTATTTTGATTACCACCACCACGTGGCGGATATGCTTGCTGTAGCAAAACCTTCGTTTTCAGCTCTTTAGTTTTCTTTTCTACTCTACCTTTCTCGTCCTTGTCTCTATTTTCGTAATATTGTGCAGTAGCTAATATCTGCGCTGAAGATGAGACTGCCCAAGAACTTTCTGAATCCTTTAACTTTTTACACAATTCTGGAAGCAGATTGTGCACAAATTTATCGACAAACAATCTCTGACCACCTACTGTGGTCATATCTTGACCGCTGTGGTCGACAAATGTTTCTTCAAACCTGGTGAAGAAATCTGAGACTGTTTCGTCTTTCTTCTGCTTACATGCAGACAACTTATCCCAATTCACGCGTATTGCAGGCATTATCGTTTTCATGTAATCAACTATTCTACCAGGGAGTTCTGCTATCAAAGGCTCAGGCTTAGCACCACCAACTTGTCGGGCGTCTGCAGCGGCAATATTAGCCCATGAGTCACCTAATTCCTGATCATGATCTGTATGACGAATTTTACCCCATAAAGGCTGTGGAACAACATTCCCAAATAACATATCGATATCGGCTAAATTCATTATGCATGATCCAGCAGTCTGTGACAATTCTTTGTAATACCCTGCAGGATTTTTACGCGGATCAGGTAATGTCTGTTTAAGTGCTAAAACTTCAGCTCGCTTCCATGGGACATGTACCCATACACGCTGAAAGTGTGGCAGAATAGGTGGGTTAACAGTTGTGTCGCCCTCTCTCCATTGTGGGGGGACTTCTCTCATGGGGTATTGTCGCGCCTTTTTCCTACTAGATGCACTAGGCTCAGATTGTGACCCAGAACTGCTCCCCTTACTCCGATATGATAACAATATTTCAACCGCTTGCTCTACATCGGGACCTACAATCATGCCCTCTCCAAACTTAAACCGTACACGACACAATTCTTGCGGGTTGCATTCCAGATCATTGTCTTCCAAATCCTCGCAAAGGAAAACGCACATCTGTTCGAAAACATATCTCTGCGTCGGTGCTTCCCATTGATGGAAGACTTCCATGACAGACTCTACATCATACTTTACGGTGTCTATGACCCATTTCCGTGCTAAACGATTCAATGAGTCTCTCTCTTGATAGTCAGGCAGTCGACTTCGCAACTGTCTTCGTTCCATTTTAGGGGTCGTAGTAGGCGACCCGAAAAGAGGTGAGAAAAGGTTAGTGACAGTGCTGGCCATTTTCTGCCGAATGGAACGTGAAACTGAGGGAAGAACGGGTAGAAAAACGGGGTGAGATAAGGCAGGGGCAGAGACAATATCAGAGGAGGCATCAGGAGAAATAGAAGGAGCACTAGGCAAAATCGTTGAGGGAGCATTAGGAGAAGTAGAAAGTACAGTAGGCAAAATTGTGGAAAGCACAGGTGAAACAGGTGTGATTGCTGGGCCTTGAGGAGGCTGCACCATAGGGACAGGAGCCAGCTGGAGAACAGCTGGTGAGTGCTGCGGAGGAATAGGAGGTACAGGTTGCACAACTAAAGGTTGCGGGGGTGCCGTGGCATTTTGCGCATAGGGGGGTGGCGAACTTAACAAATGTGACATCAATGGATCTTTTTCACGCTCTTTTGCTGCCTCTTGCTGAAGAGACGGCAAAACTGGATAACATTTATCTATTGCCATTTTACGTTGCCTGTGCAACTGCTCACTCATCTGCTCTTCTTCATTGTCTTTAAACTGCATACCAGCTTGCATTACTGAAAGTCCTCCTTCTCTCTTATTTTTCGTAGCTAATTTGATTTCCTTTTGTTTGGCCTCCTTACGCCATAGGCGAAAAGAGTCAAACATCGCCGGCCGGGCTTTCTTTTTGAACAGTTTAACTTCAAGGTTATCTAAGGTTTCGGTATCAAAGCTACCATATTGGGGCCATTTTAAAACACCATCTTTCCTTGTATATTTGATCCACACTTCATTGTATGTGATGGGGCCTACTCCGTGTTTGACATATAACTTGTAGGTTGGAGTTCCAACCGGAGGAACCGGACATGAGTCCTCCAATCGGGAGTCCCTATTATTATAACCAAGGCAAAACAAATTTCCAAGTCTAAGACTAGGCATCTTTGCTCTCTAGTCTAGTTCCAAACTTCAAAGGATTATCGATTACGATATTTCTCGTGAATACACGAGTCCTTCGGTTTTGGTGCTTGCAAGTACCAACAATTATCCCAAAGGATACCCAAGATCAAGACCAACTAAGGACTGGGAGACGCTCCACTTATACTTAACTGAGATATCGATGACGTCACCAGAAGACTCGTCTTAGTGTTTTGCTCTACCAAACTTCAAGGGTCCAAATCAGGGTGATAGCCAGGGCAGCAGTCCTTGTAGCCGTCGGGAAGCGGGGAACCTCGCAGCAAAGACCTTCGGACCACGTCGACATGCAGGGGTCGATGAGGTGGTTGGCCGTCCTCCGGAATTTTCACACGAAGCTCCTCACGAACCTCTGGCTGACTGGTACCACTGGAATCACCCCACGTTGGGCGCCAGCTGAGGTACTGGGTTTTTAAGAACCGGCACAGAACCGGTAACCCAGCGGTGTCAGGGTACACCCAGAGACCTCGGGTTCTTCCTGATCCAGACCACAGAAACTCAGAGTCTTCTAGGTGAAGTCAAAGATCGATTTATTGGCTGCAACCAAGGTAACAAGTGTCCTAGAAGTACAACACACGGGGAAGTATATTCTCAGGAGACTGCTCGAATTTACAAAGTCAGGCTTCTCTCTTTATACAGAATATTCGGCTTCAGGCAAACATTCTTCGAATTTGCAATATATCATTTACAGGTTTTGGTTACAAAGTAAAAGCAGAGTCATGATGACATGTACATATTTCACGTCGTGCTGCCCACAACAAATCACCCGGCAAGGCCCAACATTTCATCAGATATCGGTGGACCCCCAATAAAACAGGCACCTCCCCACCATAAAGTAAGTGAAGCAAAAAGAGTAGAGACAGATGGGAGTAAGATACGGCAGGTGTGCGCGCTGAAATGGTTTTATGGCCTGTTGAGCCCTGATGCTATCTTGTTCGGCCACTGGGAGGGGAACTGACCTAACGAGTTCGGCCTGGGGCAATGGTTCCAACTTGCACAGGTCATAGAAAAGTCGATTAAGGAGTATGTGTCCTTGTGGAATTGAATTCAGCTGGATTAAGGCCTATGTAAAGGGCAACACATAAATGGAGGCCAAGGGTTCAGGACGTAAATGACGATTTTGAGGTGACATCGTCACCCGAATATGCTGAAAATATTTGTACATGGTATGCTCGTCATTCTCGGTCTTTTGATACCAAATTCGTCATGTTTCAACAAAGTTTTAATTCTCGAGTCCAGAACGATTACAGGAATCCAGAATCTTCCGAACCACAGCGCTTGATTGCCAAGGTGCGCTTGTACAATATTTGAACTTGTGCTGGGCTGCCTGCAGACTTATTTGTGCGTGATTGTGCCGGCACCACTGCCATTTACATCGCGTTATTTACAATTGTGCCCCAATCCTGTTGCGATATTGGCTTGCTGCCATTTTGTTTTTTGTTGTTGTGTTGTGCCTCCCTGCCCTGATCTCCACCCCGCTCCCACCTCCCAGCTAATCCTCCCTCCCACTGATACTGTTTACCCCCGCTCTGCCGTGGTAGCGCTGTGACCATCCTGCTCCCAGCAGAAGAGGTCGCTCCACACGCTGCTCCCTGCCTCGCCTGGTATCGTAGCGCTTACCGCCAGACTGCTGAGTGCCTATCTCGCCTTGCACCCACAACTGCTTTAGCCTGCATAATTATTTATTAGAGTTCGTAGCGCTAGATTGCCCCGCCTGTTTATTATTATTTATTAAATTGCTGATGTAAATTAGATGGTAGCGCTTGATTGCCAAGGTGCGCTTGTACGATATTTGAACTTGTGCTGGGCTGCCTGCAGACTTATTTGTGCCTGATTGTGCCGGCACTACTGCCATTTGCATTGCGCTATTTACAATTGTGCCCCAATCCTGTTGCGATATTGGCTTGCTGCCATTTTGTTTTTTGTTTTTGTGTTGTGCCTCCCTGCCCTGATCTCCACCCCGCTCCCGCCTCCCAGCTGATCCTCCCTCCCACTGATACTGTTTACCCCCGCTCTGCCGTGGTAGCGCTGTGACCGTACTGCTCCCAGCAGAAGAGGTCGCTCCACAAGCTGCTCCCTGCCTCGCCTGGTATCGTAGCGCTTACCGCCAGACTGCTGAGTGCCTATCTCACCTTGCACCCACAACTGCTTTAGCCTGCATAATTATTTATTAGAGTTCGTAGCGCTAGATTGCCCAGCCTGTTTATTATTATTTATTAAATTGCTGATGTAAATTAGATCGTAGCGCTTGATTGCCAAGGTGCGCTTGTACGATATTTGAACTTGTGCTGGGCTGCCTGCAGACTTATTTGTGCCTGATTGTGCCGGCACCACTGCCATTTACATCGCGCTATTTAAAATTGTGCCCCCATCCTGTTGCGATATTGGCTTGCTGCCATTTGTTTTTTTGTTGTTGTGTTGTGCCTCCCTGCCCTGATCTCCACCCCGCTCCCACCTCCCAGCTGATCATCCCTGCCACTGATACTGTTTACCCCCGCTCTGCCGTGTTAGCGCTGTGACCGTCCTGCTCCCAGCAGAAGAGGTCGCTCCACACGCTGCTCCCTGCCTCGCCTGGTATCGTAGCACTTACCGCCAGACTGCTGAGTGCCTATCTCGCCTTGCACCTACAACTGCTTTAGCCTGCATAATTATTTATTAGAGTTCGTAGCGCTAGATTGCCCCGCCTGTTTATTATTATTTATTAAATTGCTGATGTAAATTAGATGGTAGCGCTTGATTGCCAAGGTGCGCTTGAACAATATTTGAACTTGTGCTGGGCTGCCTGCAGACTTATTTGTGCCTGATTGTGCCGGCACCACTGCCATTTGCATCGCGCTATTTACAATTGTGCCCCAATCCTGTTGCGATATTGGCTTGCTGCCATTTTGTTTTCTGTTGTTGTGTTGTGCCTCCCTGCCCTGATCTCCACCCCGCTCCCGCCTCCCAGCTGATCCTCCCTCCCACTGATACTGTTTACCCCCGGTCTGCCATGATAGCGCTGTGACCGTACTGCTCCCAGCAGAAGAGGTCGCTCCACACGCTGCTCCCTGCCCTGCCTGGTATCGTAACGATTCAAAAAGGGGGGGTGGTGATGGACAGAGTATCTGAATTAAGCAGAACACTCCTACCCAGTCCAAAGATCAGGGCTTGATCCATCACCGTTTTTTAGCTCACTGCACCATCCCAGTTCAGACACTGGCTACATGCAAATTAGTCTGACCCTGGCCCAGTGCATCATGGGAACAGGGCAGACCAAACTACCAAGCCAATTCTTTACTGGAAAGGAAACAAGCTTCCGGGGACCGGTTTCTGGCATTACAGCCGTCTTCGGCCCGGCTTGCTTGAATTCTGATGGTGCAGTGAGCAAGGGACTCACATCTGAGCATACCCTTCCACACTTGTGGTGCCAAAACGATTCAAAAAGGGGGTGGTGATGGACAGAGTATCTGAATTAAGCAGAACACTCCTACCCAGTCCAAAGATCAGGGCTTGATCCATCACCGTTTTTTAGCTCACTGCACCATCCCAGTTCAGAACCTGGCTACATGCAAATTAGTCTGACCCTGGCCCAGTGCATCATGGGAACAAGGCAGACCAAACTACCAAGCCAATTCTTTACTGGAAAGGAAACAAGCTTCCGGGGACCGGTTTCTGGCATTACAGCCGTCTTCGGCCCGGCTTGCTTGAATCCTGATGGTGCAGTGAGCAAGGGACTCACATCTGAGCATACCCTTCCACACTTGTGGTGCCAAAACGATTCAAAAAGGGGGTGGGATGGACAGAGTATCTGAATTAAGCAGAACACTCCTACCCAGTCCAAAGATCAGGGCTTGATCCATCACCGTTTTTTAGCTCACTGCACCATCCCAGTTCAGAACCTGGCTACATGCAAATTAGTCTGACCCTGGCCCAGTGCATCATGGGAACAGGGCAGACCAAACTACCAAGCCAATTCTTTACTGGAAAGGAAACAAGCTTCCGGGGACCGGTTTCTGGCATTACAGCCGTCTTCGGCCCAGCTTGCTTGAATCCTGATGGTGCAGTGAGCAAGGGACTCACATCTGAGCATACCCTTCCACACTTGTGGTGCCAAAACGATTCAAAAAGGGGGTGGTGATGGACAGAGTATCTGAATTAAGCAGAACACTCCTACCCAGTCCAAAGATCAGGGCTTGATCCATCACCGTTTTTTAGCTCACTGCACCATCGCAGTTCAGAACCTGGCTACATGCATATTAGTCTGACCCTGGCCCAGTGCATCATGGGAACAGGGCAGACCAAACTACCAAGCCAATTCTTTACTGGAAAGGAAACAAGCTTCCGGGGACCGGTTTCTGGCATTACAGCCGTCTTCGGCCCGGCTTGCTTGAATCCTGATGGTGCAGTGAGCAAGGGACTCACATCTGAGCATACCCTTCCACACTTGTGGTGCCAAAACGATTAAAAAAGGGGGTGGTGATGGACAGAATATCTGAATTAAGCAGAACACTCCTACCCAGTCCAAAGATCAGGGCTTGATCCATCACCGTTTTTTAGCTCACTGCACCATCCCAGTTCAGAACCTGGCTACATGCAAATTAGTCTGACCCTGGCCCAGTGCATCATGGGAACAGGGCAGACCAAACTACCAAGCCAATTCTTTACTGGAAAGGAAACAAGCTTCCGGGGACCGGTTTCTGGCATTACAGCCATCTTCGGCCCGGCTTGCTTGAATCCTGATGGTGCAGTGTGCAAGGGACTCACATCTGAGCATACCCTTCCACACTTGTGGTGCCAAAACGATTCAAAAAGGGGGTGGTGATGGACAGAGTATCTGAATTAAGCATAACACTCCTACCCAGTCCAAAGATCAGGGCTTGAGCCTGCATAATTATTTATTAGAGTTCGTAGCGCTAGATTGCTCCGCTTGTTTATTATTATTTATTAAATTGCTGATGTAAATTAGATCGTAGCGCTTGATTGCCAAGGTGCGCTTGTACGATATTTGAACTTGTGCAGGGCTGCCTGCAGACTTATTTGTGCCTGATTGTGCCGGCGCCACTGCCATTTGCATCGCGCTATTTACAATTGTGCCCCAATCCTGTTGCGATATTGGCTTGCTGCCATTTTGTTTTTTGTTGTTGTGTTGTGCCTCCCTGGCCTGATCTCCACCCCGCTCCCGCCTCCCAGCTGATCCTCCCTCGCCCCTCCCCTTCCACTATCCACATATGACAGATGCCTACGCGTGCAGCGTTCACGCGCAGCGGTCGCGCACTATGCGCGCCAAAGGTGCGCCAAAGGTAAGCCCGTCTACGCCCGTCCGCGCCTGGACCGCGTCCAGCGCAAGCCCCCCTGGTCCACGCAAATCCCATTCCACCCGCTTAGCATACGACGCCGCAACCCTCTCAGCACTTAACCCCAGCCCACTCCCTAACTGCTACCAAGCCGCTCCAGGACACACCCATGGACCCTTCACCTGCCACTCCTGCAAGTTCGACTGCATCAGGACCCACACCAAATCCACAAACTCCAAACAGAGCTCCGACACTAACCACCTAAAGTGCTTACTGCTCAACACCCGCTCAGTCCACAGACACTCCATCGAACTCTGGAACCTACTCGACACTACATCGCCGGACGTTGCCTTCCTTACAGAAACTTGGATGAACGCCTCATCAGCCCCCGACATCGCCATAGCCATCCAGGACACCGACAAGATCATCCGAAAGGACCGCATCAACCAAACAGGAGGAGGCATCGCCATCGTCCATAAGAACACCATCCGCATCACGACCAGCTCCGACGATAACCTCGCTACCGCCGAACACCTTCACTTCCAGATACACACCGACCCCAAAACCACACTCAGAGGCACCCTTATCTACAGACCCCCAGGACCCCGCTCACAATTCAGTGAAGACATCGCTGACTTCATCAGCCCACATGCCATCCCATCCGAGAACTACATTCTACTGGGAGACCTCAACTTCCACCTGGACAAGAAAAACGACAACAACACCACCACCCTTCTGGACAACATTGCCAATCTCGGACTCAAACAACTCGTTGACACCCCCACCCACTCCGCCGGACACACGCTCGACCCTATCTTCACCTCCAGCAAGCACATCTCCTTCGATCACACCACAGCTCTCCACTGGACGGACCACAGCTGCGTTCACTTCCACTACAAAAAAGCCACGTCCCATAACCCCCCACAACCTATTCCCCGAAGAAACTGGAACAAAATCACCACCGACCAGCTCTTCTCGTCGCTTCAACAAAACACTCCTGCCAATTCATCGGACCCAATCCAAGCAGCCACCAACCTCACACAATGGATCACCCACAGCGCAGACGAACTAGCACCCTTGAAAAACCATCTAATCAAGCAAGGGAACAAAAAAGCCCCCTGGTTCAACGATGACCTTAAGAAATCCAAGAAGCTCTGTCGGACTCTCGAGAAAACCTGGAGAAAAAACCCTACCACTGACAACCTAGCCTCCTTCAAAAACGCCACCCGCAAACACCACCAACTCATCCGATCCACCAAGAAATCAGCATTTAAGGATCGACTTGACAACAATGCCCAAAACAGCAAGGAACTATTCAACATCGTCAAAGAATTCACTAACCCCTCCGCAGGCACTAACGACATCACCCCCTCCCAAGACCTCTGCGACTCTCTATCATCATTCTTCCACAACAAAATCGCCGAAATACACAACAGCTTTCAAAACCAGTCCGAAGACCGGCCCACTCCACCCACCTCCGAACCAAAACCCCCCTCTAACAACCTTTGCGCCTGGAACCCAATCACCAATGAAGACACCATCCCCCTGATGAATTCCATCCACTCAGGATCGCCAACCGACCCTTGTCCCCACCACATCTTCAACAAAGCAGACTCCATCATCGCACCCCATCTCCGAGACGTAATCAACTGCTCCCTCAACTCCGCCACCTTCCCAGAAAACTGGAAACATGCCGAACTCAGCGCCCTTCTGAAGAAACCCACGGCTGACCCAACCGAACTTAAGAACTACCGCCCCATCTCGCTCCTCCCATTCCCCGCCAAAGTCATCGAGAAAGCCGTCAACAGTCAGCTCGCCGCCTTCCTAGAATCCAACAAATCCCTCGACTTCTCTCAATCAGGCTTCCGAGCCAAACACAGCACCGAAACCGCCCTCATCGCAGCAACAGATGACATCCGAACACTACTGGACAACGGAGAAACAGTTGCTCTCATCTTACTTGACCTCTCCGCAGCCTTCGACACAGTCTGTCATAGCACCCTCATACAACGCCTCAGCAACATCGGAGTACAAGGAAAGGCATTGGACTGGATAATATCGTTCCTCACCGGAAGAACCCAGAGAGTCCGCCTCCCCCTTTCAAATCAGAGGCCACCGAAGTCATCTGCGGCGTACCACAAGGATCGTCACTCAGCCCCACCCTCTTCAACGTATACATGAGTCCCCTCGCATCCATCGCGCGCCAACACAACCTAACATCATCTCCTACGCAGACGACACCCAGCTGATCCTCTCCCTCACAAAAGACCCAAACACCGCCAAAACCAACCTACACGAAGGAATGAAAGAAGTAGCCGAATGGATGAAGAACAGCCGTCTAAAACTAAACTCGGACAAAACAGAAGTCCTCATCCTAGGTCCATCCCCCTCTGCCTGGGACAACTCATGGTGGCCACCGGCCCTCGGAACCGCACCCATACCTACGGACCACGCACGTAACCTGGGCTTCATCCTAGACTGCTCCCTCTCGATGACCAGACAAGTCAACGCCGTCTCATCATCTTGCTTCAACATCCTACGAATGCTCAAAAAAATCTTCCGTTGGATGCCCACCGAAACAAGGAAGACAGTCACCCACGCACTGGTCACAAGCCGATTGGATTACGGCAACACCCTTTACGCCGGAACCACAGCCAAACTACAGAAAAAACTCCAACGCATCCAAAACGCCTCAGCCAGGCTCATTTTGGACATCCCTCGGCAAGCTCACATTTCCGACCATCTGAAAGACCTCCATTGGCTCCCTGTCAACAAGAGAATAACGTTCCGTCTCCTCACCCACGCACACAAAGCCCTCTACGACCTAGGACCCGAATGCCTCAACACGCGTCTATCCTTCTACACCCCCTCCCGCCAACTACGATCGTCCAATCAAGCCATCGCCGCAATCCCGCGCATCCACAGATCCACCAAGGGGGGAAGATCCTTCTCCTACTTAGCTGCTAAAACCTGGAATTCTCTCCCCACCCACCTCCGCCTCACTCACTCAGAACCACCTCTCTTTCAGAAAGCAACTAAAAACCTGGATATTCGATAAGTAAATTCACCTCCCTCCCTCAAGCGCCTTGAGACCCTCTGGGTGAGTTGTGCGCTATACAAATTTCTGAACTTGAACTTGAACTCTCCTGCTCCAGTATTAACATTTTTGGGGGGCCTCTCCTTCTTTTTCAAATTTGGTCTCTCCTTCGGTATATTGACATTTCCATTAACATTTTTTTTTTTATCTACATATGTTCCGAAAAAAAAGACTTATTTGTCTTACCAGGAGCTTTTTTGGTGTTTTTTGAAGTATTTGTTATAGGGGTGTGCTTTAATTCCGTTGCTGTTTTTGATTTTTTCCGCTTGGCATCTTTCCTTCTCCTCTGCCTTGAGGGCATATTTCTTTACTATTGAAATCTTGATTTCAATCTGTGGTAAACAAAAAAAATAACACATTATAGACCACTATTACCAAAAAACAAAGCAATGACAATAAGCAAACAATATAAACACTAGTTTACAACATATCTAAGTTTATACCGCAGCAACTATGTAACTAGGAGTAAGACAGAGAAAAAGAGCTAGAGGGAGTAACACAAAGACACAGAGAGAGTCAGACAAAGAAACAGGTAGAGGGAGTAAAACATAGAGAAGGAGTAATACAGACAGAGTGTATAATATGTTGTTAGACAGAGAAAGGATGTAATAGGGAGAGGGAGTAACCTCCTCTGCACCCCTGAACATACCTCACCTCATCTGCACAATCTACTTCCTAATCTGAGGAAACACAGGTGACATGATTGTGAAAGGTTCAAATATATCTATTTAATCTTGCAGACACTATTTATTCCTTCTCAAAAATGTAAAAGCTATTCATTTGCCCCAAATCGTTTTTCCAATAACATTTAAGAAACAGTGCGCAGATCCTATGTACAAGCATTCATTTTCACTAGTGAAACATTACTATTTTACAAAATACAATTCCTCTACCTTGCAAATGTTGATATCAAGCATTATCAAAAAACATTACACAAACCAACGAGAAAGAAGCTCAATCTGCTTCCTAATCTGAGGTAACACAGGTGACATCATTGGGAAAGCTTCAAATATATTTATTTAATCATGCAGACACTATTTGTTCCTTCTCAAAAATGTAAAAGCCATTCATTTGCCCCAAAATCGTTTTTTATATAACATTTAAGAAACAGTGCGCAGATCCTATGTACAAGCCTTCCATTTCACTAGTGAAACATTACTATTTTATAATATACAATTCCTCTATCTTGCAAACATTGCTACCAAGCATTATCGAAAACCATGACACAATTCAACAAGAAAAAAGCTCAATCTGCTTCCTAATTTGAGGTAACACAGGTGACATCATTGTGAAAGCTTCAAATATATTTATTTAATCATGCAGACACTATTTATTCCTTCTCAAAAATGTAAAAGCCATTCATTTGCCCCCAAATCATTTTTTAAATAACATTTAAGAAACAGTGCGCAGATCCTATGTACAAGCATTCATTTGCACTAGTGAAACATTACTATTTTACAAAATACAATTCCTCTATCATGCAAATGTTCATACCAAGCTTTATCAAAAAACATGACACAAACCAACAAGAAAGAAGCTCAATCTGCTTCCTAATCTGAGGTAACACAGGTGACATGATTGTGAAAGGTTCAAATCTATTTATTTAATCATGCAGACACTATTTATTCCTTCTCAAAAATGTAAAAGCCATTCATTTGCCCCAAAATCGTTTTTTAAATAACATTTTAGAAACAGAGTGCAGGTCCTATGTACAAACATTCAATTTCACTACTGAAACCTCACTATTTCACAAAATATAAATCCTCTATCTTGCAAATGTTCATACCAAGCATTATCAAAAAACATGACACAAACCAACAAGAAAGAAGTTCAATGTGCTTCCTAATCTGAGATAACACAGGTGACATCATTGTGAAAGGTTCAAATATATTTCTTTAATCATATAGACACTATTTATTCCTTCTCAAAAATGTAAACTCTATTTATTTTCCCCAAAATCGTTTTTCACATCACATTTAAGAAACACAGCACAGGTCCTATGTACAAGCATTCCATGTCACTACTGAAACTTCACAATTTTACAAAATACATTTACTCTATGCAGCAAAAACGTTTTACCAAGCATTATCAAAAAACATGACACAAAGCAACATTAAAAAAACACATTTTGCTTCCAAATCGTCTCCATAGAGTATACAAGTCTCTATCTATATTAAATGAATCATTACTCACCTTTACAAATGCTTTGGGAGATTGAGAACAGTGTCAGACACACACACCAATATTTCTTTAGCAGAGCAA
Source organism: Lissotriton helveticus (assembly GCF_964261635.1). Classification (NCBI taxonomy): domain Eukaryota; kingdom Metazoa; phylum Chordata; class Amphibia; order Caudata; family Salamandridae; genus Lissotriton; species Lissotriton helveticus. Next base: position 894,372,738 of record NC_136057.1, on the reverse strand, counting down.
AAGGTATGCACTCCAGGCACTGCAACCATGAATGGCACAGAAAACCTCTAATTCTACACACATATCCCTCATGTTAACCAATCAAAACTCTTCCCTCTCTATTTTCAAACCAACACCCTTCACCCCCTCAGCCCTTTCTACCTGTTACCATAGCAACTCCCTCCTCACTGAGCTCTCAGGATTAAACGTTTATTCTACAATGTTGCAAATGAACTCAGCAAGGATGTTTGACCTCTCAATACACCAGCTTAACCAGCTTATCCGGTGCAATGTTTCTTTAAATGACTTTTTCCTAACCATACAAATTACTTCTTTCACAGAACAGAACCATGCACCCTAACTTTCAGTTTTCAACTATCTGAATCCACCAATCATTGCTTGTGATTCAAGAGCACTGAAACCCCACAGTTTTTTTTTACAAACTCCTACTGTTCCAACTGCCATTTCATTCCCACACTTCATCTGACTGCACCAGAACCTCCTCTCACCATGTATTCTGTCTGGATTATTGGACATAGCTACATCCACTGGGCTCAAAGGTATGCAGCTATCAGAAATTTTCACAACCTTGATTTACCAAATGTAGACATCAAGTGGATTGGCCAAAGAGGATTGAGATGTCATCAATTGATACCATTGGTGAAAACCTTTTACCATCTGCCACACCCTGACCTCATAATTTTGCACAGTGGTGGAAATGACCTAGGCACTTTGACTGGGGTAGGTCTGGAAATGCTTTTAAAGGACACCTTTGGGCAATTGATGACACTTTTTCCACAAACTGCCTCGGTATATTCCAATATATGCCAAAGACAGAAATGGAAGTGGTCCAACCAATTTTGTCCACAATTTGAGAAAGCACGGAAACATGTGAATAAATCTATTTCTGCTTACATGAGAGACTATGGAATGGGTTCAATATACAACAATAACTTGCGTTACAACATGCAAGATATCTACAGAGGAGATGGTGTGCACTTCTCAGATGAGGGGAATAAAATATTCCTCCTAAATTTAAGACTGTGCATTGGAACCTACTTGTAGGTACCTAAATCAGCCACAGAACCCAAAAGCTCTTTTCAGGGCTACCCTACCTCTGATCACTCAAAATGATTACTTTACTCTAACTTTTTTCACTGTTTTTCACCAAAGTACGCTCCCCGGTACGCTTTCCTGTGCGCTCCCCGGTACGCTTCCCGGTGTGCCTATATGGGCCTCCTAAGCCCCCCTCAGAAAACCAAGGGGGTCAGGGAGTGTCTACCGTGCCCCCTTTTACCCATTCCCAACGTTGTTTATCCTCCATCTTGTGTCTCAATTCTTCCGAAACACAAGATGGAGGACTCCCGTAGCGCTGCCGGTGCGCGTACCGGGGCATGCACCGGTAAGCGCTCCCCAAAAATTTTGGAAAGTTAATTTACATAAAAACCACTGGAGAGACTTTCACCAAATATAGAATAGGCCCTACTACATACCAGTCCCTACCATTTTCCCAAATTTGGTGGAATTCCATTGAGCAATTTGGGCTGTAGCCCTGTCTAAATATCCTGAGGTAAATGACATGACAAAAACACATATGAAAGTGTTAGATTTTACAACCAATTAAAATGTTACTTTCGTTTTGTATTTTTATGTGCTGACATTTGATTGGTTATGTACATGAATATATATGAAAAATGAGAGGGAAACACGGCCATTTTGACTAGTATTACCTGATGTACATTTCTAAAGGATTTTCACAGAAAACTTCAACTGCTCTCTGAAAGGTAAGTTGTTAATTTGTAAGGGGAACTATGTTGTGCACTTTAAGTTAATTTAGAAAAATGTTTTCTGTTAGTTATTTACTGTCCCTTCTTTGTTATAGTTATAGATTGAGTTAGGCTTCTCTGGTATAATTATGAATTTACTTAGGCTTCATCACATGCACTTTTTTATATTTCTACTTCCTGCCTGATACCATACACTGCCCAAAGATAACTTCACTGTTAAAAACTCAGAAGTACCTCTCTGAACTTAAACCCAACAGTGCCCTAACTCTACTGATATAGTTATTTTTTATGCAATTTACAGCAAGAAAACATCAATATTTATTTCGAAATTACTGATGAGGAGATTCTTCAAGAAGATTTTATTGACGAGGATTTTATGGATGAGTCTCTGGACCAACAATTTATTGACTGTTTACCAAATATTGAATCATGCAATTTTGAGGAGATTCCAGATCATCTGATGCTGGAAGTTTTATTAAACTATGAAAATTCTAAACAACACATTTTTATTTAATAATTAAAAATTGTTTGAGAGATTATTCATTTTTATATGTAATTCATGAAGTAGTACCAAAATGATTATAATATAAAGTGAGACTTACAGTATACTGTGCAATTTTAAAACATCATAAGGGAGCAGGGTAGACTACCCATGATCCCCTAGGCCTTCTCAGGGAGTGCTTAAAGGATCTGTTTCTGCTTTCCTGACAGACTATGGTATGGATTCCATATACCACAATAACTTCTGTAACAACATGCAAGATATCTACAGAAAAGACGGTGTACATTGAATTTAAGACTCTGCATTGGTACCTACATGTTGGTACTTAAATCACCCATACAACACAACAACTCTATTCAGAGCTACCCTACCTCTAAGCACTTTACATTATTATTTTACTGTTTCACTGGGTTTTCCCCATGGTACGCTCCCCGGTACGCTCCCCGGTGCCCCCTTTTGGTCATTTCCCCCTTTGTTTTTGCCACCTCTTGTGTCTCGATCCTACCGAGACACAAGATGGCGGCTGCTCCGGACTGTTTGGAATGTTGACAGACACCCGGGAGCCAATCAGCTTTCTGCTCGCTAACTCGCGTAGCGCGCTGGTACGCGCCCCGGTGCTCGTACCGGGGCGCGCATATAGATATATATATATTTTTTAACCTAAATTACTCAAAATCGACTGGAGCACATATCTTGAGACATATCAAAGGCGCATCGGGCTACCAGTCCCTACAATTTTGCCAAGTTTGGTGGGAATCCATTCAGCCATTCGGGCTAAAAGTGAGTCCAACCGCCCTATGGAAATTAACATGGAGAAAACACGTTTTGGGACCCCCCTTTTATCTCGGCCCCCGCTTGATGAATCCCCCCCAAACTTTCAGGGAAGGAGCAGAGCGGAGCGGGCAATCTTCTTTGAGAAAATTCGTCCACCAGCGCCAAAGTTATTCCCAATAGAATGTTGCGGATTTCCTATGGAAACTAGGTCCTAACTATAGCTACCTACTGGCGACCGCCAGTAGGTGATATATATATATATATATATATATATATATATGTATATATATATATATATATATATATATATCCCCTGCCTGAAAGAGGTCCGGGCCGGCTTCACACATTATTTACTCTTCCTGTGCTAGTTAAATGAAACAAGGCAGCACACCAAGGGTGTTTAAACAAATCAACTTCTGTCCCTGGTTTCTAAGAGGGTGGTTGAAATGTGAACCTGCACAACACTGTGATTATTATGCAGGTTCACCCGAGCCTTCCTTAAAAACAGTGACATTTTATGTTTTAGGAGAAGGTGTAGGTACGCAGGGACAGTCCTTAAAAAAAACTGGACTGTCCGGGCTAATCCGGTACGTCTGGTCACCCTAGTACAGGACTCATTCAACAGGCCCATGGGCAGGGTCTGATTAGCGGTTTAGCCCGTCGGGCATTTCCTTGCCCCGGGGGAGTTCTGTGGGGGCCGTTAGCTGCCAGTTTTTTAAGGTCAACGACCTATTTCTCCAGCAGCCAGGTTTAATCCAATAAGCACATAGGGTGCATAATGTGAGAAATAGATGTTGGAAACAGACAGAAAGGTAGCAGGTGCTGTTTTCAACATTTTGCTCAGGCTGCCTTCAGATTGCAGTCTAGTCCTTCTTACCTAGTTCCCAGTGTTCCCACTAAGGTCTTTTGGCCGAAAAAAAGCATTTGCAGTAGAAGTCAAACTGCCTTAAAAAAATAACGCCACAAAATACAAAACGAGGGGACCAGGTAACAAAATATTTTGAAGATAACTGCGAGTGACTTTCTTTTTGGACTCGTGAACTAGTGGGGTTGTGTGGAGCTGCGCCCCCTTTCAGAAGACTTCACACCCGCCAGGGTGGTGCACTCCACAGTTTGAAGATCACTGTTCCAGAGTCTTGACACCCAGCAGGCATGAGTCCAACTCTGCTCTGAGGCCGAGCCACGTGGGAGCTGGCCAAAAATTTTGCCTGGGCTGTCATCATTGGTTGCGCTTTTGTGCTACCAGATTAATGGCCCTGGGACCCAGTTGGTGGTCCCAAACACGGTGGTACACATACTGCATCAGCCACCATGTCTTCAGCTAGGGTAGGGTGCAGCAGATGTGTGTGCCTGCACTTACACACATGTGCTGCAGGATGTGTAGTTAGTCACTGTCCAATCATGTCCAGCCATGCTCCATGCACTTTGTGCTCATTTGTCAGCTTTCTGGCCCAGGCCTGCAGAAGATACATACAATATATGAAACCAAGTACTGCACTGGACGGCCTTGCTCAAGGTAACCATAGCAAAAAGTGAGACGAGTTCTTTCCCCTATCCAGAGCCAACTTGCACACCATCATGATGTCTCTGCAGGCAGAGCTTCAGCACAGCAGTGCAATCAAGCGCTGCTCACCAGTGCGCCTGCCAAGGCTGATAAACAGCCAGCGGTCTCAAGCAAGGTGGCAGGGATCACAACAGGTGGCTTAGGGGTCGCAGTTGCGACCAATAATTGACATCCGTGATTAGAATGATGCTGTTCTGTGGCCGCATCATTTACCAGTTAATTATGAACTTGCTGCATTTGCCACTTAATCCACCATTTGCCACATAATTAGCAGATTTCACCAAAAATAATTTCTACATTAATAGTTGCTAAAAATGCAACAAACCATGTTTCTGCATAATAGTTACTAAAAAGGAACCAAACCATGGGCCCGATTCACAGAATGAACTTAAGACAAAATCCTAAACTTACTACTATTTGGTAGTCACAGAATGCACTTACTACTATTTGGTATTCACAGAATGAACTTACTACTTTCGGGATTCACAGAATGAACTTACGACTACTAACTTTACGTCCGCCGCCGGGGAGTAATTTACAGCCCGTAATCGTAATTTACGGCCCGTAATCGTAATTTACGGCCCGTAATCGTAATTTACGGCACTTTGCCGTAAATTACGATTACGGGCCGTAAATTACGATTACGGGCCGTAAATTATGATTACGGGCCGTAAATTACGATTGCTGGCCGTTGGTCACGTTAATAATAATAATAATAACGTTAGCCAAGGGGAAACACCTGGCCAAGGTCCACCCATCCCCCAACATGGATCAGCTGACACACAGCAGCCAATCCCAGCCAACAGCTCCATTTTGCCATGGTGTATGCTGCCACTGCCTACCATCCCCCACCACGCTCCAGCTAAAGCCAATTAACACTATTTGACCAGTACCACAACACACATAAAAGCAGCACACAGTGAAGGAACAGGTTTGGCCACAGAGCGACTGTTACTACAACGCTTCCAGTGCCAGAGACCATGGAGATGCGAAGAAAAAAAAAATCTCAGCAGAGGAGACCACCATGCTCGTGGAATATATAGTAAGGCACCACAAGTGCCTATATGGGCTACCACCATATTGCACCAGTGGTGCACAGAAGCAAGAACTATGGCAGCAGATAGCCACTGCTGTCTCAGCCCTGGGGGTGGAGATGCGAACTGTACAGGACATTAAAAAAAAGTGGCAGGACGAAAAGCAGAGGGTTAAGGAAAAGTACTCCAGGAAAGAACTGAGGAGAGTCCTCCCTGCTGCATGCCCTGGACCCCGCATCCAGCTCACCCCACTGGAGGAGGATATCCTAACAACTATACACCCCCACTTGGTCCATGGGCTGCCTGTTAGTGACGTCCGCTACGTGGTACCAGGTAAGTGGAATGAAAAGAAAAAGTGCATGAAGAGATTGTCTGTGTTACACTGTCATAGTGATCATGGAAATTGTCCAAAATGCATATAAATATATGGTTAGTCAGAGACTCATGTGTCACTCACTACGTAGCACCACAAGTCCCAGAATCCTTTGCATCAGAAAAGGCTAATACCCCCCACCCTATTAAAAACATGTGCACAGTACTGATGCCATACATTCACAACCCAGCTAATTCAATAACTGTACATATTGACTGAAAATGTGCAGTGACAAATGGAAATTTAAAATTAAGTTAAATAAATAAATTAGCTAAAGACAAACGTTAGCAGGGAAGCGCCAGTACCAATGTGACATGCAATTCAACCCTTGCGCAAACACGGATGTGTCGTGTACATATGGTGGTGCACTGTGGTGCAGGGATAAACAGATGTGTGTTGAATCTGATGGTGTCTAGGGGGGGCTTTGCTGAAGTTGTGTCGCAAGAGCGTTGCAACTCCAACAATGTCCATGCACTGCCCATACCTAACGTGCTGTGCCACTCCTTACGTCTGCTTCAAGCATGTGTAAGGTTGCGTCGCAGCACCCTCTGATAAGTGATACTGTGAAATCATGTAGATTACACTGACTCACTTGGACGCGGCATATCCCAAAGGAGTGCACACCCTGCCTACCTCCAAGCTGACGTTGCGCAGGGCCTCACAACACGACGATTCACCATGGTAGCGTCATGTTGCAAATAATCCTAAATGTGTTGTCTGTTGTAAACCACCGTCGTGTCACAGAAGTGATGCAACAACAGTGTAAATTATTTTTCATGGGGGTCGTAACCTGCCACAAAATCTCCAAAAAGTACTTCACCATGTGCCAGCCTAAATCACAAAGCAGATGGTGAGAGTATCCTCTGATGTAAATATGTCCAACACATATCCTGTTGTCCAATTTCCACTCTGCCACGCCATTACATCCCCAACACACCACTGCTCCTACCTGCCCCGTCTGCGGCAGTTCCGCACAATACTGTTATCACACAGAAGATATGGGCAAATCCCTGAAACGTTACACAAGCACATTTCCCATTTGTCAACTTTTCTCTCTTCTCACCCATTGAAACATCCAGCCAGAGCACAGACAACTGCAGTAGCAGAGGTCACCGCATCGCATAGGAGGAATCGGCAACGTACCGAGGAAGGCATGTCAACCACACAAACTGGTAAGTCAAAGTGGACAGGAGATGGTCAAAATGCATATATCGTCAGAAGACGACAGAGGGACAAATAGTGCCCAGCTATGTAAGTCAACCATTTATGCTACATTAGCTGCATTACAATTGGAGTTGTCAATGGACATTCACCTTTAACATATGACATTTGTGAACAGCGAAAGACAAATCATAAAATGTCTTGGCTCATCATACCTTTGTAAATGTGGTACACAACATGTATTACACCAACAAACCCAGAACGGGGAAAGCAATCCTGTAATCGAGGGCCACAACAAGTCAAAAGGGTGTACACACCATATTGTAATAGTGTATGTAGACCTAATCAAGAAATAGCATTTGCACCGATACGGAAATGAAGACCAAACAGTGAGATACCAGTCTCTGTAGTATTGACAATGCATACACTGTCCAACTTCTAATCTGTCATACATACTTCATTCAGCACAGTCCACACAGCTGATCATGTACTGCGTACATTGGATGGATAATTTCCGGACATCAACAAAACACGATAGTGGACTTTACCTCTGGATTCGTAGGCATGTCATTGTGACATAGGTAGCATCAAGGTAGTGGGCCCAATCTAAGTTATATGTGGGATCACTCATTACATAATGTATGACACACTTCTGCAACGGTGGTGAACATGACTGCTTGTGCCCGTCCTGTGCCAGAAATTGAATGCATCACATGTGGCAGCAGGAATGTAAAGTTGCTAAACAAACTTATCATTGTAGGTACAATGTTGTCCTCCCAGAACCCCAGACGCCCACTGACTTCTGCTACTAGGTTGGACTTGACATCTGTCCAGGGACCACCTACTGCTCCGGTGCAGGGCCACGGTAAGACAAGCTTGCTGAATGCTCATTAATTGTGCCTTTCACCTCCACCGTATGTGTTGTACAACACTGTTATCCTGCATCACAATATGCTCACATAGGGCATTTGAACACATGGCCAATCAGACCCTGGTGGCAAATGAAATGCTGACACAAAATGTATGCCAAGTGTGTGCACAATGGACATACAATAGCACAATGTGTCATAAGAAACGTCTACAACACAACAGGCTTGCAATTCAATGATATGCCAAATCCCTAGCAAAATTAACATGGTTAAATCAACATGAAATTGGTATGGCTGAGGCACACACTGGTGCCAGTTGTGTACCTGTGAGATGGGTGTAGGGGCTGCTAAGGTGAATCTTCATGCAGTTACACCTGCCAAATGATTTGGCTGAAGGTCAACAGGATAATCCAGTGCAGGTGGGAAGATTCAAAGCTTCTCACCTCATCTGCAATGTGTGATCTAAACCAAATGTTGTCTTCTGCTTGCCTCCCTTCTACCATATTCAAATGTATAGGTGAGTGTATGAAATATGAGGTTTGGATGTCTGCTGCACAAGACACCATCTGTTGTCATGTAAGTAGTACCATGATGTTGGAAATGGAGCATGGGAACAGAGAACACTCAAAGGATGGACATTAGTAATCTGTGTTCTCTTATTCAAAAATGAGCTGTGTGACCTCATGGGTAGGGAAGCACAAATGGGCAACATCAGGCCCCTGACAACTGCACATCTCACACATGAACTCCTTTCTGACTTGTCAACAGACAACATTACACCCATGAAAAAAGTCAGTCACAATGGTAAGGGTGAAATCAGTAACCTTCTCATACAAGTTCGTCAGTTGATGTGTCATCTTATTGATGTCAGTGCTGCATGGCTGTAAGCTAGCAAATGCTGCTTGTGAGCAGGTACCCACATGTTAAGTCAATGAGCTACACATGCTGCACATCGTCCTTGATTATCCAGAAATGGCTAGTGGCTAATGAGAATGTAATTTGATCTCATAGCCGCAATCTGTTATACTAAAATATGGACATGTATTTCTCATCACAGGTGCTGACAGGATGAGACCACTGCAGCGGACACCATCCCGGGGGTTGCATGACATCCTGGCTGCAGCTGTGAAAGTGTCGCGCACCTGTCCCTCAGGTAAATCGGGCATGAGGAGTGTCAACAGCTTAGATTACAAAGCCATAACAGAGATCGAGATGCCCTTCTACATGGAATCAACAGTTGTTGATTACAAAGTGAAATACAGACCAGGAGTGACACATATGCATGTCTGTCATTTGGTGAGGCAGATCGTTGAGAATGTTGTTTCTACCCTCTACAGCTATTTCTACAACAACTATGATGAGACAGGTGCAGCAGGATACACCAGGAGGGAACGCAAAGGGACGGAGAATTGGGGCTGGAGCTGGTGAGTTTGCTAGTATCATGTAGATCTCCGTGTAACACCTCAAGGCTATGGTGTGAGCGGCCATTTGTGGTGGTACCCTAACCTGATCACATGATCCTCATCTGCTGTTGCAAAGTGCAGTAAATACAACCCTGGTGTTGCTGCACATGTAATACCTGGTCAATCACTAATACAGTTGCAACCTCTGTGTTTCAGATGATGCTGAGGGCGAGACTGACAGAGCGACAACCAGTTCTGGCCGACAGAAAATCCGAGGGGAGAATCCTCTGATCCTCCAGGCAGCAATGTCGGCTGCAACTCATGCCCAAGAGGAGGAGGATGAAGATCAAGAGGACGATGACTTTGAGGAGGATCATGAGTACATTTCTATTGACTCCGAGGATGACAATACTGACGTCCTGGACTCACGTCCTCTGACAAGCAACGCCCGTCTGCCTCCTCTCAAACCATCATCAACACGGCATACATCAAACTATCCACGGCTTCCACACATCCACTCACAGACATCACTCACTAACAGCCCTCACGTCCGGGACCGACATGGTGGTTCCCCTACCCACTCTTCTCTATGCAGTTTATCCCAGCCATTCTCTTCAACAACTGTGGGTAGTACCAGCCCTGTTGTGGACCTGGTATCCCCTGGGCACCCTACTCATGCCCACAGACTTCTACCTGCCAACCCCCTGTTGTTGGACCTGCTCATCTCATCCCTGACAGACACCAGCAGAGGGGGCATGCAGGTAACGATGGTGGCCAGTGGGAGCAGGACTTCTTCCGACAGCAGGCAGATGTGAGGCAGGACATTCGGGCCATAGGGGCTACCCTGTCCGACATTTCTGGGTCCCTGCAGGACATGGCCCAATTCCCTCAGGTGGTGGACAGGGTGGGCCAAGCTTTGGATAGGATGGATAGAACTTGGCAGGAAATGTCTAGAAATATGATAGACCTTAAATCCATCCAAAGGGAAGAGAGTGCAAGACACCATGCCTTGGCCATGAAGATGATGGAGGGCATGGTGAGAGTGATCCAAAGTCTACCTTCACGGCCAACGCAGGGAGGTGAACAATCATGTCGGCCTGTAGGACAGCACATCCCCACACCTGTAACACCAACTGTACAGCACCACAGCCAAGGTACCCAAACACACCGGCACCCTGAACAGGCATGCCCACCACCCCCACTACCTGGCCAAACACAACCAACCTCTGCACAGTCACTCCCACCACCCCCACTACCTGCCCAAACACCACCAACCTCTGCACAGTCACTCCCACCACCCCCACTACCTGCCCAAACACCACCAACCTCTGCACTGTCACTCCCACCACCCCCACTACCTGCCCAAACACCACCAACCTCTGCACAGTCACTCCCACCACCCCCACTACCTGCCCAAACACCACCAACCTCTGCACAGTTACTTCAACCACATGAACAACCAGCCTTTGTCCAGCCACAGACACCTAATGTGCAGACACCATTGGCACCTGCACCTCTTGATCAGCCTGGACAACACCCCCAGACACGAAGGCGACAACCTCAACCTCACCCCTCACCGCGTTCCTCCCCCCCACTATTGCGGAAAGGCAAACATGACCGCCATTGACATGGCCAATTTGTTTTGGGCTCCTTAGGAGTATTTTGACAATAAATATCTACTAAAGTAATATCCTGTTGTGTACCATGTCCCTTCTGACGATGTAGGCATGTGTGTGTGTGTGTGTGTGTGTGAGACAGGTACAAGTGTAACACATCATAGCAACACGTTGTCATGTGCATAGAATGTGACTTACTAAATATGTGTCTATATTTGGGGATAGACATTCAAAATGAATTCAAACTAGTCAGACAAAGTATGATTCTGCAAGTTATTTATGTAGGAATACAAACAAACTGTCCGTTTGGAAGGGAGAAAGGAAAACAAATGATGATCTTAATGCAGAAGGAGAATGGAACTTGGATTTGGGTGGGGCAAAACAAATATAATACGTCAGGTAGCGTCATGGGAACCAGTCTATTCACAAGGGGAAAAATAAATCTTCGTCCAAAACAATGTCTCAGTCCAACAGTCATTGTGTCCTCCAGGACCACAATGTCTAGATCCTCTGGGTCGGACACATCCACACGGCTGGCTGATGCAGGAACAGGCACCACACGGGAACGTGACACACGAGGAGTATGGGGGGAAACAGTGTGGGGCAACGGACAGGGGGACACATTGACGGTGGTATGGGATGGCACTTGAGAGATGAAAGACATAATGGCTGTGTTCAGGGACTGGATTTGGGTGCCGAGGTTGTCCATTGATCGGACTAGGTTCGCTTGCATCGAGCGTATCTCCAGACACACCTGTAGCAAGATGCGAGTGGACATGTCAGGTTGACCATCGACCATCCAGCTCAAGTCCCCTGGCACAGCCACGGGAGGAACAGCACCGGCACTGGGGGGGGGGACACAGAAGGGATGTGGTGCCTCAGGTCCGGAGCGGATGGGTTCGGCTTGGCGGCTACGAGGAGGGGGACAGGTATCAGGGGATTGAGCTGGAGCCCCCGATGGCATGGGGGACGCTAGAGGTAGGGAGGGGCAGATGGCAGGCCCAGATTTAACGTTGGCCTGCCCCGGGGACACCTCTTCGTGACCCACTGGTGATGTATGTGTGGCTGAGTGGCCATCCCCCACATCATGGTCCGAGGTGTCCGGTCCTTCACCCCCCCCTTCAATGTCCACAGCCTCCACCCGGGACATAGTACCAGTGTCGTGTTCTTCTTCATCCCGGGTGGGTGAAACCCCCTGGCCTGCAGATGTTGAGGGACCCTCCTCCTCCTCTTCCTCCTCCTCCTCCTCCTCTCCTTCATCGCTGGTGGAAAGAGGGTTTAGCCGCCGCCGAACTGATGGTCTCCTTCTCCAGACTTGTTCCTGAGGATCTCCCGTCTCACCAGCCGTGCCTGCAGAAGTGTAAGCAAAATCCTGATGTGGTGGTTGTTCCATGCATGACGCAACACATACATAGAATAGCCTAGGTCCGATTTTGTTTGCCTCTGATCACACTGTATAGTTATCAGGGGCTGATTTACAACTTCTGGCGCATCTCCGCTAATCGGCAGAGGTGTGTCTGATGAGTTGCAACGCATCAGCCACCCGTGCGTCACCCCTGAGGGCCCGCATGTACAAAGCGGCACACCGTGGCGCTTGGGTGGCAGATGTGTGATGCATCCCCGGTGGAATAGCCGGGCTCTGCTGGAGTGGCGTGGCAAGTGCGTACCCGCCTCCAGCAAGGCTCAGGGGTGCACGATCGCTAACATGCTGCGGCAATCCTTACACCTGCTTCAAGTGGGTGCATAGATTTGACTCCGCTTGGCCATAATAGTGACTGAGTGAAATCTTGTAGTTTCACTCAGCCACTTTTAGGATGCGATCCTGCATCGTATGCATCATGTTGTAATAAGCCAGCAGCATGGCGCTTTGTGTGCTCCGCCGCTGCGTCACTAAAGTGACCCAATGGCGGTGCACAGAGGCGCAGGTGCCTTGTTGATCTGCCCATCAGTCCTTATGGACTTAGTGGTGGTTGGGAGCACACTGCCTCACAGTCCCAGCACAGTTTGCCCCTTTGCATCCGGGTAAATGCTGTTTACAGTACTAACTAACTCCTGAATCATCTGTGTTTGCTGGGAATGCTGCCAAGTTCCTCTCAGATCACAGTAACACTCACAGGCACACAGCAAACCCAGATGATTTACTTTGCTCTCTGAAATTGCTGCTCTCTACTGATGAAGCGCTCATTCCAGGAACACGTGTCTAGAGATATACAGCAAAGTCAGCAGCAAATTTGGTGTATGACTCCAGATTATTTCAAAGTAAGTTTGAACTGTGTACTGCATTTACCAGGATGCAAAGGGACAAACCGTGCTGGAACTGTGAAGCAGTGTGCTCCCAAACCCCATTCTGTCCATGCACTTACATTACATGTATGCACACTGTCATATACTGATTTGAGTTTGACATGGACATCTCATGTGTATTATTGTGGCTTGCGCAACTGCATTATCCAAACCTCAACCTTGGCATTGGTGTGATCTGTGTGTCGTGTCACTGCTGCATGTGCCAGTTCAACTACAAGTCCACCAGAGGAGAACATGAAGAGTCCAGATATAATAGATATTGGCCATTGATATGGATTTGCAGCTATTTAACGTCTGGACAAGTATCCTCTGCGTTGTAGCATTGTATGGGACAAGACAAATGTGGGTCACACATCCACGTGGGGTCTGGAGTACTCCTCTAGCTACATTGTGTGTCTAGCCTTTTGATGTCCCCACACATCTTCGGACAATCCAGTGCCACATAGTGGCTTACTTGACTTACAAGGTAGTGCAGTACACTGCTGAACCGTGGTGGGCGGTTGTGACAGCTACCTGTACATGTAAAATGTCATATAGGCCACTGAGGGTGAGACGTCTGTCAGTGGACACACCTTGCCAACCTATGAAAACTTGTGAGTGATGCAAGGATCTCAAAATCTGTCATGACTCCAAGGCACATGATAATCTATCTCAATTGGAACACAAAGCTACAGGTGCAATGCTAATCACAACATCCAATCCCCTATGGCCTGCCATGTGCAGACTGGACAGTCTCTGTACCATCGCTCATCCAATGCACACATCCGTTATGATTGACTTGGTTCAATTTTAGTGGTGCTGGCAGAGCAGAATTCAATATGGATGCATGAGTGTGGCTCATTTACCCAGTTGTCATGGGAAAACTACAACTCCCAAAATGCACTCTGGCCGGTATAGTACATATGCCACAGTGTGCCTCTTGAAACCTGGTAACTGCTGCTTGGACATGGAATTGGCTAATGGAGGCATGTGACACACAATGGTACAGCACTGTTTCACTCACATTATACTCCCAGACTCATATTGCATATGATGCACTTACTAGGTCCATGCTGCTCGTGCTCCTCCAGCTGAGCATGGAGGGTCGGCCAAGCTGCTCGCAGGACCCTCCTGTACAGTGGTGACAGGTGAGGACGATGTGCATGGTGCTGGGAGGACAGGCCAGCCAGCTCCGTAGCCTTGCTACGGGCCCACCGCTTCAGGTCCTCCCAGCGCTTGCGGCACCCCCTAGCCCTCCTGGTGGCCACTCCCACTGCACTGCAGCGCTCGGCAATGTTGGCCCATAGCCTGCCCCGGGCTGCAGTGCTCAGCTGGTGCTCAGGGTCCCCATATAGCTGAGGGAATTTCTCCAGCACCCCCTCCACCAAGATGTCCAATTCCCTGTCTGTTAAAGGGGGGGCTCTCTCCTCATATTCCTCAGCCATTATAGACAACTAGGTCAGATGAGAGCAGCAGGATGCCTGAGGATCTGATCAGTGATAGAGGATGACTCAGAATGACCACAAAATGGCTGCCAACTACTTCCTGTGATGTATTTCCTGTCTCCCGCTTCATGTATTACCTTGCCTGTATGATATTATGTGTTCTAGTTTATTTTCGTAATTTACGGCCCGAAATCGTAGTTTCCGGTTCCGGGTCGTCATTTACGCGCACGCGCATTATGATGCGGCGCCGGAAACTACGATTTTGCACCGTAAATTACGAAAATGAACCGGAACACATTATGTCATACAGGAAATGTTATACAGGTAGTGGGAGACAGGAAATACATCACAGGAAGTATTTGGCAGCCATTTTGTATTCATCCTGGGCCATCCACATTCAGTAAACAAATTCACTGCCATCCTGTTGATCTGATGTCGGGGAAAGTGAAATGACAATGCAGGTGTGATTCATGAATATGTATCAAAAGGGGGAACAGATCATTTCAAGTCATTTATGCACGGACAGGGGGTAGGGGGCTGACAACATCCATCCCACTTTCCTGATCTCATACTTTGCATTATGGGACATGTAGTTCATATTGAGTACTCAGTATCAGAGTTGAATGAAGTGTTATGTAACATTGGTGTGGAGAAGTGTGGATATGTCAGATACATATGGGGGCAGGTATACGAGCCCTGTGTGCACCAATTGCGCCACAGTAGCGTAACTTTGGTGGCGCAGCAGCGCTACGCCACCTCCATGCTGTGGGGTATTTTCAACATGACGCATCTGTGAAATGTGTCATATTGTAAGGCCCTGCACCACAGTTGTGCATTCCTGCACAGGGGGGGCCTTCCAGCACACAAACACCTCCGAACAGTGGCAGGGTGAAATGTACAAAATTATACTCAGTCATTTTCATGGCCATGCTGCGTCACAACCCTGTCATAGGCCTGCTTGTAGGGGGCCTAAGAATTGATGCAGCATGTTAGGCATTGGCTCGCCGCTTGCCTTGCTGGAGCTGCATTGCGCTTGCGACCCAACTCCAGTCGTGCTTCACCTTTATGACAGCATATGCTTCACGCTTCTGTCTATACTTGGCCCACAGCGCACAGCTTTGTAAATGCGGCACATCCATGATGGCGCAAGGGATGTCTGCTGTGAGGCACAATTACTGGGGCATCCCTGCTGATATGCAACTCTTATTGTAAATCTGACCCATGGTGCATGAATCTCCCATGACATCATCACTCACATTCTGGGCCCATCATTTGTGGGGGAGTCAATTCTGTAGTGGTCATAGGCCTGAGTATGCAACCTTTTGTGATTTGGTGACCCATCCTTATGAGGTCCAGGTATGTCTGTCAGGACATGTATTGTTTGTCATCAGCGTGAATAGTTTGTTTAAGGGATGTCCACTACGCTGCTTGCTGACATGGACACATGACCTGAGGCACAATCCACCTTTTGACTTCTGTCAGCAGCTGTGATTTGCATGCAGTTAGTGTGGTTTGCAAAGTCGTCTCAGGGTGGCATTTATGGACACTGTTGTGTCTGTCCACATTTCATCATTGACAACAGACAGCAAACCACATGTTGGCCGTGACACTACAGGTTGCTCATGCGAAATACGTGGCAACGAGCTGATCACGGACTTGCATGCCCTGACGTCGGTCATGTGCAATAGCCCGGTCTCCCACATTCAGAGCTAGTCGAGGTTCGAGAGGCATGAGTAAGCCATGTATTAGAGCAATGTTGTGCAAAACACAATAGGCTAGTATGATCTTGCACACGACTACTGGGGAGTACAGAAGCACACCCCCTGTACGGTCGAGACATCTGATTTGCGACTTCAACAGACCAAAAGTGCGCTCGATGATGGCTCAAGAACGTATGTGTGCCCTATTGTACCTACGCTGAGGTACAGTGTTTGCACGCCTGTAAGGGGTGAGGAGATGTGGAGAGAGTGCATACCCAGCGTCGCCTGAGGAGGGAAGAAAGGGCAGTTGTTAACATTTCACTCTTTGACTTTCACAGGACATGATCTATACGTTCATACTTGCAGTGTCTGTTGGGCCATGTATCTTATTGTACAATCATTACTATTGGGGGGCATTCAGACATTTCAATGACGCTTATCACTCATTTTCAGTGCTTGGTACTTACCCAGTAGCCACATGTTACCAAATTCTCCAGCAGCCATATGCCGAGCAAGAGGTGACATGCGGAATATGAAGCTGTCATGTGTACTGCCTGGGAACACTGCATGCACATTGATGAACCTTCCACTGGCATCACAGACTGCTTGAACATTGATGGAATACCATCTGTGTCTGTTGCAGAAGATGTGTGCAATGTGGCGGGGTGGCTGAAGGGCCACAGGGGTGCAATCAATTGCACCCAGCACACGTGGAAATTGTGCCAGGAGATAAAAATCTCTTGCTGCCCTTTGTCTCATAGCCAAAGTATATGGCATTTTGATGTAGTTGGGGGCTCTATCAGTGATGCATCTCAGTACCTGACGCAGGCACCGCGACTGGCTCGCCTGGGAAATGCCCACATGGTCACTGGTGACCCTTTGGAAGGACCCAGTAGCAAAGAAGTGGAGGGCAGAAAGGATCTTGAGGTATGCTGGTATTGCATGCGAGCAGCAGGTCACAGAGTCAAGTTCCTGCTCCCACTCACATACCATTTCCAAGATGACTTCAGGTGGGAAACGGTACCTGGCCCTTACATCCTGGCTGGACATTCCAAATATGTTGACCCTCTGCCTGTAGATCCTCTCTGCTCTCCTACTCCTCCTCCTCAAATAGTTTTGCCGCATGCCAAGGGGTAGTGCTACAAACACGTTCAGTGACATCCTGAAAAGGGATTGTTTGTGTCTGCTCTGCATTCATACATGCTGCAGGGCTGAGATTGGCTGCTGTGTGTCAGCTGATCCATGTTGGGGGATGGGTGGACCTTGGCCAGGTGTTTCCCCTTGGTCAACATGACCAACGGCCAGCAATCATAATTTACAGCCCGTAATCGTAATTTACGGCCCGTAATCGTAATATACGGCCCGTAATCGTAATTTACGGCAAAGTGCCGTAAATTACGATTACGAGCAGTAAATTACTCCCCGGCGGCGGACGTAAAGTCAGTAGTCGTAAGTCTATTCTGTGAATCCCGAAAGTAGTAAGTTCATTCTGTGAATCCGGAAAGTAGTAAGTTCATTCTGTGAATACCAAATAGTAGTAACTGCATTCTGTGAATACCAAATAGTAGTAAGTTTAGGATTTTGTCTTAAGTTCATTCTGTGAATCGGGCCCTGAGTTTCTGCACAATGGTAGATCCTTTGCAAAGGTTAACTGAGGACCTTTCAGTTGGCGATTGCTGTAATTTGGTGGTAAACTGGTTCTAATGAGGTTCAACTTTGCCCAGACAGTATTAATAGGTGTTGAAAGAACATAATAATTAAATAAGACTGTTGCAGACTGCACTGCATCAGCTTAATTAGCATTTTATTGCATCATACGTTTGTAAAAATGTGTAATTTGGCACTTCATTACCAAATAATTCCCTTGGCTCTGAGTATAAGGATTTTCAGTTCTATTATGAACATAGAAAAAGCCATGACTAGGGAACACGAGCATATTGACTTTGTTGCCACCTTGTATTCTAATAATCATGTAGAGAATGGAACTAATGTTCCAGAGTGCATATTGTAGAAGACTATGGTAGTTATTCAAGTCTTAGAGAGAAATGTGAACATATATTTGAGAGACTCATTCTGTGTGTTTAGTTTTCAGAAATTGAACATTCCACTTGAAAGTACAGAGAGTCAGATATACAGAGATGTTGCTTAGAAATATCCATTCAATATTGCAGTTAAGCTTAACCCTACTGTGGCAAGGTACATCATGAAGACATCCTGGATCAACAGCAGTGATGGGTCAGAGGGAGGGAGTCCTGTGTCTTCTTTCTCTTTTGGCCCACTCACCTTTCTCCATGTATACCAATGGCCCTCACATTCCCGTGCATGTGTTCATTTGTGAAGGCGATTAGAGATGGAAGAGTGCATCACTGCTGTTGGATTCCGCACCCATGGTTAGTGAATTCTGATTCTCCCCTGCTACAGTGCTTGAAATGTATTATTTTGTCTGGTTAATGTGCCACAAAATGTATTACTAGCATTTCCGCGTCCACATTCATAGATCGTAAACCAAATTCCAGGTGTAAATCTTCAATGACAATAGAAAGGAAACGCTTTTTCAGTTTATTTGCCTTCAAGTTATAACAAATTTCACAGACACAAATTTTTAAGAATGAATCCAGCTAAAATGTATGGAATGTAATTCTTTTTAGCATGACATGCTTTTAAAATCTTCTCAACTGAGAGACTAACCTAATTACAATTAAAATGACACAAGTCTTGCAAGGCACACAATGCCATTTTAAATACCACTTCTTTATGCTTCCTAAAAAAGTCCCTGATAGCGTATATGTGTTTTTGTAACGCTGATTGTTAATTTATGTTGCTTACCATTCAACCCCAGAGAGTCC
The DNA here is from genome assembly GCF_964261635.1 of Lissotriton helveticus. Lineage (NCBI taxonomy): Eukaryota > Metazoa > Chordata > Amphibia > Caudata > Salamandridae > Lissotriton > Lissotriton helveticus. The sequence continues at coordinate 894,353,402 of NC_136057.1, read as the reverse complement.
AGTTGATCTAAGACTACCAAATATTCGTCATACGATACAGTATTGAATTGTTCTCCATTTACATTTGCGGGATGGTCTTTAGTTTTTTCAAAGTTTCTGAAAGACCGCACAGAAAGAGAAAGAACAGTAAAGGTGCTTCCACATATGTTGCCTCAAACCACTCTGTGTTTCTCTTTTAGTTCTCTCTCGCTGGTTCTCCAAATTAACCTGCGCCCAAGATTCAGAATGTATAGGAAGCTAAACGTGGCAGCATGTTTTCCTTTTTAGTTTAGTCCGTAATAAATGTTGATCCATTTTATCAAAAGACTGTTTAAAATCGTTGATACACACTTCTAAGTTCAATGAGATTCCCTTAGAAGAATGAAGAACATTTATATTACCTTCTTAAACATAGGTCTAATTAACGACCCTTTCCAGCTCATTGGAATGCACCTTGAACGGGCCATCTGGTTGAAGTACAGATTCAAAATAGCAGCCCAAAGTTTGGGGTCCATTTTATAAACCATGTTTGATAGACAGTCTGCGCTGGAACACGGATTTGGATTTTCTTTGCACACTTTCAATCTTAGTAATACTAAAAACCAATTTATTCCAGCCACACCCCACTTAGGTAAGCACTGGTACCAAATGCCATAGGCGTGCACGAGTACCTTCTCTTTATTTGATTTTCCCATTGTTCTTTTGCAATCGCTCACCTACTTAATTCTTTATTAGAGAAAATCTCTTGCAATTCGAATGAATATTTTCCATTAATTTCCAGCCTTTCATAATAGCTCTTTGCTTGTTTTTGCTTTATCAAAGCCTTATACTCCTCCAAAACACCTATTTCATGACGACCACTGTTCACTGTTGCAAACATTTAAAGAATCCGTGTGCTTACTTTATATATCTTCTTAATGTTTTATCATTTTTATCTGTAATAATATATTTTTTTCCTAATGTTTTCTGCCACCATGTAAAGCTCACTGATATCATTGCCCTTTGAAAAACCTATAAGAAATATATAAATACGTCTATTTGATAAAAAGTGATTTTGCTGAAAGATCAGGACATTTGTTACTACTTCAGTCTGTTTCTGAGCTTTACTGCAGCATTGCCGTATACAGCTTAGTGAGCCAGGGACAGTGCTTTACAATGCATCAGTACTCAATTTGTGGGCCCCGTAAATTTATCAAAAGCCAAAAATCCCAGATCTCCCAGGATTTTAAGGTTTGACAACGCGGGGAAAGTATGCTTTCAGTGCCTGCTTACTACAGGCAGAAACCATCAGGAATTTTGGCTTTTTTTTTTTTTTTTAAGTTTGATTTATTGAGGAAAAGAAAGAGGGGGGAAGGGGTAGAAGAGTTACAATAAACAGATGAGCAATACAATAATAGGTTCATAGAAAGTAGGCATTACAAGCATGAGGAATTATGAACATATCATATAAATCCAAATACAATAAATGAAATACATTATATATAAATACAATAAATGAAATATATTGTACTAAGACTTACTAATTATAGCATTTAAATATAAAGAAAAACCAGGGAATAAGAGATCACGGAGGCTTACGTACTTCAACTGTTGCAATATCAGGAGACGGATGTGCAGGGGCATGGGAGGAAAGGTATGTTACCAAAGGAAGCCAAATCATATCACGTTTGATAGCTAGGGAGATGGGAGATACATAATTGGTATCAAGGCGGTGATTAAAGCAGACTGCATTCCACCAGGACTGATATGAAATATTTGCAGCCTGTTTCCAATTAGAGGTGATGATATGAAAAGCCACAGCAATGAAAAGGTCAAGTAAGGGGTAATGGCTGGGAGAATGAGGGAGTTCTGATGAAAAGGAGCCTAGAAAAACTAGTGAGGGTGAGAAGGGAACCTGAAGCTGGAAGATGTTTTGTATTTGCCGCCAGACCATCCGCCAGAACTGGGCAGTAGCGGGACAATCAAACAGCATATGTTTGAGATCAGCAGAGGGGCAAGTACAAGACCAACAGGTAGAAGGGGAGTCTGGTGAAAAACGAGATAAAGCTAGTGGAGTAAATAAAGTTTTGTGATAAATAAAGTATAAAGTCTGGGTAGTGTTAGCAGCTCTAGAGGTTTTATTCAGTTTAGTCCAAATTTTGTCCCAAAAAAGTACAGGCCAGGTCTGAGAGAAGTCCAACTCCCAAGCGAGCTCAATGCGCGATTTCAGTCTGTCATTAGTATAACGAAAAGAATTATGCAAAGCGGATGCAGAGGGAGAAGTCTCCAGTAAGATAGAAGTGGATCTGCGTTCTAAAGGAATATCGTTGGAAGGTGAAAAAGATTGAAGATAGGAGACCAGGACTGGAAAAAGAGCAGTGTATTGCGATCGGGCAGAGGAAGGCAAAGAGAAAAGAGATTGAAGTTCCTGGAAGGGGAGAGGGGTATCCTGAAAAAGTAGTTGAGAAATCCAACATAGTCCTCGGGAGTGCCAAGTTTTCCAATAAATGGTACGGTTACGGATTTTGAGAAGGAAATTATTCCAGATCGGCTGTTCATGAGTGGAGAGGAGAGAGGGATAAGATGAAGATAAGTAGGGAGAAAGAAGATTACGAGAATGTGAAATAATGGGCGTGCGAAGACGGGTTAAAGAAGACGAGAAGGATAAGAATTCGCGGAAGGTAAAAGGAGAAATAAAAGAGGGTTCTATACTTAGACAGACAGGAGGATGATGAGGTAAATTAGACAAAAACCAGCGATTGTTTCAAGGAAAAGCACGATGGTATTGTTTAAAATCAGGAAAACGTACTCCTGATTGAGCTTTGTCCCTACGCAGAAAGGCAAGAGCTATTCGAGGGCGCTTACCGTTCCATAAAAATTTCAATAATAAGGAGTCAATCTTTTTAAAGAGAGAAAGAGGAATGTGTAGAGGAAGCATGGAAATGGTATAGAGAAGTAAGGGGGATAACATCATCTTTATGGAGTGAAGTCTACCCCACCAGGACAAAAAGAGCGGATGCCAACGAGTAATAGCTGTGTCCATTTTCTTGTAAATATAATCAAAGTTTAGCTTGAGAGTATCAGATAGTAAGGGCGCAAACCAAACCCCTAGGTATTTAGTTTTAGATGGTTGCCAAGAGAACCCCGTAGAAGAAAAAAGATGTTTCTGGCAAAGAGGATTCAGAGGTAAGATTTCACATTTGTCGGCGTTCAAGCGGTAGCCAGAAACTGCAGAGAAGGAAGAGACCTGTTGAAGGAAAGAAGGAATAGAGGTAATAGGATCGAAGCAGTAAAAAAGAATATCATCGGCATAAACCGAGAGTTTGACTTGTTGTGGACCAAATTGAAAACCAGAGATAGTGTCATCTAAGCTAATTTTAGTAAGGAAGGGTTCTAAGGCTAGAACAAAAAGTAAGGGAGATAAGGGGCAACCCTGTCGAACCCCTCTGTGTAAAGAAAAATAGTCTGAGGACATCCCGTTAACAAAAATAGAAGCCTGAGGATCGAAATAAAGTAAAGAAACAATAGAAATAAATTTGGGAGGTATACCAATCCAACGTAAAGCCTGAAACATAAAATCCCACCCAATCCTATCAAATGCTTTCTCTGCATCTAGGGACATAGCCGCGAATGGAAGAGTTAAAGAAGATGCCTTACTAAGTATGTTAAGAAAGACCCGGGAATTATCGGAGGAGAGGCGCCCCTTGACAAAACCGGATTGTTCTGGTCCAATTCGTTCTGGTAAAAGTGGGTCCATACGTAGTGCTAATATCTTTGCTAAAATTTTATAATCAGTGTTAACAAAAGATATTGGTCTATAATTTTTGCATAAGGAGTGATCCTTGTCCTCCTTGGGAATTAGGCAAATTAAGGCTTGTTGAAAAGAACCGCTGGAGGAACCAGCATCAGAGAAAGATTGGAATAAAAGTAAAAGTTTAGGAAGGAGAAGAGAAGCGAAGTGGCTGTAAAATTCGATAGTAAACCCATCAGGGCCTGGAGATTTGCCATGACGAGGTTTAGATACAGCATGGGAGATTTCAGAGAGTGATATGTCCTGTTACAGGGAATGGAAGTCAACATGTGAAATCGGGGGAGATGGAAGAGAATGAAAGTAAGAGATCATCAGACGACGGAACCTGTTCTGGTGTATAAAGGGTATCGTAAAATTTAACAAATTCAGTGAGGATATCTTTATCTTTAAATGTGGAATCGCCAGAAGAAGTTTTAATAGACTGAATTTTTGTGCGTTCTTTACGAATCTTTAGATAATTGGCCAGAAGTTTCCCCATCTTATTCTTGCCTCCATAGTATCGGGAGTTACATTTTAATAGAATATTAGAGGCAGCGTCGGTTGTGAATTTATTAAAGGAGATTTTCGCTTCAATGAGTGCCTTAAGAGAAGAGTCAGATTTAGAAGCGTAATAGGCAAGTTCTAAAGCTTTAATGTCAGCCAAAATTTTCTTCGATTTGGCCTCTCGAAGTTTCTTCCGTTGAGACACAAAGTTAATAATAAAACCTCTAGAAGCTGCTTTAAATGAATCCCAAACCATAACAAAAGGGGAGTCAGGGGATTGATTCAATAGGAAAAATTATTTGGCAAAGGTAGTGAATTCAGTAGAGAAGGTGGGTTCCAAAAGCAAAGCATTATTAAATCGCCATCTGCCAGATTGGGGAGAGAATGGGAGTAAGTCAAGATCTACAAGAACTGGAGCATGGTCGGAAAGTAAGATGGAGCCAATTTCAGAATGGATAGCGTGTTGGGACAGAGATTTACTGAGAAAAATATGGTCAATGCGAGATTGGGATTGGTGAGGAGGAGAGAAAAAACTATATTCTCTAACATCAGGATTGCACAATCTCCAAATATCTACTAAGGCGTTGTTTTGAAAAGAGTTTACAAACTGAGTGTGCATTCTAGAGGGAACAAAAGTGACTTTCGAATGGCGGTCAAGGAAGGGGTCAACAATTTGATTACAGTCTCCACCGAGCAGTGTATAATCTCCAGAGAGAGAGGACAACTTGGTAGAGATAAAGGGCCAACATGATTTATCAATCCCAGTAGGGGCATATACATTAAAAACGGTGAGTGGGATGTTATCGATGAGACAAGTAACAATAAGCCAACGACCATCGTCATCACATTCATGAGTAATCGAGGAAACATTTAACTTTTTATGCAACAAGATTACACCATTCTTCCTAGAAGTCGTAGGAGAGCAAATAACATGACCCACCCAGCAACGATTAAGTTTTAAGGCCTCCGGCTCAGCAAGATGAGTCTCTTGAAGGAGGGCAACGTCAGTTTTAAGTCTTGCCAAATGTGAGAGAACTCTCTGTCTTTTGATGGTATTATTCAATCCCTTAACATTCTATGTTGTTACACGGAACGGAACAATTTAGAAAAATAACTAAGCGCAACATGCTTATAAATGCATAAGAAATACATTGGAGAAAATTGAAAAAAATTGAAAAAGAGCGAGAAAGAAACTGGTAGAACGATGAAAGGAAAGGGTAGAATAGATAATAGAGAAAGAGTAAAAGAGGAAAGGGAGTCCAAAAGTGCAGAAAAGAGAAACAGTGGATAAGAAAAAAAAAAAAAGAAAGAAGGAAGGGATCAAAGAAAGAAAATCAGAAAAGGGGAGGAGGAGAAAAGGGACAGGGAGAAGAAGAGTCAAAAAGACAGTACACGTCCATAACGAACGACTGTAAGGCATACTTACAAAAACAAAAACGCAAACGGAGATGGGGGTGGAGGTGTCGAGGAGACGACGTCGGTAACACCAGGAACGGATGCCAGACCACAAAAACCACATATTCGGAGGGTGGTAAACAAACAGGATGGGTACATCGGGACGGAGGAGAGGAAGAAAGCGATATCTGTAAAGATAAGAGAAGAAACGGAGTAAATGGATAAGACCTAAGGAAAACATGGCGTAAAATAGAGATAAACAAAGGCAAATATACAAGGGGGTAAATGACAACCATCAAAGAGTCATAGAATACAATGAACAAAGAACGGTATCAAAATGAAGTAACACATAAGATAGAAAGGCTCATTCAAGGTGGCCTGGAGACGTCCATGACATCAGAGCCGTGCTGACGAAGGAATTCTTGAAGGACAGCAGGATCTTCATAGGTGATAGTTTTGTCCTTATAGGTGACCTTGAAAATACATGGATGAAGAAGACCATAACGAACGTTGAGAGTTCTGAGTTGCGGGCGCATATCCAGGAACTTTTTCCGTCTGTCTGCAGTGGCCTTGGAGACATCCTGAGATAAATAGAGGCGATGACCTTGCCATATAATTTGCTTTTTAACTTTTGCAGCTGAGAGAACTTGCAGAAGATCAGTATACTGAAGGAACATCATGATAACCCCTCTAGGTTTAGAAGAGACTCTAGGACCTAGGCGGTGTGCTCTCTGTATATTAATGGAGGCCAGGGCCGGGCGTCCAAGACTTTTGAGAGGAAAGTTTGAAAGAAGGTGGAAGGGTTGGGCCCCTCCGTTAGTTCAGGAAGTCCATAAAGGCGAAGGTTGTTCCTACAATTCCTATTTTCCAAATCCTCTGTCGTTTTTTTGAGGAGAAGAACCTCAGCCTCCAATGAAGAGATACGAGAACATGAGGAGGCAAGTGATTCTGAAGACTGTTCCAAGAGGAGAACACGGGAATCTAGAGAAGTCCATTTATCTTGCATAGCCTGCATGTTCTGAGTGGTAGCCTCCATGAAGGGTTTGAGAGCACGAATTTCCTCTAAGATAATATCCATGGTCGAAGGAGAGGAGCCATTATCAGGGGATGGTGGATCTTTCTTGAGACGTTTGGAAGATACTAAAGCAGAGGGCGTTTTCCCACCATTCTGAGTCTTGGGAATGGCCCCAGTTGGTGCATCAGATTTCGACATTGTGGCTGTATCGAGATCCTGAAGAGGAGAGTCAGAGTCTGAACCAGATGGAAATTTAGTTAATGTAGTAAGTTTCAAGTTGCGAATTTTCCCCATAGGAGATGAGGTCAACACAGCAGTGAATTGAGACAGGAAGCGCCTGAATGAGAAATGACAGCTCCGTTTGGTCAGCAGGGAAACATGAGTGGAGCAAGTAAGCCCCAGTCAGCCGATATCTCAACAAGTCTTACTGTTATGCGGAAAGCACTGCAATTCTGAAGAAAATCTGAGGGAGGCAAAAGACATGAAAGCGTCCGCCAAATCACCCACTCTGAGGTAATTAAGAGAAAAATTGCTGGTATAATTTTAAGGCATGAGTGGAAGCTCCAAAAACCATGCAGTCAAATTGGTAAGAGCAGGAACAGATGCTGAGAGGAAGGATGACAGTACTGCGTGAAATGCGGTTGAAGTGAAGAAAAGCTCAAAAACACGCAAGAAGGGGTACATGTAGAAGCGCAGGTCGTCATTTAACGCTGGAGCGTAGGTAGGAGGTCCAAGCCAAAGAGCGCAAGAGAGAACTGCATTGCAGAGACAGAAGGCGCCAGCGCGTCACAAAATGGCGGTTGGCGAGGCATGTGTAGGTTGAACATCAAAAGAGGAGAAAATGAGGCACATACCACGCAGCCATCAGCCTGGAAGACACACCGCTAGAAGAAATGCGCTGTTTCAGCCACAAAGAAGGTTGAGAGGCATGAGGGAGAACTCTGTCATAGCAGGCAGGAAAGTGCGCTCTCAAAATGGCGGTCGGAGCAAAACCTCCGGCTGGAACGAGCAACTCCGTCAAAACGGCAGGAAGAGGCAAGGGAGTGAGGGCACTGGGCACATTCCGGTGACAGATGCAGTGTATGGCTGGGCTCCGTTGTTAGAAAGAACGCCTTAAATCGCGTCTAAAGAAGGGTCGGCTCCGGAGCTCCGGTCTCACGCCGCCATCTGTGTCGGCGCGCAAGCCACGCCCTCCGAAATTTTGGCTTTCTGAAGATCAGTTCTGCAGTATATGATAAGGATCATATTGGTGCACCCAAAAAGTTAACAATTAAGTACAGAGTCCAATAGAATTATTAAAATTTTTGTATTTTCTTTATTTAATCCTCAAAAATGTCTTTCCTTTTCCATGTAGAATCAATGACAGCTTCAGTCAACGCGTTTTGTTCAATAATGAACTTCGAAAGGCGTGCCATTTCTCGTACAATGTTCATCTTGTATGCATCCAAGGAGAAGGAGACATCTTTTGGCTAACACAGTCACATCTGTATTTTCATATTTTGGTAAGATCTATTTTACAAGATGGCTAAGTATACCAGGGTGAGTAGCATTCCCCACCTCAATCCTCACAATCTGAATTGGGCACATGGCATGTTGACTCCAGAGTCTGTGTCTTGTGTCCTGACAGGCACTACTCAGTTTACCAAAAGGAGCTGTGCCGTATATTGTAACATTGAATCTCACTTGGTCACTCAGATCCCTATACTAATTTCAAGATGGAGACTCCCTTTCCCCGACATCTATATGTAGTATTTATTATGAGCATTTGTTTTGTTTGCTGGAGAGTGTAACACTTATGTGCATAATAACCCATGGTGAATGCTCCAGTGCAATAGGGATGCATATATTTTGTAAATTGTGGAGGTAGATGATCCCAGAATGGTTCCAAAATCCAAAACATCACGTTTGATTACTGAGACACATTTGTACATTTTGAGGGGCAAAGCACCGTGGACTTTACCCAACTGGTCACTGCCAATAAAAAATACAGGGTATCATTTGTGATAGTTTTATTTTGTTTGTAACTTTCAATAATGAACTGCTCAGGGGTTATAGTGTTCGGTTCTCCATGCTATACAAACTTGTGCTGCTCCCATATTTCCATCCTAGAGTGGAGTTGAAAAGAGCATTGGTAATAACTCACTTGGTCAATTGCACTATTATTTATACAAACCTCGCAGAAATAAGTTAAATAGGCTGCAGCGAGTAAACATTTACGTAGGCATTATCCCTACACAATGGCCATTAAAACAAGTACTACTACTATGCCAACAATAAACAACTGTACTTGAAGTGTTCTCAGCTCAAGACATCCAATGCCTAAAACATTGGTTGTATCTCATCCAGACCTGGACATCCACCACGTACCTGAAGCCTGACCCCACTAAAACCCCACTAAAACAGATTTCATGTTATTCACCAAGAGCAACAAACAACTAATCTAAACTGACTCAAGAACATGAACCCAGACAGATTTTAACTCTAGCTTTTACCTACTGCCAAGTCCCTCGGATTCACCTTGGCCATTGATCTCATGTTCAGGGAACACATCACCTAGTTAACTCAAGATGATCTGGTACTATCTCTCTCTACTACAGAAAGAGAAACCATTCCTCCTAGAAAGAGACTTCAGAACTGTCTTTCAACCCCTCATGCTCTTGCATCTGGATGGAAGTAATTCTCTGCCCCCTGGCCTCCCAGTCAGCACTCTGGAGCCTGTTAAATCAATAATACATGCTGCAACACACCTCATCAAGGGCCCGAAGAAGTATGACAACATCACCCCTGATGGAACTGCACTATCTCCTATTGAGGGTCCTCACCACCTTCAAAAGTAGCTGCATTACCTATGAAGTAATCACTACCAACACACCTGCTTATCTTGCCTTTGACTCTGTACAGTGATCTGCTGTCTTTTGGCTAGTTTTATGCTACATAAACAAACATGCATAAATACAGGCAGAATAATGGTAGTGGTAAACCACACCTAGAATTACTGGTAACGTGGGCATGGTAATTAAAAATGACAGCATTACTGTAGTATTACCGGTTAAGTCCTGAGAAATGGCAAATCTGTGTTTGGGCATTGCCTCATACACATTTTATCCACACTACTGGCCCTTTTCCAGCACACATTTCACCAGTTTTTGTCTTAGTGAAATCTGGGCAGAGAGAGGAACTAAGAAGTGTGACCCATAAAGAGAGCCCTGGCGGAGACCAAGGTCCATCCCTCAGCATAAGCATAAACAAGTAATAATAGTATCACAGCTTAAGTTCAGGTGACAAGAACATGGCTTTTGGCCTATCATTAGGTCCAAGGTTATGAAGTATTACAAATGTGACCCTAAGATCAGATCCTAAACAAATGTTTTTCAAAAGGCTTCAAAAAGCAGGTCGGTCAGAGAAACCATTGATTAAAGAAGGCTTGAATGTGTCCCAATCGCATACATTTCTCTGAACGATGTGGCACAGTAATCTCCTCCTACCCTCCACCCAGAGACCTCAACCCCAACCATCATCCAGCTGACAGACCACAGCTTATCAAGAGATGTCTCACAGGATCACACCTGCTTCTATCCCTTATCTCGACAGCACCAAGGCATTACGCCATGCATCAAAGGTAATGTAAGAAGTAAGACAAACATCAAATGTGTCAAGGATTGTACAGATGGTGTGATCAAGGAAAGTAGGGAGAAGTTATGGAATCTACATCTGGACTGCACTCTACCTGTCTACCACCAAAATATAGATATTACTCCTCCCTGTTGACTATGTACTGAACACTAATAGCATGCATCTAGCGTTCGTTCCACTCACAAGGCACAGAAGCACAATTGCTCTATTTGCTTGTTACCTTATAAGGGGTATTTGATTGGAAGATTGTTGAGCTTCAGCTCTATCTTTGAAGTGTTTTGGTGTAGTGTTCTTATATTGAGATTGGTCACTGTGGTTTTGCAGGTCGAAGAGTGAAGAGGAAGAAGAAACAGACTGCTTGAGCTTTATTTTACTATACTGCGGCTAGTTAGCAGGGTGTGGTATATGAGTATGGCCCATATGGAAAAACGTTTTGGAGTCATGGATTGCACCTCTCATGTAACTGTAATCATGTAGCTGTACATATGGCTGGAGTAGAATGGAAATGAACAATAGTTAGAGGTATATGTGCATGTGGCCTTGCCTGCCACCACCGGTCCCCTCTTTCCTATGTCACACCACTTGAAACCACTTGGCCTGAACTCCTTCTGCATCTCCTACCCCAAACCTCTCAGCTACCGTCTCTAAAAAATTCAAACATAATCTGATCAGACAACATCATGAAATACTCATAACAAATCTTTACTACAATTCCTCCAAAGGTCAGGAGAAAACTGATCTCATCTTTTACACTACCTGACTTGCGAAATGGAATACAACCCTTACAAACTACCTACTCATTAGAAAAACCTCTAACATAACACACAGACACATATTGATGATCTCACACTGCCCCATGTTCAAAGGCAAGTCCACCCTAACTATCTACATGAACAGAATCGTACTGATTCAAGCCAAAGACTCCAACCTACGTCCTTCAAATTCAAATTCCCCACAGTGTGCAAGGCTCTCTCCTCGCACGCAACCACCCCTAAACACAACCCCCCTCACAGAAGCCACCAACCCGCAAGAGGTCATCCATACTAGTCTCCCTCAAGTTTACAACTCCACCCTCACCACGACCACAGTTTCAGATCTCACCCCCTCTCTCTCTAAGCCGGACACCAATATCCCACTCAACCACATCATAAACCCTCACTCCGAGAACACTGACCGCACAGTTAGAACTATCAGTCTGGATCCAAGCATCAACGTCACTCCACTCACTCAACCCAACTATTCTCCCACTACCCTGCCCCTCAACCAACCACCACCCCACCTCCTTTCTCCCCACGCCACCAGAGAAACCACCCAAACAGCACCCAAACATGACAGGCACAACGTATTCTCTCCCCTCACTAAGCCGGTGACTGACTAAGTACCATTTTCTCAAAAAGCGCCCTCTGAAAGTGACCCTATAAGGGAAGTTACACACACACGCCCTGCTCATCAACTCTCTGACCTGCTCCCTGCATATCTTGAACACCACACACCTAACAAATCGCAGCTAAACATCTCAGTTCCCACCTCCTCTAACCAAATACCCACGCTAGACATAAAGGAAAGACTAAGTCCTATGGAAAGTCAGCTCGATGAAGTGATACTAGGTATCAACATAATCCTAATGACCCTCAAAACCTCCCCTGACTATGCCCACTGTTCACTCCTCTCCCCTTTCAGCAATGCCAGACCTCCACTTCAGCCTTCAAAAACTCAACCTAATAGCTGGATTACTACTCCTTTCAGCAACTGAGCTCACAGACCGAGTCGATCAAGTCCTAGGATGTCACACAACTAAGCTATAGAGCTGGCCAAACGTATCACATGACACCAATGAGGAAAAAAGAACCCACCTCCAAGATCCAGGTGATCACTGGTATCGGGAGAAACCTCATTCCACCCCGGAAAACGGCCAGACCGCCAGCACACCTCTTAGATATCCCTAGGGCACCCACCTCTCAGAAACACAACAGCAACTGTAGTATTTTCAACTGCCTGCTTATAATATGTAGATCTGCCTCCAAGCATGCAACCAAACTGGCGGTAGCCATCCTTAACCATGACATGGCTATTGCATTCAACACCGAAACTTGGCTTAATGAATCAACCTATCCGATCCTCGACCTACTAGTTTCTCCTGGCTTCTTAATCATCAAGAAAGACAGAATGGATCATTTTCCACAAAAATACCATCACAATGGTTGAACCTGTCTCCTTCACATATAGCATTTTTTAATATCTCAGCACCACTATACGGATGAAAAAGAATAAAACAACGAATTGCCACATCCTCTACCACCATCCTGGCAACACTCGCCCCTTCCACAAACACCTATCAGACCTGGTAACACATTGCTCACTCTCAAATGCCAACAACATAATCCTAGGTGATTTCAACCTGAATTGGAATGATGAGAAAAACACACTAATCCAATCCTTGAATGAACTCTTACTTGAGAACAACCTTCTCCAACACTGCAAAGAACAAACCCAGAGCAGAGCCTCAACCCTTGATGCCATTTTAGCCCAGGAGAAGGAGATAACCATTAATAATCATCCTGGTCGACTAGTCAGACCACCGCATCATCCTGGTCCACTTAAACATCCATACTAAGAAAACCCTCCAGTGGACTAGAAACATAAGCCAGATTCCCCTAGCTGATCTGGAAGAAAAAATTATCTTAAGCCTTCCCCCAAGGTCAGACTACCTCTCCCCGAAAGAACTCACAACGCACTTTAACTCTCCCTTGTCAGCCATCCTAGACCAAGTAGCCCCTCTGAAACTAAAAAGGATTAGAGACACCTGTTCGATGTCCTGGTTTAACAAAGACATCAATACAGAAAGAAGGCAACTCACAGCTGCAGAAAGACTCTGGTGAGAAAACCCTTCCTTAATTCACCTTCACCAACTCAGAGCAGAAGGTAGAGCATATATAATCCACATCATCAAACAAAAAGCAGCCTTTTTCCGCAGTGCCCTTTGACAATGCAATAAATTGCCCGAAAGACCATTTTAACATCATAAAAAAACAGACTTCCAAACCACCAGTTAAAGCCCCTCAGGTCTCGAAAGAACTGTGATACATTCACTAAATTCTTTGATGAGAAAATTACGATGATTGAGTCCTCTCTTGAATGCCACACACAAGCATCTACTGTAATCACCCTCCACACCACAGATAAAAGCAAATCCCACCCTGCTTTCTTCTGACCCCCAAGTAGCGATCCCCCCTTCTGGGACACATGAGAGAAACCAATCCCTAGGATTCCCCTCTACCACCAATTGCTGGAAAGCATTCAACCCACTCACAGAAATAGACATCTCTAAACTAATTGCCAATTCAAAGCCCTCCTCCCACTTTGCAGACTTCCTCCCAGCCTCTGTGGCAAACATCCTCAATCACATCATTACACCCCTCTGGACGATGATAATAAACAGCTTCCAAAGCGCAGGAGTCATGCCAGACTGCCCAAAACTAGGCCAAGTCACTCCACTACTAAAGAAAACGGGATCAGACCCTGAGAACCTCAACAACTTCAGGTCAATATCAAACTTGCCCTTCCTGGCCAAAATCCTTTAGAAATGTGTCCTACTCCAACTCAACCAACACATCGACACTAACAATCACCCGGATTCTCACCAGTCAGGCTTCAGAAAAGGCAGTAGGACAGAAACAGCTTTACAAAATATAGCAGATGACATCCACAAATTTATGGAAGCCGGACGTTGCTGCCTGCTAATCCTCCTAGATCTAACTGCGGCCTTCGAGATGGTAGACCATAAACTTCTTCTTAACACCCTCAAACAACAGATTGGAGTGAATGGCCTGGTGCTGAAATTGTTTCACATCCTTTTTTAACAACCGATCTTTAACAAATAAAAATAAACAACGTAACTTCTGATATCTCTACCATAACTAGAGGTGTCCCCTAGGGCTCAGTCCTCTCACCTACTCTCTTCAATATCTACATGGAGCCCCTCACTACCATAATCAAGCAAGCTAACATCCCCTTCCACCTTTATGCAAATGACATCCAGCTCTTCCTGGAAATATCCTCCCCAGAAGACATGCACCCTCTAAATAATATTCTAACAAAAATACAAAACTGGCTATCACACAACCACTTAAAACTCAATCGAGATAAGTCGGAAATTCTTGTCTTGTCAAACGACGGACAATCTCACCAGGCCCAAGAATGGATAAAGCTTATCACCTCCCTAAATTACAACCTAACCCTGGCCGGTTCGGCCATATCGCATGGAATCACACTAGACCCTAACCTGAACATGAGCTCACACATTAAGACTACCGCAAGGAGTGCCCTCCACAAATTTATGCTACTTAACAAAATCAAGCCCTTCATCCCCCCTAATGATATCAAAACCACAACACAAGCCTTGGTTTGGTCCAGACTAGACTACGGGAATTCTACCCTCACAGGCACAGCACAATCCCACCTAGCACCCCATCACATCTCCCCCTCCTTGAAAGATCTCAAGTGGCTCCCAATTGAAGCTCGCTTCCACTTCAAAACTGCCAGTCTCACCCACAAAGTCCTTCACACTGGTAAACCAGTCAACCTGGCAGCCACACTCACCAAGGCAGGCCAGGCAATAAACCTGAGGAACACCAACAACCTACTTCTCAACCCCCAAAGAGACATAAACGAAAAGCCATGGCTTGTTCCTTGTTGAGCAATTACCCCCAAAATCTGGAATTCCCCACCAGCAGATCTCAGAACCAACCCCTCCTTCATGACCTTCAAGAGAAAACTAAAGGATCTCCTCCTCGCTTGGCACCTTTAACCCTCTGGACAATATACCATAGCTCTTTTTTAGCTGCCTACAAAAAAGTAACTCTCGAGTATATTATCTGCCTTCCATATGGCAACCTGTTTTGTTTTGACTGTCTATTTCTTTTATTGCCTGTGTACATATTGTATAGCTCTCTGATACCCACGGGTCCTCCCAGCCCTATATAAAACTCTCTAAATAAATAAATAAATACTATTCTATTATTGAACGGAAATAGGCGCATTCTCACTGAAGGAACAACACTTAAACCATCATGGTGTACTCTCTATAGACCCTTGAGGGACAGAGAAGCTTGTTAGCTTCATCTCAAAGAAGCAACTATATGCTCTGTAGGCCCCAGTAAGGGGCCCTTCGCAACGAAACCACAGTTAAATAGCCATGATGTATGCTGTGTGAAGTCTATCCAGGAATGACTGTTGTCAAACCCTACTAGTAGAAAGCTAAGATGGAACCAGAGAGTTTGCTCTGTAGAGTTTGCCGAAGAGTGACGGGGCCAAACCCACCATAACAGAAGCTATCACTTAAATCCAGGGTCTGTGCTCTGTAACGTCTTCCCAAAAGTGACAGAGGCCTCTCTCAATTAATCTCTGGCCCCTACAATGCACTAGGGCAGTGTTTCCCAAACTGTGGTCCGCGGACCCCCAGGGGTCCGTGACACATTCCTAGGGGGTCCACAGGCAACAGTTTTCAAAGCAGAGAAGTTTCCAGCAGCAATAAAAGAGTCCAGATAAAGCCAGTGATTAATGTACCTGCTGGAGCATGAGGAGAGTTTTGTTTAGTGGCAGCTTTGACTTAACTAATGTAGCACAGAGGGTTAATGTGCCTACTGCAAAGAATGTGTAACATGCAATTTAAAAAGCAGCATTTTATGTGCATAGGTTCGTGGTTACTGCTTTTGTCAGAGAGATTCTTTTGTTACTGTGCACTTCATAAGTGACAATCGTAATGTAGCAGAGGGACCTATAAACTGTCATCAAAGAGCTGCTTGCAAACTGCACGGTACCAGTTAGTAACTTTTGTTTTTTCACAGTTATTCATTATCCTGATGCTGCTAAAAAGATTTATTTGGGTGGAAATACATTTTTAATGTTAAAGTCAGTGCTAGCCACTGTGTTATGTTCTGAATCCTGAGTTTGTGCTTTTCCAGACCAAGCACTCTTTAAACATTTTATATACACACTGTTTTACATGTAAGATTCAATGTCTCTATATGTGTGTGATGTAAAGTGCTCTGACATCCTACAATGGTATGAGAGATGCTATAAAACAAATGAAATACATGTGACAGAGGGGCTATTACTTCAATATAAAATACTAAGGGCCAGATGTACGATCCGTTTTTATATGCGTGAACGGATTCGTGAACCCGCTTTCACATGCAAAAACATATTGGGCCATGTACATTGCCTATTTCGCGAGTTGCAATTTGTTTGCGACTCGCTAAATAGGTTTTGCAACTTGCTATTTGGAAGGGGCATTCCCTTCCAAATAGCGAGTCTTAAAACCATGTACAAATGTTTTGTGGTCGCAAAACACTCACAATTACCACTTACTTCAAGTAGATGGTAATGCATTTGCAAATGGGAAGGGGTCCCCAGGGGAAGCCCTTCCTCTTTGCAAATGCATGCAAAATTATTTTTTAAGGGCAGGCAGTGGTCCCAGGGACCTCGGCCTGCCCTTAGAAAATTAAACGAAAACGTTTCATTTTCTTTTTTTTTTTAAATGCATGGTAAATGGGCTGCATTTTTTTTTTAATTGCTTTATTTAAATGCAGTCCCAGACATGGTGGCCTGCAGAGCCCAGCAGGCACCATACCTAGGAGGGCTGGCATTCCCAATAGGCTCGCAAATTGCGAGAGGCTCATTAATATTAATGAACTTCGCAATTTGCGACCCCATTGGGAATCCGAAACAGTGTTAAACACACTGTTGTACATTTCATTCAGCGACTCGCAATTTGCCACTCGCAATGTGTCGCCAATAGCGAGGCGCTAAATGAAATGGTCGTACATCTGGCCCCAAAATCCTTAGGGGCAGATTTACAAGCCCCTTGCTCCTCTTTTACGCCACCGTTGCGTCACTTTCATGATGCAGCGGTGACGCAAAAGATGCGCCATGGTGCAGGGTATTTACAACGTGACGCATCCGAGAGATGTGCCACGTTGTAAAGCTCTGCGCCAGAAGGAGGCGTTCCGGTGCAGGAACGCCTCCTAAAAGTGGCTGAGTGAAATCTACAAGATTTCACTCAGTCACTTTGGGGCCCATGCTGCGTCAAAACCCTGCGCCTGCTTGAAGCAGGCGTAAGGATTGACACAGGATTAACAAGATTCGGCACCCCAGAGCATTGCTGGAGCTGTGTCGCGCTTGCGACGTAACTCCAGCAATGCGCCACCTTTACGGCTAAGATGCGTCATGCATCTGTGCTTTTTTGCCCCATGAGGCGCAGCATTGTAAATGCGCCACATCAATGGTGGCGGAGGCATGGCGCACTATAAGTTGCGCATCCCTGCTGATAAGCATGGATGTGTCACTTATTGTAAATCTGCCCCTAAGTACTTTGAGTATTTGTTTTGTGTGCACATGTGTGTATTTTTTTCGAATGACTGTTTTAATATTTGACATTTAACTCATACAAATTGCTTGGGGGTCCCCGGCTTCCAATGGTGACTCAATGGGGGTCCTCAGGAGTCAAAAGTTTGGGAACCACTGCACTAGGGCACATTCTAGATCAGATTTTTGCACTGCTTGATGATATACTTTTGGCAATGTCCTACCAGCTACCTTGGTCCAACCATTTTGCCACTTCCTTGATGTAGTTAATCCTTCCCTTTGGTTTGTCTTAAGTTTACCATTCCCAGAGCCAATCTTAATAGAGCCTGGCAAAAACTTTTTCCACTTTACCGTTGCCATATTTGCAAGCTTGCCACTCCCAACATCACCCCTCCCCCTGCAGAGGCTGTAAACAATAACTCCGGGATCAGCCACACAAAATAGGCCTCCTTAAACCATTTCGGAGCCACTATCACCACCTTTCCTCCCCCTGGTACACCCAAGACTTAAGAAAGGAAAAGAAATTATGTAAAAAAAAGCAGAAAGAGTCTGCCAATTAGACTATTGTGTGGGAAGCACGCCTCAATCACTAAAAGGCATCACAAACTTATAGTAAAGAGATTTGCACTGCTCATGCTTAATTCTTGAATCAGGACATAACAAAATTCTGCCAATCTTACCATACAGACCACTCAATTTCTCTGAGATTCTCTGTTTTATTTCTTTCATGATAAGGTTTCAAAAATCTGTAGTTTACTAATCCCTTTCACCTCACCTCAGCTCCCAATCTCTCTCTTCTACTGGTTTCACCTCCACCTACATTCTTCTCAATGTTACTCCTTTAAGCCTGGGATCACAAAGCTCAATTCCTTCTTATTTACTCTGGGTCCCTGCTAAACACATACCCTGCTTGTGTTTCTAGGTCTCAACTACGCAGCGCGCATGGGCTTTATAGGCAAAAAGACTTTTAGTTATCACTTTGGCTTTTCAGCCAAAAATGTGCAAACGTTCTATTGCCTTCAATGGCAACGCCTGAACGTCTGGCGATTCACTTGCAGGAGCGAATGCCGCCATATGGCAGCAATTATCGCTCCCACAAGGGAATCGCGCAGGCCCCCCTCCTCTATCCTGCTGCCGCACGAGGCGCGCGCGGGCCTCCCCTGCTGCTGTGCGAGGCGCGTGATAATGTTTTTTTGTTTCAGAATACGTTGCCAAGGAGACGGGCCGTGACTGAAGACTCCGGAGATGACAGGAGAAGGCCAACTGGAAGCAGGAAGAGGCACTGCCGCGCCAACGGGCTACAGGAATCGCCGCTGCTGCTGCTATGGTAGGCAGACAAAATATAGATATTTTAGTATCGACCTACAATTATATCGATGTTTTAATATCAAAGGGACAGAATATAGAAGGTGAGTAATATCGATTTTTTTAATATCAAAGGGACAGAATTTTCAGGTAAGTAATATCGATTTTGTTAATATCGATGTAAGTAACATTGATGTTACTAATATTGACATTAGTAATATCGACGTTACTAATATCGATTTTAATGTAGTTTAAGTGAATTTTAGTACCGTAGCAGGTTGTGGGTTTATAGGGGAATGGGGTGGGAAGTAATTTAATTATACTAAATTAACTATTAATTTTTAAGAATTATAAACTAAGTTTAATTAATTGGTAATTAATTTGTATTAATTAGTAATTCATTTTAATTAATTGATTAATTGATAATTATGTTCTGTAGTGGGTTATGGGTTTATTGGGGAATAGGGTGGGAAGTAATTTGGATGTAATTAAGTGATAATTTACTTTCATTAATTGTTTTTGCTAATTATATTACTGTTAATTCATTATTAATTTGTTATTATTTTTTCTTGGTAATTAATTTTAATTAATTGATTAATTGATAATTATGTTGTGTATTATTTTATTATTGGAGTTTGTTGTGCGTTTATAGGGGAATAGTGTGTAAAGTAATTGATATGTAATTAAGTAATTATTCAATTTATAGTTGGGTATTGATAATTAATGTATTGGATATTAATTATTAATTGGTAATTATATAAAAGTGTAATTTTTTGGTTATGGAAATTAATTTATTGTAGTTTAATCATTAATTGGTAATTCAATATTACTAAATAATATTTATAGATATTTTAATTGATTTATTAATAAGTAATTATTAATTGGCAATTAATGGTTGATCATTATTATTTTTGGTTTAACAAATTATTTAATTGTTCAATATTGGTTAATTGGTAATTACTTTTCAATACTTAAAATGCTTTTGTTACAAGAAATATTTCATTGTTCAATGTTTATTAATTGGAAATTCATATTTATTAATTATTATTAATTGGTATTCATTATTAATGTATTGTTACTTAATTTTTCATTGGTAATTATGTTTTTATTAATTATTTATTGCTATTTGTAAATAGTTTAGATTTATTTAATAATTAATTTTTAAACTATTTTAAAATATTAATTTATTTAAGGTATGTTATTTTTAACTTCTGCGCTATCCAACACTTTCCCTACTGTTGCACTCTCTGGAGTGGGAATAGTAATTTTTACCCCTACGCTATCCAACACTTTCCCTACTGTTGCACTCTTTGGAGTTGGAATAGTAATTTTTACCCCTACGCTATCCAACACTTTCCCTACTGTTTCACTATCTGGAGTTGGAATAGTAATTTTTACCCCTACTCTATCCAACACTTTCCCTACTGTTGCACTCTCTGGAGTGGGAATAGTAATTTTTACCCCTACGCTATCCAACACTTTCCCTACTGTTGCACTCTTTGGAGTTGGAATAGTAATTTTTACCCCTACGCTATCCAACACTTTCCCTACTGTTGCACTCTCTGGAGTGGGAATTGTAATTTTTACCCCTACTCTATCCAACACTTTCCCTACTGTTGCACTCTCTGGAGTGGGAATAATAATTTTTACCCCTACGCTATCCAACACTTTCCCTACTGTTGCACACTTTGGAGTGGGAATAGTAATTTTTACCCCTATGCTATCCAACATTTTACTTACTGTTGGTTTTTTTTGGAGTTGTAATAGTATTTTATTCCCTCTGTTATTTAATATATGTTGTATTGTTTTAGCTAATGTAGTATATAATTAATTTTAAAAATATTAAAATGAAATTATATTTTTTTAATTTGCTTTGCATAGTTATTTAATTTTTATGAATGTTAATATTTTATGTGTATAGATGAATTTGTAATTTATAGTATTTTTTATTATTTATAACTTATTAAAATAATTATTAAAACTGATTATTAAGGGGTCGATTCCGTATTCGGGAAACAAATCCGTACGACGATTCGTATTCGTAGCCGTTTCCGTACAAATTGTACAATCCGTCTGAATCGCGTAGTACGATCCGTAGGAAAAGAATACGTACGAATGTGTGCAAACTGTACGAAAAGCAAGGGAAAATCCGTACGATACAGGACCCTCACGGTGAACCGTACGAATCATACACATGCTGTATGACCCACACTTTCACATACGCACTGTACCCCTGCAATCATGGGGTACGCACCGTACCCCTATGCTCTGTACCCCTACGCACGGTACACCTATGCACTGTACACATACGCACAGTACCCCAATGCACAATACACCTACGCACCGTACCCCGATGCACCGTACCCCTACGCACCGTACCCCTGCAATCATGGGGTGCACTCGTGTACCCGGGGGGGTCCGTTTCGCACGCGGCTCGAGTCGAAATATGCTTTTACGGACGTTTTAAACTCCCGTAGAAAAAGGGATCGTACGTAGTGTTGTCGTAACGAATCGTACTTGCTGGGTCGTAAAAAGCTGCTTCAATCCGTACGGACGTCGCGTACTGCGTGTTCCGAATGCGATTTGTACGTGTTTTTAAGTCGTATGGTCTTTCCTACGATTCGTACGGAGATCTGCTTTGGTGGTCGGATTGTACTTCATCGTACGTACGGGGAAGTTGAAGGTGTACGATTCGTATGGGAAAAATGCTCCGTACGGCGATTCGTAGGGGATTTTATCGAATCGGAATCGACCCCTAAGTAAGTATATATATTTTATATTCTATGTATATGTTTAATAATGTTTTTATTACATTATGTATATTACAAATGTTAAATATTATAACATATTTTTAACTATGTAAATTATATTTTTAAGTATTATTTCATTTATTTTACATGTTTTATTATTTTAAAAAACTATATTTTTTAAAACAATATTTTTGACATCGATATTTTTTAGGGGATATTTTTGTACTTACCTTGTTGTAAATAGGATGTCGATATTGTTGTCATCGATACTATTGCTCCGATATTTTTGTACCTCGATTTTTTGTCTTTCGATATTTTGTCAGACATTCGCTGCTATAGCTGGAGAACGGGAAAGTGTCCAGGATGCTGAGGCCAAGCGTCTTGTGCTCGGTTTGGCTTCTTTAACTAAAGAGCTCCCCGAACGTTCCAGAAGTGCAGGTGCAGCTGGTTGTAGGTGCTGGCAGATCATCTCGGGGAACGTTATTACCGGCACAAGTGTACCCCAACAGAAGGCAGTGGAACAAAACATGCCCTGAACATAATTACAGGCACCAGCCTTACCCAGTTGAAAACGTGATGATAACACAGTTTGGCATGTTAGGTTATAAACAAAACATGAAAAGCTCACCACTCGCCACCAAGGATGACGTATTAACACACGTGATAAATAATACAGTTTGTGCATGTCAGTTTATAAACACAACATGGGAACCCTACTACTTGCCACCAGGGATATTATCAACAATAGATGTCTTATGTAAACAATGTATGCACAACTTGACTCAACCACAAAAGAATACGCCAGAGGCTCATATGAGAGGGGGTTTAACTTATGAACCGAGGCGTGCTGTGGCAGAAGAATTCATGGTTATGACATTCGACCCTTCAAAAGTGTGCCCCGCCATGGGTGAGGATTTTGTTGGGGTTCGGGCATGGATCTGTCGCACTAAACGAGGTGCGCGAACAAAATAGAGGGGTTCCCAAGAATTTTCTGAGGACTCGTATCCTTTCCAGGCTATCAAAGAGAGCAAGCATCCCTGGGTTCATTTTGCATCCAAGGCAAGTTGCACTTCATACTCAAGGTGACCATTTACTGGAATTGGGGGCAGAGGGGAATCATTCCATGTGTCTGGGTGGAAAGGCTTTACTAAAGAACCATGGAAAACTGGGTGAATGGGATACTCCAAGGGAGTTTCAGCTCGAGGGTGACAGGGTTAATAATCTGAGTGATCAAAAAAGGGCCAATGTATGTAGGGTATAGTTTGCGTGGTCCTTCTATTTTTAGTTTCCTGGTAGACAACCAGACGTGGTCTCAAGGTTTGTAGGGTAGGGTGGTGCTGGTTCTTTTTTTTTGTCTGCTGTGACATCATTTTGTCGTTATGCTTACTTAAGCATGATTTTGCGCGGGTTTGAATGTCTAACAAATGGTGCTCTGTGACTACTGGGACTAAAGAATCATCTACTGAGACTGGTAGGGCCTTGGGATGCTACCCGGTTAAGAAATAAAATAAGCATTGACATAGCCAATAGGTCTCGCATTTGGACCTTATAAGTGTTTAGCCATGCAACAGTTGGTGTTGTTGCACCAAGGATATTCTGCTGCATAACTAAATATTTATAGGGTCCAAAAAGCGAGACCTACTGGCTAAGCCAATGCTTGTTCATTGTCTTGCTTCTACCATGGTTCCGGTACTTACAGATCGTTGGAACTTATCAATAACTAATCGACACTTCCCAAAACCTGGAAACAGCCAAAGCAGACCCCTCCATCCTCAATAACAGTCGCCTTACTTCTCTCCTCCCTTTTCAGACTAAAATTCTTGAAAAGCAATCAACACTCAGCTTTCATTTCTAGAACCGAATCCTGCTTCTTGAATCACCTCATTCAGGTTTCCGACCTAAATCAGCTTTAACGTCTATCCTAGATGATCTTAGGCTATTAATGGGTCACGGTGGCTTTTCTGCCTTGATTTTGCCTTTTGATTTCACTAGATCTACCTACACACTCTTTGCTTCTAATGGAATGCCATCGCTCGAATGGCAGACTATCCTAAGAACTGCCCACAGGTTATTCCTCTTCCCCCATGTCGTTCAGACATTCACTGCTCAGAAGAGAGGGTGCCTGAAGGGTTTTCCCTCAGTCCCACTGGTTTAAATATTTATGTTACTCCCTTGGCTTCACTCACTCACTCTTTTGGTTTCTCCATAACCTCGGACCCAGAATCTGATCATGCAATGTAAACCGTGTTAGTACAGAAACATTTAAAGATGACCTCTTGAGCATGTGACATGTGCATGCACTGGTAACTATTTTTTTTAAAGTTTTGTAATAAAAGTTTACAAAAACATCAGACAGGACATGTTGGCTTTACCAATGCTTGTTTGAAATGTGTTGTTCAATAAAATAACTAACACAGCTATCACCTATTAGCAAGATAGGCGAAAAAAAATTTGCGCTAAGCGCGAATATCGCCAGAACCTAACGCCAGCGCAGACCACGACTTAACCTGTATATCCAAAAGGAGGTGGATATTCAGTTTAAGTCCCCATTAGCGTTAATGCTTGAATATCGCTGGATTTCCAGCGATATTCACATATTGAGCCGCTATCACCGGATATTTTATCGCTTTAGAGATAAACGTTGCTAATAGCACGTTATCCCTGCCATAATATCCGGCAATAGGCGGCGATGAAAAAAAATGCGCTAAGCGCACTTAGCGATAATTATCGCTATTTGTTGCTAATATGCCCCATAGTGCTTCGGGTCGCCATCCCATCACAAGGGCAACACTTATTTACTCCTTATCAGTTGCTTATATTGGGAAATACTGCCTGAAAGTTGATAATATTAAATCTGAAGCAAGTGAAAAAAAATCTATGATCGCTATTTGTTGTCCTCAACAGATATAGCTGTATCCCAACACTTTCCGTTGTACCCACATGTGAAATAACACCCTCCTGTTGCTTTCATTCTTGTGCATATCATCTTCAAGGATAAAAACATAAAGACGCTTTAACTCGCCTTTATTAACTCCCCTTACGGTTCTCAGGATTGTTAAAGAGATGGAGTCTGCCCATTCACACATCTCTTTAACATTCCTCAACCGTGGTATTTCATATGTATAATCAAGCATTAAAAGCACTGCACAATTAATCTATTGAAATAGGCTTCCTCTTGTATTTAGATCGTATGCAATAGCAGGAAAGGGAACAATTGAATATGATCATTCGCAAAACTTAATCCCATCTCTTGATGGATGCTGTTAGAAGGAGCTAGATAGTAGCGCTGCAAGTCAACGCCTCAGAAACCGATTTCCGAGCACTTGTAGGGAACTAGTCTTTACATATCCCCACATACCTGCTCCATAGGTCACCATACTAACGCTCCTGGCCTTATATAGCGGGCCATTTATTTTATTGTTTTCACCCAGTTTATTGTCAAACCTAAAAAGAGCTAAAAGTGATTCCTCAAATTGGAGTACCTTTGGCCCAGTTTTTTCCAATTGCCTTTGGAGTCAGATTGAAATGAGGAAATCATTCCCAAATCAACATCGTTCAGAAACATAGGGCAATTTTTATGGTTGACTGGCCCATGGAACATGATGAAGGACTTGGATAGGTTCACCTTTAGATCTAATTTGACCATAAAATGCAGAAGCTATTCAGAACTTGGTGAGGAGCATTGAAAGCAGGAGCCATCAGCACTGCATTATCAGCATATCGGGAGTACTGGAAAAGGGGTGTCGAAATATCTGAGGCAGATCTTTCCACATTACCAACATCTCGTTTTCTAACTCATTGATGTATAATGTAATAGAAAAAGGGCCAAGACGCATCCATGCTTGATCCCCCCATTAATACTAAATGCCTCAGTACACTCACCATTTCTCCCATACCTCACCCTGGAATTCATGTCTCAAATCTCTCTCAACAGGTTCACCATGGCTCAGTACACCCCCATGTCCCCCAAGAGGGACTACAATTTACTCTGGTTAACTCAGTGAAACGCACTTGACAGATCCATGAAACCCATATTAAAGCCCCCTTTTTCTCCACTGTATATTTATCTATTTAAATATTCAAATTCAAACACGGTTCAACAGGTTTGAGGTGCTGTCCAGAACCCATACTTAATTTCAAAATTAATCTCGTGCTCATCAGCCTATGCTTCTAGTCTGGCTAAAATGTCACTTTCAGCAGGGAGTCCATCAAGAAAATTGGTCGATAACATCTTGATTCCCCATAATTTCCTTTTTTAGAGATTGGGCCGAGTGACTTGGACCATGCATCTAATCTTCGGTTGTATGGCAGAGGCATTCATGGCTGAACCACAAGTGCCTCTACAAAGCAGTCCCAACCACGAATGCGTCTTAACCATGCATTCCTTTTCCACGCCTGCTTCTACCATTCAATTTTGTTGTAAAGGTATGATTGGTAAATGGATATGCATGGTAAAGATCACCACTACCTCGACCCCTCCTGCCCACTCTAAGCCCTAAAATCATATTCCCTTACCTCACTACTACCGCCCTGAGGCCTAAAAGCTACCCTTCCCTTAAAACTACCCCTTCCCCTCCCCCTGCCCTGAGGCCTAAAACCCTTCTCCTACCAAAAATTACCCTGACCTTGGCACTCCCATTCTGAGCCCTAAACCTTACCTTCATGCTGCCCTTATTTATTTTATTTATAAAACTACTCTACCCCTTCCCCTGCCCTGAGTCCTAAAACCATAACCCCTTTTAAAAAACTACCGCAACCCCCTTGCTCTGAGCCCTAAATCTGACACAAACCCCTAAAAACTGCCCCCAGCCCATCCCTTAAAACTACCCCTCCCCCTCCATGATCCCTAAACCCTGCCCTCTTTTAAAAAGACTGCCTGACACCCCTGCCCTAAACCCTAAAACTGACCCCCACATCTAAAAACTAGCCACCCTCCCCCCAAAAATACGGCTCCAGCCCCACTTGCCTGTCCACGTTTGGCGCTTCCTGCTCCAAGACTTCCTCTTCCCACTGAACCGGACAATAGACCCCTATCTGCCTTAACACGGATGTGTGTTTCAGGCAAGCGTGGTTACACTTGCAGTGAAACAGCACAGGTGGCTCAGCCGGTGTTGTAAAAGGCCGTTTGACCTAATCTTCCAGTATTACAAACAGCACGGAAAACATTTGTCAAAAGGGGGACCCAGAAATATAGATTATCCTTCAAAAGATCAATTGGGATCCCTTTCATGGCCGGAGCTTTCTTACTATAATTATATGTGATAGCTTGGGTGACTTCATCTTGTGTAAATTCCAGAGATCATACAAGCTGAGGTACCCACATACTTCTTTATGCGGGCAGGGACATAAATGAGCACTAAAATCCACCCCCCCGACCCCCACACTTTGATGTTTCCTTTTGGCACACAGTCATTAAATCTCACGCTAGACCATCAACCACCATTCTACTAGTCAGATAAAAAATATTTAATAATTAATTGTCACAAACATAAGCCCCTTGCTGGTGACAATCCAATTTATTGGTAAGAAGGCGAAGTAAGATACTTAAACACCACTTTCTCCTGGAAGTTGGCTGAAATAAATGTACAAAGTCCCCCTTTTGCACGCCCTGCCCCAGAGGATTTTACTGGCATATTATAGGTCACTTAGCCATTTAGATAAAGGATTCTAGTGGCCCACATTTCCCGGAAACAAGAAATAGAAAGATTTTGAATGATACTCACCAGTCTTTGTTATTTAGTTTATTGACAGGACAGGTTAGAATCCAAAATAGGATCTTGTCAACACTGACCAGCCTCTTAGATCTGTCGAGGCTATCCTTATGCTAAGAAAAGGAGCACTCCATCCCACTGACTGGTGTCAAAATCAGAGGCTGATGCACAAGAAGAGTTAGCTCTCAGACCTCATTCAAGGATCCCCGACTGAGTATAATGTGGACTGGTGGCTTCAGACTCTACTGCCCTCCTGGTTGAAGACCATTTTCAACCACCCCAACCTGTGATTCTCCTGGTTTACCTACTCATTTAACATTCTCATTGGCATTTAAAGGCGAGAATATGTTACTAGTCATCATTTTAAATCCCACGAGTTAAAAATTGTGGGATAAACCAATGTTTACAGCCTCATTACCACTCAGCGACAAAACGTACTTGTAAAACAAGTCCAAAGGGGCGGCTCTGATCTGAACATTTGAGTTCTCTATACAACACAATCTCGAAATAAGAAACTCAACCCCTGGTGGGGACCTCACATTCGAAATCACACAATCCCCTGCACAAGTTGTATCACCCATTCCTAACCCTGGGACTCTGCAAGCCATAATATTATAATTGGGCAGGCGGTTATAAAGGCCCTCCTTGCTTCCCAACCAATGGACTGCTTTATCTTTAATTGTAGCCAATTTTCCCTCAGCCATTGGTGCAGCAAAGGGACATTCGTGTGGACCAAGACTTACGGAGTTGTGGGGATCAGTTTAGCCTGACCAGAGACTTTTGTTGGTGTTATGGTTAATCATATTATTCATTGTCCCCTCTTTAATACTGCACCTCCGCATTAGACCAGTAGCCTCGCTCTCATGGCTTCTTCTTACAGCACACAAATCATGAGATTTATCGCGGGGTGCTGCTGTTAGCACTCATATGAGCCTGTCCCGTGACTATGCATGCATTATCTGTACCTGGAGGCTGTATTATACCATTCCCTGTGTTCTTCCCAGCCGCCCCTTTACGCCTTACAACCAAGTTTTCCACCATGCTTAATCTGTCGATGACATGAGCCATAAAGTCAGCCACCTTATCTGTGATGGTGTCTGAATCTTTGTATTGACATTTCAAAAACGCAAATAAAGACATGAACAATAGGGAAAATCGTAAACAGTATTGGTATCAATATTTTGCCAAACTTGCCTCTCCAGTTGGGTCTCAGCTCATAATGTGAGATATGAACATACAGAGTGTATATGTACGATGTACGATATAGCAAGGCTCTTTGGCCAATAAACGAGAAGTGGTTGGGGGCAGAAATATGTTTGTGCCTGCAGGGTCTGGTGAGTAATGGAGAATGGCGGGTCACCAAGGTATTTGGATTAGGAACATCTGAGTGACATCAGTTAGGGAATTGGGATGGGGAGGGTCTGGGAAGTAACCGCCTAGGGCGTCAGGTACCATAAATAAGTAGGGTCAGTGGTAGACTGGGTTCTGCAGGACAGTGGCATACATACCAATAGACCTGATTCTGTCTCTGTTTTAATAGAAGTCAAAGGGGGAAATACATTCTCCCGATTCTTTTTTTTAACAGCTTCCACTTTCCTCTTGTAATTGTTGGCATGTATGCAATGGCGTATTGGTCGGGTCAGTGGTGGGGGGTGTAATGTACTGGCCTCAGCGAAGGAACGGTCCTTCGTTGTGATGGTGATTGTGAACCCATTGACTTTATCAATGATATCGGTTTGGAGTTCCAAAAAGTCCTCTTTCCTGAGTCCTCCTAAGTCAGACCCACTCCTGAGAATGCTTGATTCAGCCTTCCCGGGTTTTCTTTCCGCCTGTAGTAAGTTGCTACAGATGGACGTTTTTTTATACTTTTTGGCCTGCGGGGGATTAACAGTGGGAGGTGGGGAGACCGTTGATTTCTAGACTGTTCTCCAGAACACAGGGGTTAACCACCATTTTTTGTTGGACACAGATGACTTCCTGCTCCATCCTCAGCCTCTATTGCCTTCCATCTCTGAAGCCCCTTGAGGTTCATGTAAGTCAGTTGATGTTTTCTGGGTTGCTTAAATTCTCTCTTTCGCCTCAATAATCTTCCTGTTCACCATCCCCATTGCATTGGTTAAAATGTTTGCCGTCGAATTTTGCTTCAGGCATGAAATACTTTTACTGCTGTCACAGTTATCCTTTTTCCTATGACCAAAATAGGAAGAAAAAGCAAACACTATACCAGCCAAATGGCAGAACCAATAGTGGCGTCCCAGCCTCTTTTGGACTCCGACGGGTGCAGGCGAGCCCACTGTTGGGCCAGTCTTTGCTCAGGTGCAGTCCAGCTATGTCCAGTGCATAAAGAGCAAAACACGCTTTTAGCGCTCTGGCGACTCCTCCCCTGCCTCCTGGACTCTGTGGTATTGTGGGAAATGCAGTCCTGCGCCCAGGGCTTTAAGTTGGATGAAAAAACTGAGGGGTCTCTCAAAGGGGCGCGGCCAATGCAATTAAGAGCGTGGCTTAAAAACACGTAAACTAAAAATCTGTGCCTTGCATAGTATGCCGCCTGACTTGTATTTTGCTGTTTCCGTCATTGCATCCAGATATATGATCAACAAGTGACATCATACAAACAAGTTAGGACTATTAGCTTTCTCAATGGTTGTTAGTTGCATAAGATAAATAAGCAGCAACTGTGGCTTGTATATAATATTGAAAAAGCTTCCACATAAAGCCCTGGTGACACCACAGCAATGTTGCTGCTACTTAGTTTCGAAAAGAAAAGAGAAATCCAGAGAGAAAATGACTCTCTTTAAAGGATTTCCCTTCCCCTATAATGCTCGTAAAACGGGCCTCCTGTGCCTTGGCACAAAACAGAGCCCGATAGAGACCCGTTTCGAGGCCTCCTTAAAAAAGCAGCAGGTGCTCAGACCCGGTGAGACCCGGCCCACATAAAGTCCTGCTCCTCAGATTGATTAGGGAGGATATCTCGCTGGACCCTGCCTCTACTGCGCCTGTCCCTGACGTCTCCCTGCCCCAGGGCACCTCCGTGCCTGTTAACTCTGTTATCTTTGCTTTCGGAACAAAACGACACCGACTGAACATTAACAGGGCTCAAAAAGTCAAAACAAATCATGCTTCTCTTCGCTAACATAAGTCTACAAAAGCGTGGCCTCCTTTAAACAACAACTTTGGTTTATTTTGTGCTTGGTAATGTGTTGAGTTGCCATGGAAACCGAGAGCCTGCCTAGCAAGAACTGCAGATTCTAAGAGCTCGTAAAACATTTTAATGGGATTCCACGGTAGCTATGTTCCGGCCTTGTCACACGCAACTGCAGCATCATATGTTAACAGCCAATGAAGAGAGGTGCAGCTGGTGATAACCTTATTTTACCTCTATCCTTGAACAAGGAGCTCACGAGCCAATTAGCCGCTAACGTAATGGCTTTAATAAGTAAAGCAGAAGAGCAAGTTACAAGATAATCTAGAGTTCAAAATCCTCCATGTATGGAAAGGGAAATATTGTTTTAGTAATTGGTGCCGCTTTCAATACAGTACAACAAGCATGTGAGACAAAGAAATGGCTGAAAGGCAGAAAGGTCCAAGTGTCTTCAAGGGATGCGATTATATAAGTGATCATGTGAATGTAAGGTGTTGTAATAATAAGTAATGTATCTCGAGATTGAGGTATCTGGTTGGCTTAGAATGAAGAAAGCTGACCTCGACGATGAGTCTATGACCCCATCAGTTAAATATGCAAGCTCATCTCCGACCCATTTCTATTTTAATATATTCATAGGACAAAATGACCCTTAGTTAAGAAATAATTTCATCTCACCACACCAGCATTGCACTACATTGTTGGGTCTCAAGCCTGAAGGCTCAGATTTTACGTTGCCAATTACTTAAAAAAAATGTTTTAGCACTTGCAGATTCCTACAATTTTTTTATTTTCTTTCAGTGCATTTAACATTTGGTTAAGTTTTTGTTGCTGGTGGGACCCAGGGAAGGACTCATTTTATTCTTATTGGCAGACCAGCAATATGGGCCTAAGTACAACACCCAAAGTGCAACAAGTTTGCCAAGGCAAGAGTACCTAATTGTGCCATAGGATTCAAGTTGCACCCTACTGATGAGCTCAAATTGACTGAAACTGGCCTGGGGTGACTTGTGTTCCTGTTCAGATGGAACCTGGTCTTGCAGTTCAGGCTGGACTGTTCCTTTTGGAGCAGAACCAAGACTGATATCTGTATTACTGGTTCCTGTTGATGTGGCATGGTGGGTTTAAAGTGCAATGCAGCACAGTGGCGGGTGGCGACAATTCAAAGTGGTAATGCGAACAAATAGGATGTACTCTCTGGTGTAGCCTGGCAGTGTTGGCCCATTTTCCCCGATGTTGCACGTGCATGTGGGTCTTGCCAGGGGACGCAACGATAACTGGAAACCAGGAGACAGCTTGGCAGAAGGGTCTTACCAAAGACTGCTTGGCAGGGGATGTGTATGCAAAATAAGACAAATGAGGCCAGTGCTGCAGCCTTCATAAAGAGGGTCGACACTTTGAGCTGACTTGGAAATAATCATACTCACATAATTGAGTTTTGCCGTCAGGAGTCCTGGTATGGGAGCCAAATATCGGGTGGTTTAAATGAAGTTAGTACTTTTCTTTATGTAAAAGGGAAATTGTAAACCAGTTTTGGTCCGCATTAGGTCCTTGCTACAGAGTGTCAGTGACTCCGGCACGAGTGTCGTTTTCAAGCATGTAATCTCATTACTCTTGTTAGAAAGTCAAATGTAAATGGGACATGCAAGCCCGTTCTGTGAAGCGCGGCGGCTAAGGCTGGCTGTGGGTGCCTTGTAGCTCGTATTCAAAGCACTTCACGGGCGGAAAGAGCTGGAGGCAGATGGTGAAAGGTGCTAGGTCATCCATGTACCAACTACCAAACCTGACGGCATACAATTATGTACGGGCCAAACTAGGTTAGTAAGGCATCAGTTATCCACCGCCCTCAGGTCCACTGTTGTTACATTTCCACTTCATCCAGACGCGCAGGCAAAAACCCATCACATATCCTCCCCATCCATCAGGTTAAGGGGTATAAACCCTCGCCATGAGATTAGGAGCTATAGTCTAGTGCCGTAAGCAGCTACTTATTGTCTCGAACCTACAACCCAACGTGGAGAAATTTGCAGTGAAAATGTACTGTACTTTCCTATGTTGATTTCACATGAAAATCATTTGTGTACTGATTGGTCTTCTGTTTTCTTCATTCTTTCCGCACCTCAGACCTTGCTAAAACTAAAATGCGGGTTGGGAATTTCTTTTTGAGGCGTCAGGTCTGGGCCAGGTCACATGTGGGAATGGCAGAGATTAAATATGCCTCGCCACTTTATGAATTAACTACTTCCCACGATCAGTGTCCAGCCGTAATGTCACACCTGTCATCCTGCACTTTCTGCAGACCCAGACGCCGCACCAAGGCTGTGCTGAAAGTGACAACCAGGCACGAGAATGCTACACACACGCGTGACCTGTGACCGCCGGTTACGAGCCACTTGAGCCACTCTGTGGGTCAAAAAAGGGTTGGTGCGCCATGGGCACCACCAGCCTCATTTTTCTCTTCCCTAGATGGGAAGTTTTGCTCCATAGTCCGGCAAGAGGGAGTCGACATCAGAGTCGTCATGGGCTGCTCAGCTCTGGTGTTGAGCCTTGTCACAGCCTGGCATGCAATCTCAATGCTGCCACAACCAACTGGTCGCTACTTGCCTGAATTGAACCGCAGACATAAGGTACACCTGAGTGTAACCCCCGATGCTGCAATATCTGGGATGTTCCAGGGGCCAAAGACTCATGAGAATGCTCTACCAGCAGTGGCGGCTGATAGGGAACGGGGGTGGTTGGGAGATGGTGGGGGTAGAAAATGTAAAATAAAGAAAGACAATTTACCTGCGGTTGCATTGCAGCCGCTGCGTATCCTACGTAGCAGGAAACACCTGGGCTCCCCAAAGCCATTCACAATGCTGCAATGCAGCGTTGTGACTGGTTCCTCTAAGCCAATTAGAATGCTGCAATGCAGCTCTGTGAATGTTTTGAGCGCCGTAGTTCGGCGTTCAGATGGGGACAGGCTATTCCTCACCAGGCTGTGCATTACAGGCTGATGGGGAAGATGCAAAGTGCGCATGAACTGTTTGGTTGGCACATGAGGGCCGGCCAAACAGCTCATGTGCACAAAGGGAGTGAAAACCACTTCTCCCCCTAGGCCCTGCTCTGACCGGGGAACGGAACGTTTAGTTATTATCATTTTATTTCTCTTTTGCACTGCTCTCAAAGCAGTGGAGCGACGCTCCTCCGCCTAAGCGGAGGAGCCACCACTGCTGTAATGCAGTTTGAGTAATTAGCAGTGACTGACAATAATTAAAGCATTAAACCCATCACTGTTTTGTTTTCCTCACAGCAAAGGCTATCAAGGGTATCACATGAATCAAGAAATTGTTCAATGTGGTACTAGCTGAACTGAAACAGACTAGACACAACCAAGAGTTCAAACAGCATAACGTTTGTACCAAAGATAACCTCCTATGCAAGACATAGATGAGGCTACTAAAACACTGTAAAGAAAGCGAAATAGGCATACCACTAAATTCATAGAAAGGGCTCTCCTCTTCCATTAGTTATCCAACCTAGAAACCCTGAAAAAAGGCCTGTGCAGCCAAACAACACTGTAAAGATGTAATTGAGATTTTCAAGGCCCAGGCCACTGAAATACATGACCCCATCTTCAACCATGTGCCTTCCCCTCCACATGCCTGCACTGCTTCCTCCACTTGCTCCTCTCATGACTGGAGGTCTTAATTAGTAGCAGAGAGATCCAATAATAAAACATATTTCTGGCACACGTTATGTGTCTCATATTGCATCTGAACTCTCAATGTGATCTAACAAATTAAACATAACTTAAAAAAAATAACCAAACATTTCCGTGGTGTCATATGTGCTTAATTGTGATGCAGGGGAGGAGAGCGAAAGGCAGCACCATCCGACGCCCCGGCACACAAGGGGCCCGACCAGGGTCTAGTCTGTTATGTCAGGAAGAGATGGGGGGCACACAATCTAGACCCACAGGCAACAGAGGCAATCCCTCTGACAGGTAGCACACCAAGGGACTCCAGATATAGTCAAAGCTCTTACGAGAGTCTTTAATGATGTCTGTCATCTGGTTGAGGGCCAGGGCCTGCCACTGACGGGCGTGCCACTGAGTCAGAGAGGGGGCTTCAGGTATTTTCCAGGCAGCTGCTATGCCATTTTAGCCACCCCCAGGCGCAGCCACATAATCAAGCGGTCTCCTTGCGTCTGGAATTTTAGGCTGGGGTCTCGTATCCCCAGGAGCGTGTGTTCTAGGGAAGTCGGGATAGGGTACCCCAGAATTTGCTTGATTTGGGAGAGGATCTCCTTCCAGAAGGGTTGAATAGAGGGGCAGTCCCACCAGATATGACGAAAATCTCCCAAGGGCCACACAACCCCCAACATCTGTTAGAAGTATTTGGAAAGATGGAGTGTAGTTTCTGTGGGTGAAGATACCATTCATACATCATTTTTTAATGTGCTTTCCTTAAAAACATGGACCCATTGTATTTAGTGATGTCCTTATGAAGTGACCCTCATCGTTTCACTGATATGGGAGCCTGTAGCATGTCATCCCAGAACCTCTTATGATGCTAAACCTGTTGCAGGCCGAGTGTGAGAAGGAGGGAGTACAGAAAGGAGATGCACCCTTTAGTCGTGATTCCGGATTGGATGAACCTCTCTATGGGAACACAACCCTGGTCGCTGCCTGACGCATCTGGGGTTGCTGAATCCAGTGTTTAAATTGGAAATAGTGGTATTCTTTTGTAGAGGGTAGTTTGAAGAGGGTAGCTGTTATATTTATATGTTGTTGATCTGTTCACTATTGCTCATATCTTTCATTGCCTAGAATGCTGCATCTCTGTGATGCCTTGGATGTTCTGATGTGATGTCATGCTTTAGGCATCAACAGCAGTTGATCCAGCTGTGTCTGGCAAGAGGCTGTTTAGGTTCTTCTTCTATGAATAAATCTACTTCAAGATATTCCTTGATGTATCCTGCATATTTATCATAACAAATTTGGCGACGGGATCTTGACCAGACACGTGGAGAATATTCCTTGATGTATCCTGCATATTTATCATAACAGTAGCACAAACCTCGTGGGAACGTATCTCACCCGACTCATAAGGCACCCCCTACCTCCATTTATCAAAGGGACCATCACTGAGCGCCGGGAAGAAAGCGGGTTAAAGTGAATAGGGGTATAGCGGGATGGGAAGGTCATCAACAACAGTATTCTAGTAACAGTATCCAACACTTTCAGGGTTGTAGCTGTAGGGATACTCAGATAGGTATTGTTTGGCCTGTCTGATTTCAGCTTCAAGGGCAAGTACCAGATAGTTCTTCCTGCTATCTACCTATCCATCTGCAGCCAGAGTTTGTCTGAGGCCTTTAGGGACCATTCCCGAAGGACCCATAGCTGCGCAGTTCTGTAGTACAGAAGATAATCGGTGTGAGACAGACCATCCTCAAAGAATGGCCTCATCAAGAGTAGTTGGGAAAGGCGTGCCCTCTGGCCCTGCCATATACATTTTGTGGTCATGCATTGGAGATTTGTGAATAGCTCCTTGTCTAGTGTAATGGGGAAGCCCTTGAAGAGGTACAGAAGGTGGGGCAAAGCATTCATTTTGATAGCGTTTATGCGACCTATCCATGTTATGTAGGCAGAGCTCCACTTTGTAAAGTCGGACTTGAGTTGTCGCAGCACGGGGGGGATTATCTTTGTAGAGATCTGCTAATTTGGGGGTGATATGAAATGCCCAGATATGTAATTTCTTTACGTACCCACTAAATGGGGGAAGAGCCCTCAATGTCTATCTGCATTACCGGAGCCATTGTCAAGTTAAGTAAGAAAGACTTAGAGAGGTTGACCTTGAATCCCAACACTTGTTCGAA
The DNA here is from genome assembly GCF_964261635.1 of Lissotriton helveticus. Taxonomy (NCBI): domain Eukaryota; kingdom Metazoa; phylum Chordata; class Amphibia; order Caudata; family Salamandridae; genus Lissotriton; species Lissotriton helveticus. The sequence goes on along the minus strand of NC_136057.1, from coordinate 894,316,975 downwards.
GTGGGTAAGTTTGGCTTGCACAGCCGGAAGGGAAACAACAGGGTTAGTGATAGGTAATAGGACATTGTCTGCAAAGAGCGAGATTTTGTGTTCGTCTGAGCAAAGCTTATGCCACTAATCCCTGGGTTAGACCTTATCCTTGCCATGAATGGTTCAATACTGGTCGAAAAGCATGGGGGACAAGGGGCAGCCCTGTCTGGTGCCTCTGGTCAGGTCAAAAAAGTCTGAAGCAACTTCATTCACTAGGACACAGGATCTCGGTGACCCATAGTTAGCTTTCCCCATCCTCAAGAAGGCCTGGCTGAACCCAAAACGGCATAGGGTGCTCAATAAGAAGGATCAATCGACGCAGTTGAAGGCCTTCTCTGGTTTAATGAGAAAAGGGCCGCTGGGATACGTTCCTTCTGGGCTTTATTGATGAGGTGGAATACTCTGCGGAGGTTGTCATGAGTCTGGCAACCGTTGATAAAACCGAACTGGTCGAGGTGAATGAGAGTAGGCAAGATATCTTCTAATCTGCTGGCCTGTATCTTAGAATAAAGTTTGACATCTAAGTTTAGTAGAGCTATGGACCTATCTGAGACACAGAGTAGGGGGTCTTTCCCTGCCTTGGGAATAATCGTAATTAAGGCTTCCCCCATGGATGGAGAGACGCACTGACTCATTGCCATGGCTTTAAAAAGGTAATTGAGGTGGGGAGTTATCTCAGGCGCAAACGTTTGATAGAACTAGGCAGTCAGTCCATCAGGACCAGGAGCCTTCTGGCGCTTGAGCCCATCTATTGTCTTCTGTACCTCCTCCTGAGTAATGGGATGACTAAGCTCAGCATTGGTGGCCGGAGAGATCTGTGGTAGCACCAGTGAGTATAGATACCGGGACTGGTCTTGCTCTAGTGGTAGATCTGCAGTGTAGAGTGAATGATAGAAGGCTTGTGCTTTCCCCTCCTCACTAAGGTGTGTGGTCCCCTCGCTGTCGATTATCTACCTGATGTATTCTTTTTCTTGTTTCGTTCTGAATTGTCGCACCAGCAGCGATCCTGTTTTTTCATCGCCCCATGTCCGCGAGCTTTGAGGCGAAGAATAGTTTTCTATGCCCTATTGGTATAGATTGCCCTGAATTTCCCTCTTAGTGCTGTGACTTTCCACAAGGATTGACTGGACAGGGCGTCTTTGTGTGACCTCTCTGCCTCCCTCAAGTCCCCTGCCAAAGACACTCTTTCTTCCGCTTGAAGCTTTTTCAGGGAGGTGGTCAATGCGATGCATTGTCCCTGTGTGACTGCATTAAAGGCGTCCCAAATATTCAAGTGAGAGGTGTCTGCATGGACATTGGAGACAAATTAGTCCTTAATAGACTTCTGTAGATCATCCTGGAGAAGCCTATCTCGGCATAGGACATTGGGGAAGTAGCACCTAGCTCGTTTGGAGCGTGGAGCTGACGAGTTTAGTAGGAATGCTAGCAGGGAGTGGTCAGAAAGGCTTATCAAACGGAGTTGGGTGCTCAAAATTGACTGTAAGAGTGATTGGCTGGCAAAAATACAGTAGATCCTAGAGTATGATCTGTGGAAGTGGGAGAAGAAAGAGTAGTCGCAAGTTGAGGGATTTAGGCCCGTACAAACATCCAACAGTACCATTTGTTGGAGACATGTTTTCAGCGATTTACCAAAGACTCCCCCCGCTGACCTTTGCGAGTGGGAAGTGTTTATTGTGGGGTCTTAAATAAGGTTAAAGTCTCCCAATATAATAATGTCTCACCTTGCAAAGCCCTCTAGGGTGGTGAGAAATGGGAGGAGGAAGTCCAACTGCCCAGCGTTGGGAGCATAAACTGTAGCTACGGTGCAGAGTCATCCTATCAGCACCCCTCAGACCATCAGGAACCTCCCTGCCTTATCTGATTTGGTATTGTGGGATGGAAAATGAATCGTAGAGTGAAAAAGCAGGGCTAGCCCATTCTGTTTTGTTGCATTAGAAGAGCGAAAGATTAATGGGTAGTGATTATGTTTAAATCGGTAGGCTTCTCTTTTTTTGAAGATGGGTTTCCTGCAATGATGGTCCCCCAGGAACTTCCACATACGTTGTCGCTTCTTAGTGGAGTTGAGATGATGAAGCAAAGCTTCGCATATTTTGCGGCTTGCCGAAATCAAGAACCTCGTTTATGTGTAATAAGGTAACAAAAGTGTATGTTTTACTAACATTTATTTTGTTTAGGCAAAGTTCCCGAAGCTTGCCTATGTGTATTTCTAATGAATTAATCCGTGTCCCTAAAAATGGCCGCCGCTTGTATTTTAGTTACTGCGCATGCGTCAGCCACACTCACGTGTCCTGACGCGTCTGCAGAAGTGGAGGGAAAGTTATGCGCATGCGTAATTCATAGCTGTGCTTATCATGTGGTACTGCTCGTGCCACTGCTCTTGTGTCCGTGTCAATGTAGCTAACATTTAATGCAATAAGTTTATTTCTTGATGATGATTTAAAAGTACAAACCCTGTGATGTGTTTCCATAATGACATTATTATGTATTAATTTGTTTACGCTTACTTTTCATGTACCGCGGGAAATGGGGGTCTGAGTGAGAGGAGAGCCATATTGGAGGTCCCTTCTGCGCCTGTGCGACATTCGGCAGCACGAGGGACCTTGACAGATGGAACACCGCCAGTTGGCAGTGATGGGCAAGATGCTCCTGAGAAAGTCACCTCTGCCCTGCGAGAACAGCGAATGTGGCTCCTCATATGATACAATGTTAAATTGTCATTGTGTTTCTGCACAGTTTTTCCTGGGAACCCCAAACCTGCTAGGCGGTACCCAAGTATGCTAATGAAGGCTTTAAATCGTGTATTGTGATTGGTGTGTTACCCAAACCCTACCTTAGGACCAATCGAAATTGAGGGATTCTGACACTTTGCAACATTGGGGGGTGGTACACTGTCCCCAAACTGTATATCTACCCTGGGTTCACCTAGTGAACCGTCCGACTTGTCTGGTTTAGCTGACCTGTCACTGACCCAACGCACTCAATAGGTGACTGAAGATACAGAGCGCTGCGGAGCTCTCTGTCCGAATTTGACCATAGACTAAGGTTCTACTGAACCTTAAAGTGCTGGCGAAGCACTTTGCTGGGAGTTTGCTGACCCAATTGGGGTCTTGATCGATAGCTGCAGAGCGGGTGGAGCGCAGGCGTTGCTTCCGAACTGTGAGTTCCGGTCCTGTCCTGAAGAGGGTCCTGTCCTGAGGGTTTGCTGTCCTGTCCTGAGGGTCCTGTCCTGATTCCTATTCCGAGGGTATCCTGTCCTATCCTGGGTGTCCATTCTGCACCTGCTGTCCTTTGAGGGGTATCCTTCCTTGAGGGTTTCCTGTCCTTAACTGACCCGTGGCCAGGGTTTGGTTTCCACACCTTTCTAGGTAAATATTGCTCTGAACCTCTTGAAAATCTTGCACCTTCTGAATTTCTAACTTTTGCTTTAATAAAGTTCAACATTGCATATGTGATATTTTCCATGCCTTTCTGCAACTATTGAAAGTCATTTATAATTTTTGCAAAGTTATTCCTATGCCTTCTCATTTGTTAGAAATTATATTTTGCATAGCAGTGTGTCATTTCCTGATATGGTCTAGAACTTCGTTGCCTAGATTGTTCAAAGGCCCTTCACCTTAAGTGAAGCGTGTTATTCATTATAAGCTCTCCTATAGTCACCCACACTTAGTCTATCCCTGTCTAGATAATACTGACTTGCATAGTATTTTCTCGCTACATTTTATTTAGTACCTTGATGATTACTCTGTCATTATTTCTTCATGCTTATGTGATTTACGTTATCTTGGTTATTGATTGCCTTATTTTACTGTACCTCATGCAAGAAAATATTGAACTTTAGATAAACATTTTAAAACTTCCAGTTGTCCGTGGTCATTTTAAACAGTATTTGAATGTTATTGGTTGGGTTTGTATTTTGCTGCCTTTCTTTTACAGCTAGCTCCCTGATTCATTGTGGTCATTAGGCACCCGCATCGGTGGATGGTAAGTCGGGTGCACCGAAATTTGGTAGCAGGGAACACACACACATCAACCTGGTAGAGCTCGTGAAGTCACCCGATCGATGTATATGGTGATTTGGAAAGTATATGGGCCCTGAAGCCGGAAACGGCGAAAACTATTGGCCGGGTGGCCTCGCGCGCTCTATCAGTTTTCTGGTAGCTAGAGGATGGTTAGGGACTAGTTGAGAGTAAGGCAGGGATTAGTTGGACTAGTTAAGTCGGAAGCTGCTATTATATTAATGCTGCTATAAGAGCGGCTGTTCTGAGGGAACTGATCACTCTCTTGTGAATACGCTGCTGAAATTCATGAATTTTTGTATTGTCATTATTCTTGTTCTTATATTGTTATATGTACTAATCCATGCATTTGTAAATCGAATCGTTAAGTGTTGTCCGAACTCCCCGGGGAATTGAAAGGGCAAGTGGTGAATAGAATCCATTGTCCTGAGGTCACAGGTTCGAGGAAAGTTAGGTGCAGGTTAGGATAACCGGGAAGCACTAACTAGGGTTTTCTGAATACATGTGTGAATAAATGACAGTAACGGGGTTCATTGGCAAAATTCCCATAGTGGCGTAACCTAGTAAGGGTCACATCGGAAGAGTAGCAGGTTCCTCGGAGCTAGCGTGAAAGCAGAGGGGTCCGCTGAGAAACCTTAAACTCGGAATATATCCCGGAAAGAAGTGGATGAGTTTAGGGGAATAACAGGTTCACCGATGCTAGAGTGAAGGGTAGGCGGAAGAGATCTGCCCGCAGCGAGTGAAAAGTAAATGGAAGTAGTTTACTTGCAGTAAAAGAATTCTTTCTCTGTCTAGACACTTGAGCACTGTGGCGAATGTGTATTTGTTGTAAAATAACCAAGCACTGAGCACTTTAAAAGAAAGAAAGTTTCCGTTACCTTGTGAAGGGAGGGAGTCAGTCGCGAAGCGCCTCTGACGTCACTCTGTGCCGCGCTGGGATTGGTAGAAGCAGCGGGCGGGTAGCGGAGCTGAAATTGTAAAGGAGGGGTGAGCGCCGGAGCGTGGGAACTGTCTCACGAAGGGGCCGCGCACCCATTGGCGGAGCTTATTTTGTGTCGCGCACCCATTGGTTGCACGAATTTTCTGAAGCGCGTTCTGATTGGAGGTAGTTTGTAAACAAAGTTAGCGCAGAAGTCGTATGTGGCACTCGCAGACTACAGAGACTCGACCTGATCCAAGGCATCTAGGGTTTGAAAGGGATCAGTGGAAGGCTAATAGATACGATATTATGTACGGAACCAAGAGAAAAATGTCCCTTGTAAGTAAGGTGAAAAATTATTTTAAAACGGACAAACCGATTAAATCTAGAGAAGGTGTTCTTGTCCCAGCACCCAATACTCCCGCCTCATTCATGATGTTTGACCGAGGGTACAATACCTGTGTGTGGCTGGAGAATTGGGTGAAGTACACAAAAGATGACGGAGTATTGGCTTTTCCGTTAGACGGTACTTTCAATGGTAGGATCTTATTTAATTTAAGAACCCGAATGAATGAACTGCATCCCAGACCAAGACTAACGCAGTATGAGGCATTAGAAGAATGGGAGATTGAGGCTTTTGAAAGAGAAAGACCCCGAATGGACAAGGGTTTGACCAAGTGGTACCCCAGGCAGAAACAGGAGTCCAGGGATAAAAGGATGAAACAGTGGAGACAGAGCATGATTGTTGAGGGTCTGTTTCCCATGATGCCGGCATGTCATAACATTGGAGCGGGTGAGAAAAATACTGAAAAGGGGAAGCATTGGGGGGCCCTGGGGGATTCAGATGATGAACTAATAGATGACATCTGTACCAGAAGTCCGCCACCTTACAATGAGGGAACCCGACCTTCCAGTGTAGGAGATGTTCCCCGACGCCACTTCCTAAAAGAAGAAGACAGGTCCCTGGGACTGGGAGGGGGTGGTCAAGTATTGCCCTATCCTGAAAAACCCGAACTGACGGAAACAAGGGATATATATCCCAAAGTGCCCGCAAGTCAGGAAGAAAAATATTCACGTACGAAAACCTTTTTTCCCAGACCCTTGTATGAAAGCGAAGAGAAACCCTCGAATTCAGGACTGCCTTTTGTTCAACCTCCATATGGGGAAGAGCGCAGGTCCTTTAATACTGGAACTTTATTCCCGAAACCAAATTATGGGGGAGGACCAAGTGAAACGCATCCTACTGCCCCGAGTTTTACTCCTCCATTGACCCCACAGATATTACATGACACAACTCTAAGAAGGGTACTAGTGGAAAAGGAGCAAGAGGCTCTAGCTAGACAAAGAACAGAAATAATTCAGAAAATTTCTCAGTTAAATACCAGTCCTGAGGCATTGACTATTCCAGTAACTATTGGACCGGTGGTCCCGTTATACGGAAATGGTCAGGGAAATCCGATTACTCCAGTTATGACCCCAGTCATGGCAACCCCGAGACAGGAACCGATCATCATAGATGATCAGTCCAGTGAGTGCGAGTCTGAAGTTGCGTTTTTGGAATTACCAAACAAACAGACTGGAAAGGGAATACAGCAGAGGTATAACCCTTTTAATACAAAGGAAATTAAATTAGAGACAGCAACAGGTACTAGAAATGTCTCTCTGGTAACTCCGGATGAAATTGAGAGTTGGAGTTGTGAATTAGAGAAGCAGACTCCGCAAACAAAGCCTTTAGATCTCTACAAGCTGAGGGTCGAAATAGAAGAATTAATGGCAGGAAATGTGGGGTTGGATCGATTGAATACCTACTCTGAAGAAGAATTGTCGTTCATATGTAAAAGCTTTACAAGAGCACACCAGAGTGCTCCACGAAAAACTGACCGAAACAGCAGTTAGTATGGGGGTAGATATCTCAAAATCCAAGCCCTTACAGAAACCGTACAGAGCAGACTTCTCAGACAAAGACATAGAACACCTGAATGTGGCAGGGAAGAAGTTGCAGATTAAAGAATTAATGGGGGTACTGCAGAAATGGGGAGATGTGGAAAGATGGAGAAGCAGGTGGGCGAAAAAGAGGGAAGAGGTTCGCTCCCGACAAGTGACTCCCGAGTTTGCTTTAAGAGAGGTAGAAAAACCTGAGCAGTTATGCCCCATGCGCGAAGTTCCAGGGGGGAAATATGTGCATGTCCCCTGGTCTAGGCAGGATATTGTGTCCTTCACGAACGATTTCCCAAAATTACGAGAGAAACCAGTTGACTGGTACAGGCAGGTGGAAAGGTTCGTGAAGGTACAGAAATGTCTGTGGAAAGACCTGGATGGGTTTTTCGACATTGTGGTTCCAGTAGATTTATGGACCCAGTGTAAAATAAATATAGACTGGCCGAGTGAGGAGTACCCCAGAAACAAGGAAACTGGAGAGCCATCAAAGGATGTCATGCGAAAATATGAGCAGGTAATTCAGCATTTGAAAGAAAAGGTGCCCGCAAAGGAAACTGATTGGACAAAAATAGATAGGACAACACAGGAAAGGGACGAGACAGTGCACTCCTTCTATGAGAGGTTATTGCAGGTATTTAAAACATACAGCGGTATTGATAACATCGACCTGAAGGATATGACGCACTTTATTTACAGGTTTGTAAATGGTTTAAGACCTGAAATTTGTCAGTGGATAAAAGATAATAAAATCTGTTGGCATACTAAGAAAATGGATGAGGTCCTGCGGTACGCTAAGTACTGCGAGGACGAGATGGCAGAAAAGAAAAAGGCCCTTAAGGAGAAGGTTATGTGGGCTCAGGTGAAGCTCGCAGAACAACAGGAAAAACAATTGAGTAACATGGTTAAAAATGCTGAGAACAAAGGTCCTGGGGGAGGGGGTGGAGGAAAGCCCCGGCCCAAATTTAGCAGGGAAGAGGCTATGAAAAAATTTCCCTGCCATCAGTGCGGCGAAATTGGACACTGGCGAAACGAGTGTCCCCAATTAGTCGATGTTAATGAGAAAACTCCTGATTTAACTCCACAGACGCAGAAAGAAAGACCAAGAAAGACTCAACCCCAGGTAAAAACAGTTCAGGTGCCTCGAGCACCCAAGCAGGTATACAGGGGAAGACAGGCAGAAAATGAAGAGATAGAGGTTTGGGAAAGCGGGGAGAACAGAAATACAGCAACTTCGCAGTATCTGCTAAATGATACCTTCCTTTGTAACGATCAGGACTGACGGGGCCTGAGAGGGGAGGACGAGGAGTGCGTACTTGGCGCTTCCTTGCCGGTAGACCAGTCTGGACCATATATTGAAGGAAAGGTTGACGGAAATGATGTCACCTTCCTGTTGGACACTGGCGCTACCCGTTCTACTGTAAGAACAGTGGACGTTCCAAACCTACCCCTCTCGGGAGAAAATATCCAAGTAGTAGGTGTATCTAATCAATTGATTAGTACTCCTGTTACCGAACCAATGGAGATTTCAATTGGAAATTTTAAACAGATGCATAGATTTGTCGTCTGTGACACCAGTCCAGTGAATCTACTGGGACGTGATTTGCTGTGCAAAATGAACTGTACCATCTTTTGCACACCAAAAGGTGTTGAAATACAGACCCCAGATGAAGACGGCATTTATAAATTATTGTTGCTTAGACCTGACTCAGAAATTAAAAGATTGACCCTGCAGGACTTGCCCCAAGAACTACAGGAAGCTGTAAAGCCAGAGGTGTGGGATTTCACTGGAAAGGATGTGGGGTTGATGAAAGATGTGGACCCCATACAAATAGCCATCAAGGACAATGCAGTATATCCTAACACTAGGCCCTACCGAATGAATGCTGAAGTGAAAGCAGGTGTCACTCTGGAAATACAAAAATTATTGGAAGGAAACATCATACAGGAAGTGATGAGCAGCCCATGCAACTCACCGATTATGGGCATCAAAAAGCCTAGTGGCAAGTATAGGGTAGTGCAGGACCTGAGAAAGGTTAACAAAATTGTAGTTCCTTGCTGCCCTATTGTCCCAAACCCTGCAGTGATATTGTACCAGATTCCTTGGGATGCTGAATGGTTCACTGTGATTGATTTGTGTCATGCATTCTTTTCGATACCCCTGCACCCCGACAGCAAATTTCTTTTCTCATTTGCTTTTGAGGGTCACGTGTATTGTTGGAACAGGGTCCCTCAGGGGTATACAGAGAGCCCCTCTATCTTTAATCAGATCTTGAAAAAATGTCTAGAGACTTTGATCTTACCTGGGAACTCTGTGTTAGTGCAGTACATAGACGACCTTCTACTGGCGTCTAAAAGTCACCGGGACTGTGTAGTTGACACCATTGCCCTCCTAAATCATCTGTGTGAGAAAGGGCATAAAGTAGCCCCTGACAAACTACAGTTCTGTGCGAAATCTGTAAAATATCTGGGACACCAAATAGAAAAGGGTGTCAGAAAAGTCACATCAGAAAGAGTGAGAATAATTCAAAAAATGCAGTTGCCCCGTACTCAAAAAGATGTCAGAATGTTCCTGGGTGTATTAGGGTACTGCAGGCAGTGGATTCTGGGATTTGCAGCCTTAGCCAGGCCCTTGATAAAAATGACCACGAGAGGAATGCCAGATGTTGTACAGTGGGACGATGAAAGTCTAATGGCTTTCACAAGACTGAAAAACTGTCTGTGTACAGCCCCTGCGTTGGGAATGCCAGATTATTCCAAAGAGTTTGCCCTTTTCTGTGACACTCGCGATAATTGCGCATTGTCTGTCCTGACTCAAGAACATGGCACGACCAGAAGGCCTGTGGCTTATTTCTCTGCCACATTGGACCCAGTAGCTGCTGGGTTACCAGGCTGTCTGAAAGCAGTAGCTGCTACCTGTGCAAGTTTGGAACAGAGTGAGTCCATTGTCATGGGACATCCTGTGACCGTGTATGTTTCACATGGAGTGGTAATTCTATTGACCAGAACTAAAACACAGTATCTCACCCCTAGTCGGCTGACTAAATACGAGAGGATTCTTGTGGGTGCAGCAAATGTAAGCATTGTTAGGTGCGGTATTCTGAACCCTGCCACCTTACTCCCCGACCCATTGGAAATAGAAGGTGGGGATGATGATGAACATGATTGTATTGACCTGACAGAGTTCAGTACTAAGCCACGCCCAGACATAAAAGAAGTACCATTGCCTGAGCATGATAAAGAACTATTTGTGGATGGTTCCTGTCTAAGACATGAATTAGGAGGCTTGAGTGCTGCTTATGCAGTAGTGTCTTTCACAAAAATTGAACAAGCAGGTTACCTATATAACATCAAGTCTGCACAAGTAGCCGAATTGATAGCCATGATAAAGGCTTGCAAAATTGGGAAGGACTTACGCATAACAGTATATACTGACAGTCAGTACTGTTATGGCGTTGTGCATGACTTTGGCCAATTATGGCTACAGAGGGAATTCATGACTTCCTCAGGTACTCCCATTCGGAATGCAAAAGTTGTTCATGACCTTTTAGAGGCCATCCAGTTGCCCAAAGAACTGGCAGTGGTAAAATGTACTGCTCATCAAAGGAGCATGGACAGAGTATCACTGGGAAACGATTATGCTGATCGAGTGGCTCAATGGTGTGCCAAAGATCGGTATATTGTAAATCCAAAACGAGGGGGGCCAGGAACCAGCTGCCAGCTTCAGGTGTTTGAGGAAGTGCCTACATGGGATGAGGTGAGAGAGTGGCAGGAGTCGGCTCCTTGGCAAGAAAGAGAGAAATGGAAGGAGGATGGGTGTAGACCGAGACGTGTGGATGGTGTGATTTTGGGCCCAACTGGTATGCCTGTGTTACCCCGACACTTGCTTGGCACAATGGCTAGATTAATACATGAAGGATCACACATTGGTAGGGATGCCATGATTCTGGTATTTCAACAGACTTGGTACAGTAAAAAGTTCAGGAAGGTAGCAGAGTCCCTTTGCCAGAGGTGCCTGTCATGTCAACAGATGAACCCAGGCAAGAGGACAATGGTTGAACTGAGCAAGATTGGGAGATCAGGGGGTCCCTTTATAAGGATACAGGTTGATTTCATCACCATGCCCCGTTGTGAAGGGAAACGATATGTCCTTGTCATTGTTTGCGTATTTTCAAAATGGGTAGAAGCTTACCCTACTCCTCAAAGTGACGCACTGACAGTAGCGAAGTGTTTACTAAAAGAACTGATACCTAGGTTCGGAATACCATGCATTATTGAATCAGATAAGGGTGGACATTTCCAGAATGACATACTGGCTGAACTCTGTAAGGCCTTTGGAATAAGGCAGAAACTCCATTGTGCATACCACCCAGAGGCTTCTGGAATAGTGGAACAAGTAAATGGAACTATCAAAAACAGACTAGCAAAGCTGACAGATGCTACTGGCATGACCTGGGTGAAGGCCCTACCCCTGGTCCTGATGGGACTGAGAAGTGTTCCAGACCGCAAGACAGGCCTAAGTCCCCATGAAATCATTATGGGAAGAGTGATGAGACAAGCATGGGTGCCAGGAAGCAAACTGTTGAGTATTACTGATGATTTGGTGCTTGAATACTGCAGAAGATTGGGTGACCAAGTGCGTTCTATCTCTCGCCAGATTGGAGACGACGGCATCCTCAATCCAACGACTCCTCTCCACAGCTTGGTTCCAGGAGATTGGGTCAAAATAAAGAAGCACACTCGATCAAGCTGTCTGGCACCAAGGTGGGGAAAGAAACGCCAAGTAATCCTGGTGACAACCACTGCAGTGAAGGTCGCAGGTGTTCCTCAGTGGATCCACGCTGGACACACCCAGAAGGTATTGCCAGACAGAGGATTTGAAGAAGAAGGGCAACCAGCAGAGGACCCTGAAGGAGCCAGACCAGAAGCAACTGACAACGAGCAGCCCAGCACCAGTCAGGTTGCAGGAACAGCAGACGTTGGCCCAGGAGTAGTTGACTACGAACTGCCAAGAATCCAGCCTGCTGAAGAGGTCCAGGAAACTGAGCCAGGAGTAGCTGAAGACGAGCTGCCAAGCATATGGCCAGAAGAATGGATACCGATGATTGATCTGACCGAAGATCCTATCAGAACAAGAGAACGACTTAGTGAAGGTAGAGAGTGGACTAGTCAGGAAAAGCAAGGCACAGGCGAAGAACCTCAGCAGCTTGAGATTCAAATAAAAACTGAGGAAGGAGAAGGTCAGACAGGGACAGAGCAGATATTCGATACACCACCGCGAACACCTGATGCAGATAAGGGAGAGACTAGAAAAAGAGTGATAGTTCGAGCAGAAGAAAATCAAGAGATCGAAGTGCTTGAACAGGATCAGAGAGGGTTAGAAGAACGGGTTCAGGAAACAGAAACAAAAATAAAGACAATCGAAAGCCAAAAACAAAATATTCCTGAACAAGGCCAGATTAGCAACCAGGCAGAAGAATTTGATGCTAGCCCTGGAACTAGCCAGATAAGGGAAGTAGGAGAAGAAAGTGGAGAAGAATTACCACAAGATAGAGAAAACAAGAAAATAAGAAAAGAAAGTGAAGTCCAAGTACCGACTAAGAGACTAAAGAAAAGAAACAACCTTGAGCCTAGGTTTGTAAAAAGATTGAGACTTAGGATAAAGACAGTGGAAGAAAAACGTGCAGAGGCAAGAAGAAGTGCTCGGATAGCAGAGCAAGAAGAAGACTCTTCCAAAAGAAGGAGTGAGCGAATAAAAAGACAAAACAAAAAGTACAAGTCTCCTGAATGGACACTGGTTTTGGAGGAACTTGAAGATCTTGATATAACTGACGTGAGCGACGGAGAGCCCGTCCCAGAGTACTCAGCTGAAGAGGAAGACGAACCACCGTGAATTTGCACAAAGTAAGCTAGTCGAGTAAAAGCCAAAAAGAGGGGTGTGAACACTCCTTCTGAGCTAAAATGTCTGATTCAACAGTGAATGGTAGACCTAGTTGCAGCCGTTTTAAGACGTGTTGCAAGGTGTGTATATGTAGTGTAGTAGTACTGATAGTTATCTGGATAGGATTAACACTTTTCATTCCCTTTGCTGTAAGTAAAGATACTAACATTGTCCTTACTGAAGTTGTAAATACTGACAATGAGGAGCTAACAACACAGAGTGTAGAAAGACATGAGAGAGCATTGAGACAAACTAAACGAGACTTAGAAGCATCAGATGAGGGAGGACTACATTATCATGGAATGAAGAACAGGACACATTTAAATGTTTTCGCAAATTTGTTAATACACTATGTAGAGACTATGGAAATTGAAGATTGCTATGTCTGCATGAAGCTACCTACTTCGGTGGCTGAAGGCGTGACATACCATCATCTGCCATTGACATATGGAATTTCCTGTAGCATTTTAGCTAGTTTATTTTACAAAAGGGGACCGTTACAGTATTATTACTCTAACAATGACGTGATTTTTTCTGAACTTCCTATACGTGGGAACTTGAATCCTGTACATACCAAAACTGACACCATAAGATATATGGGAGACTACTTTCTGACTATAGGGAACATTGACATAGCAGACGCACACAGAGATAACTTGACTTGTTCTTTGCGTGAGCAGGAAAAGATGTTCCTGAACATGGCAGAGAAAAGGAGAATTAAAATTCAGAAGAAGGCTAATGACGAAAGTCAGAAAAAGCCAAAGTGGGCAGAAAACATGGAAGGCACCTCATCTGGTGGAGCGGGTCCTGCTCTGTTGCTGGATTTTGAAAAGAAAGGCAAGCTATGTCTTCACCGCGAGAAGACTAGCTATTATAATAATGTTTTCATTGGTTCCAGTGAATGCGAACATAATTACAAGGTAATTGGAGGTTGGGGTTTCAAAAATGGGTCAGAGCCTGTGTTTCCTGGAATTTACTACATTTGTGGGGACAAGGCTTATTTCAAATTGCCGGATCACTGGTATGGGAGCTGCTACTTTGGCATAGTTTTCCCGAAAATATACCATGTGAATGGAAAAGCTGGAAGCAATGAAGATACTAATGGCTTAGTGCGTAGTAAAAGAGAGAGTATAGGTGAAATTATGGGTAGTATTTTCAGTGCACTGATACCTGGAGTGGGAGTGGTTCTGAATACTCACAGAATTTGCAAATTGTCTACTATAGTAGATGTGCTGTCTACTGAAACTGCAAAAAACAACAAGTGATGGACTGAATGTGGATCAATGTCACACACTCCCCCAGTCAAAAGATCTGGGCCCAAATCCATCGTTTTTTTGCACTCCACACCACCCTGGGTCAGATAATGGCTTTATGCAAATCAGCTCTGACCCTGTTGCCCCATGGGAACAGTCCAGTCCGAACTACAACAGCCATATCTTTCCCAGACCGGAATCAAGCATCCGAGGACCGGACCGGTTTCGAGGTAACACCTCTCTTCAGCCCGGCTAGCTTGACTCCAAGTGGTGTGGAGTGCCTGGGACCCACGTCTGGGCATCCCCAGCGCACTTAGGGCGGCAATTGCAAAAAACAACAAGTGATGGACTGAATGTGGATCAATGTCACACACTCCCCCAGTCAAAAGATCTGGGCCCAAATCCATCGTTTTTTTGCACTCCACACCACCCTGGGTCAGATAATGGCTTTATGCAAATCAGCTCTGACCCTGTTGCCCCATGGGAACAGTCCAGTCCGAACTACAACAGCCATATCTTTCCCAGACCGGAATCAAGCATCCGAGGACCGGACCGGTTTCGAGGTAACACCTCTCTTCAGCCCGGCTAGCTTGACTCCAAGTGGTGTGGAGTGCCTGGGACCCACGTCTGGGCATCCCCAGCGCACTTAGGGCGGCAATTGCAAAAAACAACAAGTGATGGACTGAATGTGGATCAATGTCACACACTCCCCCAGTCAAAAGATCTGGGCCCAAATCCATCGTTTTTTTGCACTCCACACCACCCTGGGTCAGATAATGGCTTTATGCAAATCAGCTCTGACCCTGTTGCCCCATGGGAACAGTCCAGTCCGAACTACAACAGCCATATCTTTCCCAGACCGGAATCAAGCATCCGAGGACCGGACCGGTTTCGAGGTAACACCTCTCTTCAGCCCGGCTAGCTTGACTCCAAGTGGTGTGGAGTGCCTGGGACCCACGTCTGGGCATCCCCAGCGCACTTAGGGCGGCAATTGCAAAAAACAACAAGTGATGGACTGAATGTGGATCAATGTCACACACTCCCCCAGTCAAAAGATCTGGGCCCAAATCCATCGTTTTTTTGCACTCCACACCACCCTGGGTCAGATAATGGCTTTATGCAAATCAGCTCTGACCCTGTTGCCCCATGGGAACAGTCCAGTCCGAACTACAACAGCCATATCTTTCCCAGACCGGAATCAAGCATCCGAGGACCGGACCGGTTTCGAGGTAACACCTCTCTTCAGCCCGGCTAGCTTGACTCCAAGTGGTGTGGAGTGCCTGGGACCCACGTCTGGGCATCCCCAGCGCACTTAGGGCGGCAATTGCAAAAAACAACAAGTGATGGACTGAATGTGGATCAATGTCACACACTCCCCCAGTCAAAAGATCTGGGCCCAAATCCATCGTTTTTTTGCACTCCACACCACCCTGGGTCAGATAATGGCTTTATGCAAATCAGCTCTGACCCTGTTGCCCCATGGGAACAGTCCAGTCCGAACTACAACAGCCATATCTTTCCCAGACCGGAATCAAGCATCCGAGGACCGGACCGGTTTCGAGGTAACACCTCTCTTCAGCCCGGCTAGCTTGACTCCAAGTGGTGTGGAGTGCCTGGGACCCACGTCTGGGCATCCCCAGCGCACTTAGGGCGGCAATTGCAAAAAACAACAAGTGATGGACTGAATGTGGATCAATGTCACACACTCCCCCAGTCAAAAGATCTGGGCCCAAATCCATCGTTTTTTTGCACTCCACACCACCCTGGGTCAGATAATGGCTTTATGCAAATCAGCTCTGACCCTGTTGCCCCATGGGAACAGTCCAGTCCGAACTACAACAGCCATATCTTTCCCAGACCGGAATCAAGCATCCGAGGACCGGACCGGTTTCGAGGTAACACCTCTCTTCAGCCCGGCTAGCTTGACTCCAAGTGGTGTGGAGTGCCTGGGACCCACGTCTGGGCATCCCCAGCGCACTTAGGGCGGCAATTGCAAAAAACAACAAGTGATGGACTGAATGTGGATCAATGTCACACACTCCCCCAGTCAAAAGATCTGGGCCCAAATCCATCGTTTTTTTGCACTCCACACCACCCTGGGTCAGATAATGGCTTTATGCAAATCAGCTCTGACCCTGTTGCCCCATGGGAACAGTCCAGTCCGAACTACAACAGCCATATCTTTCCCAGACCGGAATCAAGCATCCGAGGACCGGACCGGTTTCGAGGTAACACCTCTCTTCAGCCCGGCTAGCTTGACTCCAAGTGGTGTGGAGTGCCTGGGACCCACGTCTGGGCATCCCCAGCGCACTTAGGGCGGCAATTGCAAAAAACAACAAGTGATGGACTGAATGTGGATCAATGTCACACACTCCCCCAGTCAAAAGATCTGGGCCCAAATCCATCGTTTTTTTGCACTCCACACCACCCTGGGTCAGATAATGGCTTTATGCAAATCAGCTCTGACCCTGTTGCCCCATGGGAACAGTCCAGTCCGAACTACAACAGCCATATCTTTCCCAGACCGGAATCAAGCATCCGAGGACCGGACCGGTTTCGAGGTAACACCTCTCTTCAGCCCGGCTAGCTTGACTCCAAGTGGTGTGGAGTGCCTGGGACCCACGTCTGGGCATCCCCAGCGCACTTAGGGCGGCAATTGCAAAAAACAACAAGTGATGGACTGAATGTGGATCAATGTCACACACTCCCCCAGTCAAAAGATCTGGGCCCAAATCCATCGTTTTTTTGCACTCCACACCACCCTGGGTCAGATAATGGCTTTATGCAAATCAGCTCTGACCCTGTTGCCCCATGGGAACAGTCCAGTCCGAACTACAACAGCCATATCTTTCCCAGACCGGAATCAAGCATCCGAGGACCGGACCGGTTTCGAGGTAACACCTCTCTTCAGCCCGGCTAGCTTGACTCCAAGTGGTGTGGAGTGCCTGGGACCCACGTCTGGGCATCCCCAGCGCACTTAGGGCGGCAATTGCAAAAAACAACAAGTGATGGACTGAATGTGGATCAATGTCACACACTCCCCCAGTCAAAAGATCTGGGCCCAAATCCATCGTTTTTTTGCACTCCACACCACCCTGGGTCAGATAATGGCTTTATGCAAATCAGCTCTGACCCTGTTGCCCCATGGGAACAGTCCAGTCCGAACTACAACAGCCATATCTTTCCCAGACCGGAATCAAGCATCCGAGGACCGGACCGGTTTCGAGGTAACACCTCTCTTCAGCCCGGCTAGCTTGACGCCCTAAGTGCGCTGGGGATGCCCAGACGTGGGTCCCAGGCACTCCACACCACTTGGAGTCAAGCTAGCCGGGCTGTAGAGAGGTGTTACCTCGAAACCGGTCCGGTCCTCGGATGCTTGATTCCGTTCTGGGAAGGACATGGCTTTTGTAGTTCGGACTGGACTGTTCCCATGGGGCAACAGGGTCAGAGCTGATTTGCATATCGCCATTGTCTAACCCAGGGTGGTGTGGAGTGCAAAAAAACGATGGATTTGGGCCCAGATCCTTTGACTGGGGGAGTGTGTGACATTGATCCACATTCAGTCCATCACTTGTTGTTTTTGCAATTGCCGCCCTAAGTGCGCTGGGGATGCCCAGACGTGGGTCCCAGGCACTCCACACCACTTGGAGTCAAGCTAGCCGGGCTGAAGAGAGGTGTTACCTCGAAACCGGTCCGGTCCTCGGATGCTTGATTCCGTTCTGGGAAGGACATGGCTTTTGTAGTTCGGACTGGACTGTTCCCATGGGGCAACAGGGTCAGAGCTGATTTGCATATCGCCATTGTCTAACCCAGGGTGGTGTGGAGTGCAAAAAAACGATGGATTTGGGCCCAGATCCTTTGACTGGGGGAGTGTGTGACATTGATCCACATTCAGTCCATCACTTGTTGTTTTTGCAATTGCCGCCCTAAGTGCGCTGGGGATGCCCAGACGTGGGTCCCAGGCACTCCACACCACTTGGAGTCAAGCTAGCCGGGCTGAAGAGAGGTGTTACCTCGAAACCGGTCCGGTCCTCGGATGCTTGATTCCGTTCTGGGAAGGACATGGCTTTTGTAGTTCGGACTGGACTGTTCCCATGGGGCAACAGGGTCAGAGCTGATTTGCATATCGCCATTGTCTAACCCAGGGTGGTGTGGAGTGCAAAAAAACGATGGATTTGGGCCCAGATCCTTTGACTGGGGGAGTGTGTGACATTGATCCACATTCAGTCCATCACTTGTTGTTTTTGCAATTGCCGCCCTAAGTGCGCTGGGGATGCCCAGACGTGGGTCCCAGGCACTCCACACCACTTGGAGTCAAGCTAGCCGGGCTGAAGAGAGGTGTTACCTCGAAACCGGTCCGGTCCTCGGATGCTTGATTCCGTTCTGGGAAGGACATGGCTTTTGTAGTTCGGACTGGACTGTTCCCATGGGGCAACAGGGTCAGAGCTGATTTGCATATCGCCATTGTCTAACCCAGGGTGGTGTGGAGTGCAAAAAAACGATGGATTTGGGCCCAGACCCTTTGACTGGGGGAGTGTGTGACATTGATCCACATTCAGTCCATCACTTGTTGTTTTTGCAATTGCCGCCCTAAGTGCGCTGGGGATGCCCAGACGTGGGTCCCAGGCACTCCACACCACTTGGAGTCAAGCTAGCCGGGCTGAAGAGAGGTGTTACCTCGAAACCGGTCCGGTCCTCGGATGCTTGATTCCGTTCTGGGAAGGACATGGCTTTTGTAGTTCGGACTGGACTGTTCCCATGGGGCAACAGGGTCAGAGCTGATTTGCATATCGCCATTGTCTAACCCAGGGTGGTGTGGAGTGCAAAAAAACGATGGATTTGGGCCCAGATCCTTTGACTGGGGGAGTGTGTGACATTGATCCACATTCAGTCCATCACTTGTTGTTTTTGCAATTGCCGCCCTAAGTGCGCTGGGGATGCCCAGACGTGGGTCCCAGGCACTCCACACCACTTGGAGTCAAGCTAGCCGGGCTGAAGAGAGGTGTTACCTCGAAACCGGTCCGGTCCTCGGATGCTTGATTCCGTTCTGGGAAGGACATGGCTTTTGTAGTTCGGACTGGACTGTTCCCATGGGGCAACAGGGTCAGAGCTGATTTGCATATCGCCATTGTCTAACCCAGGGTGGTGTGGAGTGCAAAAAAACGATGGATTTGGGCCCAGATCCTTTGACTGGGGGAGTGTGTGACATTGATCCACATTCAGTCCATCACTTGTTGTTTTTGCAATTGTCTACTGAAACAGCTCATGGATTCCTGCTGGTCAATACCGAAATGGTTGCGATCAGATCAATGGTTTTACAAAATCGACTTGCTCTTGACACCTTATTAGCGAAAGAGGGCGGAGTCTGCCGGATGTTGAAGGCGCAACATTGTTGCACTTATATTCCGGATAAAAGTGTACAGATCAAAAGATATGTGAAAAACATTACTAATTTGGCAAAGGAACTCAAACCACTCGAGGTTGATAGTGCCTGGAAGAGACTGGTAGATGGTCTCTCGAATGTAGGTCATTGGCTTGCTAGCATAGGTAAAAGCTTATTATTTAAAATTCTGATGCCAATTGGTATTATAGGTCTTATTATACTTTCCATTTTCTTATGCTGTAAATACCGCAAGCGCACCAAAAAGCACGAGGTAAATGCAAGAGGAGTGAAACGAAGTGTGGATGAGATTGAATTAGAGGAAGTGAATGATCAGATATACAAAAAGGTGAAGACTTCTCACCCGGCTAAAACTGAAAGAGAAAAGTTAGAACGGTTGCTGGAAGAAATAGAACTTTATAAAGTGTGAAAGAAAGTTGGCATCTGGTTCCATTATAATTTGTGATGATAGTAGATATCATCAAAGAGGGGATTGATGAAGCAAAGCTTCGCATATTTTGCGGCTTGCCGAAATCAAGAACCTCGTTTATGTGTAATAAGGTAACAAAAGTGTATGTTTTACTAACATTTATTTTGTTTAGGCAAAGTTCCCGAAGCTTGCCTATGTGTATTTCTAATGAATTAATCCGTGTCCCTAAAAATGGCCGCCGCTTGTATTTTAGTTACTGCGCATGCGTCAGCCACACTCACGTGTCCTGACGCGTCTGCAGAAGTGGAGGGAAAGTTATGCGCATGCGTAATTCATAGCTGTGCTTATCATGTGGTACTGCTCGTGCCACTGCTCTTGTGTCCGTGTCAATGTAGCTAACATTTAATGCAATAAGTTTATTTCTTGATGATGATTTAAAAGTACAAACCCTGTGATGTGTTTCCATAATGACATTATTATGTATTAATTTGTTTACGCTTACTTTTCATGTACCGCGGGAAATGGGGGTCTGAGTGAGAGGAGAGCCATATTGGAGGTCCCTTCTGCGCCTGTGCGACATTCGGCAGCACGAGGGACCTTGACAGATGGAACACCGCCAGTTGGCAGTGATGGGCAAGATGCTCCTGAGAAAGTCACCTCTGCCCTGCGAGAACAGCGAATGTGGCTCCTCATATGATACAATGTTAAATTGTCATTGTGTTTCTGCACAGTTTTTCCTGGGAACCCCAAACCTGCTAGGCGGTACCCAAGTATGCTAATGAAGGCTTTAAATCGTGTATTGTGATTGGTGTGTTACCCAAACCCTACCTTAGGACCAATCGAAATTGAGGGATTCTGACACTTTGCAACATTGGGGGGTGGTACACTGTCCCCAAACTGTATATCTACCCTGGGTTCACCTAGTGAACCGTCCGACTTGTCTGGTTTAGCTGACCTGTCACTGACCCAACGCACTCAATAGGTGACTGAAGATACAGAGCGCTGCGGAGCTCTCTGTCCGAATTTGACCATAGACTAAGGTTCTACTGAACCTTAAAGTGCTGGCGAAGCACTTTGCTGGGAGTTTGCTGACCCAATTGGGGTCTTGATCGATAGCTGCAGAGCGGGTGGAGCGCAGGCGTTGCTTCCGAACTGTGAGTTCCGGTCCTGTCCTGAAGAGGGTCCTGTCCTGAGGGTTTGCTGTCCTGTCCTGAGGGTCCTGTCCTGATTCCTATTCCGAGGGTATCCTGTCCTATCCTGGGTGTCCATTCTGCACCTGCTGTCCTTTGAGGGGTATCCTTCCTTGAGGGTTTCCTGTCCTTAACTGACCCGTGGCCAGGGTTTGGTTTCCACACCTTTCTAGGTAAATATTGCTCTGAACCTCTTGAAAATCTTGCACCTTCTGAATTTCTAACTTTTGCTTTAATAAAGTTCAACATTGCATATGTGATATTTTCCATGCCTTTCTGCAACTATTGAAAGTCATTTATAATTTTTGCAAAGTTATTCCTATGCCTTCTCATTTGTTAGAAATTATATTTTGCATAGCAGTGTGTCATTTCCTGATATGGTCTAGAACTTCGTTGCCTAGATTGTTCAAAGGCCCTTCACCTTAAGTGAAGCGTGTTATTCATTATAAGCTCTCCTATAGTCACCCACACTTAGTCTATCCCTGTCTAGATAATACTGACTTGCATAGTATTTTCTCGCTACATTTTATTTAGTACCTTGATGATTACTCTGTCATTATTTCTTCATGCTTATGTGATTTACGTTATCTTGGTTATTGATTGCCTTATTTTACTGTACCTCATGCAAGAAAATATTGAACTTTAGATAAACATTTTAAAACTTCCAGTTGTCCGTGGTCATTTTAAACAGTATTTGAATGTTATTGGTTGGGTTTGTATTTTGCTGCCTTTCTTTTACAGCTAGCTCCCTGATTCATTGTGGTCATTAGGCACCCGCATCGGTGGATGGTAAGTCGGGTGCACCGAAATTTGGTAGCAGGGAACACACACACATCAACCTGGTAGAGCTCGTGAAGTCACCCGATCGATGTATATGGTGATTTGGAAAGTATATGGGCCCTGAAGCCGGAAACGGCGAAAACTATTGGCCGGGTGGCCTCGCGCGCTCTATCAGAGACACCTACATTCCAAGACATACAGTTGACTGCCATTTAACTATAATTGTGCATCTTCCCTATGGGGGCAAAAGAGCCATTCTCGCACACCCCTCCGCAGGCCCCTTACCCCTGAACATCCCCCACGCACACAATCCCCCATTCAAAAGCATTACATTTTAGACACCACTGTGAAAACAATAGCCCTAAACTAAAGCAACAACAAGTATTGATGAAGAAGTCCACAAAGCACCCGAAAGGCTTCATGAAGTGGTGACTTCCGGGGCAGGACCATTCCCATTCCCAGAGCCCCATATAGATGCAGATATGAACACTAATTCCTATGGAGCCAGCATTGTACTTACTAGAAGGAATTAGTCGTGGAGAAAGAGCCAGGGAGAGGTCTCATTGCAGTGTACTGAGGGAGAAGCTCTTCCCCCACTTTGACCCCAGGAACTGAGATTTGTGGGCCCGGCACCTCCTCCATAATGCTTACTCCTTCTCGTTTTGAAGCCTTTACTTGGTCAACCGTGGAGGGAGCGCCGATCCCCATTGCATCAGGCCTTGTGTGAAGATCCTACATGAGCATTTTCCCCTGTTTAACGCCCCTCCAGGGCGTCTGCAAGTGAACCGGTACACACCATTCCGTCGGCTGCTCCGCTTGCTCTTGCTCTGCGATTGCCTCGTGCTGTTGTGTGGATTTCTCAAGGACAAGGTGGGCCGCAACTCCCCCCACCTCAGTAAAGTAGTGTTGCTTGTTGTAGAGAGAGAAAGCTATCCTGAAGGGGTATGTCCAGCGGTATTTTATCTGGTGACCTCGCAAGGCATCTGTAATTGGGCGGAACTGCTGTCGATGGGCCAGTGTGGCCTGGGCAATGTCCTGAAAGAGTGAGCACATCACACCCTTAAAGGTGACTGTATCGCTACTGCTGGCTTTCCTGAGGACCAGTTCCTTGATTTGGAAGGAGCTGAATTTGTGCAGAATATCTCTCGGGCGTCTGTTTTCTCCCTGTTGTGGTGGCCCCACCCTGGGCAATCGCTCCAGTCATACCTCAAATTAATCATCCCCCAAGACGCTGGAGAAGAGACCCACTATGAATGCATCCAAGTCCTTCACTTCCTTCTGCTAGGCCTCTCACCCTTCTGTGATCTCTTCAGGAGCAATGTCCAAAGTACTAGCATTTTAGCAGGGCAGTATTCAGCTGGGCAGATAGAGAGTTTGTGCTTTCTTCCAGGGGCTTGAGTCAACCTTTGAGCTCCTGGCACTTCGTCTGTACATCCAGAGTGTGAGTCCACATCTGCCTGCAATGCGGTTAGTTTTTTCTATGCTTTGAAAACCTCAAAAGAAGCGCCACCATCAACCTTGATGTCCTCTCTAAGTTCCCTCTTGAACTCCTTTAGGGTCGCCAGCAGGTCTTCTCTGGTGAGTGCCATCACTGCAGTCACTAGATTTTCTCCCTCCTCTCCCACTCCAGGCTTGGCTGCTCCAAAGTAGCAGGAGACCTTGTTGGGCTGCGATTTCTTCGGTGGCATAGGTGTGTGCGCCTGGGTGCGCGCTGTGCCGCCCCCAATCAATAGGTCTCTTTGGCCAGGTCACAGGAGCTGGGGGCATGGAGGGATCCTTCTCTATGTGCACAGGGCGTCTATTTGCTTGGGCTCTTAGGCATTATTCACTTGACTCCAGGAGGATGCCTCCTTGTGGACTCCTGACTGAGTCCCGGGCCGCGGCATGCAACAGGCGAGAAACACTCATCACAGCTGCTCCCAGTGCCCCAGACCCCGTCCTCCAATCAGAACCAGCTATTTCCTGCTATAAAACCTGATGCCTGGAGCCTCCTGGATGCCATCTCAAGGTCAGGCACAGTTAGTCCATATACACTATTGTTTCTCCCGGATTTCTCTTCCCTGCTGTGGCCCAGGACAGAGGTGTGGGGTAAGTCAACGGTCCCCCCGCCCTCCGCTTCTCACTGGCGCTCTCTCAGTTGGCCAAATGTCTTTGCTGTGGGCTGTCCTCCCTCACGCCAATTGTAATGCCTGGGGTGCCGCTGAGCCCACCGTGCCCCAGGATCTACACCGATTTTACTGGTGTGCCCGCCCCCTGGGGGCGTACATCAACAATTAGGCTCCCCTCCAGCAGCTCATTTCATGCAGCAGCCTTTAGAGAAGAGTCTTGCGGCAGCAGTTAAAAGCTGGCGAGTGTTGTCACTGCCATTTTGTTTTCTGCTCTGGGCTGGGGTAAAAAACAGCACACCCTCGGCAGTATCAGACTCCGGAACAGGTCCTCATGCCAACACACGCTAGGCACCTGCATCCCGGAGTATTTTTACAGAGTGCTGTGCGCCGTCGAGACCAGAACAACTGGCCCCTGCGCAGAGCTAATTAAAGTTATGTCATTGCGGCCAGGATGGTTGGCTACGCCTCCCGGTCCAGAACATTTTGACCAAGTACAATTCAATTACCAGTTTGACATTCCTTGAGAAAAAGGTCCTGGACAGGGATATTACTAGACAACTACTCCACGACCACCATTCACTCAATGCTGCTTACCTGAACATAGATCACAATTTAGAGGTTTGGGTATCTTCCTCGACATGTTAGATCAGTAGGAAGACTCGGCAGGAATATCTGGATCTGCCCATGACTGAAACCAGTCCCTTATCAGCAATTGCAACCATAAAATAAAGATTAGTGCAGTGCAGTTTTTCTCATAACCGGTGGCATGTGGTGTACCATGGCACTCATCAACTTGCCTTCTATTCAGTATCATCCTTGACCACAATGAAATTTTATTTAGTAATTTATTATTTAGGACCCTCAAGCACTACGTACAACCCAGGCTGGTGGCGTCTGAGTGTTCAAGTGGGCACAAATGGGTGGGCATGGAGACCATGTATAGAAATTAGTCCTATCCTAGACATCTACTAATATGCTGTGTCGTAGCCCATTAAGTAGTTCACGTAGATGTTAAAGTCTTACATATGCAAAAGTCCATAATAATTTCTGTTTGTCATGCCTTCCAATACACTTCATGGAATATAGACAAGTCACCCTTACTGTGGGCATTTAGCCCTAAAACAGGGGTCACTATATCCTATGTGTGGGCATATGAGCATGAGCAAGTATGCCCTTGCAATGTTCAGTCCATTTAGAGATTTTGTGAGTGCACAGTGAAGCCATAAATGGGCTGGATACATGTTGACACAAGTTTCCTAGCTCCATGATGGCTTCACTGATTTCTAAGGTGTTGGTATCAAACATCTTGTTTTAATAAACCCTCACTGATGCCAATGTGGGATGTATTAATACATTCACACAGAAGATCTTTTTAGAGGTTGCCCTGAAAATCTACCAAGCATTGGTATGGTTCCTGATTTGTTTTCACCAGGCTGCCACTGCCAGACATGTTCCTAACCTCATGGAGTCAGAGCACAGAGACAAAGCCTACCCTGGGTGGAGGTATCTCACAACTCCACCAGGACAAGATGGCCTTTGTGGGTGTGAAGCTTCAATGGCCATGCCGCCTTTGGAATCCAACCCAGGAACCTCCAGATAGTGAGGGAGGTCAAGTCTCCTTTCCTACTACACTTTAGGTGGGAGTAAAGGTGGGAAACTTCGTTAGATTAGGAGGAGGGTCCCCACGTAGCCTATACCACCTTTAGGGCAAGGCGGAGGAGGTGAACCCCTCTCCTGAAATTCCACCATCTTGAGATGGTGAGAAAACATCCTATCAGGGCTAGGGTAGTGCCTCTTCCCACAGAAAGTGGTCACTAGAGGGTGTAGACACCCTAAAGGTAGTAGCCCATTGGCTACTACCTGTCTCCTCTTGTAACTCCCATAAATTCAGTGTTTAGGTGGCACCCGAGTCGTGAACATCAGATTTGATGAACAAAAGAAGATCAGGACAAAGAAGACCCACCACTCAAGAACTGAAGCACTATTGCAGAAGAAAAAGGTGCCAAACTTGCCTGCTGTTCCCAGGACTCGACAATCGCTGCTGCTATGTCGTCCTACAACCCAAAAACTCCGGAGTACCTCCAGCTTTATAGAAACTGCTGTGAAGCTCCCTTGAAGTCAAGGTAGCACACTGCAGGCACCGATCCCATGAAATCCGGTTTGTCGACCTTGAAGCAGCACCTAAGCAAGCAAGAAATAGTACGACAGCCCCACAGAGTCAAATCTGTCTCCTCACCAAGTTTGGAGACACCAGGAACTACTGGAGCCGCAACGTACCAATACCCGGTGAAGCCGACCCCCAATGGCAAAAACCAAGAAGAAGAGTCCACTTTTGACTCCCGAAGCACCAGAAGCAAGCACCCATTGAGGGATATCAAGACACCAGAGACCCACTTCCTGAGTGGCCCAGCTGTCCCAAGACCACCTCTCCAAGTTGCCTGCTCCTGATCACGAGGACCTCGACATGCACAATGCCCAGCTGACCTGTTCACTCTGCACCCGGCACCACCGCCCATACTGGCCCCAGTACCAACCAACCAGCCCTGCTCCTGTGGTCACCAGGCCTTTGCGACCTCCTCCCTCTAAGGAGACCCAGTGGATTTACTTGTAAGTCCCTCTCTGCAGTGTTCTTTCACGTGCCTCCCCCTTTGTCATTGCGCACCAGCTTCTAAGCTTCTAAGACCTCAGCATCCCAAACTACTCCTGCTGGAACTTTGGCCCTGGTAACACATTGACCTACAACGTGAAGGTGACCTTCGTGAAAGCATAGCCTGAATTTCTATGTAATATCCAGCTTTTTCAGCTTTGTTTCCTATGGTGCGTAATTGCTCATGGAAGTGATATATTTATCGAACTTTGAACATTCTTAATTCCAAAAGTATTCATTGGCAAGAGTCTGAGAATAAATGCAGTCTCGCAGGCAGGTACTTACCATGTTTAGGTAGATCAGACTCATACAGCACGAGCCACCATTGAAGTTTATCAGTACCAAAACAATGCAGTGCCATATAGGAAACACATATCGATAAAAAAATAAATAGTAGCTCAAAGAAAGTGAAAGAATTAAGAGATATGGGTACCTGTTTGTTGCAGTGTTGTCAGCTCTAGGTCTGGGAGGACAAGATTCATGCCTTATTTTCATGAGTGCATTAACAATCTAAATATAAATCAATGACATGGCCATTGACTATCTACATAATAATTTGGTATCCCTGTGCACTCCTTAAACTGTGATGCTCAGATTCTCTACAAATTTGTGTCGGCGCCACATCTGTCGCACGGTGCCTGTCCGTGCCTTATCGAAATTCAACAAAATGTGATGAAGAGTGATCCTCTCACGTAGGCGTGCGCTCAATTTAACTCGAAACGATCAAGTTTCTTCACATACATCAATGTAACTTCATCCAAAATAATTCCAAGATTTTAAATTCCTTTTAAATCATATTTTATTGCTTCAATTCATCCATTTTGACTTTTCATTTGCTATCATAAGCATGTCTTCATTTATTCTTATGCTTTCAGCATTTCGAATACCCAATGCATTTCGGGTCGATTAAATTGACCCTTCATCAGGGGTCTGTAAAGTTGGTGCAGGTTAGTGCTGTAAATCTCTAGACACATGTTTCTGGATATCATCGTCATCAGCAGAGATAAAAACGAATTTAATCTGGCGTTAATGAGGAGGCTGCCACAATCCTTTTCAGATCCCAGTACCTCTCACAGGCGCACAGGTGCATCTCCACAAGCTCGTCAGCTCAATGGCTCATGGGAGCCTTTTTAAATAGAAAGGGGTGGGAGCCCACTGCTTTACCTCCCAGCACAGTTCACCCCTTAGCATAATGGTAAATGTAGTTCATGGTACATGCTTTTTTGAATAGTTACTAGAGCATTCTACCAAAGTTGGTGCAGGTTAGTGCTGTAAATCTCTAGACATGTGTTTCTGGATATCATTCGTTAATTATTCTTTGTTGCAGTAGTACATCATAGGTCCTGAAGAAAGCCTGTGAAGGCTGAAACATGTCGACCGAATAAGATTTATGATGAATAGCAATTCCTTGCATGCTATTTTTTCACTCTGCTTTTAACCATACCACCTTGATGGTCAGACCCAATAAAGTTTTTTCATGACATCAAGGTAGGTATTTTTAGAACACCTGGATTATGAATTTCGTTTCTTTTCCTTTTCTCACATTTTTATGAGCACTGCAACTTAACCCTTTTCAGTCTGCATCTCTGTTGGTTGAGGGTCAACGTAATGGTCCAAGTCATGCTAGCCTTGGGTTGCTCCTAAGGAAGGGCACTCTGGACACTACTTTTGTCAACCATTCTACCCAGATGACGATATTCCGCTACTGAGCGGGCTGATGGGGATTTTCTCTAGCACCTTTGGGGCTTTTTCCTGGTTCTTTTCTCTTCTCCTGCTATCACACGTCAATTTCTGATGACTTGTACATTAACCTGTTGGTTTTGTTTTACAGAGTGAGTACTATTTAGGCTCCCGTGTACAGACTTCTGGTATCTCTCTTGTTGTTTATTGCTTAGTTGGGGGACAAGGTACCAAAAGAGTCTTTAAATACTTCTCCCCTCAGGCCCTCCCCTACCTAGTTTGGTTTGTTTTATCATTCGTTATCAGCAGAAATAAAAACAAATTTAATCTGGGGTTAATGAGGAGGCTGCCACACTCCTTCTCAGGTCTCAGTACCTCTTACAGGCGCACAGGTGCATCTCCACAAGCTCGTCAGCTCAATGGCTCATGGGAGCCTTTTCAAACAGAAAGGGGTGGGAGCACACTGCTTCACCTCCCAGCACAGTTCGCCCCTTAGCATTATGGAAAATGTAGTTCATGGTACATGCTTACATGAA
Organism: Lissotriton helveticus; assembly: GCF_964261635.1. NCBI lineage: Eukaryota > Metazoa > Chordata > Amphibia > Caudata > Salamandridae > Lissotriton > Lissotriton helveticus. The sequence goes on along the minus strand of NC_136057.1, from coordinate 894,288,130 downwards.
TATTTACTGGAGTATTCCACCAAAGTTGGTGCAGGTTAGTGCTGTAAATCTCTAAGCACGTGTTTCTGGATATTACTCTTCATCAGTTGAGATGAAAACGAATTTAATCTGGGGTTGCCGAGCAGGCTGCCACAATCCTTTTCAGGTCTCAGTACCTCTTACAGGCACACAGGTGCATCTCCACAAGCTCGTCAGCTCAATGGCTCAAGGAAGCCTTTTCAAACAGAAAGCGGTGGGGGCACACTGCTTCACCTAACAGCACAGTTCACCCCTTAGCATTATGGTAAATCCATTTCATGGAAGTTGCTTACTTGAATATTTACTGGAGTATTCCACCAAAGTTGGTAGTGCTGTAAATCTCGAAACACATGTTTCTGGCTCCCTACTACTACTGCTGCAATCTACTGAAGAAGGGATGAACCCAGAACCACGTGTCTAGAGATATACAGCAATGTCTGCACCAACTTTGGTGAAAAGCTCCAGCTAAATTTCAAGTAAGCACTCATTTTGTACTGCATTTCACAGGCTGCAAAGGGGCGAACTTTGCTTGGATGTGAGGCAGTGTGCTCCCTACCCCCTTTCTGTTCAAAAGGCTCCCTTGAGCCAGCAAGCTGATGCGCTTTGGAGATGCACCTGTGTGCCTGTGAGTGGTAGTGTGACCTGAGAGGAATTTGGCAGCATTTCCAGCAACCCCAGATGACTTTTCTTTTGCTTTCTACTCCTGTTGCTCTCTACTGAAGAAGGGCTGAAACCAGAAACATGTGTCTAGAGATATACAGCAATGTCTGCACCAACTTTGGTGAAAGTCTACAGCTAAATTTCAAGTAAGCACTAATTTTGTACTGCATTTGCCAGGATGCAAAGGGGCAAACTGTGCTGGGCTGTGAGGCAGTGTGCTCCCAACCCCCTTTCTGTTCAAAAGGCTCCCTTGAGCCAGCAAGCTGACGAGCTTTGGAAATGCACCTGTGTGTCTGTGCGTGATACCGTGACCTGAGAGGAATTTGGCAGCATTTCCAGCAACCCCAGATGACTTTTCTTTTGCCTTCCACTACTGCTGCTCTCTACTGAAGAAGGATTGAACCCAGAAACATGTGTCTAGAGATATTCAGCAATGTCTGCACCAACTTTGGTGAACAACTAATGCTAAATTTCAAGTAAGCCCTAATTTTGTACTGCATTTAGCAGGATGCAAAGGGGTGAACTGTGCTGGGATGTGAGGCAGAGTGCTCCCAACCCCCTTTTTGTAAAAACTTTAAGCATTGTCTATTTACAAATAGGAAATAGGGATAGATATTGGCTTCAGCTTGCACAAAGATTTGGCTGGTGCATAGCCCCTCTTCATAAGACCACAGATAACAGATAAACATATTGAACACCGTATCATATACAGGTTATGTAGGATTAAAAATGGGAAGACAGATTGCTGTATACATTCTCTGTGACTCATCTTTTTGTGCAACATCAACAATAGGCGGCATCACCCATAGGCATTTCCTTGCAAAACACTTGTCATTCCTGGGGTTGTAGAAAACGGTGGCCGAGCCCTACCACACCATCACACCGGACAAATACCTTGCACCCAGTGTGAGCACCCCGGGCTAAGGCTAGGGCACCAGACCACCTTTAGGGCGGCATAACGGCAGGACAGCCCCAAACTCATATCCAAGCCCTTTGCTAACAAGATGCACAGTCAGAGATGTTTTAAGGGATGTGCAAAGTAGGCAATTGCCGGGCCCCCCTTCCAAAGGGCCCCCACTGAAAGTGAACTTTCTATTTTACTACTGTCTATTCTAGTTCTTTGTCTAAACCTATTCCTCTCTGCCTACCTCTACTTCCGACCCTGTCTATCCACCCAGTGTAATTTAAAATTATTGAGTTCCCAGGCAAGGCATATTCCAGCTACGTTTATTATTTAGTCTTCTTTAGCATCATGCATTTTTTAATTAACATGAAATTGGTAATAACATTCAAAATTAATTACATAAAGGGGCCCTTAAAATAAGCCTTGCCTGGGCCCACAAAATCGTTAAGATAACACAACATGCACTATGACAGATCCGGGGTGTACTATGCCTTCCCTAACAAAGCGTGTTCACTTTCCACCTGCTTGGCATACAACAATCTCAGAAAACCTGGAAATAGAGATGTGTACAGAGTAATAGATAAGCTAACAAGGCTAAGACCAGAAGAAGAATTGGCCACATCTCTCTCAAGCTCTGTCTAATATTTGATGGACATGTAGGTTTTTCAGAAGCACAAATGTGGCAATAACTCTCTTGAGGTATAAGCTTTGCCTGCAGAGCGCTTGCCCTATGCTTGTGAAATCTTATCAAATATAAATCTTAAAAGGGGCTTACAGCCCACCCTTTCTTGTCATTTGCTTACCTTTCTGTTTCCCTCAGTTTCTATTGGTTGCAGCATGCTATTTTCTGTTGTCCTTCGTGTGTTTTCTTATCAGAGTAACTTGGCCCAAGTACTCCATTTTAACTTTAAATCCCCTTTTTCGACCTACTCTTTTTTCTTTGTGAGCAACCGTGCTTGGTGACTGCATATGCTTTGTGCTGCTGTGCTGCTTATGAAATGTAAATTAAACATTCCTTTTATTTGGTGCAAGTTATTCACATATTTTGATACTTGTAGGCACAGTATGTTGAGCCAACACCAAGACTCGTACCTGGGTCCCCAGCTCTAAAGTAAGCTGCTCTTGCAGCTACATCGCAACCTCTCCCCTCCCTGTGAGCCATTCTTCAGCTGTCTGAATGAAGAGCGCTTTAAGCAAATCAAGCAGAGGCAAGGATGTCATGTGCCCTCAATACACTCTGTTTGACTGCATTATGGGACACCCCTTCATTTCAGTGGATTTGCAATTTACCAAACCAATTGCCTAACAAGTAAACATTATTTTGTTTTCAATTACTTTAATGCATTTATAGCATCTATCCCCAGGACAACACTTCTACAATGGCTTCCAGAATGGCTACAGCTGAGGACGTTTGGAACTTGAAAACAAGTTGGAGTTTTGGCATCATGTGAATTTGGGAAAATTAATTTACAAAAATACACTCAGAGAGCAGCATCCATCAGCAGGGGCATTTTCTTCTTGCTTCCCCTTTCATCTTTGCTTCCTCATCGTTGGTGCTTGCACTCCTCTCACCCTCTCCCCTCCATGGCCCCGGCTCCCCCTCCTTTACTATGCAGCCCTCCTTTGAACCAAATCACACCTCTTTGAAACTGTTTAGTATTTACCCAGTCCACTCGAGCTGTTACACAGCTTGAAAAATAAAGTGATGCCACCACAAAACTCCACCAACAGCCTGTCATTGTTTAAAAAAACACAATTTACAGCCTACAGCAAGTAGTTTGATTTCATCATGTTTTCTGTGGTCTGTCATGTGAGGGAGGGGTAATTGTAATGCATTTTTAATGAGCTACATTCTCATGGGGAAACACTTGGCGAAAAAAGGAGGGATACTGTATACTGCACTCTTGCTAAAATGTAGCAACAGACAATGTAAGGATGACTTAGTATATAAAAATGCTTGCAGCTTAGTAAAATGTACTTTGCACTTTATGTGAGCACCAGTTGAGCACCAGTTACACTACACATTCATTTTTGTTGTCACGGGGAGATTAAGTGATTTGCCCAGAATCACAGGATGTTGAGCCGAGGCCGAGATGTGAACCTGGGTCCCCAGTCTGAAGTCGGTAACTCTGGCTGCTATACCTCATCCTCTTCTCATTACTTTGGTTGGTTTTCCAAGACAGAGCCAAGAGCACAGGATTCACTCCAGAAACTGACATATCACTTAGCCTCTTCACCTGAGGAAGAAGTTAAAAATATTAATGCAAAATGGCTTTAAGCAATGAGTTTTCCCATCTGTAATTTTATTGGTTACTTTTTTTTATTTTTTAAAGGAACCATTTTTTCTCCATTTGATTTGATATAAACCTCTCCTCCTTCCGCTCTCTTATGTGTTTACCTCCACCCTCCTTCCTTGTGTTGCTTAATACTCCCAACCTGCAGTTTTCTTAAGTTTGCCACCCTCCTCGTGATTTCACCCAACTCCCACACCCTCCTCCCACTCTCCAATGTCTTTCCCACCCTCATCCCTTGTGTTGCTTGACCCCACAAAAACCTCTTGCTGTTTTTGGCAGGAAACATCCATTATAACGCCGTTATTATAAAAACCTACCTTTACAATGCAACTGTTACAAATCAACTGCCTTTACATTGCATGCTATCACAATGCATGTCATTACAATCATGCCATTTATATGCATACCATTACAACGCATTATATGGTAAGTAATGGAGATTGTTTTATTATTAGGGTGGGTATGGGTTTTGGGGTACATGGGAATAATAATTTTTACCCCTACACTATCCAACACTTGCACTACTGTTGCACTCACTGGAGTTGGAATCGTAATTTTTACCCCTACACTATCCAACACTTATCCTACTGTTGCCCTAAACATATTTTGCGTTGTAATGGTATGCGTTGTAATGGAATGCGTTGTGTTGGTAGTTTTTTAAAATGCACTGTACTAGCATGCGTTGTAAAATCATGCAATGTAATGGTAGTTGCGATGTAAAGACTGCATTGTATAGGCATGAGTTAAAATTGCATATTCGTCAATGCTGGCCACACTTTTATTTTACTTTAACCTATGCTGTTCAGCAGCTCACACTGTTGTGCAACATGTAAAAAAGAATAATTGACATAGCTAATAGATTTAGCATAGTGGAAACCTATTGGCTTTGCCAATGCTTGTTCAAATACGAGAGTACCTCCTCTCCATGCAGAATCTTTCCCCTCAGCACCCGTCAGACCTTCTATGAACCCTTTTTTCGTGTGAGCCAATGCTGGTGAATGAATCCCTGCCTTCCCACAATGACACAGCTGACCAGTTTACTTGTGCAGATTTGTTCTTTTCTTTAAAAAGGACTGACCTAAGCATATAACATGTGGATTTATTCACTCTCCTCACTACAGGGAAGGCTTTGTGACAGGGACAATGTGAATCAGAGGGGAGGTGTGTTGGCACAGCTGAGCAGGGCAGCTTGAACTCTGTCTGGCCCCCTGCCCACAGCAGTCATCAGTTCCTCGCATGAGAGGATACCATGAGGAGAATGCAGATGGCATGTGCGCGGAGATGTAATGCAAAGAGATTTGGTTGAACTATCCTTGTGTACATAACAACCAGTTATGTTTTTATGCCTGTTGATGGCTAGGCTACTCCTGTGGGTGTGCTAGCTGGCACTCTGGCACCATATGTGTGGCTTCTTTTTCTCATGCCCACAATCCAAATAACAGACTAACAAGTCCACCACTCAAATTAATGTAATATTTCACTTTACTAATTTATCACTAATCCTTTAATGGATCCGAAGTAGCGTGCTACTCGCCGAAAAAGAGCTTCAACACCTCATCAGGGGAAGCAGGTGCTATATAAATGCCAACTTTTTTCCCTCTTCTATTCCTCCACTATCCTTCTCAATCCAAATAACTGACTAATAATCCACCACTCAAATTACTTTCATTCTTCACTATACTAATTCACCACTAATTCTTTATGGGTTCCGGAGTATCGTGCTACATGCCGAAAAAGCGCTACAATGTATCATCAGGGGTAGTAGGCGCTGTATAAATGCAATTACAATACAATACAATACATGTGTCAAACTACTCTCTGCGCCCATCCCCCTTCTCCACCATGAGGAGGCCTGGGTTAGCGAGTGAAAGTAGTGACACTTCTCCCTGGACCTAGAGTCTGGAGAGGGCACAGAAGCAGGTATCAGCCTGGTTCCTCTCAGGTCTATTACAGATTCAGGGTAGTTCATACTTTCAGTGCAAGTTTCCTGAACATACGATTTTCTGTGATTTGTTGCCATGTACAGTTTATCAGAACCAAATACAGGTCATATATATATATGTCACAACCACATGTGTTCTAGTATGTAATATTTTTCTTACAGAGAGGTAAAAGTGGCCAGGGCTGGCACATCCTTAAGTGAAGTGGGACAGTCGCCTTGCGCTCCCATCAACAGGTAGCAGGAAAAGTGCTGTTTTGTAGTTTTAAATACAGCCCTTTAGTGGTAGAGGAGCAGATCTACGGGGCGCGCCACAAAAGGATTTTTTTCAGAGGTGCCAATAATACTTACACAGTGCTGTACCAGTGACATCTACAGTGTTATAGTAGCAAAGTTAGCTTTCCTACATTTTTTAAAGACTAGAATAGAGGATGTCTTTTTTTGTATTTATTTATTGAACAATAATACATATTTAAAGGAATGCAAGGAGACACCAGCACTCGTTTGTGTCTTTCAAAATGGAGTAGTTAACCTTTAGTTGCTGTTGTGAAACAGTGCTCAATTTGTAAAAAAAAAGAAATGCCAGGGCCCTTGTCAGGAGGCCAATGAGCTTGCACTACCCATTGCCCCTGCCAGCGTTGCAAATGACAGTACCAACACAAGTACTAACCAACCCACTCCTATAAGTGTGTCAATTATAATAATAATCCACATTTGTATAGCGCACAATCACCCGTTAGGGTCTCTAGGCGCTGGGGGGCCGTCGGGAAGATTAAGCAAGCTATTGCCCAGAGTCGCATGGTGCTGGGCTAACCTGCCGCCGGATCGAACCCTGATCCCCAGATTCCAGTGTCAGTCGCCCTGGCCGCGGCGCCACACCTCTCCCATTTCAGACTACTCCAAGCCACCTAGAGCTATAAGAATGGCTTGGGTAGCAGGTATTGGTCATTTTAATGTATATTCAGTTATTAAACAACTGTTGTTGTGCCCAACCCAAAACTAGACAAACAGCACCACTATGTGGAGGACTGTCATAAACGCTGGTGTTGATAATTAAGTGCCGGTGCCGAGTACAGGAAACCACTGGCTCAAATTAAGCACTGTAAAACTCATGGAGTGAGAGGGTTACCTGAATGCCTGGTGGGAGAGATTTTAAGTAGAGCAGGTTTAGAAGTCAATAGGACCTAAACTTGGGGGCAGCACAGGTTGGTTTGGGTGTGGCAAGAAAGTTGTGGTTAGCAGATCGCAAATTTGGGTAGTTGTGTACCAAGGTAGGATGTTAGAGAGGTAATTAGAGCCCTTGCCTTTCACTGTCTTGAAAATAAGTGACGGTAGTTTTCATGTGGTCCTGTTTTAGCAGAGAGCCAGCCAGCGAGTTAGCAATCTCATGAAGTGGAATTATGCCTAGATAGTCTGTGCAACGCCTGGATATGAAGTGTAGAGCCTTGTTGATGAGTGCAAAGGAGTACAGGGGACACCACTCATAGACAATTGCATTAGTTAAGCCTGCTAGTGAGTTAATGAGAGTTTGAACTTTGTTGACTGGGATTACAGCATTGATCTTGCATGTGTTAAGTAATTGATAAGGATCAGGCTTTGACTGTCGTGTTGGTTATGTGCAGTTACATTTTCATGCATGGTCTAAAAAGACTTTTCAATATTTGGCTGAGGGTGCAAATGTCATAAAGTCAGGGGGCTGCAGATTGGGCCAGTTAAATGGGCGATAATGTTACAGGGAAGTAAATACCTCAGTTGTGGAGGCATTTAACAAGAGTGATTTTAGAGCCATCTAGTGTCAGATGGCTTTGTCACAGTCCAACGCAGGAAAGCCAAATTGGAATGAAATAATAGGTAAAAAAACTGGGTGTTACTGATATAAAGTTCAAACTAGAATGCAAATGAGGAGCTAATGTCCCTGGTGGAGGTGGAGTATAGTGAGAAAAGGAGAGTTTCCCTATAGTAGATAAGTATGGTCAACCCATGGAACATTTGATGGATGTTGATGTCTTGGCGCTCCAAAGAAAGTGTGTCCAAAAAGGTATCAGGCTAGAGGTTAGCCTGTGTTGACTAGTGAGTTGAAAGTTGGAAGAAGTGTAAACATGTGAGGCCATCTTTATAGGTAAAACGGATAAGATTTTGACTATTGCAATCAAAGGTTTACAGATTTCGTCCCCCAAAAATTAAATTACAAAAGAACAAGTAAGATGAAGATATAACGCATTGTGGACATAATTTAAATATCTAAACAGATTTGATTACATAGATAATGTCCCTTGTATTTCAGTCTTTTATAAGGGACTTTTGCAAAGCTCTTCTGCTCCTGATAAATTGTATCCATTTTTGAAGGCGTTTGAAAGAGCATATTTGCATTGGATTATATGTCAAAACAGATTTGAGGTTAGTCAAAAGAGAGCAAAATATGTCCTTTAGGCACCCTTGATTATTTAATGGTTTTGGAATAGGCATGTCATGTCTGAACGTTATGCAATAACCCATATTTTTAAGCTGCTACACATCATAAAATGCTCTGTATTGATTTGTTTGAAAATTACACTTGTAATGATTTAACAAGTGAAGTTGACCACTGTCCATTTTCATCAGTAGGTGTAATGACTCGAAAGATGAATTCTACAAACAGGCTTCACATAAACACATTTGGTTTATTATAACGAATAGCTTATAACCATAAAGTATAATTTTTCATGAAATAATTCTCAAATGGCATTATCAGTGGTGGCTTGAATACAAAAAGTGAAGAAGTGGTGCAATGGTCTGTTCTAAAGTGGGTGTAAAAAAAGCATATAAAGACACATGGAAACCCAGTTTTTACAATGGTGATGTCACTTACATGAGTTCATACATGTAAGAAACAAAAAAAGTTGACTTTTCAATCCTAGGGTCAGAAATCGAATGAGTTCATCATCAGGTGGACTGGAGATGTTTAAAGTAGATTATTTGCCAGCATCATAAGAAGGCAGAAGAAACCATCAATGACGAGTAGTAACCCAAAGGGGAATAGCAATGAATCAATAACAATAGCTCTCTTACTTCTTTCAATTGTGCTTATGTTCTCACTTCTTGAATCTGCAATCAGATTGTACTATTTTCATTAAATTATGGCAATTGTTCCTCATTCAACCTTTACAATGATTAAACAGACGTTCTGTTTTGAATCACTTTCATTGGAAAAACACTTATGGCATCCAGAATTTAAGTGGTGGCTGCCACAAACAAACAGTGGTGGGGTGGGTAGAGGGAACGCGGCAGGGGAGTGGTAGGGTGGAGGGTTGTGCGTGGTGGTGTTAAAAATAATATATTTGAAAAAAAGTACCTTTTTCCGCCAGTTGCCTCCAGCGTTGTGTTGCGCCGCATCTCCTCTTCCTGTTCCCAGCAGCCCTTGGGACAAACTCCCATCCAATCTCTGTGCAGCAGAGCAGCGCGGCGATTGACCTGAGCGGGCTAAAAAGATGCTCCGATGAGGCCAGGGAGTCTGTGGTGGGTTCTCCAGCCCGGCAGTTCAATGCAGCAGTGCTGAAGAAACCTAAGTGCGCATGTGTGTTTTGGTTGGCCTGAGATGGCTGGCCAAACACATAGGCGCACTTAGGGAGTGCACGTAGCACTCCAACTCCCCCCTTCCATGCCTCGGCTTACTCCTCCCTACAGCGCTGGCTCAGAGCCGGAAAATGCTAAATACAACAATGCAAGAACATTGTTTTATTTTTCATTTGCTGGCTCTGAGCCAGGCAGTGGCGCAAAGCTCCTCTGCCATTGCGGAAGAGCAACCGCTGCAGATTTTAATGGTGGATCAACATATTTTTAGAAGTGTTTCAAGACCATCGGTTATCTTGAATACAGGATAGCAAGGTAAATACTGCCTGCTTCCATTTTTAAACCCATCTCCTGTATTGAACTTCAGAGAAGCGGACGAAACCTTTTCTAAAGGAAGAATGAGAGAGAGAGAGTGATAGAGAGAGAGACTCTTTACAGTAGGTTGGGCAGTGCAAGACCTGGGCTAGACTCTCTGGGTCACAGAACCGCACAGCGTCACAAACAAGATATACAGAGCATAACTTAATAACCTCCGTCCGACGTGCAGTCTTATTGTAACTAGCACCAGGCAAACCAAGAACTGAAGAAGAAACAAATTCCACCACACCAGGGAGGCACTGTTGTGCTGTCATATACAATGGGAAAAACAAGGTACATTTAGACAAGGATAATCCACAAGGAATACAGAGCATGGTCAGAGACAGGGATCACACAAAGGACTGAGGGGACCTACAACAGGAAAAACAATGAAGTAGAGGAAGCGAGTATGGGTGCAAACTAGTAGGAAAAGCAAGAGAATGGTAACAACCGCTGTTGCCTGACACCCGTACATATTTCACGAGAACCTTTATAGGGATCCACAGCGGGAGGTACAAGGAAAGAAACACAACTAGAAGGGGACTCATCTAAAGGGACAAGGGTGGGCCCCACTGCCAACAAATGCAGACAGGAGATATAAGTGCACTCTGTGTGATAAGCAATTGGTGCCCCTGCTCCTACTCTAGCACAGCAGCCAGACAAGGCATATGCCGGGTCTCACCGGGACAGAAAATAGGCCAAGGTACCAGAATGAAAGTGCCCCCCATCAGCAAATTACATTGCTAAAAATGTGGCCCATGTTTTAAATTTGGGACAATTTTGAACTTGAAAGACGTGCTGTACAAGTGTTTTTCAAGGGGGAGATGTGTAGGGGATGGCTACGGAGTACCACGCCTCCGTGTAGCCTCCCGTGACTCGTGACCTGGAATCCCGCCCCCTGGAATGGCGGCGGAGAAACGCTAGCCGCTAGCTGCCTGAACGCTGCTTGGGTCCGTTTTTGCTTCTGCTCATACGGCGGACTTCACTCTTGAGGGCTTCGGCAGGGAGCCGTGTCCTGGCGTCCCGCGAATTGTGCGTGAAGCTGGGGGCATCTCAACTCACCTGCGAAGCTACTGCTGATTTTGGGAGACTCAGCTTCCAGGTCCCGGCGTCTCGTATTTCGAGACTTGACTCTGATTCTGACGGCGGATCTTCGCGTTGTGAGCATGAAGCTGGGGCGCAGAATCTTTCTCTAAAGCTGCTGATTTAAGAGTCTCAGCTCTCAGGGCTTTTACAACTTCTTCGAGGCTTGGTGCTCGTTGCCTCTGGATTTTACGCTGTCCCCTGAGGTTCGAAATTGTTGCTGCAGCAGCCTGCTGTTTGAACTTTTGCCAAAAGCTGGAGCCGGAGCTGAGGTGGAGGATTGGAGATTCCTGCCGTAGTGGTGGGATAAGAAGTTCTGGAACTTTTTACGCTGCGTGCATCACTGTGTGTAACGACTGGCAGAACTTTTCTTTTTTGCTGTGCATCCAGGGCGTAACAGAAAAAAACATTCAAGGGAGGGTCCTCCCTGTTAGAATTGTACGCAATAATGGGCAAGCTTCAAAAGGAGGGAGAGGAGTTTATAAAGTCCAGCAAAGTTGAGTTGGCTGCCCGCCAGAAAGCGAGAACCCGCTTAGCCTTAGCCATAAAGGCCTCACGAAAAGCAGCCAAGGACAACGACAAAAATAAAGATAAAACTAGGGAAGAGAGCTCGGCTGTGGATACGATGCCCGAGTCCTCAGATGATGAACTACCTCTCGCTTCTACCTCTCTGCAAGTTAAGGAGCCAGAGAAGGCAGTTATGGGGTGTCAAGACATCTTTAATACAACAATGCAATCCGAACTGGAACTAGAAGCAGAGATGCCAGCTTGTACCTTGGTACCAGCTTTAAAAACACCACCTCAGGCAGGAGAGGGTAAAAATAAAAGTGGTAATGGAGGAAAAGAGTTAAAGGAGTATCCCCTATTTGCAAAGAAAACCACTCCAAAGACTCTCCCCATACAATCCCCCACAACCTCAACTCTGGCTGCCTCACCAGCCTCACCAGCTTTACCAGCTAATACTGCACGACCCGATGACCCTGGTCCGATAAAAACATCAAAGACTCATAGCCACGAACAGGCACCTGAGCCTCTTCTTCTACATATTCCGCCATCTCCCAGAATCTCCACAAAAGAGGTGATGGATGAGGGGGTTTGTGTGCAAGACTGTTCTCCACCTCCGGATATACAAAGCGGAGTATCGGGAGCTGCACGTGTAGAGGGTGAAGAGGTACAGCCGAGCCTCAATGAGAGTAATACGGGCTCTAACATAAATCTTTTGGCAGGAAAAGATAGCCTTGCGGGATCAGAGGAGAGATTAGAGGTGAGACATCCGCGAAATGCTGAATCTAATTCTTGATGAGATCCGAGAAATAAAACACAACCAGCAAGTGGAGATAGCTGCCTTACATTTAAGAATGGACAAATTTGAGGAATCAATGCTGGTGATCCCGAATAGACTTCAGGAGGCAGAGGCTAGGATCTCTGCCCTCGAAGATCAAATGAACCTGGTCTCGTGGGAAGCAAGGGAGGCAACCAAGAAGAAACACTTTCTTGAAAACAAGTTTGAGGAGCTTGAAAATCACTCCAGAAGTTCAAATCTAAGGATTGTAGGGGTTCCGGAAGGAATAGAAGGTTCCAATACCATTCAGTGGGTCAATTATTTTATTCAGCGCACAGTTCTACCTGAATTTGAGGGGGACTTGACAATAACAAGGGCTCATCGGGTCCCGGCCCAGCGCTTTCCAAATTCAACATTACCAAGAACTATCCGTTTGAACTTTGCTGATTATAGGATTAAGGAGAGGATTCTTTCTAGAGCCTTCCAACAACGTCAGTTTTCAGTATCAGAATCAACAAAATGTAGGATCTTTTCGGACATGACTGCAGTAGCTGCAAAAAGAAGAAAAGAATTTGTAAAAATTCTACATCTATTTAAAGCAAATGGCGCTCAAGCCTCGATTGCACAGCAGTCAAAATTGAAGGTCCTGGTTAAGGGAAAATTCTACTTGTTCACTGACGTAGAAGAGGCACAATCTCTTCGTGAAGGAGATCTCTTCAGGAGCCAGGGCCTGAAAAGGGGAAAATCTAACCTTGGTTTTGTAATGCTTTACTCTTCCTGAGTTGTCTTCCTCCTTTCTTTTCACTTTGGTTTTTCAGTTTGTCTAGCGTTAATCGTGAATAATAGTAGTATGGGGCGGTACCAGATCTACGGGTCACTTAGGGTGTAACAAAAGGACACCCAGACCAGAAGAAGTGGGAGGAATGTGGCCAGCGTGGCAGGGAGGAGAGTTTCCACATTCCTGGGTAGGGTGTGGGGGGGGGTAAATGCAGTAAAAAGGAATAGGTGCAATAGGCATAGCATTTTTTTAAGATCTATTGTTAGGTACTTAACAGGGAAAATACCTTTTTTAGATGAAATGTAATACTTGTAATATCCTGTCAATTAATGCAAATGGAATGTTAAATAAACAGAAGTACGGGGCTCTTGTGAAATGGGTAGTATCTCTTAGATCCCAGGTGGTCTTTTTTCAGGAGACTCATTTGAAGTCTAATAGTCCGAAGCTGGTTATTCCTAGATACTTTTCTAACGTCTTTTTCTCATCAGCAGGGGTGGCCCAGAGAGGGGTTGCTATTTATTTCTCAAGGGATCTAGCCTGGGAATTTTTACAGGTTCGAAGAAATGCCAAGTGTAGGTGGCTAAGGGTGGTGGCAAAATTGCAAGATAAAATTATAAACTTTGTGAATTACTATGGCCCCATCATTGATGATATTTCCGGGTTGACAAAAAATTTATGAATCTTTAAGGGGAGTCCCAGGACAGATAGTTCTAGGAGGAGATTTTAATTATATTCAAGATTTGTTAAGAGATACTTCTAATAAGAAAAAGAAACAGCTAAATCCTAAAACAAAAAGTTTTTTTGAAGCACTCTTACATGAGTATCAATTAAGGGATCCATGGCGTTGTAGGAATGTTGAAGGTGAATCTTTTACATGTTATTCCCACCGGTTTGGGACTGCATCCAGAATAGATTTCTTTTTAATATCTAAGGGCCAGATGTAGGTGGCCGTTTCAGGCCATTTACCGACCGGTAACGGACGATTTTGGCCGTTACCGATCGGTAAATGGGTGACAGGTATGTAGGGGGCATTTTTTTACCGATTCGGTAAAATTACCGAATCGGTAATTTTACCGAATCGGTAAAATAAAAATTAGGTAAATTTACCGAATCTGAGACACCCAGAAGTAGGTGGGACTCTTCTGAGTCCCAGAGGCCTTACCGAATCGGTATTTTACCATCAAATCCAATTTGATGGTAAAATACCGATTCCGGTGTGCATGCACATGTGTGCATGCACACCTATGCCATGTGACAGGCAGACCTGCCCTTAGGGCATGTATGCCTGCCACATGGCTCCCGAGCCTGTTTTGGGGGGGGCCAGAGGGTGTCAAAGTGACACCCCCTGCACCCTTGTGAAAATCGGTATTTACCGATTCGGTAAATACTGAATCGGTAATGCCCATTCATTCCTACAGGCTTCAAAGCCCATAGGAATGAATGGGCATTACCGATTCGGTATTTACCGAATCGGTAAATACCGAATTTTTCCGATTCGTTATTCCAGCACATCTGGAATACCTACATATCCACCCCTCAGATTTACCGATTCTTAATTACCGAATCGGTAAAATTCGGTAATTTTCGGTAATTAAGAATTGGTAAATCTATTCTACCTACATCTGGCCCCCAATCTTTTCAGATCTCAAGAACTCTGATTGGATGCAATCCGTTTTCTGACCACGGCAGAATAGAACTAGAGTTAGTACTTGGAGGAGCGGATGGGGAGCGCCCCAGGTGGCAGCTGGACCGCACCCTGCTACAAAACCAGGATTGGGTTTCAGAATTCAGAGAATGGATTATACAATTCTTTGAAATGAATGATAACACAGCGGAACCCTTCTCTGTTTGGGGCGGATTTAAAGCAACAGCACGCGCCCAGATCATCCCGTATACTAGCGCTAAGGCGAATGAAAGAAAGCTAAAAATATCTAAGCTTCAGTCAGCCGTAGAGAGGGAATATGCTTTACAGCTCCAACAACATTCGAGCCAATTAGAGCGGGCTAAAACTCTTCTACGTGATTTTTTTATTGCGGAAGAGATCAATAGCTCAAAAGCCTTCCAACAAAAGGTCTACGAAGACAGTCAGTTGGTGGGAAAATTATTGGCTAACTCTACAAGAAAGAGGCAGGAGTCATCACTGATAGTGAAAATCCGAGACCCTCAGAGTGGACTGGAGGAGGAGGATAGAGATATGATCTCTAGGATTTTCCTGGATCATTTTGAAAAAATCTACTCTACGGAATACCAGGTAGAGGAAGTAATGATCCAGGACTACTTTGCAAATATAGAAATCCCCAAAATCTCCGTAAATCGGGTCAACCAAATCAGTCTTGAAATAAGTACCTCTGAAATACAAGAATGTATAAAAGCAACTTCAGGGGCAAAGGCTGCCGGCCAGGACGGATTCCCAATTGAGTTTTATACGTTTTTTTTTAAAGAATTAGTAACTCCATTGAAAAAGTTATATAATTATATTAGGTTAGGTGGGCACGTCCCTGTTGAGTTTAAGGAATCTACAATTATATGTTTTATTAAAAAAGACAAAAATCAAAATGACGTTAATTCATATAGGCCAATTAGCTTATTAAATTCGGATTATAAAATCCTTATGAAAATATGGGCTGAAAGATTTGTGCTCGCAGCCCAGGAGGTTATCCACCAAGATCAGACTGGGTTTATCGCAGGACGTTATATGGCAGCAAACACCGAGTTCTTAATCCAGGCATTGGACTCAGGGCCGGACTGGTGCTTTCGGGCACCGGGCAATCCCCCGGTAGGCTGGATGAGGTGGGGGCCGGTTTTCGTACAGGGGGCCGGTTTTGTAGCTGGGGGGCCGATTTTCAGTCCGAACGTCACTACTTCAGAGAGGTCACCAGGTGTCCTGTCGTGTGTGTCTGTCTGAGACTCAGACTTCCAAGGAACTTGGAAGTCTGAGAGTCTCAGACACACCACTTGGTGACTTCTCTCTGAAGTGAGTGACGGTCAGACTGAAAATCGGCCCCCCAGCCAAATACTACCAGGCCTGAATATCTCCGACCGAGTCCACTTCGCTCTTGTTCCAGCGAAACAGCAGCGCCAGCAAGCCTGATTGACCGGTGTCTGTGCCAACCAAACTCAGACATCTCAGGAGGAGGAGGAGGTGCCTGTGCGCAGCGCGCATATTTAGGCACTGTCTCCTCCTCCGCCGAGTCTTCGAGCCTCTCTAGGGTGGCTGATGATGTGTAATTTCCGCATGCGCATTGGACAATTACAACTGCGCGTGACTGCATCACGAGTGACGAGACACATTTCTTGACCGGAGCGGCAATAATTTAATTGTTCTACTGGCTAGCCGAGTAGCCGTAGCCCCCCTGTGTCTGCCACCAACAGCAGGAGGTGAGTATGATTTTCCGCCCCGGCACCAAATCAATTAATGATGATTGTCTTCATGGTGGTCAGGTGGTGGTAGCTGCTGGGGAATCGGGCCTGCGGGCTTAAAGGGGCTTCGGAGGTACAATATCTTTTGTAAAGCCCTAATTGCGTCACGTCGTGTTAAATGTATCTCGTGTCTCTCCCAACAGTACCAATATTCTCTCTCACACTTGTATCCCAGGGATGGTGATTTGATTTCATAGGGAATCTTGCAGGTTGCAAGGAGTATCATGTTTGCATGTATTAGATAATTTAGATTGGCACTTATATAAGCTAGCATCTCACGCCTGATTATTATTGTTCTCGGAGTTGATCTGTTTCTTTCCCTGTGGTGCCGCCTCTGAGTCTTATCTCATGAACACTGCCTCCCCTTAAAGATGTCAAGAATAGAATTTGGAACTGCTTTGCCTCAGAGCTTAATTAGATAAAGAAAGAAATAAGTGCATGCGCACAGTTAGTTTAACTTATGAGCCTGGTGCGGCCGCTGCCACATTCCAGCGCTGCCCAATTCTTGTATTGAAACCATGTTCATCCTCTTTCTTCCACCACCCTCCACCCGTCTTCCTCTCGCAAAGTTTCCTTCAAGGCTTCCTCCTATGTCACCGTTTTCCTGCCGTCCTTTAAATCCTTCTTTCTACCTGTGCTGCTTTTCGATCTCTTTTCCGGGATCAGTCATAATAAAGCACTTACGTTGGACCCCCAAAAAATTGAACCGGTGCCCACCACCGGCACAAATTAGGCAATGCAAAGAACTACGAAAGAATCCGGAGAAATTGCGCTGCCCACTGACTTCAGCTCCATAGAAGGACATTTTTAATAGAAAACGCGGATTGCTTAGATCCCAGCAAATTTTTTGCACTCTGCATGTTTTTACTACATTTTGCAAATTGACTGCAGACGTTTAAGTTTCTGGGAATTACCCTTCGATTGTTCATCTCTGACTCAATTTATGGGCACGCAGAAAGAAAAAGTGAAGAAATATTAGACAGAAAGCTGGAGTGACATAGGACTAAATAAGTGACGCTGCAGTGGCAGATGTTAATATGGCCCGCCTAGCAACACTCAAGAGATGTACCGAAGTGCACGTTCATTTTCCTAGTAGCTTAGCATGGACGTCAGTTAAGTGTCGCCCTGGGGAGCAGCTGTTCTCCTGGTTTGCCCTTTGGTGTCCTTGCGACCACCGGCCTCAGGGATCACAAAAACAGTGCCAGGAACAGTAAGAACATGGGGCTCTGATTAGCCCTGTCTACTTCTGTTGCTTCATAAGAACAGGGACATTTGTATTCATTAAAATATGTATCTCACTTCAGAAAGTTTCCAGTTTGCGAACAGATCAATTCTGATGAGCACGCAAGGCACTTAATGAATTAAAATGTTTCTATCCTGCCTGGGCTTCTCGAAAACCACTGTTCACTACAGGGCTATTCAGCAATAGCAGAATCTGTTTAGCTTTCTTCAGTTTTTTGTTCCCCATTCAGGCATGCACTGAGAGGAACCAAGGGAGCATAAACAACATGAACAGTAACAGTAGGCAAGCATTGCATACACTAGGATAATATTATTAACTATCGGTGGGAGGATAACAGTGAGGAATATGTGGGAACAAAAAGTAGCCTCTAGAAAACTTGTTTTTGAAGGCAACAGGACATTCACAAGGTGAAGAATCTGTGCGAAAAAGCATACACCAACAAGAAAGTTAATGGATACTTTTCCCCACATATTCCTCACCTTATGAATGAGTCCCACAGAAATACCCGTTGGAAGGTGCCATTGGGTGGTGCCCATTAAGTAGGGACATAATGCAACACATCCACGGGAAAGTATATGTCACTACGAGACTGAGTAATGAGGCAATAATGCTCACACAAATATGTAAAGATGACCATGTGGCTACCCAGTAATGGGGTGATACTGTGACATCCATGGAGAGGGCAGTAGAAGCTGCCCTGGCTCTTGTGGAGGGGGCATGAATGAAAGTTGGAGGGACTGTCAAGGCTATAGCATAGAAATCCTAATCCAAAGGGAATCCCAACTGAAATTGAGCATTTGGGGCTCTCTCGAGAAGCCCACAAAGATCTGACAATCCACTCTGTTTGTAATGTCCAATAGATGTAGTAAGACACCGTACACGTGGAATGGAGTCCATGCAGTCGCTCTTCCTTTTAAGTGGGGTAGAGAAGAAGGGATAAAGGTTGGGAAACTGATGGACTGGCCACTATGAAAGTCTGACACAACTTTGGACAGCAATGCAGGAGAGGAGGCAAAAAGCACCCGTTTATCTGCGCCGAATACTGTGAAAGGTGGGAAGGTGGACCGGCTGAGATAGCCTGCAATTCACCGATCCTATGCCAGAAGTTATTTCTATCAGGAAAGCAGTTAATGCCACTGATGACGTAAAGGGGGACGTGGAAGAGATTTTGCCATAGAAGACCTCGGGGAAGATGTCAGAGACTGGAGATACAGCTTCGACTGATAATGGCATCCTTTAGCTCCAGCGCTAACCTGAAAGGAGCGATACATTTGTTTGGGAGTTCCTCAACAGACTGCTGTTTCCTGGAGAAACCTCAGAACTTTCAGTACTGCTGTGATGCTGATGTCCAGCTTTCTATCTGAAGAGCCATTGGCCGTCAGCATGTCCATTACAGCCTCTTGGACATTCCCCAAAAGCCTGTCAAGCACATCAAAGCATGGAAAAATTCCCCCTACTAGTGGTTGCTCACTGTGCTTGCTCACTACACACCATGTGGGGGCTGGTCTCACTTTTACTTTGTTCTCTCTGATTCACTACTTGTGTCTATTTTTGGTGTTCTCTATAAGAATGGCTATAGGTACATATGACTGGGTGGGTAACCTGATGTTCTTTAGGGTCATCATCTACTATTTACTGTGCTTTGACAGTTGATACAATTTGAATATGTAATGAAAAATGTGCTGTAAAATTCACCATTTTGGTCTGTCGGTTTCCAAAATTTTCCAAACCCCCCTAGTGGAGGTCGGGCTCGCTCGCTCGTTAAGCGCGTGACGGGGGCTGGTCTGGCAAAATTTGCCAGGGCTGCTTTCAGTTCCCAGTCCGGCCCTGATTGGACTATTTTAATATAAATTTGACTCCAGCCTGTATTTTAATGATGGACGCAGAAAAAGCGTTTGACTTGGTCAATTGGGCAGCATTGTTCTACTCTCTCGGTCAATTTGGATTCCTGGCCTCAATTATTAAGATGCTTCCTAACATCTATGAGGGAGCATCAAGTAATAATCAATGCAAAACAGGCTGGTAAGATCAAGGTTAATCGTGGTACAAGGCACGGCTGCCCGTTGTCCCCGCTGCTCTTTACTTTCTTTATCGAGCCTTTAGTGGTAAAGATTAGGGATAATGTGGCCATTAAGCCCCCTATCATGGGTATGACTAAATTAAAGTTGTTTGCCGATGACATTATACTTTATTTAATACCTAAAAAAGAAAACATTGAAAACTTAATTAGAGAGTTTAAGAACTATGAAAAGATAGGGGGATATAAAGTAAATCCCCAAAAAACTGAGGTCCTTGCTTTAAACACTGATCTTCATTTTCTCCCTTTTGATTTGCAGGCCCAAGCTGCAAGAAGTGACCCAATTAGATACCTGGGCATTTTCGTGACTAGCGAATATGACATGCTTTTTTCCATGGATTACACTAGAATGAAGAACAAAATTCGGAACCTTTTAGATCAATGGCTCCTTCTCCCATTAACAGTTATAGGCCGGGTATCATTGATTAAAATGTCGGTGCTGCCCTTGCTTATATTTCTGTTCAGCAACGTTCCCATTAAAATTAATTTAGGTTTCTTTAAAGAGCTGGAAACAATGCTGAGAGGTTTTATCTAGGGCAATAAAGCTTCGAGAGTTAAACTTCCAGCGCTACAACTTTCAGTTGATCAAGGAGGTTTAGCTCTACCCCATTTAAGGACCTATTACGAAGCTGCATTTTTTGATATATTGGCAGGATTACTGAGGATTACTCAGACAAGAGATAATTTTTTTCTTACAAAGATGCTACAAGAGGCAGGTTCTCAAATTCCAGTTTTTTAAAAAATTGCAAAGCTCCCAAAGAGGTCAAGATATAAGACGCTAAGAGAATATGCCTCAAGACTGTCGCTCCTTTTTAAAAAACATGGTACCGATGGCTCTCATTATTTAAGTTTAATTGAATGTACTCAAATAGGCCTCCCAGTAAGTTTGAATCATATTAAAAATTGGGAATTCTGTGGGCTCCGTGAGTTGAGACATCTGATAGTCCAAAACAGGGTAATTAGTTGGCAGGAGGTAGTTGCTAGAACTAATAGTCCCTTGCGTCTGACCTTTTTTTAATATATGCAGATCATCTACTTTATCAGAAATGAGATAAGTGGCCTGCTTAATGTTCCTAATGCTTTACTAACAGCCCTGTATGGAGGAAAGAATAAAGGTATAGGATATTGGTACAAGATGCTTCATTGCTCAGGACAAAATGTACTAGCAGACAGACATCTTGAGAAAATAAGTCTCTCAACTCAATGCAATTTTTCTACGAAGGATTGGGAGGTCCTATGTCAGTTGGGAAAAACATATTTACGTGCAGCCAATTATAAGAGGATGTCCTTTCTATCTCGCTGGTTAGCATATTATACACCAGAGGCTTTGGAAAAGATGTGTCCTGCAGTTGAGAATAAATGCTTCAGATGTATGGCTAGTAGCCAGGGAGGATGGCACCATATTTTCTTCACTTGCCCGCGGTTAGATACTTTCTGGAAGGGGATATTTGCTGATATCGAACAGGCCATTGGGAAATCTTTTCTGCCAGCAGCAGAAGTAGCCCTGTTCGGTATATGCAAGGACCGGAGCGGGTTTAATAAAGCTGAAGAAGTATTTATATTTATATCTTGTGCAGTTGCTCGTTCTTTAATACTTCAAAGCTGGAAATCCAGGGAGATCCCATCACATATAAAATGGTTTAATAAAATGAGGAGAACCTGTTTTTTTGAAAAGGCTTATGCTGGCAGAGTGGGATCCATTGGGAAATTTGAAAGGAATTGGAAATATTTTGGGAACCTAGAACAATTGAAGGGAGGATGATTCGTGAAGAAAATTGAGAGTAGGTGATATAAGTTTTTGTTCACTACTAACAGCCTTTTCATCTATGAATGTAATAGCTTTGTTTTTTTCTAGGACATTTGCACTTTATTAGCACTTTCTTCTTACATTAGCTCGCACTAACCACTTTTTAAGATTGTACTTTATTGTACTTTTTGCACTTTGCAGTAGCACTTTATTGCAGTTTTGCACTTCTTTGCAGACGCACTTTATAAATTGCATATTTTGTACATAATGTCCTGAAAATTTTAATGATGTGTTTGGCTGTCTTTTCTATCTCGATGAATCTCGCTCCCTTTTATCTTTTTCTCTCTTGTCTGTTATTTTAGAGATTTATTGGAAATGTATTGATATTGAAATTTAAAGTGAAACATGTTTTGTACCTTCGGTTACCTATTGCTCTATTCCATAAAAATTTCTTTTTTTTAAAACGTGTTTTTCAAGGGATGGAAGGCTGCAAGGATTTTAGCTTGGTTTGTGCAATGTTTGTTTTAATGTCAAGGAAGCCAACAGTAAAAACTGACCCAGCATCCCATAAAACAGCCAAAACACTGTCACTCACAATGAACTTTCAGATCAGCCCTCCAGGCACTGTCTGGTTGCCCTGTAGGACAGTCCAACCCTGGACATTTCATTTATCTACTGAGAAAGGCCCATTGTGCAACAGGGGAACAGGAAGGAGCACATTTCCTGAAGTACTCACTGTGCAACTGAGAGAGCACAAGTTTGGGAAAAAATGTATAAGTACGCCATATTTACAAGCACGTAGTTAGTTTAAACATGTTTTGCACACGAGTGTTTTATATTCAGTAGTGAAATGTATAGAATGTTAAGTAGAGTAACTATAATTATAACGGTGTGAGATTAATGTAGAAATGTTGGAATATATGTGAAAACCTCATGTTCTCATGTTAAAAGAATCATGTCCGAATTAAATGTAACTTTAAAATCCAGTATTATGTGTAGGCCTTAGGGCAATTCACAGCAAACCTGAACGTGCTGCTAAATTAATGTGAGATAAGGTTGACATGGTTCTTCCAAATGTACTATTGAACTTAGGGTTAAAAGTATATGCTTTATAGATGTGTTATTTTAGAAACGTATGCTAGTTAAGAATGTTTGCTGTTTAAATCAAGTTAACGTTTTAAGAGTGCAGGGACCTGCTGCATGTAAATCAAGTAGGCCAGAGGAGATAATGTCATGTCGTGTAAATCGTCATGTGCTCGTTAGAGAAGAGGTCGCGAGGTGTCCAGCACCGAACTTTTTAGAGTGTTTTATGACTAAAGATATGGTGGAGTCTGGAATTTGAGGCCCACTGCAGGACGAGCTGCATGCAGGTGCGAGGGTCCTAATCAGCTCGAATGAAAGGGACTTTGTTCAGTGGCGCCTTGCGCAGGCCTGTAGGAGTTTCCAGGAATTTCAGGGGGTATCAGCGCACGGAAGAAGAAGCCTGGGAACCAAAGTCAACTATAACGAGGGTCTTCAAGAGTACCATCATGGAGTTTGCCGCGCAAAGATGTACCACGTGAGGGGCGTCCCAAGGGGCGTTTCTATTGAAAATGTGATTTGGTATTAGGGAAAGAGACCCGGGAGGAGAGCAGAGCAGATGATTTTGGGAGCCTAAGGAAGCGGATGGGTAGGCAGATAGGCTGATCAGGAGAGACCCATTATCAGAGAAGAGACAAAGAGAAGTGCGTGATCTTCTTAGGAAGTCACCACGGCTGACACCTAGAGGGTTAAGATCTTGCTAAGTAGGGATGTCATTTAGTGTAGTGTAGGGACAGACTAACCTTAATTTTCTTTTCTGTAATGACTTTGAGGTTGCAACTTGTATCCATTTTGGCAACCCTGATGGTTTTCGAGCTTGTACTTATTATTCTGTTTTTCAGACTCAGACTATTCAAAAAGTTCATGTTCATAGTGATACCGATATACCTTTTGAATCTCATTTTGAGAAGTTTGTATCTTCAGTTATCTTTGACTTTATATTAAATCTTTAAAACTTAATTTTAATTTTTAATTTTGGTCAGTGGTCATTTAGAGTGGTGTAAGTTCTTAAATTGATTGACTTATTGCGAGATTACCTTTTACTCCAAGACAGGTACCAACGATTCAGTCGACATAGTTTGGGATTTGGTAAGAAAATTAGTAACCAGTAATCCCGCGTTACCAGTTGGTAGCAGAGTGAGGATGGTTATCTTCTTGAGGAAGGTAATCTAGAGAGGTTAGTTTACCCCAAGGCCCGAGACGCCGAGAGACGAGCAGCGGAAGAATCGTGTGCCGAAAGGTGCAGACGGTGCGAGAAAAGCAGCAGTATCGGAGAGTGAGTATAAAAAGGGTCATGCGTGAACAGATTGCGGTGTTTTGTGTTGTATTTGTATTGTAATGTCTTGCGGAGTTGAATGCCTGTAGTGTGAATGAGAGAAGGTTGTGAGCGCGCGCAACCTGGTAAACTGGTAACCTGGTAAACGGGTGAACTGGTGAAATCTTAAGTTCAGGCCAGAGCTTAAGTGGTTTTGGGTGTATCGAACATCCAGGGTAGTTGTCGACCATAGTACGGAGGTCACGAGGTACCATTGACCGCCGTGGATCCAAGATAGGGGGAGTGTAAGAGTGAGTGTATGAGTAACGGACGCTGGTCGAAAGTTACTGCGTGTGAGTAACCTATCGGAGAAGGCGATTGTCTGGAAGTAAACGGAAAGACATTTTGCCAAGTTAAGGTGACAACTACAGAAAGACTGTGGGCGTACAGTCAAGAAAGGTGATCGCTTGGACGGAAGTAATCATTTTTCAGAGTATGAATGGGATGCGTGCATGACCGAGGAGACGAGCTGAGAAAGGAGGGGAACTGCTGCGAAGGGGGACGGGTGACGTCGACTAGAGCCGCGCTCTGATTGAGCGGTTGGTGTGACGTTAGCTAGAGCCGCGCTCTGGTTGGGCGGCTAGCGTGACGTCGGAGGAAAGTCGCGTACGGATAGGCCAGTTAGTGAGAACGGGGCTGAGATTGGTGGAATATCATCAGGAAGTAAACAAACGCGGAGAAAAGAGAAATCATGAAGTGTTTTAAGTGTTTGAAAGGGATTTTTAAACGTAAACGAAGTGAACATTATTACGGGGAAGAGGCTCCCCCAGAGGGTACGCCAGCTCATTACATGGCAACGAATGTGGGGCTGCATACGATATTGTGGATTGGGGCTTGGAATAAGCTTACGGAAGGGAATGAGGAAATGCAGTTCCCGAGGTACGGGACGTTTAAATTAGAGGTGTTACATCGGCTAAAAGCAACCATGTCCTCATTGAAACCCTCGCCCAGACCAACACAGTTTGAGGCTCTTAATGCATGGATTAAGGCTGCACACGACCGAAATTTGAACAGGCGTCAACAAAGACTGACGCGATCGGTAAGGGCAGTGCGAGATTCCAAATGGGATGAGGAGGAAAAGCGTTGGAGAGTACAGACTATTGAGGTGGAGAAAATGTATCCGATGAGGGAGGTGTCAGGAGGAGGAAACCTCATGGAAGAAGACGAGGAAAGCGAGTCGGAGGACAATCTGATAAACAGATTGTTAATGGATAGACCACCTCCGAGAGTGGAGTTAATAGAAGATAGAGGGCTCGCAAGGGAAGATGGGAATGACATAGAGGGATATACACCACTCCCTATATCGGAATGGACACCTATCAAAGGTGGAGAAACACCTCCAAACAACACTGTACAGAGTGTAGTGGGAAGGTTTGTGGTGCAGAAAACGCCAACCACAGAAAGGGTTGAGTCTGTGGGATTGCCAGACGCTCTTCAAGTGCCTGTTACCATAGGACCCATAGTTTCGATCTATAATTCTGAGAGAGATAGAGGGGAACAACAAAGGCAATTGGATAGGGAAAGGATTTCTAGATGAAATTCAACCTCCGCTGGCAAAATCTTTATATCTAAAATTTAGGTATGGAACGTTGAGGATAAAAGTAACTGAAAAAAGATGGGGGAAGATCGATAAAGAACATTGTACTCTGTGCACCAATAATCATAGGGAGGACATTTTCCACATATTGTTTTTTTGTCCTAGTTATGACAAAGCAAGGAAAAAGTGGATAGTCCCCCTGTGCCGTAACATTGGCTCTATTTCCCACAGGGAAGCTGGTAGAATCCTAAGCACGGACACCAGCCAAGTTATCGTGTTCGGTATTAGCAAATTTCTATTGTCCACTTATTTTGTTAGAAAGAAATTATCTCTTTCCTTCTAAACTAAGAAAACTGTCATTTAGACTCCCCGGAACCATGAACAAGCAAATGCATCGTATTTTAATCCTGGTTGTAGATTTAACCTAATGTTTAATGTTTTTTTAACTTTTCTACTTTTTTTAAAAAACTTTTTAAATATTTATCTGATACTGTGTCAAACTGAGTATAAATCATGTGCTTTATTGATGAAATACTAGCCAACGTGCTAAAATCGATGAAATGTATAGGGAGCCTTAGAATGAATGTTACATTGTTGTATGTTACATTGTTGTATAGTATATTATGAACTTCATATTTTATTGTTATCTTTTATGTTGCAACGCAACGAAATAAAGATTGAAATTGAATTGAATTGAAAGGATTGAGATGGAAAGGAGGAATAATGTGACAAATGCATGGAAACAATTGCCAGGATCAGTAACATGGAACACCCCATTAGACACAACTGTCGGTCCCAATACAGAACAGGGAGGTCCGAGAGGACCAATGGATCTAAGGGGACCACGGCCAAGATCTTTTTCAGAGTTAAGAGCTGATTTGAGGGAATGGGACGGGTCCGTAGTATCTCCAAGTAACAGGACAAGAACAGAACCAGAGTGGGAAAGCAGGGGTAACGGGACTGTATCTCATTGTGGGGCCAGCGAAAGCAGTCAGGGCCGGGAAGGCCAAAGTCAAGAGAATAGAGGGGATGCATGTCCTACAAATCAGAGAGAACAGCCGGAACAAAATACTAGGATTGTAGAATGTGAGGAAATGTCCCGTCTCTGGGGGAAAGGAGGAGATGAGGCGGTACGGGCTTTTCAGAATAGGTTTAGGTGCCTTCATCATACACTCGGGGAAGACGTTCAACATTGGAGAAAGGAGAACAGCGATAGGTCCCGCCACGCCTCGAATAATCAGGAATCACAGGGAAGTAGGGAAGAAAGAGGGAGTAATGGAACATCTTACCCTGCATCCCGTGAAACTAGCCAGGATGGGGAGAGAGGGGCTATGAGGCATGAAGGAGTGTTTCACCACCCACCCCGAGAAGATGGAAAGGCATGGGACTTAGAGAGATGGGAACAGGGGAGGACTCCCTATAATTCACCAATACCTAAACGTAGATCTCCGGTATGTCTGTTAGGAAGGGATTTGTTGTGCAAATTGAATTGCACCATATACTGCACCCCACAAGGAGTGGAGGTACAGACTACCGACGATGATGCTACCTTTAAGGTGGCCAATTCAAAATTCTGTGTAGAACTATATCCTACTCTGACTGTAGAAGATCTTCCACAAGATTTAAGAGATGCAGTGGCGTCAGAGGTGTGGGATTTCACAGGAGAAGATATAGGATTGATTAAAGGGGTAGAACCGGTAAAAATTCTGGTAAAACCAAATGTTGAGTTTCCAAGAACGCCTCAATACAAATTGTCCCAGGAAACGATTGCGGGAATAAAGCCTGTGATTGAGTCAATGATTCAACAGGGAATACTGAAAGAAATCGTGGGCAGTCCTTGTAACTCCCCGATTATGGGTTTGCAGAAACCTAGTGGGAAGTTTAGGATAGTTCAGGATTTACGAAAAATTAACAACATAGTCGTTTCATGTTGTCCCGTGGTACCGAATCCATCAGTGATATTGTTTCAAATACCATGTCAAGCAGAATGGTTCACAGTGATAGATCTTTGTCAGGCTTTCTTTTCAATCCCATTGGATGAAGAGAGCAGGTACCTTTTCGCTTTTAAAATGGAAGATCGCGTTTTAACATGGTGTCGAATCCCACAAGGATTCACAGATAGCCCATCCATCTTTAATCAGTTGCTGAGGAAGAATCTTGAGAATCTAGTACTGCCACAGAACTCGGTTCTGGTACAGTACATAGATGACCTACTTGTTGCGTCAGAAACAGAGGAAGCCTGTAAAGTAGATTCAATTGCCTTACTGAATCATTTAGCTGAAAATGGACATAAGGTATCTCCGAGCAAGTTGCAGTATTGTTTGACAGAAGTACAGTATCTAGGGCACAGGTTAGAAAAAGGGAAACGTAAGGTGTCCCCAGAGAGGATAGAGGCGATAATGAAAATGAATGCGCCTACAACACAGAGAGAAGTTAGAATGTTCCTAGGAATGGTGGGTTACTGCCGACAGTGGATAGTTAACTTCTCACTGAAAGCAAAGCCCTTACAGAAACTGACGCACAAGGAGGTGAGTGATCCGGTACCATGGGATGAAGAATGTCTGGTGGCGTTTTTACAGCTGAGAGACGATTTATGTCGTGCTCCGGCTCTGGGAATGCCAGATTACGAAAAGTCATTTTCACTCTATTGCTGTGAGAGAGAGGGATGTGCTTTGTCAGTCTTGGCACAGACCCACGGTAATGCCCGTAGACCAGTTGCATATTTTTCGGCTACATTAGATCCAGTAGCCGCAGCGTTGCCCGGATGTCTCAAATCCGTTGCTGCAACGGGTGTCAGCATTGAAAGGAGCGAGAGTATTGTGATGGGACATCCAGTAGTGGTATATGTACCACATTCAGTTGAATTGTTAATGACCAGGACGAAGACGCAGCATCTGACCAATAGCAGGCTCACGCGTTACGAGCAAGTTATACTTGCCGCAGAAAACGTGACTCTCAGGAGATGCTCTGTCTTGAATCCTGCTACTTTGATGCCATTACCTACTGTAATAGAAGGCGAAGGATGTGAAGACCACGATTGCCTTGATGTGACTGAACTATGCACGAAACCCAGACCAGATATTGTGGATGAGCCATTGTCAGACCCCGATGAAATTTACTTTGTTGATGGCTCATGTTTAAGAGACGATACTGGTCGGTTGAGAGCAGCTTATGCTGTTTGTACCATTACTGGAGTAGTGGAAGCCGCTTGCCTGGAAGGAGTACATTCCGCACAGGTAGCAGAAATTATTGCCCTAACTCGTGCCTGCATAGCAGGAAACGGAAAAAGAGTCACCATCTACACGGACAGCCAATATGGTTTCGGTGTGGTTCATGATTTCGGGCAGTTGTGGTCTCAGAGGGGTTACATGACCTCCTCTGGTTCGCCCATTCGAAATGGAGAATTTGTGCGATTGCTGATAGAAGCATTACAAGGTCCTGTTGACATCGCAGTAGTGAAGTGTGTAGCTCATACTAAGAATACAGATTTTGTGTCACAAGGTAATAGATATGCTGATGAAGTCGCACGCTATTGTGCGGAACAAAGTTATTCTTTCTCAAAGGTGGAAATAGAAGGTGCAGAAGAAAAGACTGAATTAAGTATGATGTTAGAAACTGTAGACACTTGGGAGGATTTAAGAATAATGCAGGAGAACGCACCTGAAACAGAGAAAAAGGCATGGGAAATAGCAGGTTGTGTACGAAGTGAAATGGATTTTTGGGTTTCAGCAGATGGGAGAGCTGTGTTACCTGAAGAATTAGCTAATCCCATGGCGAGAGAAATACATGGTCCAGTACATCTAGGAAGGGATGCTATGATGAGAGTTTTTAGGCAGACTTGGTATTGCCCGAAATTCAGAATAGCAGCAGAATCAGTATGTAAGCGATGTGTTACTTGCCAACAGCTGAACGTAGGCAAACGAACACCAGTCACACTGAGTCACATTGGGAGGTCGGGGGGGCCTTTCAATAGAATGCAACTAGATTTCATCGAAATGCCAAGAGTCAATCGCCTTCGGTATGTGTTGGTGATTGTATGCGTATTTTCCAGATGGGTTGAAGCGTACCCTACACGTAGGTGCGATACACTCACAGTGGCTAAATTGTTGCTCAGGGAGTTGATACCGCGCTTCGGGGTGCCTGCCTCTTTGGAATCTGACAGAGGAAAACATTTTAACAGCGAAATAGTGAAGATGTTGTGCTCCACACTGAATATCGATCAAAAGCTGCATTGTAGTTATCGACCAGAAGCTTCAGGAATTGTGGAACAAGTGAATGGAACTTTGAAGAATAGATTGGCTAAAGTAGTGGCATCCACATCCTTGAGTTGGCCAGATGCTCTTCCTTTAGTGCTCATGAGCATGCGCAGCACACCTGATAGGAGGACAGGTCTCTCTCCCCACGAGATCCTGATGGGGAGGGCCATGAGACTTCCTACAGTTCCAACTACTGCTCTATTGAATATTACAGATGATCTGATCTTGGATTATTGTAAAGGACTGTCTGACGCCATCCATTCTGTGTCCCTTCAGGTGCATGCGGCTGAAGTTCCAGCAGCGAGGAACCTGTGTCATGACCTGAACCCAGGGGACTGGGTCTTAGTTAAAAAACACGTCCGGAAGAACTGCCTAGATGTTCGCTGGCGTGGGCCCTTTCAGGTAATCCTGATCACGAACACCGCGGTGAAGTGCGGGGGGCTGCCAAATTGGATCCATGCATCCCATACTCGAAGAGTTCCAGCACCTCTAGAAGGAACAGCTCCCATCCCAGACGAAAGCCCTGAAGTGGAAGAAGAGTCGCAAGAAGGGATTGAGGCAGATGAGGAGGTGTCGGAAGAAGTTGGGAACGCATCGGATTCAGAAGAAGAGCGAAGGCAGGACGGCAGTGAGACAGAAGACGCAACTGAAGGAGAGAGCAGAAGTGAATACGACTCAGACTCAGATCCGTATCGGAGCGACCAAGAACCAAGTGGGAGGACAAGGAATAGGAGAATAAGGCTTGGAGCTGCCACTTGGCCAACAAGGAGAAGAAGGCTAAGTTTGAGGTCGGCCCAGGAAGAAACGCTTACTCCTATATCCGAAGACTCAGATCCAGAAGAAGATATCCAGGATCAAGCCGAGGAGGGTCTTAGAAGATCAAGGAGGGTGCGAGTGCCTAGTAGAAGATACTCTACTCCCGACTGGACCTACCTCGTTGCAGATGTCTGGGAGACACAGAACAGGGAGGATCAGGGAAGTGGAACTGATCAGAACTGACCCGATCATCACAGTGCAAATAAGGTTTCTACTGCCAGGAGCGGAGACCGAAAGGTTGCTGACACTCAACATCGTTCATCCTGCTCTCCTGAGTGGAATAAGAAAATTGATTCTAGAGACAGTTGAGTTTCCAGTTTGCTGTTCACGATATCCAATATTGGGGGGAACTCTTCTTCGTTTGGAAATGCTTGAGCGAATAGTAGAAATGCTAGGAGCGCTTATTGTTGTGGATTAATACCTTATTGTGAATGTCTTCAAAGGGGCGCAGAACTGGAAAGGTGAAGAAAGTGATCTGGATTAGAACAGACCCCTTTGTAATTGTGGATGTAGAACTGATAGTACCAGGAGTGGAAATTGAAAAAACGCTAACTCTCAATTTTGTCCGTCCACTTGTCTTGAGCGAAATAAGGAGAATAATCCTAGAAAAAGTTGACTTTCCATGTTGTGGTACGAACTGTCCAGAACCTGAGGGAATGATACTTCGGATGGACATTTATGAAGAAGTAGTGTCGCTTCTTGAGTCATACCTAACTTTAGATGAAAACAAGACTTTTGAAAAGAAATTGTAAATTTGTTGCAAGATAACCTAGCGCCGAGTGGAAGAAGAAAAGTGATAGGGGTTTCATTTTAGTGGATGGAGAAGGGCTAGGGTTGTCTATTTTCTACTGGACTTTGAACTGTTTTGCGGAAACAAATTGTCAAGCTTCCAAGTGTTCAAAGAAAGACATTGCAAGAGAGAAAGACTTAGTTTGAAAAGAAGAGGAAGTGAATGCTGGAAGAAAGTCAAAACTACACTGTTTGAGAACATGGAGGCTGGCAACCCGAACCGCAGGGCAAAATGTATAGCTGTTATACTTTTAGGAGTGGTGGTTTCTCTTATAATTTTAGTGGTAACTGTTTCATTCCTAGCGGGACACGAAGGGGATGAAACCGCAGTTAAGGAGGATAAGGGAGTATCAACACCGAAAACTACCATTATTAAAGAGAAGGGAAACATCAATGAGAAAGACAAAGCATTGTTAGATGCAGAAATAAAAAGGCTTCACACCGACGAGTCAAAGGGAAATTACAAGTCAAATGCTTATGCTAAATTGCTTTATGAATATGTTGATGCCATGGAAGTGAAGGATTGTTATGTTTGTATGCAATTACCAGCTTCAGTGGAGGAGGGTATCAGATACCATCATCTTCCGTTGACATATGGAATAACGTGCAGTTTATTGTTGAGCATGTTTTATGGACGAGAAGGATTCGAGTATTATTTCTTGAATTTCGACTCGACATTGCCAGAGGTTCCGAATTTCAAGCATTTGAACAAATGGGACTACTACAAAAGCGAAGACAGACTACACAAATGGTTTATTCCATGGAAAACGTTAGATACTTCACATGCTCGAAGGAACAATCTGACTTGCCAAATATCAGAAGTTGAGAAAAAGTTTATAGCACAGGTAGATACTAGATACAGGAGGCAGAAGATTTTGAAAGCATCAGGACAATGGGAAACAGATTGGACCAAGGAGGAGAGGGCACATCAAAGAAAAGGTAGTATTGGTCCAATTGCTTTGGATAAGGATAAACGGGGAAAACTGTGCATTCACAGGAGTTACTCATATTATGAAAACTTTTATGTAGGTCAAGTCCATTGTGAACATGCCTTTCAATTGGAGTATTACTCTAAGAACTTTATGAAAGGGATGCAAGCAATACCAAATGTATATTTTGTATGTGGAAGATATGCCTATGTGAAGTTACCAGATAATTGGTACGGATCATGCTATCTGGCTGTTGTCTTCCCTAAAATATATCATGTTGAGAATTTAGACACGCCTAAGAAAGAAATAACGACTAGATGGAAGCGAGGGCTGGGTGCAGCAGAGGTAGTTGGAGATGTACTAGGTGCTGCATTCCCTTTCTTAGGATTGATAATGAATGACATTAAGATCAGGAGGTTAGCTACAGTCGTAGATAGGCTATCTGCCAGTACTGCAAGATCCTTGATGCTGATAGAAGGGGAGATGCAATCGATTAGGGCGATGGTTCTTCAGAACCGACTTGCTTTAGATGTTCTGTTAGCAAAAGAGGGAGGAGTCTGTAAGGCCTTGAAGGTCCGGGAATGCTGTACTTACATTCCAGACAATTCAAAGCCTCTAGAGAAGTATATACAAAACATCACTGCCATACACTACGAAATTGAGGACCTGGCAAAGGTAAATGTGTGGGAAAAAGTAGGCCATGGAATGGGTAAAGTTGGAAGTTGGTTTGCCAACTTAGGAAAGGGTATCGTTTGGTACATATTGAAACCCATCATCATAATTGTGATTTGTGTAATCACTTTGTGGGGATTGGTGCATTTGTATCAATGTTATAGAGCAAATAGGTTACAGAGAGCTATGAAGAAACAGGAAGAAGAGTTGACAGCGATGCAGGACACTCAATATAAGAGTCTGAAAGCATTAGAGAGTATGAAAAGAGGTGGAACTGCCCTGTCTTCACTTTAAAAGGTTCTACATTTTTAGTGTCTTGGTGATGATGACCCCTGAAGGTCATCAAAGGGGGGACTGAGAGAGCACAAGTTTGGGAAAAAATGTATAAGTACGCCATATTTACAAGCACGTAGTTAGTTTAAACATGTTTTGCACACGAGTGTTTTATATTCAGTAGTGAAATGTATAGAATGTTAAGTAGAGTAACTATAATTATAACGGTGTGAGATTAATGTAGAAATGTTGGAATATATGTGAAAACCTCATGTTCTCATGTTAAAAGAATCATGTCCGAATTAAATGTAACTTTAAAATCCAGTATTATGTGTAGGCCTTAGGGCAATTCACAGCAAACCTGAACGTGCTGCTAAATTAATGTGAGATAAGGTTGACATGGTTCTTCCAAATGTACTATTGAACTTAGGGTTAAAAGTATATGCTTTATAGATGTGTTATTTTAGAAACGTATGCTAGTTAAGAATGTTTGCTGTTTAAATCAAGTTAACGTTTTAAGAGTGCAGGGACCTGCTGCATGTAAATCAAGTAGGCCAGAGGAGATAATGTCATGTCGTGTAAATCGTCATGTGCTCGTTAGAGAAGAGGTCGCGAGGTGTCCAGCACCGAGCTTTGAGAGTGTTTTATGACTAAAGATATGGTGGAGTCTGGAATTTGAGGCCCACTGCAGGACGAGCTGCATGCAGGTGCGAGGGTCCTAATCAGCTCGAATGAAAGGGACTTTGTTCAGTGGCGCCTTGCGCAGGCCTGTAGGAGTTTCCAGGAATTTCAGGGGGTATCAGCGCACGGAAGAAGAAGCCTGGGAACCAAAGTCAACTATAACGAGGGTCTTCAAGAGTACCATCATGGAGTTTGCCGCGCAAAGATGTACCACGTGAGGGGCGTCCCAAGGGGCGTTTCTATTGAAAATGTGATTTGGTATTAGGGAAAGAGACCCGGGAGGAGAGCAGAGCAGATGATTTTGGGAGCCTAAGGAAGCGGATGGGTAGGCAGATAGGCTGATCAGGAGAGACCCATTATCAGAGAAGAGACAAAGAGAAGTGCGTGATCTTCTTAGGAAGTCACCACGGCTGACACCTAGAGGGTTAAGATCTTGCTAAGTAGGGATGTCATTTAGTGTAGTGTAGGGACAGACTAACCTTAATTTTCTTTTCTGTAATGACTTTGAGGTTGCAACTTGTATCCATTTTGGCAACCCTGATGGTTTTCGAGCTTGTACTTATTATTCTGTTTTTCAGACTCAGACTATTCAAAAAGTTCATGTTCATAGTGATACCGATATACCTTTTGAATCTCATTTTGAGAAGTTTGTATCTTCAGTTATCTTTGACTTTATATTAAATCTTTAAAACTTAATTTTGGTCAGTGGTCATTTAGAGTGGTGTAAGTTCTTAAATTGATTGACTTATTGCGAGATTACCTTTTACTCCAAGACAGGTACCAACGATTCAGTCGACATAGTTTGGGATTTGGTAAGAAAATTAGTAACCAGTAATCCCGCGTTAGCACAACCTTCAACCGTAATATACATTACTGCAAGCCTACGTCACTGCGCACACTTACATTCAAACACCAGTCATGATCAGGCCACGAGCACAGCACACATTCAATAGGGTAAAAGTAGAAAATATCGGTCTTCCAGGACAGTGAATAAATCTAAAACTTTTCAACCCCTACTGGGTTTACCCTACTACAGGTTTTGCCTGAAAGTGATACAGTAACATGCCACTTCAGTGTGGCAGCACGGGTTTACTTGTGGGCGAACAGAAGACGCAAACTCTAATTACACTGTCATGTACATTTGAAACAGAATTACCCCATATCTTCTTCACGGCGCACCGAGACCTTTATAGAATGTGGTGGTTTACTAAAACCTCTCTTCTTTCCATCCTCTGCATAGCAAGGTAGCTCATCGCTCCACGGGTTTGCCAGGTTCATCGAAAATGTATTTTCAGTCTGTGTGAGAAACCTCTCAGGGTGGTGACAAGCGTGGGGGGCGTCCTCTGAACTCAGCTATGTTTAGAAGGCACGTGCCTTGATCCTTTGCTTCTCAGTGCTAGATGTGCGAACTGCAAAGAAGGAACAGCAATAAATAGCCTGCCAGTCATCTACCAGGCATCCGTGCATTTGACGAAGTGTTTTTTTCATGTCGTGGTGTGAACCTCCGTTCGGTTCCTCACAGAACACATGAGAAAAAACGTTTAGAATATTGTGCTGCCCGTGTTAGATCAACAGAGCCCTCTGCGGCGTGAGGCGGAGCACGGTTATTAATAAGGTGGCGAATTCTAGCGTCTTGACTGCACATTGCGCTTAGCTATATTAGGGACGTGACGTCCCTGCTTTTACCAGGTTTACTGAATACTGTATATCCCACGGGAACGTTAACTGCTAAATATATATTTTAATGAGTCAGGAGCAACATTTTATTTTTGGAAGTATTCGTACTTCTTCGAAGGAGTACGATAGAAAAAAAACATCCTAAATATTGGAGTAAAAAAAATTTACAAGAGTGTTTTTGGGAAAGAGGAGTTTTATAAGTAGAGGTATTGGGGACAGGGTACAAGTCAGGGGTACACGCAGGTACATGGCGTCCACCCACTCTTTACACAGGGTGGACGCTGTCCCCCCTGCCAAGAAGTTGGACCCCAAAGAAATATCCTGAACTTGTCCCCCTGTAATTTTCAAACACCGGACACGTTCAGCAACGCCTGGAGTTGTCTTGCCATCAGGCCTCCTTTTGTTTGACTATCCTGACTGGAGGAGGCCTTTTACCTCACACTTAAATGTAGATGCCACAAGGGATACAAAGGCACACAGCTTGTTATCTCTTCACAAGTACTTCAGAGAGGCAGCTTTTGCCTTTGTTCAGTCCCTGTATATAATAGATGCATGCACTTTAAGAATGTCAGATGTGTTTGTCTGTCCCACTATTTACACCAATAATTTCAATATCACTATTTTGTTTCTTTTATAGCACTATACAACCCAATGCGAGTGTTAGAGCTCTTTACGTAACATACACATTATACATTTACAATAATTCATGTACATGTGTAAATCAATGTACAAGATGAGTTACATGAGACAGTGAGGGTTACAAGGTGTAGGAAGTCACATGTCCTTCATACCTCGATGTGGTCTTTTAGAAGCATTACAATTTCTGAACTGCAGGTAACAAAAGGATCTCTGTGTTAAAAGCAATAACCCACTTTACTATCTACATAAAATAAAAATCCGTCATCTCATTTAGATGAGGTACTTTGCTGTAAACACATTTACCTTCTCTACTACTTTGATTCAAATCTGGGACTTCTCAAAACACAGATGTCTTCAGCAAGTGCATTAACCACCAGAGTCCCACCATTATTACTATTTCCTGAGTTTACTGGGCACCTTTACAGCAGATGCCTTAACCCAAGATCTACTGCCATGCTTCACCTTGTTGCCAATTTCTTTGTGGAAGGGTTTAAAAAAATGTATCAGTTGAGGCACAGATTTTGCCTTGGGATTACGCCACTTTTTTGGCACAACCCCAATGCCAAATCTAATTTGTTAAATCTCATAATGCACGTAAATGTACTCATGATATACCTGATAACATATGTGTGAGCTCTTAATATCTGATGTCACATCTGGTGATGTCACTTCCACTGAGGTCACTTCCTGTGATGTCACATGCAATTTCACACGTTGTGACATCATGCGCTTTGATGACACTCTTCATGATTGAACTTGCATACAGCCTAACCTGGTTAGTCCCCGAACTTCTTTCTTTAGGACTTGTGTCCTGATCTAGGATAGACTTAAGGTGGGAGGGTGAGGAATGAGGACATTAGAAAATATTTTTCATTGAATCAATACCGAACATGTGCAGGTGACCCCATTAAATGTGTTGGTGAAATAATCAATAAATGAATTAATAAGGACCAGGGCCTAAACAGCAAAGTAATAACTTTGGGTGAAGCGAGCGTGGGAAAATTCAAAGACTATGAGGGATGTGCGAATTAACAGGGGAAAGAAAATGGGAGGAAAAGATACTGTAAGCCTTTTTCTACCGTCAACCGCTAGATTTCTTTTGCCAGTTACTCCATGCAGCTTTGGCATTTCTACTTGATAGAGTGCACTTTCTATGTTGTGTTTCCTTTTCAAAAGAAACTCACCGAAGCCAAAGAGTTCTAAATCTCGGCTGTCTCCAGATAACTACTCTGTATGCTGCATTAGATGACGTCTTTCTGTCTGGGGGGATTTTTAAAGTACAACAGCTACCCATTGAAGGTCCTGGCGCTGGCTGTAAGACAGATCCTGAATAACTTAAGATTAAAAAGCGAGCCCAAAGAGCCAAGTTTTAAGAAGACGCTTGAAGGCCTGAATATCCTCTGTGCCACGGAGCTGCTGCGGGTGGGCTTCCCAATCTGTGGCAGCCATGTAGGAGTTGCTGCCCCACTTTTTCCTTCTAAATTAAGGAATCACCGCCGACAAGGAGCTAGCATAACTGAGTGATCTGAACGACTGGTAAGGGGTAATTCTATTAGACAGCTACTCAGTGCCCGAGTAATAGAAAGCTCTGTGTGTCTAGAATAATCTTTTGAAAATCACCAGTTGCTTGTTGGGAAGTCAGGATTGTTCTTGGGTGGATGTGGGATCTCCCAGAAAGTTTCAGCAGAAACCATGCTGCGGCGTTGTGAACCAGCTGTAGTCTCTTCAGGCGATAGGTCGGTATACCCCAATAAAATCAATAGGCATAATCTAGCTGTGAGGTGATCAGTGGCTGTACCACTGTTTTCTGCTGCAGTAAAGAGAGAAGGTAAACAAACTTTTTTTTAGCATCTTTGGGAGTCCGAAATAGGAACCAATTGCACTGGCTACGTAGGGAGTGTGATGGAGCAAGGATTCGCACGTAACGCGACTTGCTTGTACTCAACCCTCTCGACATAACGTTAATAAATTAATCAACATGTTCGTATTACTAATATTGCATTACACACCATACGAGGGAAGCTTGCATATGTGCTTTTACTAACCGTAATCCGCTTGCATTAATATGGCCGCTGCTACGCGGGATTTTCTACTGCGCATGCGTCTGTCATACTCACGTGACATGACGTACTCTGCTTTGGAGGGAATCTTTCGCTTCTGCGCACTAGAATTAAAATGGCTGCTATGTGTTACAGCATGCATGAAGCTTGCACTGCTGCTTTTGCTAAGCTGTTCGTTCTGCTTAACCTTAACGCAATAGTTAAATATAAAGTAATGGGAATAGAGTAGAGATAAGTGGTATACAGTGCATTCATTTATTCTGTGTTCTAAAATAGTTTCTTTTCTACTTTTCATATATCATAATCTTTGGGCCCGAGAGGTTCTATTACTCCATCTTGAAAAGCTACACTGCGCATGTCAAACTCCAGAAGAAGCTATGTCATTTGTCATTAAAACCCGGCCAAGGCACGACTTGCTAGAAGATGTTCCTGGGAAAGTCAACTCCTGACCCCTGTGAAGGAAGCTGAACTAAAATATGGACTACATTGTAATCATTACTGATACATTCACTGCCGGGTGGAATAAAATGTACGTGAGAAAAATAAAATGATGGGTGGGGACGTTAATGGAATATTCAAAAGAAAAGTGTCATTTTGGTATGGTGTGATGACCTCTCCTCATTCCTTGTCCAATCAAATTTGGGGATCCTTACACTTGCAACATTGGGGGGTGGTACACTGACCTGGAAAATAGTATAACTAGGGTAGGTTTAGCTAGTTAATTTGTCTGACTTGTCCGAATAGCTGACCTGTCACTGACCCAACACACTCAATAGGTGACCAAGAACAGAGGGCTGCGGAGCACTCGGTCAGAAGATTCGATAACCCAATCGGGGTTCAGGCTGTTAGCTGCAGAGAGGGAGTAGCCCAGGTGTTGCAACTTAACAGCGGGTGCCAGTCTTAACCTTTAGTGGTCCTGTCCTGATCCAATTTGGCTTTACCTGTCCTGATTCTGAACCTGCACCTGCTAGCCTACTGGTGACTGCAACTTTCGGGGTTCTGTCCTTTAAACTGACCTGTGGCCAGGGTTAGTTCTTCACACCATCCGAGGTAAATATAAATCTTTGTGGGTTTGTCATTGAATTGTTTCCTTCTCTTCCCCTTCCTAAATGTTACATGTTTGATAATAGTGATTGCATATCGATGTTCCTTTCTCTTTACCCTTACTATTGATAAAGTTTGACATATATTCCTTTTTTCCCCTCCCTTCTGTTAAATGCTTAAACATTTTATTGTATTTTATGTTCCTTTTCTTTACCTTCCCTATTGCTAAATGATTGAAATTAGTTTAATACATCACTTGCATAGTTACATTTTGATTCTGATCTTCACAATTGAAAGTCTTTTGGTGTTTAATCTTTGGATAATGACCATTTAAAAAACTTAGATAAATAATTTAATACTTCCTGAGTGTGTGGTTATTATATGAGTGCAAATGTTATTATTCCTCTTATGCTAACACCCTTGATCCCTTAGTACTTTAGGTACCGGTGATGTGGATTGGTAAGTCAAGGTATGGATAGGTCAAAAGTCCTAAATGTTTAAAATACACTGGTAGTAGAGCGAAGGTTACCTGTGTTTTATTTTATTTATGAGTTTATTGATTATGGGCCCAGGTGAATATTGACAAAAAACTAGTCGGTGACCTGCGCGCTCTATCAAGTGAAGGTGGCAGAGATATCAAATTTCTCTCCCAGATTGCGAGCCAATGTGACTGTGGCCAGTGGAGGCGGGACACCATTTGGCCAGGTGTCATTGTCCCAGCTTGGAGGTGGAATCCAGAAGAGCAAGATTTCCATTTTGCCGGTATTGCAATGTAGGTTGCTGGATCAAATCCATTGAAACCATGCCGAAATGCATGCCTTACAATTGTTCAGCACATTGGGGCATTTTTAACTAGGGTGAGGAGCAATTGTGTGTCATTGGCTTACAAAATTATTTGCACACCGTAAGATTCTACAAGGGTCACCAGTTTGGGTCATATAGACATTGAATAGTGTGGGTCTCAATGCAGACCCTTGGGGTACCCCAAAACCCAGAGGTTTAGGATAAGAAGTACATGAAGCCATTCAAACAGATTGATTTCTGCCTGCCAGGAATGAGTGGAACCAGGCCAATGAGGGGCCACAGACACATATGTCACCGAGGCACTGTAGAAGTATAGAGTGCGAGGCAGTGTTGAAAGCTGCAGATAGATCATGGAGAATCAGGATCACCAGCTTCCCCTGATCCACCACTAGCCTAATGGTGTCTGCAACCTCCAGCAAAGTAGTCTTGGTGCTGAAGCTAGGACGAAATGTTAGACTTGGAGGGGTATAGCATCGCATTCTGCTCTTAAAAACGAGACAGTTACAGGTTAATAAGCTTCTCTAATATCTTGGCAAAGGCCGGCAACAAAGAGATTGGTCTAAAGTTTGAAAGGTTGGATTTATCAGACGGTGGCTTTTTTAGATGGGGCATTAATTTGACATGTTTCCAACCGCTAAGGGCTGATTTAGCTTCTGTACTATGGCTAAAAAGCTGATTTAGAGAGGGGTTGATTGTGGCTCTGTTGGAGACTTGAATGTGAGGGGGACACGGGTCATTAGGAGACCCACATTTACATGCTCGGAGGGTGTGAGCAGATCCTTCCAACAAAATAGGAGCAAACTCCTGCAAGGAGTGACAGCTCAGTGTAACTGAAACCTCCTACAGAGCCAAGGGTCCACTATTACCTATAGTCGAGTTTGGCAGAATGTAAAGAGTCTACAATCGTTTTTATTTTTACATCCAAGAAATTTGATAGTTGAGTACACAGCTTGAGAGAGGGCGTTAATGGCTGAAGCCGGGCATCAGGGTGTGCACATTTTTGACAATTTTAAATACCTCTACCGGTTTGTTCTGGGAAGTATCAATCTGAGCTGTGAAAAAATCTGATTGTGCTTTCTTAATTTTAAAGCATTCTTGTAGATTAATCTTAAGAGGGAGGGATCTTGTTTATGAAATGTTCATGACCATCACACCCAAAGGACTATACCCAAAATCTTGTTGAAGCCTTTTTGGTGTGGAAACCAGTTGTACTCTGCATCTTATTGAGCAGCAAACTACAGCTGAGTGTGTGTCGCATCATAACCAAGCAGTGGTTAGCTACTGGACATTCTATGAGACCTTATGCACCTTTACTAGTCATCACCATGTGAAACTTTCATCCTTATAAGGGGTTTCCCCCAAACGTACAATCTAAAAAGGGATTTCACCAGGTCCTCTTGAACTGGTAGTCTCACATGTGTAACCATGGACACGGCGGTATCTTCAGTTTCACCCAGCTCTTGGGTGAGAATTTAGTTGCTGTTATTGAACCCAATAAACTGCTGATTGCACACAATAGAGCAGCAGTTGAAGTGTTCTCCTGAGACAATGACTTGCTGTACTGTGCACTGCCTGCCTTAGGTTGCACAAAGTATGGTAACGGATGTAGAGTTCTGTGTGCAAGGGCAGCTAGCAGAGTCACAGCAGCAAGGCATCCCCAGCTCAGCTTATTGCCACTTATGACACGGTTAGCGCATCTTCAAGCATTACTAGGCTTATTTGCGTGCCCCTTGTGCCACTGGAACGTTGCCTTTTTCCATATTAAAAGTGACACATCAGTGCCGCAAGGGGCTTGTAAATAAGCCCCTAAACCTTTATTAGAGCACTGTCTTGCCACCAAATTCAATCTGTCCGGCCGCACTTCTTTAAACACAGCGAAGAATGCGGTTATTTTAAGTCAATCTGTGTGCGGTTGGTCCTCAGTGAGTCCAATTTGGATGAGTGAAATATTGAGGGGATGTTTCTGTGATGTCAAACTGAGTAATGTTCTCCCCCAGATGTTACATCTCTTATGCAGTAGAATCTTGGAACTTCTGCCAAGAGATGTCAGCTGCAGCAAGATCACAGATACCTGTTGATGCTATTGCAATCTGCTTTTCTTCTGAACTAACGTAGCGAGGTGGAAACTTTTAAGAAATTAGATTATTAGTAGAAGGAGGAGTGAAACACACTCAGTCAAAAAAGTCTCTCAATAAACCTCTGTTTAACCCTCTGCTAGATTACCAGAAGGCAATCAGGGTGAACCTAGAGGCACCCAAACAGTAATAGAGTGAAAATGCAACACAAGAAAAATCCCAAACCAATAAAGAAAAATTTAGTTAATTTTAATAAATAAAATGACACAAAAAAATTAAAATCCAATTCGTAGAAATGGATTCGGGGCTCAATTTGAGGTTTCCGGTGCCGGTAGAAGCACTTCATTGTCAACACCAGCACTTATGACAGTCTGCCACATGGTGGCGGTGTTTGTCTAATTAAGAAATGAGCACAACAACAATTGTTTATTAATTCAATACAGATTAACAATGACTAATTCCTTCCACCCAAACCGTTCTAAAGCTTTGGGGGCCTGGATTTGTCTTATTGTCACACTTATCGGAGTGTGATGGTCAGTAGTTGTGTTGATACTGTCATTGGCAGGGCTAGCAAGGGCAATGGGTGGTGCAAACTGCAGTGGCCTCCAGGCGAGGACCTTGGCACTTATTTTTATTACAAATTAAGCACTGACTGGAGTTATGAGAGTCAGAAAATAGCACCAAAGAGGCACGAAGGGCACCTGCCTGTGC
This sequence comes from Lissotriton helveticus, assembly GCF_964261635.1. Lineage (NCBI taxonomy): Eukaryota > Metazoa > Chordata > Amphibia > Caudata > Salamandridae > Lissotriton > Lissotriton helveticus. The sequence continues at coordinate 894,245,421 of NC_136057.1, read as the reverse complement.
TGCACTGCATCAGTTCCGGTGGAGCCGCTGTTCAGGATCTGCGAGGTGCTGCAATGTAAGGACCTGTGTCGTCTGTGCCGTGCTGCACCGTACCTTTCGGTGCTGCTGATCAGGAACTGTGAGATGCTGCGAAGGGAGGCCCTGTGCCACGCTGCATTGGATCCGGTGAAACCTTCAGTTGAGCAGGGAGGAGCACACTCTGACTCCAGCCAAGGGTTCAGGACTAGAAGGACAGTCCTTGGAGGGTCAGGACTCCCACAGAAGCCAGCAGAGGGGACAAGATCAAGTTTAGTTGTGTCTGGTCAGCTGGGAAGCTGGAGCGGCCTCTGCAAGCTTGTGTCCCTGTAGCTCAAACAAGAGGTCAGTTAACTGATCTGTGGCGTCAGTTCTAGGATCTTAGGTTCGAGGCAAGCAGGTCCAGTCTTCTTTCTTCAGACAGCAGGAGACTCCTTCTTCTGACTCTTCCAAAGGGTCAGGCGTGTTCTCATGAGAGGTTATAAAGGTGTCATTCTTATAGTTAGTCAGTGCCAGCTTGTGGACAGGGAGTTACTATTTTGTCTAATCTTCCAGCTTTCTTGGGTTTGGTTCCAAATAATCTTGGGCAACAAAGGGCAGGCAGGTGTAGTTGTGAGCTGAATTTGTCAGTGGCGGAGCAGGAAACCTTAGACGTCTGGGAGGGGGTGGACATTGGCAGAAAGGCACATTTGGTCTATGCAGAAAAATGCAAACTTTCTAAAAATGATATTTTCAGCATGCTAACTTAAAATCCAACTTTAACATTAAAGAGGATTTTAGATTACAATTCAAATGAGTGGAAGGTGCATTTCTCTATCTGTTCCCAAACTGACGTTATCACTTATTCAATGTAATACGGTAATCCAGTGTTAGTCTATGAGAGAAACAAACTTGTCTCAATGACGAAATGACTTTAAGAGTTTTTCACTGCCAGGGCATGTATAATGTAAGTACATGTCTCTTTTTCAAAAAACCATGCACTCTCCTATATGAGCATTTAGGGCCTACCCTATTGGTGAATTACAAGAATGAAAAAGGAAGGTTTAGGCCTGACAAAAGGTTTATCTGGCCAGGTTGACGTGTCAGTTCAAAACTGTTCTACAGGCTGCAGTGGCAGATCTGAAACATGCTTTACAGGGCTACTGTAGTAGGTGCTGCGGCCCACTAGTAGCAATTAATTTACATGCCCTAGGTACATGTAGTACCATTATTGAGGGTCTATTAAGTAAATTAAATTCACCAATCAGGTGTATGCTATTTTTACCATGTTTAAGAGGGAGAGCACACACACACTCTACCCTAGCTAGCAGAGAGGCCATAAAAGCCAACAAAAATGGGTTCAGCAAAGGAAGGCTAAAATCTCCAGTGACCCTGGCGAAAAGACCAGGTCCAACAATACTACCTGTCAGAATACACAACAGCGGTCATTTAGTTTTTGGTAAAATGCAAGAACCACCATAAATCAGTGGTTCTTGTGTCCCTCTCAACCAGCAATTCCCCTGCCTCATTTATAGTTCTGGGAACCACTATTTTTTGCCAATGGACCTGCAATCACTCTGCCAGCAGGAAACTCTTGTCTAGTGGTGTGTCCCACTTGATCGCCAGGTCACAGTGGCAGTCATCCTATCCTATTTAGGGTATTGTGGACTTGGGAATGGAAAACAAAGAGTGGTCAGAAGACTGGGCCAGATTTATTTCTGAAAGAAACTCCCACTTTTTGGTAAAATCAAAAAAAGAATGCTGAGCAGTGACAACCAAACATTGGGGTCGATTAGGATGGCGGACGGATTGTTCCCGCCGAGCCAGCGGTAGCCACCGCCGGCCCGGCATGGCTGACGGATTGTCAGCCATCCTCACAGAAAAGACCCCACACCACATTAGGATGGCTGGGGGGTCCTCGGCGGACGGCAAGACCGTCCGCCCCTTTTCAGCCGGTCGCCTTCGCGACAGGCGGAAAAAGTGCTTACATATGGTGGCGGTACAGCGAAACACCGCCAACCATATTACGATGCCGGTGGTCATATGCCTTTCCACGGCGGCATTGCCGCCGTGGAAAGGCATATGGTCTTTGCTTTGGGGGCCCATTGTGGGCCCCCAGGGTGAAGGGGGTGCACATAGGGGGTACCTATGGTACCCCCCTGCGTTTCAAAGTACAACATGGCAGGCACAGTGCGGTACCTGTCATGTTGTGCCTTGAAATGCACAACATGCATTTTCAGCATTGCGTCGGGCGGTGCTTTCAGCACCGCCATCCGCAATGTTAAAAATGCGGGATGCACCCACCACTGTGGCGGGTGCATCCTAATTCGACACACGGGACCTCCGCCCCTGTGGCGGACGTTCCCTTCCTACAACAGGAAGACATCCTAATCGACCCCATAGTGCCTACTCAACATTCTCCCCTGCTTCTGTTTATCCACAGCATCAGTGGATGCATTGAAGGCATAGAGAACCGCGTCAGGCAGGTGAAGCACTCTAATTATGCATATAGTGTCATTACATTTCTGGGTGAATGTGACAGCACACTTATGAAGAAGGCTATTTATGTTCTGCTATAAAGAGGTGAAAGACATCAGAGAGAATATGATGGTAGGTAGTGCGAGCAATTGCAGCCCATTACAGAAACTATAATAGTGTAGCTGTAGCTTCTGTGGAAAACCATACCAGTTTAGAGACAGTCCTGTGCAACATGGCGTTATGCAAACAGTGATGTGAGTGCAGGCACGATATTGTTTAGCTTTCATAATACCGCACTCCGTAGTGCAATGGGATTGGGGTCTGTCAAATGCAGCTTTGTAAATTCTCTATTCTTTTGAAGAACACTTAACCTCTGTCAGATAAGCTGAAGCATCAGTGCACCCATGGAGCACTGGTCTACTGCCATGGGATGGTTTTACTGTAAAATCAGCAGTGATTCAATGTAGGATTATTAAAGAGTAGAATTACTGGGTTGATACAACTCATGGAACAAAGAGTTGTGCAACTTACATTAACCCCTTAGCTTCTGAGGATTTTCTCCCCTCCCCAACCCCAGTTCTGAGACTTTCTTTTTTATCTTTGGGGCAGTTTGTGCTTAAGTCTACATAACATTTTCACAAAATGTTTCCAAGGCCCATTTGTACCCTTTTTAAACACATCTTGTGGATTCTAAAGGCACTCAGGGTTTGTGGATTTTTCGAAAGGAAACCGAAAAAAACAGTCAAAATGCAGAAATATTTTGTTTTTGTTGGAAACATTGAAAAATGTACTGTGCAAGAAAACATACATGTTTCCCCTAAAAATTGCACCAAGCCAATTTTCAGAAAGCAGAGTTTTAAAGGAAAACCATTTTTAATACAGTTTTTGAATTTTTCTTACTGACTGTCCATTGTCCATATTTTTTGTAGTTTCAACCTACTTGCAGTTTGTGGTGCAAACCAATTCGATACTGATCAGTCAACTCAGAAAGCCATTCATTTATGAAAACTAGATAACATTCTAAATTCAGCAAAGGGTACTTTGTATAGTTTGCTCAAGGGTTCCCAAAAAAAACTAATCGTTGAAATAGACAAAATGCAAACATAAATTGGAAAAAATAGCAATCTGTGATGATGTTTTAATCTGTCATTTTTTCCCAGTATGTCATTACATCCGTGAACTGTTCTGGTCACTAGGATACATGGTGTTTGTTGATTATCCTCAAACATGTGATACATAGAGCCAGCAACTCAGCAGCAGCTTGCAATGATTTTCCATTATGCACACACCAAACAAAAATTCAAATAGTAAAATCAACTGAATGAACAATGGGAATAAGGAAAACATATTTATTTTTGAAATGTGCACATTTTACATATAATTGGATATTTCTAAACTTCTGAAGCTGGTGTTTACCCATACTATCATGTGATTCAGAGAGCACTTTCCAAACGTGGCCTTTCTTGCACACTGGTGTACATTTGGAAGCCAGAAATGGTGAGAAATTCAATTCATAATCACAAATGTTGTACTATTTTGAATTCCTACAAATCTCCAGCTAAAAATTCTACCCATCTGTAGCTCAGCCTAGCAACTGCAACAGAAAAAGTCCCACAACATAAAGTGGTCACATCAGCATTTCCTGTCAAATAAATGAGCTGTATTGATCATGGGTTACTGTGATAGGCTCAGCCGCAGTCCGGGGATAACAACTAAATTCAGATATGTTTTGAAAATTAGACACCACGTGTAGTCCAGAGGAGTGTCTTTCATGTATCTCATGATTTTTTCTTACCCACAATGCCCTTCAATCTGTAAAGTTTGGTAAAAAAAACACATATTTTCCTCACATTTGTGAGAGTGAAAGGGTGTCAGTTGCTCCTTTATTAACTCCCTCACTATGCAGCCTGCTTAGGCTCAGAAATACTTGTCTTTCATGGGCCTTCAATGCACTTGCAATACTAAATCTAACTCCTTCCAGTGTGCTAGAACTTGAGAGTGTCCGAAAATGCCTGTGGGCCCATTTGTCAGACAGTGTGAGCATATCTGCAGGGTAACAATGGGGTAGCTATGTTGAAGCAGACTCTACTCGGTTGCCTAAGCAGCACATTCAGAAAGATTAAGGGTTTGGCAGAGAGAGTACTCCACACCAGGAGTGGTGCAGCGGCCAGGGTGCCTGACTCCGGACTACAGGGTTCACGGTTCGATCCCTGTTGCTGGTGGCAGGTTAGCCCAGCACCATGTGACTGTGGGCAATAGCTTGCTTAAGCTTCCAGGGGGCCCCCAGCCGTGACACCACTTTGGAGTGTGCACTGTGCGCTTTACAAAAACTGGTTTTTCATTTCATTTAAAAACATGATGCATGTCCTGGCCATCATTATATGCAATGTAGCGACTGTAATGCACTTGTAATATGGCGGACAGAATAACTGCCATATTTTGATGGAAGCCTCAGGCAGCAATCAACCAAGAGCAAGACCAAGGTGTACCTTTTTACTGGAGTCCGAAATGACATGGTGGCTTAAATATAATTTAGCACAAAGTATTGGATTACCGTCCTTTCTCTAAATTAAACAGAAGAATGAATAAAGCTACACAGCTATTAAAGTAAAGGGCCATGGAAGGTATGTATCCATGAGCAGCCATTTGGGGCAGGTATTAACTCTTCAGTCAGTTCCCAGAGCTTCACTTTTTTGTGGTACAAAGAGAAGCAAGTTGGAAATACAGGTCATGCTGAGAAGGGCACTAGGGACAGTAATATCTACTTCCCAGTCTCTCTCCTTGCCGAGCACAAATCTGTAGAAGGAACGCTGTTGGCAAAGTGCTGATCTAGCACCCTTGCAACATCTTCCACAACAAATAAAGTAGCTGCCACTGCTTCTACAGCAGTAAGGCTTTCGATAGCAGCCAACTGAAAATCGAGAAAGACATTAGTCTTCCCACTGTGTTCTGATTATAAACAACATGCACGTTGTATGTTGCCAACTGATTGAAGTGAGTAACCAACTTCTAATAGCATGTGTGACTCGCATTATATGGTTGAAGAACCTGGTCATTTATCTATTCAACCCATGTACTTGTTATAATTAAGAATACAGATGGGCTTGAGGACTTCGGCCATCTGACCCCAAACCATGACTGGAGAAGCGCTCTCATTGTGACATGTTATTAGTACATATTCTTCATGCCTATCTCAGAATTTGGCAGCAATAGGTGCATTACAACACAACACAACACACTGCTCTGGACTTTTCAAAGATTTTTACAAACAAGCCATGAGGGAATCCTTTGTGGTGCTTTTGAATAGTACCACTACAACAGTGCCACCTTTGTACAGTTCACTAAACAGCTGAACTACTGTAGAAAGGTTATCTACATAATGGTTATAACCTTTATGAAGGAGATATTGGGCTAGCTCCCATACAATCTGCAGCATTCATTATGAAGTCCTTCCTAATATATATTCTCAGGATGTACACATAACCAGTAAAACTCTCACATACCATGGTCATTTTGCAGGATCAACAAGTTCTTTTGAATGGCATGTACTGTTGAACAGCAGTTTGTCTTTGTACAAGGACAAGGACATATTGATCGCTATATTGTTTCCAGGAGTATAAATCTCTGGAAACTTGGCAGACAAATGTTTCAAGGCAGGCACATTTTAAACAACCTGTCATGGTGTGGGTGATCCAAGGCAATGCAAGAAAATTCTCATTGACAAGCAGTATATGCTAAAAAATTAAAAACCTGTGTCTGCTCAAGACTGGTGAGAAGATGGGAATTGCCCAAATCGTACAAATAGGACTGCACAGCTGGCCTGTGTGCTATTCCTATAGTCAGCGTTAGGCCAGAAATGTATTCAACTCTCCAAGTGAAGTGTCCACTGGTTTGCCCTAGAGTGAGGCCCCAGAGTGCCTCCACGCTCCCCCAGAAGCTCTTTGACACACACATTTGTTTGGTTTCAGTATTTTCTCAAGGAAGTCTTTATCCAGAAAACGATGGCTGTAGTCAACAGGAAGAAAATGCAGTATTGATCTTGCATCCAGCATCTGCACTGAATGGGGGAATCTGTGGTTGAACTAAATTAGGAGGCTGCCTTGTAGGGACTCTGCATGAGCCCAGCGTGGTACCTACCTTTACTCTTGTATTACTTTAAGTTGCAACACATTCAATAAGGCATGTACACCATGTGCTCCTCTGCTTCCAACCACGCTAGTAATGTGAGATCCCACTTTAGCCTCTGATCAGTTATTGTGCCATTCATAGTTTACTTCTACCCAGCAACATATATCATGGGGAAATGGGTGAGCTCAATTCGGCCACTGATCAGTTATTCATCCATTCACATTTTGGTTATTCCAACCACAGCATAGTGCAACCTCAAGCCTACTTCAGCAACTTGTCAGATAATGTGACATTCGCATATTACTTTACCCACCACAACACACATCAGGAGCAATAACTGACGTTGGTCAGCCTTTCAAGCATAGATCAACACCCTCTGGGGGCAATATACTCCGCACTGGGGAAGTAGCATGGAGGATATCAGCGGGTCATCGTCAGCAGTAAGTGGTTTAAAAGCCAGAGAGAGGACAGGTAGCAGGCCGAGAAGATGTATCCACAATTAGATTTAGGGCCTTATTTAGAGTTTGGTGCATGCAGATTGTGATGGACATGCCATCTGCTGCCTTGCAAGTGACATAGGCTATAAAGCACTTGTAATACCGTGGATGGAACAGCCAATGTGTTTGCGATAGAGTATCCTGTCCACCAAACTCTAATTATGGGCCTTAGTTGTATGAAAATGTGCACAGCGCTAATCACACTGTCTCAAAAATGCAAAAGAAAGTGCACAGTAGTGTATATATAAAGCAAGCTGATAGAATGGAGCTGCATGCAAGGTAATCCCATGAATTCCCTTTTAATTAGTATGCTTAGAACAAAATGCCCCTAATTTCAGTGCAGAATGTCAATGGCATTTTTGCCTATGGAATCAAAAAGCACCGTTGTAGATAGTGCACACAACATAAACTAGAAATAAAGAATAGATCATAAACGTATTTAAGGATATGTTGTGTGGATGATATTAATTCAAACTACTGCTTGTAGGGAAAACGTACTCAGTACATGGGTAAAAAACTTTCTTTGGGGTCAATGAAATGAAAAGTTTGTAACAGATAATGGATTTGAAGAGAAGCAAATGATATAAAACATAGCTGAAAAGGGGAAAACATTTTAAATGGCATAATATTCAAGTAAGGTGTGCTGGAATAATTATGTGAGATATACATACAGCAAGGTTGGAGCAATTAATGGCTGCTAGAAGATATACAATTATGATTAAGTGTATGCAAGGGTAAAAGATTAAGGGATAAAGGCGGCCTACTGAATCGGAAAAGGTAAAAATCTTAGAGCGTTGAAGAATTGACTCAAGTCAAGGGAATGCTTTAGAAGACAGCAAAGCGGCAGTGCATCAAGTGGCCATACTAAAGATGGGGCTTGTATCAGTGCAGGACAATGTGCAATGTAAACAGTGAATTCAAGAATTTCTTCAAAGGAGCACTAAAATATCAAAACAATGAACAATTATGCAAAAAATACTTATATAGTTTAGTAGGAAAGTCTAAAAAATTTAAGGAATCATGAGTTTGTTTAAGAGAGAAAATAAAGACTATAGTAGACGAGGATAAGTCAATAAATATACAGAGCAATGTAAGCAATTAATATAAAAAATAATCTGAGTCAGGGAGCGATACAGGAGTTCCATTCATCCATCGGGTTCAATCCTTTCTCCACAGTGTTGGATCATAACATCCACGGGCATTCATGTCTGCTGAGGATCGCCAACAGATTTCTTGCACTTTCTGGCTTTGGGAGGGTGTTGAGGACTTGCCAACTGGTTGGGTGTCATGTCTGATACGATTCAACTTAATGCAATGTGCCATTAAAAGAGCATTGGTGTCCTGACATCTGATTCTTTGTGACGTCTACGTAGGCTTAACCAATGTAAATCAGGCAGCCAGGACACCAAATCCAGCGCATAATATGATTGAAATTACAGTGGAAAAGTTCTGTGTCAACACTTCCCTTTTGACAAAATTGCTTGGAAATAAAGATGAAGGCATGCATTGCTGTTATTACATTTGTTATGGTCGACAACCGTGGCCGTATCCCGGCAGGAGGTGATGGAGGCGGGTTTCTGTTTGGACAAGGCAGGCACATAAAACGTGATCTTTGATTTTATAGCTGCTTTTAAATGCACACATAGGAAGATCGTTTGTCAGATAATCTGCTAGCAGGTTATTTCAGTGTGTTTTTCAATTATATAAATCGAAGCAATTAACTAATGGCATCTCACCAGTAGAAGAAGAGAATAATGAACGGTTGGTGTAACTACTTTTACGACTGCAACGAAAATGTGCTTCTCCGCACGAAAAACATTTATCCCCACAGAGAAACAACTTGCATCGCACTTTGAATGGCGTTTATTTTCCCACCTACGGTTTTCATGGGAAGGGGACAGGAAACGAATAGAAAACTTCTACCTGTTCGCTTACTTTCTTAACATTTCCCAAAGGTTTGTGTGAACATTTTTATTAGACTGGAAAAATTTGCACATTTCGGAAACTTCGAATTACACGAATATGTCATGATTTTTAGGTCTCACGTGGCGTCGGGTGCGCACATGCGCACTGGAGCTCGCGAGATTTAATGTTTTAGGGTAGCGAGGTTAAGCCCCGCCCCTCTTCTCCATTGGCTGGCCTCCTAAACTGTGGCCAGCCATTGGAGAAGAGGTCCTAGTGACGTTCTTCTTTGTATCTAAGCCCCGTCCTTTTCGGATTAGGGGGGGTGTTTTTGACATTCTTTCTAGGCTGTAAACAACAGTCAAAAACACGCCCCCCAGTCTGAAAAGGACGGGGCTTAGATCCAAAGAAGAACCATTTGTCTGTAAGCCCCGTCCTTTTCAGACTGGGGCGTGTTTTTGACTGTTGTTTACAGCCTAGAAAGAATGTCAAAAACACGCCCCCCAATCCGAAATGGACAGGCTTAGAGAGAAATGGCGAGCCGAAAAGAGCTTGGAGTCTAGTCAGGGGTTGTAAGCGCTATATAAATTTAATTGCAATCCGAGGATGGCTCTGTCCTCTCCTCTGCGGGCTCACTGCCACCTCCTGTCCCGGTACCTGCAAGCTTCGCCAGTTATGATGTATTCAGAATAGACAGGTCACATTCAACTGACAATTAATTACTGTTTATATAACTGCGCCTAATTGTTTATCCGAGTGATGCTGAGAATTCCTCACAAGCCATGTGCGGTTTTTTTTTCTCAAGTGAATCTTGCTGCCAGGTGATTGCCACATGTAGTCCCTGGCAATCACTGTATTTCCGCTTTCAACACTCGCACCTATGTCTTAGAAGGGCAACTGTGTGCCATTATTTGTTAGGAAATTCTGTGCGAGAAAGAGCCGATTGTTTGCGGCGTTTCTGGTTTCGGCGACAAGATCACACACCCTCATATCGCGCTTCACACTGACTTGTGACCCAGAGGCCACAGCGTGCCCTTGGATCGATGCTGCTGGGCCGTCCTTCCCAGGGCTGACACTAACTCCTATCTGAATAAGATAGATAAGGCATCCCTCAACTCGTTTCACCCAGCGGTGCCCGAGCCCGGGGCAGAGAGGCCGGCCTGGTGGCGGCCGCGCCCCGCAGCTCTCTTAACCCGATACCAGGCGCTGCGCGGCCCAGAGTGGGAAGAGCTGCGTGCCATGGAGCTCCGCGGGTTCCTGCACTGTCCTGCTGGGCCCCTGTTGCTGCTGCCATAGGTAAAAATCTAGGCCCTTGTTGTCCTCTGGCATCTCTTCAGGTCGAAATAATTCTATACTACTCTTTCTCGGGATTGCGTACATTATACGTTTCCTTTTTTTGTGTCTTTACCACCGTGCCTCAGTCTTCCAAATCTTTCTCTCCACGATACGCTCTATATAGCTCCTCTTAACCGAAGACCCTTGCCCCTCAAATACGTCTTTTCTTTGCTTCAGGCCTCTTTGTCCCTGCTTATACCCTAATCCTTTACCCCTACTTCTTCCCGCTTACCCCCACAACCTCTAATGCTGCTTAAACCCACCTCCTCTAGATCTTCTGTTTCTGCTTAACCCTAAAGCATTTGCCCATGCCAGTGCCCCGTACCTGTGCTACAGCTTATGCCCTACTGCCTCTACTCCTGCCTGTACCCTTTTACCTCAAGTGCTGCCTCATACCGTAGTCTCTTTGCTCAACCCTTACTCTACTACCAGTACCCTTCCAACGCACTACCACCTGCTCCACTACTTATACCCTAGTACCTATCCCCCTCTGCCCACTAGTGCATGTTCTCTTGCTTCTTCCTTTCTACCTCTCTGTGCCTTTGGCCTAGTACCTCTGCACCTACATTTAACCCTAGGACCTCTACTTATATCCTCATACCTCTACTGTCTAGACCATCTATGCCTATACCCCACCTTTACCCAGACACATCTCTACCCACTCAAATATCATGGTGCCCCCCCCCGAGTCCCTCTCCATTCCCAAGCTCCTCTACACCTGCCTGTAGCCTGTACATCTACTGCCATGGAAACCAAGCATCTCTAGCGCTGCCCACTTTCTACTGTCTTCCCCACCCCTCACCAGGCCCGGACTGGCCGTTGCGGGCACCGGGCAATCCCCCGGTGCGCCGCAAGGGTGGGGGCCGGTTTTGGGCCCCTGGTGGCCGTTTTTGTTACAGGGACGTTTTTGCAGCGTTGCTGCAAAAACGGCCCTGTAACAAAATTGGCCGAAAACCGCCCTGGCAAAGAGCGTGGTCGCACCCCCAACCCCCCCCCCAGGGGGGGCAGCCGAGTACTTTGCCAGGGCTGGTTTTGGTTCCCAGTCCGGCCCTGCCCCTCGTGCACCACCCTTCATTTCCTTATTGCTTTTCTTCTATTTTCTTGTTTGACCTGTTCACCTTTTTCTGGTAATCAGTGCTTATAAACAGCCAATGCTCAGTTTTCCGAACTGATGGAGAACTGGCAGTTACTGCAGTTCTGTAATCAGTAGTGGCATGTGACCGTATGTTGGATGCCCCCAAGGCCCACTGTGACAGAAGGCTGCTTTTGAAGTTTGGGCCGGAAGTTCTATTTGTGGCCTCGGCGACTTGCAAACTGAACGCTTCCATGTTGGATTCTTATCTGCATATATGACTGCTAGACAGCCGAGGAAGCCAATTCTTCTTCTTCAGCACCATGCAAGGCCAGAGATCTATTTTTATAAGTGAATGAATGAGTAGGAACAAGGCCTGTCGATACAAAACCACTTAATATTTGCACACAACGTGGGTGAGTAAAAGCTAAAGCTTTTATGGGCTATTTTTGTAGGTTTTCCCAAATTTCTGATTGTTTCATATCCCCACTTTCTAGGAAATTAACTTTTCCATAAATATATCTTTATCTATTTTTTGTTTTGTTTATTCTGTTTCATATTGAATAGACCATGTTGACTTTGGCCAGCCATGAAGTATGATGCATATTCATTAGGTTTTAGCTATGTAGACCTATCAGAAAGCAGGAGCGCAGGAATTTGAGGGTCACTTTTGGTTTGCATGAAGTAAAGAGCACGGGATATCTATAGGTTGATTTCAAGTACAAGGAGACACATGTATATAATAACAAATACTTTGAGTGTGCTGTGTGTGTGGATCTGTGTGTATGTCTATGGCTCTGTGTGTGTGTGGCTGTGTGTGTGTGTGGCTGTGTGTGTGTGTGTGGCTGTATGTGTGGCTGTGTGGCTCTGTGTGTGTGTGTGTGAGGCTGGCTCAGTGTGTGTGGCTCTGAGTATGTGGCTCTGTGTGTGTGTGTGGCTCTGTGTGTGTGTGTGTGGGTGCAAATGCAATAGGTCTCGCATTTGCGAGAGATTAAGCTATTGGCATTGTAAATGACAATGCCATTTATTTATCTGTTTTCAAAACCAACACATAAATAAAAATGTTGTCATTTACAATGCCATAGCTCTAACTTTTGCAAAGGCGAGACCGTTGCATTGTAAATGCTTGTTCAAACAGGAGACTGGTTTGAGCAGAAAAAACCTTGCGGGGAAACCTTTTGTCCTTGAATCGGTCCCGAGGAATGACGTCTTCACGTGAGATACAATTCAGTTACCTTACCAAAATATCATCTAATTTCACATAATTTTTGTTACATTTCCAAAAATATCACAATATTTGTGATGATTTTTCATTCTACTAATGTACACCCTTCAACACATGCGAATAGCTTCCTAAATGAAGCTCATGCTGTTTTATGCACATCCAATTTGAAACGTTTTGATCATGTATGAAAGGAAGAGAAATAAGATTAAAACATAGCTCTGAAATCTCACTGGGATAGCTGCATTTAGAATTTACATGCTTGTACCAGGTAGCAGAATCTTGCTTGGCTGCGGGGTAATTTCTTCCAGTGGTGATATTCATATAATGAACAACAGGAATTTGAATGAATGCAAAATCTGCATATTGAAGAGTCCAAAAGCACAGATAATAAAAAAGTTCAATGTTCACTTATAGAGAGAGATGTTCACCGTAGAGCAGAGGTCTTCAAACTGTGGGGCCCGCCCCCCTGGGGGGCGTGGATGTGTTCCCAGGGGGGCGCAAATGGGCCTGCAATTACATGTAAATGAAGCGCCCCACAGTTTGAAGACCTCTGCCTTACAGGGTTAGATTGCAAAGTGGTGACGAGTTATTGTTGTTTTCTGTTTTACGAAGAGGGCGGTTTCCGGTAAAATAGAGGCAAAGATGGAGCATTGCAGAGTTTTCATCTAACTTGAGGAGCACATCATTAATTAGGACATGCTTAGTATATGCCTGGAAAGAGTTAGTTGCTTTGGCGCAGCATTTTTAAATTGACTGCATGACGCTCTAAGGTAAACATCGAAAGCAATTGAATTACATGATGGAAGATTGCTTTTCTCACAGGTTCTAGGACCAGTATTTAAAAATCTGATTGCACCCATATGAGAGTGTTTTCTCCTCCTTTGTGCCTGCCCATTGATAAAAGCTTTAAACTGCGCTAAGGAATTATTACTTTCTCTTTTAAGGGTTGGGTTGTTCTCCTCTGTATTCCAGTGAAGGAAGTGTGTGTTTTTTTCTTCGAATTTTACTTGCACTTTACTGTTGAAAGTTATGTATTCTGGTTCTGTTTCATTGTGTCTGCAGGTGTTGGTGTGTATGAAAGAGCTATGTATGTAGCAGGGTTATTTAAAATCTGTGCCTGCTTATGCGTGTCTCAGAGAAAGCTTCATAATTGTAAGTGTTATTTACTGTGTGCAAGGGGAGGTGCTTATGTGTGTGCATGCATGTATGTGTAAGAGAGTGCTGTATATGTAGAAGGTTAATTACAAATATGAGTCTGGCTGTCAGACTTTTTATTTAATCGTATCAAATGCAAGGACAGTCAAGAACTAGCAAAGCTGTGAGTACTAGTGGCGTAAACAAGCCCCTGCAATCTTGTCGGTGCGGGGGGCCCGAGCTTCGAGGTCCCCCTTCCGGCACTTGGCAGGCCCCTGGCCTGAGAGCTCCGGACTGGGTCTGGAGCGTTGGGGGGGGGGCTGCTTGTAGTTTGCAGAGGGGACCCCTCAAGTTTTGTTACGCCACTGGTGCTAGCTGGGAGTACTGGTATTGGCTTTCTGGGTGCATGTGGACAAGCAGCCAAGGTCTAGTTGAAAAGTGGCTTACAGCTGAGGCTAGATACAGTACAACAATTACTGCAAGACCGTACAGTTATATACAAAAGCAACACCTACAAATGTTATATATTGATTGTGTTCAATAACTGATCACAAACACCGAACACTTCGAAAACAAGAAAATGAAACATGAAACTAATGAGTACTACAGAATTAAATCCTGATTGGTGTTGTGAGGAATAGTGACTTGTTTACAGTGCTATGAGGTCCCAAATTGGGACAAAGCACTGTGAAAGCCATTATTTAAAATTTGTATTACACTATATAAAATAAGTGCTTTAAGAATACACCTTTTAGCAATAAGCATTCAGATTATATCTAGTGAAAATATTTTAATAAGCGTCCATTTAAAGAGTGCACTCCTTTTAACAGACACACATATTACATCTCAGAATAAATATTTGCCACCACTAAGCTGAGTGACTGCATTAAAAGCTACACTGACGGGGCGTGGCTTGACCGGCGATGTGAGCAGACGTGCTCTAGCGGAGCTCCCGCCGCCTCCAGCCTTTACATTAGCTATTATAGCGGATTCTGGGGCGCCCGGACCCACCCCACGTCACCTCGGTGCCCTGACAGACTGTGGGAGTGCCCATATAGACAGCGACTCCGGGGAAACACCTTGGGAGGTCTAGAGACGACCGGACGACTCGATGCAGACGGGGCCTGCCCGCCCGCCATCTTGAGACTCCAGTGGGGCGGCCTGTTGTCGGCTGTTTCCGGTAAAATAGAGGCAAAGATGGAGCATTGCAGAGTTTTCATCTAACTTGAGGAGCACATCATTAATTAGGACATGCTTAGTATATGCCTGGAAAGAGTTAGTTGCTTTGGCGCAGCATTTTTAAATTGACTGCATGACGCTCTAAGGTAAACATCGAAAGCAATTGAATTACATGATGGAAGATTGCTTTTCTCACAGGTTCTAGGACCAGTATTTAAAAATCTGATTGCACCCATATGAGAGTGTTTTCTCCTCCTTTGTGCCTGCCCATTGATAAAAGCTTTAAACTGCGCTAAGGAATTATTACTTTCTCTTTTAAGGGTTGGGTTGTTCTCCTCTGTATTCCAGTGAAGGAAGTGTGTGTTTTTTTCTTCGAATTTTACTTGCACTTTACTGTTGAAAGTTATGTATTCTGGTTCTGTTTCATTGTGTCTGCAGGTGTTGGTGTGTATGAAAGAGCTATGTATGTAGCAGGGTTATTTAAAATCTGTGCCTGCTTATGCGTGTCTCAGAGAAAGCTTCATAATTGTAAGTGTTATTTACTGTGTGCAAGGGGAGGTGCTTATGTGTGTGCATGCATGTATGTGTAAGAGAGTGCTGTATATGTAGAAGGTTAATTACAAATATGAGTCTGGCTGTCAGACTTTTTATTTAATCGTATCAAATGCAAGGACAGTCAAGAACTAGCAAAGCTGTGAGTACTAGTGGCGTAAACAAGCCCCTGCAACCTTGTCGGTGCGGGGGGCCCGAGCTTCGAGGTCCCCCTTCCGGCACTTGGCAGGCCCCTGGCCTGAGAGCTCCGGACTGGGTCTGGAGCGTTGGGGGGGGGGCTGCTTGTAGTTTGCAGAGGGGACCCCTCAAGTTTTGTTACGCCACTGGTGCTAGCTGGGAGTACTGGTATTGGCTTTCTGGGTGCATGTGGACAAGCAGCCAAGGTCTAGTTGAAAAGTGGCTTACAGCTGAGGCTAGATACAGTACAACAATTACTGCAAGACCGTACAGTTATATACAAAAGCAACACCTACAAATGTTATATATTGATTGTGTTCAATAACTGATCACAAACACCGAACACTTCGAAAACAAGAAAATGAAACATGAAACTAATGAGTACTACAGAATTAAATCCTGATTGGTGTTGTGAGGAATAGTGACTTGTTTACAGTGCTATGAGGTCCCAAATTGGGACAAAGCACTGTGAAAGCCATTATTTAAAATTTGTATTACACTATATAAAATAAGTGCTTTAAGAATACACCTTTTAGCAATAAGCATTCAGATTATATCTAGTGAAAATATTTTAATAAGCGTCCATTTAAAGAGTGCACTCCTTTTAACAGACACACATATTACATCTCAGAATAAATATTTGCCACCACTAAGCTGAGTGACTGCATTAAAAGCTACACTGACGGGGCGTGGCTTGACCGGCGATGTGAGCAGACGTGCTCTAGCGGAGCTCCCGCCGCCTCCAGCCTTTACATTAGCTATTATAGCGGATTCTGGGGCGCCCGGACCCACCCCACGTCACCTCGGTGCCCTGACAGACTGTGGGAGTGCCCATATAGACAGCGACTCCAGGGAAACACCTTGGGAGGTCTAGAGACGACCGGACGACTCGATGCAGACGGGGCCTGCCCGCCCGCCATCTTGAGACTCCAGTGGGGCGGCCTGTTGTCGGCTGCTGCCGGACGCTGTGCGCGCCGGCGGTCGCCCGCTGTTGCCCTCCCTGCCTGTCCGCTGAGGTGGGGATGCAGATTCCCTACCTGCGGCTCTGCCGGAGAGGAGAAGAACGTCGGCTGCCCCCTTCGTGTGTCCTCCGTGCCTGGTGCGATCGGCGCCCCCTACCCCGGAGAGGAGAGGCGGAGGTCCGGGCCTGGAGTTGCTCGAGGGTGCTTCGGGTCTCGCTCCGCTGCACGCTGAGGTGAGGAGCCGGAACTGCGACGGAGGGCCGCTGAGAGGGCCCGAGAGGCGACCCGGCGTGGGCGGTGCCCCCGGGGTGCTTCCTGAGGCCGCCACGTTTCAGGCCTGCACGGGGGCGCGAAGGCGGTGTAGCGGTGAGACGGCCCCCTTTCACGGGGAAGCGGAGGCGGAGGACTGCAGCGGCTCTGCCGGAGAGGAGAAGGACGTCGGCCGCCCCCTCCGTGTGCCCTCCGCGCTTGGTGCGATCGGCGCCCCCCTTCCCAGAGAGGAGAGGCGGAGACCCGGGCCTGGAGCTGCTCGAGGGTGCTCCGGGGCTCGCTTCGCTGCACGCTGAGGTGGGGAGTCGGAGTTGCGGCGGAGGGCCGCTGAGAGGGCCCGAGAGGCGACCCGGCGTGGGCGGTGCCCCCCGGGGTGCTTCCTGAGGCCGCCACGCTTCGGGCCTGCACAGGGGCGCGAAAACGGTGTAGCGGTGGGACGACCCCTTCCACTGGAGAGCGGAGACAGAGGACTGCAGAAGGCACCACCCGGTGCCGATCCCCTCAGCCAGAGACACCCGGCAGACTCCCCTGAGCATTGTCAGCGGGGATCACATGAGACAGGGCACGAGGCCGTGAAAGTGCGCAGTGCCTGTTCCCTTGCTGGACCTACTTTTAGCTTCCAAGGATCACTCATGTGGCGCTGACCCTGGGCTGGAGGACCGCGGCGGAAGGATTGCTCAAGGTGGGTGTGCTCGGCTGTCAGGTACTGCTGTCTGGTGGACCCTGCTGGTGGGAGCGCTGCGGGCCTGTTTGAATGAGAAGGGCCTGAGGCCCTTGGCGGCACAAGGTGGGATTTGCTCCTCACGTCCCTGCCTGTATCCTTCCCCCTCGCTCCGGGCCTTGCCTACACGATCTAACTTTGGGCAGTCTACTCCTGGACTAAGCGAATGATGACACGCACGAACAGGAGCAACAGGCCGGACCCGGCGACGACCCCCAAGGATAATCCGGTGACAGCTATGTGGGGCAAAGCAGGGGCACCGGCAGCCGGTGAGGGCCCATCCAAGGGGCCGGCGGACTCCCCGCCGGTCACGCAGGCGTTTATGGCCACCTTTATGACTGACCTCAAGGCTGAGATCGGCTCCCTACGAACGGAGGTACATTCTTGCGTTAAAGAGCTCAAGAAGGAGGTCACGGAGCTTGGGGATCGCGTGGATAGCTTGGAGAGAACCGTGGACACGCGCACTGAGGATCAGGAACGATTATGGCAGCGCCTGACGGCCCTTGAGGAACAAAACATCGAGCTTCAAATCAAACAGGAAGACTTGGAGAACCGGGGTCGGCGCAATAACCTCCGTATTCGCGGCGTGCCACTCAGTGAAGAAGGGGAGGACATGATGGACTTTGTGGCGCAACTCCTCCATGAGGTGCGAGGTGACGAGGATGTGTCGCCCCCCACTCTGGACCGGGCGCACTGGGTGGCAGCCCCGGCAGGAAGGTCAGTCCTCCTGCCGGACATTCTCACGCGGGTGCATTTCTTTGTGGAGAAGGAGGAGATCTGGAAGCGTGCACGAGACAAGCCGGACCTACAATACAAGGGCCACAAGATCCAAATCTTCCATGACCTGGCACCCAACACTCTGAAGCGAAGACGTGCTTTTCACCCAATAACTGAGAAGTTACGGAGCATGGACATCCCGTACCAATGGGGCCACCCTTTTGCGCTCATCTTTCAATGGGA
The DNA here is from genome assembly GCF_964261635.1 of Lissotriton helveticus. Taxonomy (NCBI): domain Eukaryota; kingdom Metazoa; phylum Chordata; class Amphibia; order Caudata; family Salamandridae; genus Lissotriton; species Lissotriton helveticus. The sequence continues at coordinate 894,226,835 of NC_136057.1, read as the reverse complement.
GGGTAGGCGCAAAGCCTTGCGGTCCTACAACGAGGCGGCGCGGCTCCTCAACATCGCGGGCTCTCCCCCGGAGAGTCCCTCTAGGCGCCCTCTCTATAAGAGGACCCCGACTGGACCGGATTGGACCACGGTGCCGAGAAGACGGCGCGCGCCTCCTGCCGACGCACCCACGACCAGCCAAGCTCGACAAGACGTCATAGCCCACATCAGAGCTCTGGAGGAAGCGGAGACCGACTCTACCGAGCGCTCCCCTGAGGGGCGACTCCCTACACCGTGAGGAGGGCACCACACTTGCTGCACATCTACTGAGGTACTGTTTCCTCGCACCTCCCCAGCGGGCGGGGGGTTGTCGTGGGGGAGATGGGTTGACCGAGCTCCTAATCCCCCTGTGATGGGCCTGGAGGGGTGGGGGGCTCCCTACTTCCTAGTGCTTCCGGCCAACCATGACCCACTGGAACTGTCCCCTGGGGAGTGACATCCCGATGGACATTCGAACCCGAGGGTGTAGGATGCCCTATTCTGGGGACAGTGTACTTTGGCCCTGTTGGCCACGACCTTTCGATTCATGCCTCCAGCCTTACAGGCTGTTGAATGTTTGGTTTTTTATATTTGACTCTCTTTCTCCTCTTCTTTCTCTCTTTTCTTCTTTCCACTGTATCCTGTGGGGGGCCGGGGAGGATGGGTGTGGGATGGACGGAGTGGGACGTAAGGCTGGTGTGCGCTCTAATGTGCATGGATTTGCTTGTGTATCCCAGGATCTCCTGCAATGGCGAGTAATGTGACCAGACCCCTTAAGATTTTATCCCTCAACGTTAAGGGCCTCAATTCACCCAATAAGCGACAGCAAATATGGCATTATTTCCTACGTCATGACCGGACATTATTTTCATGCAAGAAACCCACCTTCTGCAGGCTGATATTGGGCGCATGGCACATCCTAGATACCCCCTCCAATACTGGGCAGCAGCAGACACAAAAACAGCAGGGGTGGCAATTCTGTGCAAAGCTGGCATCAGGCGGGGTGATGACAGGCCCTTCCGAAGTGGTGATGGCCGCTTCCTCAGGGTGGCGGTTGAGGTGGGTTTTCGCTGTCTTACACTGTGCAATGTGTATGCCCCTAACTTGGCACAGGATCGCTTCCTTCGGGATATTTTGCGCGACCAACTCCCTCGGTGTGGGCCCTCTATTGTTCTCGGGGGCGACTTTAATTTGGTGTGGAGTCCTACAATGGACCAGAGTACGGGCTCCTTTCATGTGGCAGGGGCGATGTCTCTGGCGCTTCGCAAACAGATTGACGATTCAGGCCTATTCGACGCTTGGCGCTACTTTTCCCCGGATAAAAGGGAGTATTCTTTTTATTCAAGTGTTCACCGCTCTTACTCTCGCATTGATCATATCTTCGTCTCTCACGATTTGCTTCACGACATAGTGGATACTGCAAAAACAACAATGATGGACAGAATGTGGATCAATGTCACACATTCACCCCAGTCAAAAGATCTGGGCCCAAATCCATCGTTTTTCCACTCCACACCACCCTGGGTTAGACAATGGCGATATGCAAATCAGCGCTGACCCTGTGCCCCATGGGAACAGTCCAGTCCGAACTACAAAAGCCATGTCCTTCCCAGAACGGAAACAAGCATCCGAGGACCGGCCCGGTTTCGAGGTAACACCTCTCATCAGCCCGGCTAGCTTGCTTCCAGTGGTGTGGAGTGCCTGGGACTCACGTCTGAGCATCCCCAGTACACTTAGAGCGGTTACTGCAAAAACAACAATGATGGACAGAATGTGGATCAATGTCACACATTCACCCCAGTCAAAAGATCTGGGCCAAAATCCATCGTTTTTCCACTCCACACCACCCTGGGTTAGACAATGGCGATATGCAAATCAGCGCTGACCCTGTGCCCCATGGGAACAGTCCAGTCCGAACTACAAAAGCCATGTCCTTCCCAGAACGGAAACAAGCATCCGAGGACCGGCCCGGTTTCGAGGTAACAACTCTCATCAGCCCGGCTAGCTTGCTTCCAGTGGTGTGGAGTGCCTGGGACTCACGTCTGAGCATCCCCAGTACACTTAGAGCGGTTACTGCAAAAACAACAATGATGGACAGAATGTGGATCAATGTCACACATTCACCCCAGTCAAAAGATCTGGGCCCAAATCCATCGTTTTTCCACTCCACACCACCCTGGGTTAGACAATGGCGATATGCAAATCAGCGCTGACCCTGTGCCCCATGGGAACAGTCCAGTCCGAACTACAAAAGCCATGTCCTTCCCAGAACGGAAACAAGCATCCGAGGACCGGCCCGGTTTCGAGGTAACACCTCTCATCAGCCCGGCTAGCTTGCTTCCAGTGGTGTGGAGTGCCTGGGACTCACGTCTGAGCATCCCCAGTACACTTAGAGCGGTTACTGCAAAAACAACAATGATGGACAGAATGTGGATCAATGTCACACATTCACCCCAGTCAAAAGATCTGGGCCCAAATCCATCGTTTTTCCACTCCACACCACCCTGGGTTAGACAATGGCGATATGCAAATCAGCGCTGACCCTGTGCCCCATGGGAACAGTCCAGTCCGAACTACAAAAGCCATGTCCTTCCCAGAACGGAAACAAGCATCCGAGGACCGGCCCGGTTTCGAGGTAACACCTCTCATCAGCCCGGCTAGCTTGCTTCCAGTGGTGTGGAGTGCCTGGGACTCACGTCTGAGCATCCCCAGTACACTTAGAGCGGTTACTGCAAAAACAACAATGATGGACAGAATGTGGATCAATGTCACACATTCACCCCAGTCAAAAGATCTGGGCCCAAATCCATCGTTTTTCCACTCCACACCACCCTGGGTTAGACAATGGCGATATGCAAATCAGCGCTGACCCTGTGCCCCATGGGAACAGTCCAGTCCGAACTACAAAAGCCATGTCCTTCCCAGAACGGAAACAAGCATCCGAGGACCGGCCCGGTTTCGAGGTAACACCTCTCATCAGCCCGGCTAGCTTGCTTCCAGTGGTGTGGAGTGCCTGGGACTCACGTCTGAGCATCCCCAGTACACTTAGAGCGGTTACTGCAAAAACAACAATGATGGACAGAATGTGGATCAATGTCACACATTCACCCCAGTCAAAAGATCTGGGCCCAAATCCATCGTTTTTCCACTCCACACCACCCTGGGTTAGACAATGGCGATATGCAAATCAGCGCTGACCCTGTGCCCCATGGGAACAGTCCAGTCCGAACTACAAAAGCCATGTCCTTCCCAGAACGGAAACAAGCATCCGAGGACCGGCCCGGTTTCGAGGTAACACCTCTCATCAGCCCGGCTAGCTTGCTTCCAGTGGTGTGGAGTGCCTGGGACTCACGTCTGAGCATCCCCAGTACACTTAGAGCGGTTACTGCAAAAACAACAATGATGGACAGAATGTGGATCAATGTCACACATTCACCCCAGTCAAAAGATCTGGGCCCAAATCCATCGTTTTTCCACTCCACACCACCCTGGGTTAGACAATGGCGATATGCAAATCAGCGCTGACCCTGTGCCACATGGGAACAGTCCAGTCCGAACTACAAAAGCCATGTCCTTCCCAGAACGGAAACAAGCATCCGAGTACCGGCCCGGTTTCGAGGTAACACCTCTCATCAGCCCGGCTTAGTGGAGGCTGAGATGTCGGACATATCCATCTCTGACCATGCGCATGTGGAGTTGCTTCTTAGGGACCCGCGAGACGGGCCTCCCAGGGAACGGAAATGGCACTTACCTCCACACCTCCTCAGGGATGCAACGTCAGTTGAAGACATTCGCGCAGCCATTACCTCCTACTTTGAGTTCAACGACCTACCGGAGACACCGTTCCCGGTAGTGTGGGACGCTTTTAAGGCTACGATACGGGGCCATATAACGTCCCTTGGGATTGCGAGGGCACGGGAGAAGAGGGCGGTGGAGGAAGGCTTGGTAAAGGACCTACGGGTGGTGGAGGCACAGAATCAAGGGGAATCCACCCTCAAGACGCGACGGCACTTAGCCAATCTACGAGGTCAGCTACGCATGCTACGGGCGAACAGAGCGGAGAACTCCCTTTTAGCCCTGAAGCGTTTGCATTTTGATGGAGGGGATAAAGTGGGGAAACTCTTGGCGAGACGGCTGAGGGTCAAGGCGGCCAGATCCCACATAGCAAGCATAGCACTTCCTGACGGGTCCCGGGTGACGGCGGCGGGAGATAAACAGAGGGCGTTCCGGGACTACTACGCCACGTTGTACACGGCGGCCCCATCGACCCTCGCCCAATCGGAAGAGGTTCTGGAGCACTACAGTGGGACGCAGCTGCACCCCGTTGCGGCGGAGCAATTGGAGGAGCCGCTCACGCTAGATGAGGTGACTGCGGCCATCAAAAACCTGAATTTGGGGAAGACGCCAGGACCGGATGGCTTGCCGCTCTCTTTTTATCGCCTATTTCAGGGTCAGCTGAGCCCATATCTCCTCCGGCTCTTTGCCTCTTTCGATAGCGGTCAGGGCCCTTCCCCGGACATGGGGATGGCGGAAATAGCATTAATCCCAAAGCCTGGGAAGGACCCGGCGCTCTGCTCGTCGTATCGTCCGATTGCGCTGCTCAACACTGATTTTAAGATATACACCAAGATATTGGCTAAGCGACTGGATCCCCACATGCCGGACCTCGTTGATCCGGATCAGGTGGGCTTCATTCGGGGCCGCCAAGGGGCCGATAATGTACGGAAAATCGCGCACTTGGTGGGGAAGGCGCACCACTGGCGTATCCCAGCGTGCCTCCTGTCGTTAGACGCTGAGAAAGCGTTTGATCGTGTGGACTGGGTGTTCCTCCGAGCGGTCCTTTGTAAGATAGGGCTTGGCCCGAAGATGATTGCCCGGATCATGGCACCTTACGCCGTGCCACGGGCGCGGGTTCGGGTGAATGGGAGATTGACGGACCCGATTACCATTGGGAGGGGGACTAGGCAAGGCTGTCCTCTCTCGCCTTTACTGTTCGCCTTAGCGGTCGAGCCTCTGGCAGATTTGATTAGGCGGAACCCAGACATCCACGGTATTAAGGTGGGTGGACAGGTCCATAAAGTGGCATTGTACGCGGACGATCTCATCCTTACCCTCACGGAGCCCCGACAATCCTTGCCGGCGCTCCACGCAGTGCTTTGCTCCTTTGAGGGCGCCTCCCGTCTGAGAATTAATCACAATAAATCGTGGGTGCTCAACCTTACGATTCCCCCGGCTGAGGTACCCTCGCTAGAGCAATTGTGCCCTTACCGCTGGACGGACCGCCATATCCGATACCTCGGCCTCTCTCTGACTCCCTCCTTAGAGGGTTGGTCGGCACTCAACTGGGCAGAGTGTCGCAAAACCATCCGCGACGATCTGCAGTGCTGGAAACCTCTTTTCCCTTCCTGGCTGGGTAGACTGAACGCCATCAAGATGTCTATCCTGCCTAAAATACTCTACCTATTTCAATGCCTTCCGACGCCTATCCCTCTGCCGCACATCAGAGCATTGCAGACGGACTGTACCAACTTCATCTGGGGGGGCAGGAGACCCCGCTTCTCTCAGACACTCCTTATGACTTCGCGGGATCGTGGAGGGCTTGGCTGCCCTAATTTGGTGGACTATTACTGGGCCGCCCACTTGCGTTTTGTGATTGAATGGGGCATCAGGCGGAGTGAGAAGGGATGGCTCCATTTGGATCGAGCGGTCACGGGTCGCACCATATGGAATTTGGCCTGGGTTCATAAGGCGGGACGATCCCCTAGCGCATATTCGCAAAACCCACGAAAACCGTTCTGAATGTGTGGGACAACATAGCGGTACGGAAGGGTCTCACGACTTTCCCTTCACCGCACACCCCCATTGAAGACAACCCGTGGTTCCCACCGGCTAACCACACTACTGCCTTTCGCAAATGGACTCAGGGTGACTGTAAGGTCCTCACAGATCTCTTTGACGGAGGCATCCATAAATCCTTTGCTCATTGTCGGGATGAATTCCGTCTCCCCCCAGAGGCCGAACTGCAATTTCTCCAATTGCGCCACTGGGCCTTGTCAGATGCGGTGTATCCTGGGGCCACCCGGGCCTTCACCCCGTTTGAGCGGCTGGCCCGCTCCGGCGCGGGCACGACGGGCTTAATCTCTCAGATCTACCGCATTTTACAACACCCCCAAACTCTCCCCGCTCACCCATACCAGCAAAAATGGCACGGGATGTTGGGCACAGATATTGCTCAGACGCAATGGGCTCGCTTCTGGAGAGATGTCCCTAAAGTATACCGCAGCATACCGCAGCAAGAGAATGCGTACAAGGTAATGATGCAGTGGTACTACACGCCACAGCGTTTGCATAGGATGTTCCCCTCTGCGTCCCCCGGTTGCTGGAGATGTCATCATGTGCCTGGGGACTTTCTGCATATCTGGTGGACTTGCCCCGTGATCGCTATCTTCTGGAAGGAGGTGTTGAGCCATATAAGGGGGGTTCTTGGATTTCCTCTGCCTGATGCCGCTAGTACAGTATTGCTGGGAATCAAACCTGCCGACTTGCTTGCCCTGACTAGTAATGACTGGACTATCTCCCTGCAAATGCTGGGGGCTGCCAGACAACTTGTTGCCCTGTATTGGAAGAAGGTGGAAGCTCCCCCCATAGCTATCTGGTTTGGCAGGCTCTGGCAGGTTATTACTATGGAAATGCTTTCAGCTAGGTTGCAGTCCCGTACGACCCGACTTGAGAAGGTTTGGCGACCACTAGTAGCTTATCTATGCAGAAGCGAGTACGCTAGGAATATGCCCCCCAAACTGAGAGCACTGCATCTGGTGGAAGATGCGGTGATGCCCTTTAACCCCCGCAGCGCCCTGGGATAACGACCTATGACACCAGATTAGACCTCTAAACGGTGCCCTAATGGCTGCCTTCCCCCCTGGGCCCTCTTGGCCCCACTGCCCTGGCTGTCTTCTTTTTCCCTCCTCTTTTCCTCTCGACTTCCTTCCTCTCTGCTCCCTCTAGATTCTGTTTTTACTCTTTCTGTTGCCCTTTTTTAAGTTTCTAGTTCTACATTGGGCCGCTATGGTTCGATGTTTGTTCACGTTAAACTCATTGGTCACTGCTCGCCTTTCGGGGCTGAGTCTAAGGCGGGGCATCATCCGAGCATGGTGGAATACGTGTGTTGTTCTCTCAAATAAGCGACCTGATTGAATTGTGGACTGCCTTTATGTACGAAATGGCGAGAATAACAGGTCATACCACCACATAAGGACACTATGCAACGAGTTTTATAACGCGGACGGCCCCTTGTGGGTTGTAGGCTTATCGCTGTGTACATGCCACCCCTCTAACTGAGTGTCCCTAACTGGGGATTTAATAATAAAAAGATGTTGAAACAAAAGCTACACTGACTCCAAAGCAGCCTTTAAATGTGGTGGTTAACTGTTGCACACATTTCTTTCAGGTAGCACACACCTTGGTGAGAAGGCATGTTTCTTCTTTAGTTCTCTATTACATGTTTCTTAACACGGGAGCCCTGTGAGTGGGCACCAGACACCAGTCATGGCAGTCTTCCTATGAAAAAGAACATGGGTGCATGTTCCTTGTTAGCATTAGGGCCCAAGTCACAAGTGTTGTGCACGCACAGAACAGGGCCTAAGCAACAGGGGGGCAGAGGGAGTCAAATGTGATTTTTTTCATTGTTTTTATCACACAAGGAAGCAGAAAGCCTGCATTGGGCATCTGGCCTAAAAGTAAAAGCCCTGTTTTTAGGCAGAGAAGATGGCCTGCTTCAGAGAGCTATGGGTATCATTGGTGCTGCAGTTGCAGGGAGTACTTGCTGGGCCAGTGTTTCTTTGAGCCGTAAAATAATGGCCCATGGGAGGGGAAAATTAAGCAGAGGAGACACCTTGATTTGGGCATCAGAGAGGGAGATGGATGATGAGACATGGGAGGGAGAGGGATGGTGTGAGATGGGAGCCCATGTTAGTAAACATAAGAGACATAAGGCAGTACCTATAATTAGTGAAACAGGCACAGTGACACTTTTACACAGGGGCCACTCAATCATAATTATGAATGTTTTCCAATATTAAGTGGGCATGGGGGTTTATTTTCCTTCAGAGCATTAGGGCAGATGGCGCCCTTGGCACTAAAAAATGGGTGGGGGAGCAGTGTGCAGCAGCTCATTTTCGTCCAGAAACAAACCAGCCTTGTTTGAAGATTGAAATGATGGTCACACATGGTGGGGAAGGAGTGAAAGAAGAGGAGATAGCCTGCTTCTCAGTACCCCACCATCATTAGTGCAGCAGGTGGAGTACATTGGGCCCCACAGCACGGCAATTATGGGCAGTAGTGTTTTTGGTCAATTCTGTTCTTGTTTGATGCTGTTGCTTTTTCATAAGCTTACATCTAGTGTGGATTACAAACTGCAGATGAGCACCCCAAAAATTATCTCATGAACGCTGCCATCTTCGATCATCCCTCCTCCTACTATCCAAATCTTTGCAATATAGTTTTGGAGGGGGGCTCACTTCAAAAGATTTTGCTAAGGGGGGCTCAGAGCAAAAAAGTTTGAAGACCTCTGCCGTAGAGTGTCTCTGGCTCAACAGATAACCAGCAAAGGATGACATGAGAAGGAGAAACGCGTTGCCAAGGTTTCTTTCTGTTGAGGAACTTCAACAGATAACAATGGAGACTGATTTATCTACGAGTGACCACTCTGTAACCAATGCCTGAGACACCTTGGGACTTATTTACAGGCCCCTTGCGCCACCCGTACGTCACTTTTCCCATGTTAAAAATGATGCAAAAGTGGCGCAAGGGGCTTGTAAATAAGCCCCCTTGTTTACTTCTAGGGCCCAAACTCAAAGTTTTCAGAACGCCCTCTAGATTCCTGACTTACTTTCCAAGACCAGGAATAAGAGTTTCTCAATCATAGTGCCCCGAAAGAGTCATGTCATTAAAAAAAATGAAAAAAAATAATGATTGGTTTTTCTGCCAGTTGAAAGGGAAGAAAGCCAGCCGACCACTTGACCAGTAATAACCAGGAATAAATACATGCCACATATGCGGCTCACGTATCTGTCTGTCTGCCTGCCTGCCTGCCTGCCTGCCTGCCTGCCTGCCTGCCTGCCTGTCTGTCTGTCTGTCTGTCTGTCTGTCTGTCTGTCTGTCTGTCTGTCTGTCTGTCTGTCTGTCTGTCTGTCTGTCTGTCTGTCTGTCTGTCTGTCTGTCTGTCTGTCTGTCTGTCTGTCTGTCTGTCTGTCTGTCTGTCTGTCTGCCTGCCTGCCTGCCTGCCTGCCTGCCTGCCTGCTGTCTGTCTGTCTGTCTGTCTGTCTGTGTCTGTGTCTGTCACACACACACACACACACGTTTTCAATCCCTTACTCCACTTAGAATCAGGCCTGCAGTTCCATTCCCCTGTCACGGCAGAAATATCTGAAAGTAAAATCGCAGTATACTGAAAAAGAAATAGGATTTGGAAGTATATATGTTGACTTCCTGCTGGTCGAATGGTACTGTGTGCTACATCTCTACTTCAGCTGGAAACGTTGCAGTACAACTTTCTGACCTTGGTTTCCTGGTGTGCATGGAATTGTGTTAACGTTAAAGGCAGGAACAGGATGCACGGTGTGTCACTTGGCATTTTCTGTGTGCCTCACCGACGGATGAACGTCACTCACGGGGACGCTGCTGTAAATAGACCCCCTGCGGCCGCAGCTGCCTGGGAACATTATGCTGAACAGGTGCAGCTGCTCGTACGGTCTGGTGGTGAGAGATTCCTGGATGTCTGTTTTAAGTCGCCACAAAATATCCCTTCTCTGACTACAACACGGCGCTCTAGCACACAAGGGGTAAAACACAGGAGGCTGAAAACACAGGGAGAAAGTGACACACCAAGTGCAGACCTGAAATACAGAACTGGAAATTTAGAGTGAACATAACGCCAGTGCAGAGTTCCGCTGTAGTCACAGTCATGGGATGTGGCGTAGGCGTTCCACGTGGAAACGATACATTCTTCACCTGCCATAGGCAGCCCGTCACGTGCTCTCACAGTCATATTTACTTGGAGACATGCTATTTTCAATTTATTTCCCTTCACCTCTCGTGTAACATTACTCTTCGAGTTTCTTTTTGGAATCGCATCGCTCTTCTTCCACCAGATGGTGGCGTGAGAGACCGAGCGCTGCCCAAGCAGCAGTGGAACTCTAACCTAACTTGGCTTTACTCTGTAATAAGTGAGTTTATGTTTGTAATAGAAAATAATGTAAACGGTGGCCCTGTGTGCAGCCATAATAGAGTAGTGGACCACGACACTGGATAACTAGGCCATAGAAAATAGCCTCATGATGACATAAGGCCTGCAGAAACCTAGCCTTCTCTATTGCCACAGGCCAATGAGGGGGAGGGACTTCCTTAATGTTGGCTTGTTGCTGGGGGTGCATTTTTCTATACAGCCTTTGGGCTCACCTCAGTGCATGAACAATCCCCGTCAGAATCAGTGAGGCGATTTCCCCTACCTGCACTAAATATAACTGAATAAATAGTTTAATAGAGACAAAAATGTGAATCATTGAACTAAATATCACTGTGTGATCGAATGCTTCTTGCTAAAATAGTCCTTGAAACAACACATAGGCCCTAATTGCAGTGCTGGTCGGGCGACCGCCTGACAGGCATCGTGTCGGAATGGAAACCGACCGACTACTACTGACGAATTTGGATGCGACCGCCCATGAGGCGGTCGCAAACATCCATTTTCCATTGCGATTTGTGCAGCGGCCAGAAAAGGGCTGCTGCACAACCCGCATTAGAAAAATTGATGTTTTTACCAGAGATATCAGGGTGGTATTGGGAAGCTGAAGTTCAGCGGCGCACAGATTCCCGTTTGCTCAAAGTAAGGGCAGCTCGACAGGCAAACCGAGAGCAATATTGATATATGTAGGGAATTATCTTCTGAGAGAGGAGATTAGGGCAAAAGCAAAACCGCAGGCTAAATGTTACTATAAAGATGTGGAATTTTTTGCAAGGCCTGATTTTTGCCACACCACAGTGGAAAGGAGATGGCGGATGAGGGAGTTAATAACACCATTTCGTAACCTAGGGGGTGAAGCGTATCTAATGTTTCCCAGTCGTCTCAAGGTGGTCAGGGATGGTCAGTTCAAGATATTTTTCTCTGAGATTAAGGCGCAAGAATACCTGGCATGGCTAAAAGATAATAGAGCTCGGCCTGGTACATTGGCCTTAGTGGCACAAGGCAATAGTAAGGCATAGCAATAGAGAGCTCAATGAATGAGGCCAGATATAGGCTTCAAGATGCCTTAAGATGGAAGGAGAAAGGGATATGGTGTGTCAATATTAATCAGAGGGAGGATTTGGGACGAGGGAGTGTAGTGGGGGTGGCAATTCCAGAGGCCCCAGCTGTCACACATAGGTCTCATGGACCTATTTGCCAGTAAGGGGGGAAGGCATGTTAGGGGGGGCTCTCAGGGGAGGGGGAGGGGTCAAAGGGAGGTTACAGGGCACAGCACAGGGGTACAGAAGGGAAACATTAAAAAACAAAAAGAATGGAATGTCCGCGATAAGCAATCTCAGCAATCTCAGAGTGTACAAGTCTTGAACGAAATTCTTAGGTGGAAGTGGTTAGGCCAACTTCCAGATATATTTTAATGGGCACTCGGATAATGTCTTGGAATGTCTGTGGATTGAATGACAGGCAGAAGAGACAAAAGGTCTCCATTTTGTTAAAAAGTATGAGGATTGATTTCTTATTTCTTCAAGAGACGCATATTATGGCAAATGAAACACAATATCTGGAACAGTTAGGGTTCTCAGTATTAGCCTGTTCAAAGCAGGGGTCTAGAAATAGGGGGGTGGCCATATTGTCAAGACGCAGGGATATTCCCACTAGGAAAAAGATGGAAGACGAATGGGGGAGGTGGGCTTTGGTAGAATGTTTGGTTGGTGGAGAATGGCTAACCTTTGGATCCATATATGGATCAACGGGGGATGATCCGGAGATTTTTGAACTTTTAGATATTGAGATAGCCACCTGGGCACCATGTACGATTCTTGCAGGGGACTTTAATATCAATGGAGCAGGAGGGCTGGGGCTGGGGCTAGGATCTCGCCCTCTTTACCAAGGGAGAAAAAGGAGGGTGTATCAAGCAGTCCGCACATTGGCAAGAAATAACACTTTAACAGATGTATGGGACAGCCTTAAGCCAGGAGAAAAGGGCTACACATACTATTCTGCACCCCACAAGGTCTCTGTAAGATTAGACTACTTCTTGGTTACTAGTGGGTGTGTACCTGCATCTCAGATTGAGAGGTTACCGCGTTTACTATCTGATCACAATCCCCTAGTCTTAAGCTTACCAAAGTCGGTCAATAACACTGGGGCAAGGATGTGGACCTTCGAGAGAGGGCTTTTGGAGGATGAGAAATATATACAACATATGAAGCAGTGGATTGAGGGATATCTGGAGATAAATAAGGGTAGTACAGAAGCAGGCATGGTCTGGGATAGCTTAGGTGGCGGGGGTGCGGGGAGAAACCTTGAGTTATAATGTAAGTAAACGGAAGCAGGAACAGCAGAAGAATTTGGAATTAAAAAGGGCGATGCTTCAAGCAGAGGGAGAGTTGAGTGAATGTGCTGCATCTGGTAGATCAGTGGAGCAGGCAGTTAATAAATTAGCGAAGATAAGAATGGATGCAGAGGAGGATTTAGCAAATAAAGCGGCTAAAATATATACGGCAAATAGGGAAAAATGCCATGAGGTCAGTGAAACGGTGGGGCGCACTTTAGCGGTAAGGGCGAGGCAAAAGGCTGCTGTGGGAGAGGTAAGGGAGATTAAGGACAGGTTAGGGAATGTAATCACGGATCTCCAGGGGGTCAGAGAAGTATTTAGACAATTTTACACAGAACTGTATAATGAACAACAAGGGAAGGATTTAGGGGAGATAACATTGTATCTTCAGAATGTGTCGCGGGTGGTTTTAGGAGAACAAGAGCGAGAGAAATTGGATATTGTTTTGGACCCAGAGGAGATAAAAGTAGCTATGATGAGCCTCCCGTCTGGTAAGGCAGCGGGACCAGATCAGATACCACTAGAGTTCTTTAAGGTTTTTTGGGAGGTACTTGCTAAGGATATGATAAGTACGATGCAAAAAGCGCAAATGGGGGTATCTGTCCCAGGCTCCTGGGCCAGCGCCGAAATTGTTATCATCTTAAAAAAGGGGAAGCCGGCTTACGAACCTGGCTCTTACAGGCCAATAACTCTGATGAATGCTGACACTAAGATCTACTCAAAGTCACTTGCAATAAGGTTTGCAAGTGTTATAAGTGTATTAGTTAGCAGTAACCAGCATGGTTTCATACCAGGGAGGGGGACTACTCATCACACCCGGAAGCTGATTACTTTATTTGACAGCATGGAAGTCTCAGGGGGCCCGATGGCGGCAATGCTTTTAGATGCTGAGAAGGCGTTCTATCGGGTCTCCTGGGACTATCTATGGTGTGTCTTAGTTAGAGCTGGGTTCGGTGAGGGGTTTGTCAATGCAATAAGAGTTCTGTACAGAAATCCGATGGCATCTGTCAGGGTAAATGCAGGTGTAACTATGCCAGTCCAAATTAAGAGGGGAACTAGGCAGGGGTGCCCATGCTCCCCCCTGTTGTTTGCTATGTAAATAGATCCTTTGATCCGGAGGATGGCAGCGAATGAGAATATAGTTCCCTTAATAACGTACAGGGGGGAGTGTAAGATACTTGCATATGCTGATGATGTGGCGGTCCTCACATCAAACCCCATGGAGGCTATTGGACACATAGAATTGGAGGCAAAAAACTTTGGTAGAGTCTCAGGGTACTCTCTTAATACCACTAAAACACAAATAATTAAGAATAAAAATGTGGTCTGTCAGGATCACCGTGTGGTGCAGGAAGGTACATATCTGGGGATTATAGTTACTTCGGAGTTAGATAAAATAGTGGAACTAAATATAACCCCTATTATAACTAAAGTAAGAAGGGACTTAGATAGGCTTCATAATTTGCACCTGTCAATAGTCGGCCGAACTAATATAATAAAAATGTTGGTTCTGCCCAAAATTTTGTATATTTTTAGGGCAATACCTTTATTTTTTAAAAATATATGGTTTAAGAATTTAGAAGTTATGATTAATAGATTTATTTGGTCAAAAGGTAAAACTAGGAGGGCACTGCGCTTTATGGCATTGCCCAGAGAACGTGTTGGTTGGGCATTACCAGATTTGAAACTTTATTATTGGGCTGCCGCTCTTCAGTACATGGTGGGTCTGATAGGTGGAGCGGAGGCAGAAGGGGAGGATGACTTAGGAACCATAGCAATATATGCCTTACTGCTGGGGGGGAGGCGCAAAATGTGTTGCTGAGGCAATTCGATTCAAGCTGTTTTAAGAGAACTCGTTTCAAGACTATTATGGCAGCACATAACATCTGGAAGGCATTTACCAAGAGATATGGCTTAGGTAAATATAACAGATACACGAGAATGATCAATAATCCAGCATTTCACACAGGACATTTTTTCGGATGCCATTTTTAATGAATGGGCTAGAAAGGGAATTATTAAGATTGGAGATGTTATGGGGACGCAGGGTTTACTGCAGTTTTCTGAGATCCAGTTAAAATATGGTGTCGACACAAGACATTTCTTTAAGTAGCTGCAAGTAAGAAGCTTTTTAGCAAATAAAACAGGGGGGACTTGGGATTTGCAAAAAACGCTATAATGGAGGTGGCACAGGGTGGAGTGAGTTGTACTATTAACCCCTTCGACGCTCATGACGAGCTGGGCTCGTCATGGCGTAGCCTCCTCGCACGCTCATGACGAGCCCAGCTCGTCACGTAAAGTGCGATTACGAGAATCCCAGCGTACGGGCGGAATTCCGCCCGCACGCATGCGGTTAAGAGGTTTTATTATGAGCTAATAGAAACTAAACAGGATGATTTGGAGAAATGGGGGGACAGCTGGGCAAATAAGCTGGAGGTAGAAAGGGACTGTTTTAAAATGTCATTAGAACTAGGCCAGAACGTTTTATGTTCTGCAGCCCTCCAAGCGCAACACTATAAAACACTGTACCGGCTATATTATACCCCGGCGAAAATAGCCCAATGGGGGGGAGTAACAGGCACTAACTGCCCAAGATGTGGAACTTTGCACGCGGATATCATACATATATTTGCAACATGCCCCCACTTATCTATGACGTTGAAAGGAATTGAGGCATTTATGCAAAGCGTGTTAGATGTATCGTTTAACTTAACGCCTTCAATAATAATGTTGGGGGTGAACGCGGATGGCAGTCAGAGGGAAGATGGGTATTTCATTTTTGTGGCTATGGCAGTATTAAGATTATGCATTGCCTCAGCATGGCTCGACCCAGTGCCACCAACATATCAACAGTGGTTAGCCAGGGTACTCAGGATATATAATCTGGAAAGGGCGATATATGTAAGAAAAGGGAAGAGGGGGAGGAAGCTGGGATTAAAAATTTGGGAACCAATAACTAGATGGAACGAAGAGAATAATGACATTTAGTTTTGTTTTTGTGGTTTCCTTTTTTTTTTTTTTTTTTCTTGAAGGCGCTCTAAATTCAAGAAGAAGTAATGTACAATTGTAGCGCAGGGGAACTGAGAATGTATATTGAGATATATTGAGATATATGATATATTGGCTGATCTCCTTTTTTTCTTTTTCGTTATAGTATGTTGTTTTTTCTCTTTGTTTGTGAAGCTGAATTTATGTAATGTTGTGCTCTGTAACCAATAACAAAAGGGGGTAAAAACTCTAATAAAAATACTTTAAAAAAAAAGAAAAATGGATGTTTACAAACATTCATGCACCATGTGCTCGGCACCATGTAATGTCTGGCATGCGAGGTATGGATGTTTGAGGCCCACTAAGTGGAGTCCACAAAGGGACGGGGTCCTGCTAGGGCCCCCCTAAGTCCGTTTCCAACAACCTTTCAATGGCAGTCGAGCCACCATTGAAAGGCTGCCTGAAAGGCACATCGTAATACGTAGGATGGTGCTTGAGCTGGCTCAGCCCCATTGTAAGGGACTGCTTTCGAACTGCTTCCCCAATGAGCTCCTTGAGCCTGTCGGAAAAGCATTGGCCGGTCCCTCCACCCGCTGCCTCCGACCACCACATCATAATGTGGCAGTCAGACTGCATAGCTAGATGTCAGTCAGATTGCAACCGAAAGGCTATCGGTTGCGGTACAACTGACATCTCAATCGGCCCTATGGTGAATTGGTGCATCATATACCCTTCAGGGCACAAAGTAGAGCATAATTAAATTGTTCATGGAAAATTCTACAGCGAATCAGTGCATGAGATTCCACTTAATATAAAAAATACCTCCGATGAACGCGTTCCGTAAAATGGCATTTAATTCATGAAAAAAATATCACTGTATAAGTTAATGAAGCGCCTCTCAATGCATCAATACACAAATTTCACTGCAGTGAATTAGTTGGTGAAACATTGCTTTACTTATCAAATGGTGCTTTGTGCATGGATTCGTCATGTTGTACTCGATGCATCATATACCCCTCATTGGGCTCAATTCGCAAAGGTATGAGTAAATCTGTACTCACAGATTTACACAAAAACTTGTAAGCCTACATTCACAGCATTCTGGGATTCACAAACATTCACAGGAATGCACATGCAAAGCTACACCAAGCACATGATTCCTGAGAATGACATCTGATATTGCCAACAGGATTCTATTCCACTGTGCAAAGTTCTCCATAGCGGTGAAGTCTGAACAGGGGGAGTAGAACATATCTGCAAATGCACATTCATTTTTTCCTCTGTGGGGAAAATATTTTTCCCTTCGAAAAGCCACTTCCCTATGTCACAAGCATAGAATATACATAGGAATTACTGCCTGTGGCATAAAACAGATAACTCCAGTCACAAACTTACATTCAAGTGTCAATTTGCTTTGTGAATGGAGTCCATTGTGTTAATTTAAAAATAACCCCCATGCACTTATCCAACAAATTCCTCTCAGTGCATGAAATTATCAAATAACCTTTGTTGTGTCCATTCGATAATTATTCATTATTGCCCACACTACACACATAATTCTCAGAGTATGGGTCAAACAACTTCCCTTATTAAAAGGAGCACATTCAAAAACGTATTCTTGGTACATCCATTTCCCAAATACCCTTCACCGCCTCAATTTCACAAGTAACAGTCAGTGCATCACTCTGGCTAAAAATTGATATTGCATCTATCCAATAGCGCTCAAACCTTCAGTACACCAATGCAACAAATATTGTAAATGGACAATTCGTAAATTCACATAAAAAACCACAGAACAACCATCCAATAAATAATGCCATTCAACAAATGATCCTCATTTCATCAATCTAACATATAACCCACTATATGTATTTATTCAGCAAATAAGCCTCCGACTAGCCATTCTGCAAACAAGCTACAGTGATGCCATGCAAATAATTCTTTCTGTATTAATTCAACCAAAACATATTCAACAAGCAAGCCCCATTACATCAATCCAACAAAGAATTCATTCATCTATTCAACAAATGTTCCTCTAAGCATTCACTCAACAAATACCCCTTTGTTTATCTTTTCAAAATGTACCCCTGGGTGACTTTATTCTGCAGATAACACTCAATGTGGCAATTCAACCAATAATTTAGAATTTACCATCCCAGGAAATACTCGCAGTGCATTAGTTCAACATATATACTCCAGAGTACGCCCATTCAATAATGCCCGTATTACACCCTTTTAACCATAAATCAGTGCATCCTTTCAACAAAATCCTGGCCACCTTCACCAACTCAAAGGAACTTTTCAGTGCCATTCAAGAATTCACCAACCCACGCAGGGATGCCACAGACATCACCCATCCCAAGACCTCTGTGACAAGCTTGGAACCTATTTCCACCTCAAGATCAAAAACCTCTACGACAACTTCATCGACCATCCACCAGGTGCCACAGATGCCCCCCCCCCTCCCAGAAACACCAGCCAGCCCACCATCTCCAACTGGACACTGATCACGGCCGAAGACACAACCTCGACCATGAAAAGCATCTACTTTGGGGCCCCCAGCGACCTCTGCCCCCTCACATCTACCACAGAGCTGTGGCCACCATCACTCCCGAACTACAATGCACCATCAACACCACCTTCAAAACAGGCACCTTCCCAGATGACTGGAAGCGCGCAGAAGTAAGACCCCTGCTCAAGAAGCCCACAGCTGACCCCACCGACCTCAAGAACTACCGGCCCATCTTGCTCCTCCCCTTCGCAGCCCAAGTTGCAGAGGAAACAGTCAACAGGAAACTGACACGATTTATTGAAGAGAACGCCATCCTCGACCAGTCCCAATCCGGATTCCGAAGCAACCACAGCACAGAAACCGCCCTGCTTGCCACTGCAGGCGACATCCTCAGCCTCCTGGATCAAGGCCACTCCGCAGCCCTCATACTACTCGACCTATCAGCGGCTTTTGACATGTCTCCCACCCCACACTAGTCGCCAGACTACACGACACAGACATACAAGGAAAAGCCCTGGACTGGATCCGATTATTCCTCACTGGAAGAAGCCAAAGGATCAGACTCCCACCCTTCCTCTCTGACCCCACAAAAAACACTTGCGGAGTCCCACAGGGTTCATCCCTGAGCCCCACCCTCTTCAACATCTACATGGCTCCCCTCACAGCCATCGTCCGACAACACGGCCTCAACATCGTATCTTATGCCGACGACACCCAGCTTATCCTCTCCCTCATCAAAGACCGCACCACTGCCAAACTCAACTTCCAGAAAGGAGTGCAAGACGTCGCAGTCTGGACGACCAAAAGCTGCCTGAAGCTCAACATCGAGAATACAGAAGTCCTCGGTACCACCCCTTCTGCATGGCACAGCACCTGGTGGCCGACGGCCCTCAGAAGTCCACCTACCCCATCAGACCACGTCAAGAACCTTGGGATCGTACTCGACTCATCACTCACAATGTACCGACAGGTTAACACCGTCACCTTCAGCTGCTTCAACACCCTCTGCATCCTCCGCAAGACCTTCAAGTGGATACGCCCTGAATCAAGGAAGACAGTCACCCACGCACTCATCATCAGCAGACTGGACTATGGAAACGCACTCTACGCCGGCATTAACAAGTCCCTACTCCGCAAACTCCAGACAATACAAAACACCGCAGCCAGACTCGTCCTCGGCATCCCCGACACGAACACATCAGTCAACACCTACGAATTTTCCATTGGCTCCTCGTGAAGAAAAGAGTCACTTTCAAAATCCTCACTCACGCCTACAAATGCCCACACAACAACCGACCCAAATACCTCAACGACACAATCAACTTCCACGTACCCAAAAGAAACCTCCGATCTTCCAACCTCACACTGGCCGAAATCCCGCGCACCCACAGAGCCAGAGCAGGCGGAAGATCCTTCTCTCACATTGCAGCCAAGACCTGGAACGAGCTACCGGCAGACATTAGATGTGCCCCCTCCCTGAACACCCTCAGGAAAACCCTCAAGACCTGGCTCTTCAGCTAAACAGATCTGCGGACCCCCCTCAGCGCCTTGAGACCCTCATAGGTGAGTAGCACGCTTACAATTCCCTGATTTAGTGATGCTTCCATTAAACAAATAAATACCAAAGTACCCATTCAATAAATAATCCTACATTGATTTGTTCAACAAATAGCACATAGGCCGTCCATTTCACAAACACCCCTTACTACTTCCATTCAGTGAATAGCTTCATTGAATCACTGCAAAAAATATGAGATTGATTCAACAAGTAACCATCCAAGAATCAATTAAACAACTAGCCCCTACTACATTTTTCAGCCAGTCACCAAATAGTAACTCGTAAGGCATCAATTCAAGAAATAAACCTTAGCGCATTCATCAAATAACACATGGGCCATCCATTGAACAAATAACCCTCATTACTTCCATTCAACAAATAACCCTCAATATATCCATTCCACAAATAACCCCCATTACCTCCATTCAATAAATAACTCTAATTACACCCATTAAACACACAACCCTCATTACCTCCATTCAACAAGTAACCCTCATTACCTCCATTCAACAATAGTAATCCGTAATGCATCAATTCAAGAAATAAACCTTAGCGCATTCCTCAAATAACACATGGGTCATCCATTGAACAAATAACCCTTATTACATCCATTGAACAAATAACCCTCACTATATATATTCAACAAATAACCCTCATTACATCCATTCAACAATTAACCCTCGTTACATCAATGGAACAAATAACCCTCATAATATCCATGATATCAGTTGCCTGGGGTGGGCATAATTTGCGTACTTCTGTTTAACGTAGTCAAGTGGACTTACCCAAGTAAGTAAGTATGCGAGAAGAGTAATTCTGCTTTTAGCACTTTTTTCTCAGCCCAAAAAGGCTCCAAAATGGACACAAGGATGTATTTTTCACTAAGAAATAGTGCTCAATGCAGAATTACTTAATGGCTCGGTTACCCCAGGGGCACTACACAGAGAAAACATCCACCAATATAAGTAAGAAAAACAGGATATTTGTAGTGGGCCGATCTGAGCCTTGGCCCCTGTGTAACTATGCCCAGCATGCTAATGTTGATAATGAGGCAAAGAGCCAGACACCTGCCCCAACTTACTGGGAAAGACTTCACCAGAACAGAGGCATACTCTAGGGAGCGAGTTAAGGAGGGAGTGAAAGAGAGAACAATTCTAAACAAAACATGTCTCCCGAAGAAATTACTGCAACTTCTCCTATCTCCTGAACGTAATACCAAAAAGCCAAAAAAGCAAACACCTTTTCCTCTTTCTCTTTCTGTAAGGCCCAAATGACAAACCTGATGATCACGTATATTACATCTGGTGCGCACACATTTACAGATGCTCTAAACCAATTTATGCTATATCTTGTGTCATGTAATATCATATTATATTTCCTATTATATTATAATTGCAAGAAATCTGCCTTTTCTGCATGGTCACCCCAGATGGTTTGCCTTTTGCCAAACCCTTTATCTTTGCTCACTTTAGATCTCTGGGCACTTCACATCTGCTAACCAGTTTAAAAGTGCCTATGCACGTCCTTTAAACATGGCCAAATCAGAATATTCTGAATTTGAATATTTAGCTTCCCTATATGGTACAAGGAGTACCCAGGGACTGGAAGTTAAATGCCACTAGTGAACTGCAGCACGTATTGTGCCATCCACTATAGTGGCAGTGCAAACATGGCTTCAGCCGTGCCATTGTAATCTTTGGCGATAACAAGCTACAAGAGGCCATTTCATGGAGGTACCTAGCTGACCAGTGACAACTTGACCTGGACTGGATCCTGCTGTTGATCTATACCCGACAACCTATGAGTCTCAAAGGGCATTCCAATAGGTCCTGGGGAGGAACTTTAGGAGTGTACGCCTGTGATGGATTGGGACTTAAAAGGCTTAGTCAGAAGGCAAAATCTTTGACCAGGATGACCCTAGTTGGTGTATCTGACCTACACTCCATCACGATCAGCCTAAAATTGCGCCTAGGCCTCGGTCTATCGTGACCATTGACTAACATTGGCACTTTTTGGTGCTAATTATACTGAAAACTTAAAGAAATCTTATCATAGTTTCCCCTTACTGGATTTATCATAATTTTAGAGTCATTTTCTTTATGTAATGTTACTTTATTTTACGTACATGGTTTGGGATTTTTATTGTTTTACATTTTGACTTTATAACAGTTTTGGGACTGCATAAATAATTTACACTTTGCCTTAAATTAATCCAGTCTTTTCCGTACCATAGCCAGGGCCGGACTGGGAACCATAACCGGCCCTGGCAAAGTGCTCGGCCGGCCCCCCCTCCCCACTCGGCGGGTTGGAGGTGCCGCCAAGCTCTTTGCCGGGCTGTTTTTTGGCCGATTTTGGTACAGGGCCGATTTTGCAGCTATGCTGCAAAAACGGCCCTGTGACAAAAACGGCCCCCAGTGGCCCAAAACCGGCCCCCACCCGTGCGGCGCACCGGGGGATTGCCCGGTGCCCGCTATGGCCAGTCCGGCCCTGACCATAGCTACCATGGGGCTGAGCTCTGGTTAATTTAGTGACTTTGAGGGTTCACCCTCGAAAGGGTTGTGATTATTTCTTGAGGTGAGTAGTAACCCACCCCAAATAATAATCCAATTTCTTACACTGGTACAATATCATGTTATGTTATGCCATGTTATGTCATGCCATGTTATGTAATGCCATGTTATGTCACTGACACACTAAGTAAGAAAAAACTCTAACACTATCTTCTGCTGCAGCAATACATAAAGTCCATAGAAACATACTTGAGAATAGTCCGAGGTCAGGCTCTTTCACATTAATGTGGAACAATAGTACCAGTACTTGTGTATGGTACCCCACTGTAGTCTGTTCAGCACACAGATACGCAGGCAAGAGGGCGGCCCTAAATAAACACATAAGTTAGGGGTATTTATGGCAGCCTGTGATATAGCGCTCTTTGGGCCCACTTTCTTACCAATGGACCTTTTTACCCGACCGAGAGGTGATAGGAGTTAACATTACATCAATCAATTGTGGATGGGTAAGTCTAAATTTCCTAAAGTAAAGTCCATGCTAGTAGGATGGTTCTAGAGTCTAAAGAATCTCAAAAATCAAGAAATTCCAGAAAGGAAAATAGACCTCAACAGGAGATTATGTAGGAAGGTGTCAATGATAGAGCGCGCGAGGCCACCCGACCAATAATTTTCGCCGTTTCCGGCTTCAGGGCCCATATACTTTCAAATCACCATATACATTGACCAGGTGACTTCACGAGCTCTACCAATTTGTGTGTGTGTGTTCCCTACTATTATTTCTCAGTGCACCCGACTTACCATCCACCGATGCGGGTACCTAATGACCACAATGAATCAGGGAGCTAGCTGTAAAGGAAAGGCAGCAAAATACAAACCCAACCAATAACATTCAAAATACTGATGAAATGACCACGGACAACGGGAAGTTTTAAAATGTTTATCTAAAATTCAATTTGCTTCATGCATAAGGTACATCAGAATCAGGCAATCAATAACCAAGATAATGTAAATAATGTAACTATAGAGAAATAACGACAGAGTAATCATTGAAATACTGATATAAAATGTAACGAGAAGATATTATGCTAATCAGTAATATTTAAGCATGGGCAGACTATGTATGTATAACTACAGGAGGGTCTATAAAGAGTAACACGCTTCACTTAAGGTGAACGGGCCTTTAAACAGTCTAGGCAATGAGGTTCTAGACCATATCAGAAAATGACAAACTGCAATGCAAAATATAATTTCTAACAAGTGAGAAGACATAGGAACAAACTTATGGAAAAATGCAAATGACTTTCAATAGTTGCGGAAAGACATGGAAAAATAACGTATGCAATGGTAAACTTTATTGAAGCAAAAGTTAGACATTCAGAAGGTGCAAGATTTAAGAGGTTTCAGAGCAATATTTACCTAGAAAGGTGTGGAAACCAAACCCTGGCCACGGGTCAGTCAAGGACAGGAAACCCTCAAGGAAGGATACCCCTCAAAGGACAGCAGGTGCAGAATGGACACCCCGGATAGGACAGGATACCCTCGGATTTAGGAATCAGGACAGGACCTCAGGACAGGACAGCAAACCCTCAGGACAGGACCGCTCAGGACAGGACCGGAACCCACAGTTCGGAAGCAACGCCTGCGCTCCACCCGCTCTGCAGTTATCGATCAAGACCCCGATTGGGTCAGCGAACTCCCAGCAAAGTGCTTCGCCAGCACCTTAAGGTTCAGTAGAACCTTAGTCTATGGTCAAATTCGGACAGAGTGCTCCGCAGCGCTCTGTATCTTCAGTCACCTATTGAGTACGATGGGTCAGTGACAGGTCAGCTAAACCAGACAAGTCGGACAGTTCCCTAGGTGAACCCAGGGTAGATATACTCTTTTGGGACGGTGTACCACCCCCCAATGTTGCAAAGTGTCAGAATCCCTCAATTTGGATTGGTCCTAAAGTAGGATTTGGGTAACACACCAATCAGAACACGCTAATTCGAGCCTATATTAGCATACTTGGGTACCGCCTAGAGAGATTGGGGTTCTCATGAGAAGCTACACGGCAAGCAGCAATACAATATTACATTGTAACACATGAGGAGCAACATTCGCCGTTCTCGTAGCGCAGAGGTGGCTTTCCCAGGCGCATCTTGACTGTGGCTGCCAGCTGGCTGAGTTCCACTGTCCAAAGTGGCCACCTTTCAATGCTCCCTGGTCATGCGCAGAAGAGACCGTCAATATGGCTCCCAATCAGTTTGGACCCCCATTCCCCGCGGTACATGAAAAGTAAGCGAGAACAAATTAATACACAGAAATAACGTTATGAAATCACATTCACAGGGTTGTACTTTCAACCTATCATCATAACATACACTTATGCAGTCTAAATGTTAGCTACATGGATACAGACACAAGAGCAGTGGCACGAGCAGTACCACATGATGGGCACAGCTATGGATTACGCATGCGCATAAATTTCCCTCCACTTCTGCAGACGCGTCAGGACACGTGAGTGTGGCTGACGCATGCGCAGTAACTAAAATACAAGCGGCGGCCATTTTAAAGTACACGGGTTAAATGTATTAGAAATACACGTAGGCAAGCTTCGCAAACTTTGCCTAAACAAAAATAAACGTTAGTAAAACATACGTTTTGTTACCTTATTACACATAAACGAGGTTCTTGACTTCGGCAAGCCGCAAAATATGCGAAGCTTTGCTTCATCATCAACATTGCAGAAGTTCGGTCAAGAGTCTTTTTGGGTCAGGGAAGTAAGTGTTACCCTAAGCCACATTTAGGAAAGCATTATGGGAAGCAAAGAGGCCTGAACCTCTCAAAGACCCAAGGAAACGTGTGATAACCTGAGACAGTAAAGACTTCATTTATTCACACTAAAATCATAACACCCCTCTGTTTGCATCTTCAGGGGTCCATTGTCTTGCTCCCTTCTCACATTGCAGACTGCAGCATTCACAAAGTATCCCACACTGGACATGGTAACGTCATTGTCTTCTCACACTCAGGTAAGGTGGTAACTTTGCTGAATAGTCATTTCAGTAAACGCTCTGAATCTCTATGTTCTTTTGTCAAGGTCTTCTTCTCAGGATCTTGCTCTCTATCCCTAGTACAGTAATGTATCTATTCTAAAACGAACAATGCGTGTGAATACGTGCAAGAAAAGTCATGTCAGCAGAAAGTGAAAAACAGTATTTTAAGCAGCATGGTGAACTCTAAGCCTAAAATGTCACCTTAACTTGGTAAAGCAAGAGTGCATGTTTAATATGAGTGTGCACGTTAAAAAACAAGTAAATTCAAGATGTCAGTACATCAGGTTCAAATTACATGGGACATATAGTAAAATCTTAAAGGTATGCATATAAGTGTGTCTAGGAATTACATTGTAGGGAATATATGTAAAGCATTAGTGCACATTTTAAATAAACATTTGTCATTTCTACAGTAATTCTATGCTACATAAATGAGGATGGTTTTCATTTAATCATCTAAACATTAAATGCTATCTAATATATTAAGGCACACATTATGTAAGTCGAATTGGTCTTTATAGTGAGTACATATCTACTAAGTAAGGATGGTTTATTATTATTTCATTTGATATGGTACAAGCACATCATTCTAGTAAATTCACTAGTTCTACAGTAAATGCGCTTTAAGAAATAAATGTCAAGCGCAACACTTATTTTAATATTGTTAGATCACACGAGAAACACGTGCTAAGTGCACGGTCATGTTATGTAATGTGTTAAGGTGTAGCCAATTTTCTGCCGCACCACCGGAAAGCGACTGCTGTGTCTAGTGGTGTGAAAAGTTGGCGTGTCCGGATCTGTTTTTACGTGGGGAATTAACATCTAGTTGGGTTGCAGAGCCACACAACCTTCAATTACACCGATATAATTTGTATATGTTTAACAAGAGGGCGCAATAGATGGACGTGTTTTTAATTTTCATCCTGTCTTCGCCCAGACACCCGTTCATCACTTGCTAATGAGTGTTCTTTGTAGACATGTTTGCTTTTAAAAATGCGCCTCTTCGCCTGCAATGCCAGCGTGTGAGTCACCACCAGATAGCACGTGTACAGTGTGGGGAGATGCTCCACGAACAACCCTCTCTTTTATTGAAAGTTCAGTAAATAGCACCTTGCTGAAACGACATGTCCCCATTAAAACAGCATTTCTAGTTGTTTTGTGTTTTTTAACCAGCGGATGGTTGTATTTTGTCTTTGTACCGTGAGGGCGAAATGAAGCGATTTTGTTCCTACATTTGACATGGGCGGAACGTACAAATTGAATCTAGACGTGCCCTGGTTAGTATTTGTCTTTTGTGGCTAGGTACCCGGGAAATGAAGTATCGGCCCACTATCAAAGCCTGGCCCATCACCTGCTTAACATTTATCAAGTTTATTTCGTTAAGATAATCGTGTGTCTTGTAACTTTGCTTATGATCCTCCCAATTTAAGATTTCATCAAGCGGAAGTCCAACACCCACACACACAGTCTGGATACAGCCAGGAGCAGCTTCTAAGAAACCTGCTTTCGCTTCTCTCATCCTTGCTGTGACTGAGAAACTACACAGCAAGGGTGCCAGATGGGCCCATCTTCCAGGCTAATAGACATGAAAGTAGACAAATATTGTCCTCAGATGATGTCAACGGCACGTGGGCTTGCTTGCTCCAGAACCAGGCTCCGTGGATGGCTTTTCCCACATGCCACCAGGACTGGAGTCACTGTCTCACTTGACAGGACATCGGTCAGAGAGGAGGAGGAATACCTAATAGAACATGGCAACTACATTTTAAGTTTCGTTTCTACTCCGTGGTACATTTGAACAGTTCGAAAAAATCTCTGGAAGTGTCTGCGGAAGAAAAATTATTGTGTTTTGTTTTTATAATAATAATATTCACATTTGTAAAGCGCACAATCACCCGTTAGGGTCTCTAGGCGCTGGGGGCCGTCGGGATGATTAAGCAAGCTACTGCCCAGAGTCACATGGTGCTGGGCTAATCTGCCGCCGGTGATAGAACCGTGATCCCCAGATTCCGGAGTCAGTCGCCCTGGCCGCGGCGCCATACCTCTTCCTCCCCTGTAGCTGAATCTGTGAGTGTATCTGGCAGACCGTGTTGTGGGTGATATGCAAAGTTTGTGCACTATTTTTGACTTAGTGCATATTGCTGTTTTCACTCACGCCTTCATTGTTGACTAAACATGCGAGACGATCACACAAACTTTATTTAACACCTTGTCAAATGTTTATTAGTACTTTATTAAAATAAACAAGAGCATGCTTGTTCATGGATGGTAGGCTCCAGAGCAACTAGGTTTTTCCTCTGGGAGGAGAATCCCAAATGATGCAGCATGTCACCTTTGGTGAGTAAGGGATTTCGTCCTGTAAAGGGAAATGCCCAAAGTTAGTTCTGTTGGGCATAGAAACTGGTTTGCGTACACATTAGTTCTGTCTTGTTGTGTATACCAGGTAGTAGTGGATTTCCACACTTTCTAAACTACTATTACAGAACTCAGGGTTTTGTATTGTTGTTTTATCTTTATACCATCATCATCCCCTGCCTCTCAATCCTTGTAGAATCATACGGTTTGGCACACAATCTTGGTTTTGGCATAGTGTCCAGTTCCCCTTCAATGAGCTGAGTAACAAAGCATTTTTAATGGCTATGTTTGAATAATTTCTCTAATGACAGCATCTATAGATTTTGAAACTGACTGTCCTCGACTGACTACTTAAACTCTTTTAACTCCTAAATATCATAGTCACCCTCCAGTAATCCTCAGCACGTCCCCACCATCTAATCAGACATTGTCCTCAAAGAAAATGCACATGCATACACCACATTCTATGTCCTTTAGTATTAAAACAGACATAATGCTACATCACTCTGCTTTAATATTTTATCACCTGGCCTCAATATTGTGGAAGATTTCATTGCTGCATATAGTGAATAAGAATACTAATAAGAATATAAAGGCCAGCCCAGATAAACCTCACTTCAGAACAACAACAATTTTTAGATCATGGGTGCTACACATATAGCTATACAAAAATGTTGAAGGACAGGATTAACACATCTTTGAAGTTTGCAGCCATGCTCCATTCCACAAAACCATTGCAGTGGTCAAAATACACAGGAAGCAGGCAGACAAGGCAGAAGGATGGAAAAGTGTATTTTCTGCTGAGCTGAATGCATTCCATGGCTATTGTTTTTTAAAAATAAACTCTGTTTTAGACCTGGCATCCTTGACGTGGTTTCCCCAGTCTTTTTACCTCTACCTACTGGATTTATGACTGTGTGCTGGACTTTGCTTTTGCTGGTTTAGGTACTCTGGTCACTTTGCCACTGCTGAACAGTGCCAAAGTGCAAGTGTTCCCTGTGTAATTTGTGATTATGATTGGTTACCTATGATTGGCATATTTGATTTACTGGTAAGTCCCTAGTAGTGTGCACTAACTGTGGCAAGGCTTGTAAATCAAATGCTACTAGTGGGCCTGCACCACTGATTGTGCCACCCACAAGAGTAGCCCGGTAAATGTGTCTCAGACCTGCCACTACAGTCTGCTCATGCAGTTTTTAACTGCCATGTCGACTTGGCAAGTGCACCCATTTGCCAGGTCCTATCCTTCCCTTTTCTTCTATGTAGGGCACTCCTCAGGTAGTCCAAAGGTAGCCCCGTAGGCAGGGTGCTGTGATATGCTGCATCTAGTTCTTTCCCGGCAGAGGAGTGGAGTGATGGCTGGACGCTAATGCTAACGGACAGCCTGTTTTTCGGCGTTTTTAGCATTGCCGGCTCTCTTAGCGGTTTGTTAATTGCTCAGAACCGCAGAGTGCTGCAGGTGTTGGGTCAGCAGGGGAGGTGTGCGAGCTCGGTGAAACCAAGCCAGGCTACCTGAGGAGTCTTTTCTTTTCTTTACAGGAGCGGGTTGATGTTTCACCTGAAAATGAATTGCAGATACCAGTTGAGGTACTGGGTTTTTAAGAACCGGTACAGAACCGGTAACCCAGCGGTGCCAGGGGATCAACACACCAGAGACCTCGGGTTCTCCTGAGTCAGACCTACAGAAACTTCAGAGTCTTCCAGGTGAAGTCAAAGATTCGTTTATTGGCTGCAACCAAGGTGACAGGGTCCTAGAAGTACGATACAAGTATATTCAGGAGACTGCACACTTTCACAAGGTTAGGTTTCTCTTCTTATACACAATTTTCACCCTTGGGCAAAACATTCCTTGGATTCGCGGTATTTCATTTATGGTTACTGATTACAAAAGAAAAGCAGAGTCATGATGGCATGTACATATTTCACGTCGTGCTGCTCATAACAAATCATCCGGCAAGGCCCAACATTTCATCAGATATCGCTGGACCCCTAATAAAAACGGTCACCTCCCCATCATAAAATAAGTGAGGAAAAGGAGTGGAGAAAGATGTGAGCGAGATATGGCAGGTGTGCGCGCTGAAATGGCTTTATGGCCGGTTGGGCCTAGATGCTATCTTGCTCGGCCACTGGGAGGGAACTGACCTAACGAGCTCGGCCTGGGGCAATGGTTCTAACTTGTACTGGGGTCAGGGAGAAGTCGATTAAGGAGTATGTGTCCTTGTGGAATCAAATTCAACTGGATTAAGGCCTATGTAGAGGGCAACATGCAGCTAAGGGTTTAGAAGGTAAATGACGATTTCGAGGTGAAATCGTCACTCGAATATGCCGAAAAATACATGTACTTGATGTACTCGTCATTCTCGGTCTTTTGATACCAAATTCGTCCTATTTCGACGAAGTTTTTATTCTCGAGTCCGGTACTATTACGGATCCATATTTTTCAGAACCACAGACCCTCCTTTTGCCCTTACATAGGCAATTAATCTATCCTCATGTTAATCTGAGTCCAGATCTATATTCCTAAAGTCATTGAGATGTTGCTGCAACATCATTCTAGTGCTGAGTTCATGTCTTGACACAGGCTTCCTTACACATGATGTAGCACAGAGGCCACATATTGCAGGAGCACACTGTATACATAGACAGAACAGGAAAAGAATGGCTAAGACCATCCCAATGACCATCAGAATTTTCCATCCCCAGGCAGATATCAGTCCCCAGAACCATCCCATTAATGACCAATCTCCTTTATCCACATGAATATATTCAGAAATCTTATGTAGTTTGGAGATGGCCCCGTACACTGTTGGAGCATTATCTGGAATGAAAATGCAACAACTGGACTGGATCAATTTGCATACCCCACCCCGGTCCGCAAGTATTACATCCAAAGCGACCCGGTTCTGAAGGGTCATCAGTCGATCCGACTGGAGCTCAGCAGTCAGGTTACTAAGGGCACCAGCAGTTTCAATCACGGTGGATTCAACTACCCTTGTCAATTGCCTTATGTTTCTGCTGTTAACCATGGCTCCCCAGAACGGCAGAACACCCATTGCAAAGTCACCAAATTCTTGACCCGCAGTGTCTTCTTTACTCAAAACACCTCGAACTACCCTTGTCCGATGGTAATCCGCCGCTGCTGTGTAGGTGGGAGGTAACAGGAATGAAACAAAACATGAGCCCGAGAAGTCAGGGGGCAACCATGTATAGGCTCTATCATGGCAGATAAAATAAGTACCCTTTGCGGCTAAAAAGGCAGGGGAAGTCTGAGATCCAAAAACGTACGTTTCTGTACAGACACTCTTCCCTAGCTGAGCTCTGGGATTCCTACCAATACCTTGCAGACACAGGTGACCTTGATGGGGTACGATCCAGATAGGGGACGATCTCTTGGCTTGCTGTTTCTCACTTACTGTAGTGCCATATCCGGTCACATTCCAACCTACATATGCAAGTATCTCATCATCCGGGGTATCTTCGTAAGAAGTTACTGCCTTGATCATGTCAACTATACCCTTGACTAGGGCGCTAGTCTTGAGGTTGTCTTTTACCGAACGTAGGGGTTGGATTTCTCGTGCATATATGAACATTGTTCTATATGCCCATACTGACCCATTGCGACTAAATGGCAGGACCAAATAGGGGATACCTCTATCCGTGGTGTGGGGCATGAGACCACACACCCAACAGTTGGTTGTGTTCATTACAAGTTGGTGTTGGTGTAATAGCTGAACGAAGGAGTTATTAATGAACTCTAATCTCCTATTTGATTCGTGGTCAGGCAAAGAGTGGAAAGAATGAGAGGAAACAGTAGGGGGAGGTATGGGTGATGTAGTGGGCGCAAATGTCACATGAAAAGAGAATAAAACATAGCTTATCAAAAAGACCATTACGCTAAATAGCATAAAAATACACATTATTATAAAAATTTTCTTTCTCATTGCTTTCAAAAGTCTCTGCTTAAAGTTCATTTGTTTGGCAGTTCTCTCCACATCAGGAAACTCCATCCTCTCTAAGGTGCTGCCCGCGGCGGTAGGTTGTTTCTGCTAAGGGATGCTTCCGTCAGTCTAGGGTGGCTCCCTTCGACCAACTGGAACCAGCAACCTATTGTTGTCAGCTGCACCCAAAAGTCTTTAATCAACCGCGACCCTAGCAGCGGAACCCGGATGGCGGTTCGAAAGAAAAAAAAAGTAAGCAAGTTACCTAGATGGGAGAATCTGTACTTTCAAAAATAGCATTTTGGGAAAAAAAAACTTATTTTTTATTAGTCCACAGGTTTTTCTCTCGGATCATAAAATAAATCACTTTTAATTTAGTCTGTTTTTCTCGGTCGTAAATTATAGCGTCTTTTCCCGGTTATTGTCTGGTCCGGAAATAGTAGCTCAGGTTCCACAGAGTTCAATTGTTCTGATGGCGGCGTAGTTTCTTGAAAAATGTTCTCACTGTCACAATCACGTTTAGCTTCCTTTACACGTTCATTAGTTGTGCGCTCTGAGTCAGTGCCTCCTGTCCGGACCCATTGGTCATGTGGCAGAGGGAAGGGTATCTTCTTACAATGGATCCCGTGGACCCAATTGGCCTTCCCCTCCACTTTAACGGTCGACCTTGTAGACAGGAGGACGAGGTGAGGTCCGGTCCATCTGGGCTGGTCGTTTCTTGTCCTCTGGAAATTCTTGACCAACACCCAGGAGCCAGGGTCAATGGAGTGACCTGGTGTCTCAGAGATCGGAGGCAAGGTGTTGTGGACCTGTTGATATAAAACACGCAATTTAGCCGTCAATTCATACAGATAGTCGAGCAAAATGGGGTGTTGCAGCTCGCTAAACTTCGTGGGCCTAGGCACTCCCCATATGTTGGCTGGCCGACCAAAGATTATTTCATAGGGGCTGAGTTTCATTCGCGAATGCACAGTCATTCTGGTGGATAGGAGTGCTAAGGGTAGAGCGTCAGGCCATTTAAGACCTGTGCTCGCTTGGATTTTGGCCAATTTAAGTTTAAGCGTGCCATTGTAACATTCCACTAATCCAGCTGATTGGGGGTGATTTGCAGCGTGGAACTTCTGACTAATGCCTAGCCCTTCACACACTCGTTTCATCGCACAACCCACAAATTCACTTCCGTTGTCCGACCAGACCATTCTAGGCATTCCGAATCTGGGGAAGAACTCTTTCACAAGGGCTTTCGCTGTGGACAAGGCGGTATTGTCCCTTAGGGGATAGGCTTCTACCCACCTTGAGAAGGCGCAAACAACCACGAGCACATATTTTAAGTTGTTGCACCTCTCCATGTGTATGAAATCTAGCTGCAAAACCTCGAACGGATACGTAGGAGGTGCAAAATGACCAGCTGGAGTTGGGGTTCCCCTACCAGGATTGTGCTTCAGGCATACCATGCAATTCTTGACGACATTCTCTGCACACTTGGGAATCCCTGAATTCTTCCACACTGGGGCCAACAACTCGCAAATCCCTTTCGCGCTGATATGGGCCATCCCATGAGCCATTGTAACCACTGCAGGCACATATGCATCGGGTAACAACCATCTCTGTTGCTCTGTCGATTCAATCCAACAACCCTTTGCATCCATTCTCCCTGTACTTTCTCTCCACATGCTTAACTCTTTCTCCGTGGCCTCAGCTTGGATGGACTTCACACTTTCTATCGTGTCTTCACATATTCCAACATCACCAGTCCATCTTTCTGGGCTCGCAACATACATTCGGCTCATCATATTCTTTGCCGTTTCCTTAGCAGTTTCATCAGCGAATGCATTTCCACGACCAACATCATCAATCACTTTCTTGTGTGCACTACACTTCACGATCGCTACTTTCAGGGGCAACGTCAGTGATTCAAAAAGCTCATTCACCAACTGACCATGCTGAATCTTAGCTCCATGCGAAGTCAGGAACCCACGTTCTCTCCACAATCGTCCAAAACTGTGAGCCACTCCAAAAGCATACTGGCTGTCGGTATAGACAGTCACTCTCATTCCTTTGGATAACACACATGCTCTCGTTAATGCCACGAGTTCAGCGGCTTGAGCTGAACCGTGTGGTATTCGCGCAGTTTCAACGATTGTGTGCAAAGTTGTGACAGCATATGCTGTAGTCACATTACCATTTGGGAGCTTAAAGCATGAACCATCCACCCATAATGTACCATCACATTCGGCGAGAGGAGTATCGAATAGGTCAACTCTCCCTTTCGTCTCTTCCTCCGTTCTGAGGAAACAATCGTGCTGTTCTGAAGCATCCGATTCCTCAGCAATTGGTAACAAGGTGGCTATGTTCAGGGTACTGCATCTTTTGATGTGCACATGGCTTGCTAGTAGCGTCAATTCATAACTGGACAGTCGAGCACTAGTTAAGTGCTGTGTCTTGGTCCTATTTAACAATGTGTCTACTGCATGCGGGACCATCACGATTAGTGTATTATTCATTACTAGACCTGCAGACTGTCGAATAGAAACAGCTGCTGCTGCTGTGGCCCTTAAACAACTTGGCAATGCTCGTGCTACCGGATCCAAAGTTGACGAAAAATAGGCGCATGGCCGTTGTCTATCTCCGTATAACTGAGTCAGCACGGACAATGCACAACCCTCCTTCTCGTGGACATATAATGTGAAAGGTTTACTGTAGTTGGGGTTACCTAACACAGGGGCCGAACATAATGCTGTGCGTAATTCGAGAAAACTTTTCTGACACTCATCAGACCAAGGAATGGGATTGGGTGTATTTGTACACGTTAGTGCCAATAAGGGTTTGGCTAATAACGAAAAATTTGGAATCCACTGTCTACAGTACGATGTAATGCCCAAGAAAGCGTGTACTTCTCTCTGCGTTCTTGGCACATTTAATTTTGCTATTGCCTGAATTCTTTCTGGGGTCAGTTTCCTTCCCTCCTTCGATAAGAGATGACCTAAGTAGGTCACTTCTTGTCGGCAATATTGGAGCTTGGAAAGTGACACCTTGTGATGCAGATCACATAGATGACGCAGTAGTGCCAACGTGGCCATTTTACATATTTTCTCAGTATCCGCGGCTATGAGCAAATCGTCCACGTACTGTACGAGAGTGGAACCTTTGGGCAAAACCATTGCGTCAAGCTGACTTTTCAGAGCTTGACTGTATATTGAGGGGCTTTCACAGTAGCCTTGAGGAGCGCGTTTAAAGCGGAAACTGCGACCACCTAAGCTAAAGGAAAAAATATCCCTGCTTTCCTCAGCAATCGGGATACTGAAGAAAGCATTCTTCAGGTCAATCACCGAAAACCAGGATGCAGAGGCTGGAATCATAGTCAATAATGTTGTAATGTCGGGGACAACTGGGAATTGTGGCACCACTATCTTATTTACTTCCCTAAGATCAATCACAAATCTATACACAGGTGGCTGGGAAGGGTCAGTTCGTTTTAAAACAGGCAGAACAGGACTATTGCAAACATTGCCTCGTGTTTCTTCAATTACGTCTTTCTCAATTAACTCGTAAACAATCGCTAGCAAAACTTTTTCGCCCTCATTGGATATTCTGTATTGGGGAACTCGTGGCATTTTGACATTCGACTTTAATGTTACAACATATGGTGGAATTTCTAAAAGACCTACATCATTCGGACCAGTAGCCCAAAGAATATCCGGAAGGAGTGCCAATTCTGCTGGAAGCGTATTTCTCGACAAATACATGGGAGAAACCACTTTCTTGCCTAAAGTCAGTTGTACTCCTGAGGGAGAACAGTACAAAGTCGCGTACAATCTTTTTAGCAAATCTAATCCTAGCAAATTTTCACCACAACCTGTTGTCAAAATAAGGGGTGCTTCGAATTCACAAGGACCAACAGAAAGAGATAAAGGGTCAGAAATCGGATTTCTAACCAGGGCGCCAGAAAAACCTACGGAAACGTTCATTTCGCCAGACAAAGGTGCGCCAGGGAGTTTGGAGTGCATAATAGAACTCTTTGTAGCACCAGTATCCAACAGAAAAGGTTCTGACACACCCGATGTAATCACCTCAACGTAAGGTCCACTCTGATCTACTGGAACTGAAACAACTCCCTCTCCTTGTCTTAGGCTGTCCTAGCAATCATTACTCTCCCACTGCTCCTTTTCTGTGTAATACTCGTCAACGTAGTATTGAGCTGTCCTGTCAGATACGTTATTTTGCTGGTCAAACCTGTTCATAGAGTTTTGTGGTGGAAGGGGACGTGCGTCCTGAGGGGCGTTTCCACGCCCTCTACCTCTAGGCGCTTGCTGACTACCACGACCTCTTACGCCAGAAATTCCATTCGCACGTTGTGGTAGGGCAGGACAGTCATATTTGTAATGACCCTCTTGTTTGCAGTATAAACACTGGTTGGGACCTACGCGGTTTTGATTGTAATCGAATCTCTGCAAGTTTCTCTGAGGCTGCTGAAAAGTGTTCTGGTAGTTATTCGGACCATTATTATTTTTATTACCACCACCTCGTGGCGGATAGGCTTGCTGTAGCAAAACCTTCGTTTTGAGTTCTCTAGTTTTCTTTTCTACTTTATCTTTCTCATCCTTGTCTCTATTCTCGTAGTACTGTGCGGTAGCTAATATCTGGGCTGAAGATGAGACTGCCCAAGAACTTTCCGAATCTTTCAATTTTCTACACAAGTCTGGAAGTAGATTGTGCACAAATTTATCGACAAACAATCTCTGACCACCTTCTGTGGTCATATCTTGACCGCTGTGGTCAATGAATGTTTCTTCAAATCTGGTGAAGAAATCTGAAACAGTCTCTTCTTTCTTTTGCTTGCATGCAGATAACTTATCCCAATTTACGCGTATTGCAGGCATTATTGTTTTCATGTAATCTACTATTCTACCAGGTAGTTCCGCTATCAGAGGCTCAGGCTTGGCACCACCAACTTGTCGTGCATCTGCAGCAGTAATATTAGCCCACGTGTCACCTAATTCCTGGTCATGATCTACATGACGAATTTTTCCCCATAAAGGCTGTGGAACAACGTTCCCGAATAACATATCGATATCGGCCAAATTCATTATACATGATCCAGCAGTTTGCGACAATTCTTTATAGTACCCTGCAGGATTTTTACGTGGATCTGGTAGTGTTTGCTTGAGTGCTAAAACTTCAGCTCGCTTCCATGGAACATGTACCCATACGCGGTGAAAGTGGGGCAGGACAGGTGGGACAGCTGTCGCGTCACCCTCTCTCCATTGTGGGGGAACTTCTCTCATAGGGTATTGTCGTGCCTTTTTCCTACTAGATGCACTGGATTCCGATGGTGACCCAGAACTACTTCCCTTACTTCGATATGATAATAGCATTTCAACTGCTTTTTCTACATCGGGACCTACAATCATACCCAGACTAAACTTAAACCTTATACGACACATTTCTTGTGGGAGGCAATCCTGATCATTGTCTTCTAAATCCTCGCAAAGAAAAACACACATCTGTTCGAACACATATCTCTGTGTCGCTGTTTCCCATTGAGGAAAAACTTCCATGACAGACTGTAAATCATATTTTGCAGTGTCCATGACCCATTTCCGAGCTAAACTATTCAGGGAATCTCTCTCTTGATAATCGGGCAGTTGACTTCGCAACTGTCTTCTTCCTATGTTAGGGGTCGTAGCAGGCGACCCGAAAAGCGGTAAAAGAAGATTAGTAACAGTGCTGGCCATTTTCTGCCGAAGGGAAGGTGAAACGGAAGAACAAACAGATGAAAGAACGGGGTGAGATGAGGCGGGTGCAGAGATGGCAGAAAAGGTATGAGGAATAATGGATGTGGTACTAGGCAAAATCATAGAAGGGGCATTAGGAGTTGTAGAAAGTACAGTAGGCAAAATCGTAGAAGACATAGATGAAGCAGAAGTGGTCGGTGGGCCTGGAGGAGGCTGAACCGAAGAAGTAGGAGCCAGCTGAAGAACAGCTGGTGAGTGCTGCGGAAGAGCCAGAGGCGCAGCTTGTGCAACAAAAGGTTGCGGGGGTGCTGTAGCATTCTGCGCATAGGGGGGTGGCGAAGTTAACAATTGCGACATTAATTGGTCTTTTTCACGCTCTTTTGCTGTCCCTTCCTGAAGAGACGGCAAAACTGGATAGCACTTATCTATTGCCATTTTACGTTGCCTGTGCAATTGCTCATTTATCTGCTC
This sequence comes from Lissotriton helveticus, assembly GCF_964261635.1. Taxonomy (NCBI): domain Eukaryota; kingdom Metazoa; phylum Chordata; class Amphibia; order Caudata; family Salamandridae; genus Lissotriton; species Lissotriton helveticus. The sequence goes on along the minus strand of NC_136057.1, from coordinate 894,189,137 downwards.
TTCCTCATTATCTTTAAACTGCACGGCAGCTTGCATTACTGAAAGTCCCCCTTCTCTCTTATTTTTCTTAGCTAATTTAATTTCTTTTTGTTTGGCTTCTTTGCGCCATATGCGGAAAGAGTCAAACATCGCCGGCCGGGCTTTCTTTTTGAAGAGTTTAACTTCAAGGTTGTCTAAAATTTCAGAATCAAAGCTACCATATTGGGGCCATTTTAAAACACCATCTTTCCTAGTGTATTTAATCCATACCTCGTTGTAAACGATGGGGCCTACCCCATGTTTAACGTACAGCTCGTAAGTCGGAGTTCCAACTGGAGGAACCGGACACGAGTCCTCCAATCGGGAGTCCCTATTATTATTACCAAGACAAAACCAATTCCCGAGTCTAAGACTAGGCATCCTCACTCTCTAGTCTAGTTCCAAAACTTCAAAGGATTTATCGATTACGATATTTCTCGTGAATACACGAGTCCTTCGGTTATGGTGCTTGCGAGAACCAATAAAAACCTTTATGTATCTCCAAGATACCACAAAGTAAGTCCAACTAAGGACTGGGAGACGCTCCACTTATACTTAACTGAAAAATATCGATGGCTTCACCAGAAGACTCGTCTCAGCGTTTCGCTCTACCGAAAATTTCAAGGGTCCAACATCAGGGCGATAGCCAGGGCAGCAGTCCTTGTAGCCGTCGAGAAGCGGGGAACCTCGCAGTAAAGACCTTCGGACCACGTCGACATGCAGGGGTCGATGAGGTGGTGGGCCCTCCTCCGGAATTTTCACACGAAGCTCCTCACGATCTTCAGGCTTGATTGGTACCACTGGAATCGCCCCACGTTGGGCGCCAAATGAGGTACTGGGTTTTTAAGAACCGGTACAGAACCGGTAACCCAGCGGTGCCAGGGGATCAACACACCAGAGACCTCGGGTTCTCCTGAGTCAGACCTACAGAAACTTCAGAGTCTTCCAGGTGAAGTCAAAGATTCGTTTATTGGCTGCAACCAAGGTGACAGGGTCCTAGAAGTACGATACAAGTATATTCAGGAGACTGCACACTTTCACAAGGTTAGGTTTCTCTTCTTATACACAATTTTCACCCTTGGGCAAAACATTCCTTGGATTCGCGGTATTTCATTTATGGTTACTGATTACAAAAGAAAAGCAGAGTCATGATGGCATGTACATATTTCACGTCGTGCTGCTCATAACAAATCATCCGGCAAGGCCCAACATTTCATCAGATATCGCTGGACCCCTAATAAAAACGGTCACCTCCCCATCATAAAATAAGTGAGGAAAAGGAGTGGAGAAAGATGTGAGCGAGATATGGCAGGTGTGCGCGCTGAAATGGCTTTATGGCCGGTTGGGCCTAGATGCTATCTTGCTCGGCCACTGGGAGGGAACTGACCTAACGAGCTCGGCCTGGGGCAATGGTTCTAACTTGTACTGGGGTCAGGGAGAAGTCGATTAAGGAGTATGTGTCCTTGTGGAATCAAATTCAACTGGATTAAGGCCTATGTAGAGGGCAACATGCAGCTAAGGGTTTAGAAGGTAAATGACGATTTCGAGGTGAAATCGTCACTCGAATATGCCGAAAAATACATGTACTTGATGTACTCGTCATTCTCGGTCTTTTGATACCAAATTCGTCCTATTTCGACGAAGTTTTTATTCTCGAGTCCGGTACTATTATGGATCCATATTTTTCAGAACCACACAGTGGATACCAGCACACCATACCGGCAAGCTCAGGAGCACCAGAAGGATATCAGGGTGTCCGATAGTGCTGAGATGCTACGTAAGATGTTGTGAGGTCTGAAAGGTGCAATCAGAGGCTTTCCTTTTCATGAGACATCGTTAAGAGAGGAGGAAAGGAAAATTAAGTGAGGTGAGAGGAGAGGAGAGGAGAGGAGATGAATAGTGCGCTCACTCAGATCAAGGAAAAGCTTTTTCCAGAATTAATCAAATGAGTTTTAATAATTTTATATAGAGATAACCAAATCAATGATTACACATTTTTCTGTTTTTTGTGCAACACAATACTTATTATACAAGTTTTACAAATCCACATCACATATAAATATACAAAATCATCCGACGTAACAACTTTCACTCAAAACATTCATACACAATGACACATGACTATATACAACTTTACAGCAATATTTACAATTTCCTGATCAAATTAAAGGTTAGCACTGGAAAAATACAAATGCAGACGTTTGTATGATTTGTAATTCAATTCGATAATCCTAGTGCTTGGTGGGGGGGTCTACGCGTTTCGATAACCCCTAAATGTGGGGAAATCTCGTCAGGACCATGTGCCTGTAAATGAAGGACAAGAAATGAATCAAACTGGGGGGAGAAACCCGGGGGCTGTCACAACAGTGGGGGTGGGAAAAGCAATCCTACCTCTTGGGTGCTCTGATTTCCTTTCAAGGGGATGTAACTGGAAAAACGAAAATGAAACGTCTATTTAGACTCTAGTTTAAATGTCAGTCTAAGTGTTAATCGCGCTGGTGGATTACCTTTAGATTAAGGGACCGCTGACTAAATCAGGGTGTCTACGCTGTCTCGCTTCTCTCAGTCAATGCGGGAACCGGCTTTGGCTGCACAATGATGGAGTACTCGCGTCTTGGTGTTTTTGTCCACTTCCTGGTTCCATGGATTCTGGGAGCACAATGCTAGGACTACCACCTATCCAAGGGCACATGGTTACGTCGGATGATTTTGTATATTTATATGTGATGTGGATTTGTAAAACTTGTATAATAAGTATTGTGTTGCACAAAAAACAGAAAAATGTGTAATCATTGATTTGGTTATCTCTATATAAAATTATTAAAACTCATTTGATTAATTCTGGAAAAAGCTTTTCCCGCGAGTCACTGTTTTGCTTCAGTTATTCGAGTGACAAGTAAGGATCACTATTGAAATAGGTTGGCAATATTGGTGCTATTGTTGGTTTATAATTAGAATTGAGGCTTGTCCTTATTGCCATTGAGCCCAGACCCCGTCTTGGTAATGGCACTCAGATCAAGGGGCAGGAAACCGTTAATCTGATTCTAGAGGAGACTTTGGGAGACTTCGCAGTAGCCGGCTCTAGCGTTCAGAGCCAGTGCTAGTGCTAAATTCTATTTTTTTTCGATCTGATAAGGACTTTATTAGCCCCTCTAAACTGGTTTTCGTTATGCAAGATGTTGGTTACATAATTGACTGCTCTACTAAGTGCTACAGTTTCATCTTCCCCAGCACCACTTGTCTGCCCCTCATATCTTTGCTCTCTTGCTTTGTCTACTACACTGTAATAAAGGTGAAAAACTGAGGGGGTGAGGTGCCGTGATAAATAAATAGAGAAGTGAGACCAGTGCAAGTGCAAGTGCAGAGTAGTGCAAGTGCTTGCGCTCAAGCTTCTTTACTGTTATATCCGATTTCCTTCTTGTGAGCTTTTGAGGGCAGATACGCAGACCAGGGAATGACAATAGGTCAAACCTAGTTGGCGGTCCAGCGGTCTGCCGCCGCCAACGCCACGGGACCAGCTGCGCCAGGGGTGCCTACAAAATCCAACAGGGGCTCACGCAACGTGTGAAGCTCCTCTTGACCTGCGGTGGTGCTGCTGCTGGCCGCCCCTCGTTAGGGGCAAGGAGAGGTGACGAGGAGACCGGAAGCCGGGAGAACTACATCCCCCAGCGGTTCAGCGTTCTGCCACCGCTAACGCCATGGGACCAGCTGCGCCCGGGGCACCTAAAAAATCCAACAGGGGCTCACGCAACGTGGGGTGCATGCAGGCAGCCCCTGGGCGAAGCCCGGACCAAAGGGTCAAAAGAGTGGTGGCCACTGAGATAGAACTTACAGAACGTAGACTGTCACTAATCCCGGACCTTGCACAAATTAGCACCATCACATGAGGTTATGTCACCACCTGCTTGGGCTGCTCCCATCTTAGAAACATTACACAACTAAATCCAAGAAATTATGAGAGAGGAACTCACCCATGTATATGCACGACTGGACCAACTCTCTAACTTATGTACCTGCATCATTGGGAAAACACCCAACACTTCAATAACGGTTAGAGAGACCAGAGCGGGGCTTTGTAGCCCCCACAGCACCCGGAACTGTTGAGAACAGAGAAAGGCCCAACACACCCTGCAAGGCCCAACCGTAAACCCGAAGGAGCCAAGCACACGGCTTGATATGAGCAACAAAGTCAGGGACAGGTTACCCGTGAAAGAGAGTACATTTGGGAACACCACTGACAATGTGGGGCTGCTGAGAATGAGAGGATGGGAAAGGACTGACCTACTAACAATTAACCTACCACCAGCCTCAACCCCCTACGTTACTTTCCTCACTGGAGTTCCAGTCCTAAAAGAAGGTCAAAAAGAGAGCCAATTTGAGTTAAAAAACAAGTGTTTGCACTGGTTTGTTAGACATTGTCAATTTAACTATGCTAATACTGTCGAAATACTTATGACACGCAAGGCGAGCTGGGTGGGTAATAGACCCAAAGATGCTAGTGGGTACTGTGTTACAGTTAATTTTAAGAACCCACACATCATACAACATCTTTTGCACTTGAGTCAATGTTACTCATCCATAAGTTCCGGTATCAAATTCCTCCCACTCACCCATTTGTACACCTCTGTATCCACCTATGACAGCAGGGAAGATCCCAGACTTAGACACAACGACTGGCATCAGACACGGCCATTGATAGGACAAGGTGCCCCTCAACTGCGTCCCCACATCTTCAATCTGCCCCTAGCAAATAGATTTGGGGCATTGGAAGAGGTTGACTGGCTTTCGGCCGAGCAGGTACTCCCCCCAGAAAGTGTGAGTGATTTTATAGAGGAAAGGGCTCCGGACCCTATGAACCAGCTAACTAGCTCTCAAGACAACAACCTTATCAAGAGCACTGCTATTGAATATCCCGACCCAATTGTCTCACTCAAACAGCCTAAACTTTTATTAACAACGCCCAGGCCTAGAAATACCACCACGACACAGGGAGTACATCTTCTTTCTCCCACACATAACCATGTTCCCAATTGTTTTGCTGGCATCCTGGAAAACCCTGGCAACTTAGACAGAGGGAAAAATATAGCGTTGATCATCGAACCTCTGAACATGAGCCAAGTATTGTTATCAGATACTGAAGCTCATCTAGCGAACCATGATCAGGGCGATCCATTAGAAAAGGCTATAGAAACTAAGGGGTCCATTAGGATGTCGGGCGGTGGCACCACCGCGGTGGTGGCGGGGCGGAAAAATATCTTTTACCGCCCGCGAGCAGCGGTACTCACATCCGCCACATTAGGATAACAAAACATAGGTCAATTCCCATCCGCCGTGGAGCAACACGCGCCGCCATCAAAGTGCGCCCGCCACCGCGGCGGCGGGAGCCAATCGAGACTCTCCGCCGTGCAGAATGACGTCTGCCCCGCTCGACAAATTAGGATGGCCCAAACAAGCTGACGCACCGCAGCGGAGACACCGCCCAGCCTGAGCAGGCGGAAAGTGGACAGCGGAGCGCGAAATACGAGACCCGGTCATAAACACCATGGACCCAGCCCTCCATATGCATCCGGTGATGTACCTGCTACAACACTACCGCCAGATGGTCCGCCGCGGACGACGACGCAGGTACGCAACTACACATATGCAACACACAACACACATGCCGAAACAGGGCCCAAGCACCACACAGACACCCTGCTGGGAGACACAACACATCCACACGGGCACCCACACATCACCCACCTGACAACAAGGCACCCCTCTGCATCCGGAACACACATCGTCTGCCAACCAGCAGCAATGTCCCGGTCCCGGTCATGTCACCGCCGCGGTCAGCACATGCGCACTATGCAGAAGGCAGGGCCACTCCAAGGCATGGGCAGGGCACAAACACCATAGGTACACACCACCCCCAACCACACATCAACACACCCCAACAAGTCACAGGCCAGGTGCCCATCCCGTGCACCACCCAGGCACACCAACAAGCACTGCAACAACAAACACAATGCACACCCTCTGCACCACACAACACACAACCAGGGGCACAGTCACTGCAGGAGTAGCTGACAAGGAACACACAACACCAGTGCCACACACACACTAAAGGCTCACAATCCTTGCCAGCACATACACACACAAACAAACACACACCCTTGGTGTAGCCACAAACACAACACACACACAGGGATGCCTCAACAGATGCCTGCACAAGAACAACACACAAACACTACAGGAACACATACTGAACTCCAACAGAAACAGACATACCCTGTCAGCCAAACTGAGGAAAAGCACTGGGACCACAGACAAAACAGGAGTACACAACAACATCACTCAGGAACAAAACACACATACCATAACACCAATCACACAAGAAGTGCATCCGGACAAACACACACTGCCAGATCAAACCGACCACAGATGCACATGAAACCCCAATCAACAAACACCACAAGACATCATGTGATGCACATCAGGCAATGCCAAGTCCACATACCCACAGCACTGCATGCACAACAAGCAGTGTGTGCATAACAAGCACAACAGCCACACACACACACATGATTGACACAACCGCATCACACACACCACAAATACAACAGCACATCCAGGAACTGAAGCAATACCACAGCCAACATCCACACATCCAACACAACAACTACACATGGACCATTCTGGGATACAAGAGCCAAGCCACCTCCACCAGAGCACTGGCCAGCACACACAGCTGAAGTGCACATGACCACTACAGAATGACCAATAGCACAAGGACAGCACACACAAACCATTGGGGCAATGTCCAGAGTGTAATAACACTCATGGCCCAAGAACTGCACCCAAAGCACACGCCCACAAATGAAGGGATGTGGAGTCACACACACATGGAAACCAAGGGGACAGCTGACATCAAAGTGAAACAGCCTGCATGTCAGTAGCAGACATGTAAGGGGTGTACCACACACAAATAGAGGGAGGGAACACCCACAATGGCCAGGCACAAGTGGCACACATAGTGGATGGTCCAAAACCACACACACCATGCCATACAGGAGTGGAAAAACCACCATGTGCCTGCAATGCATGACAAACACAATGCCAGTGTGGAGCAGCAGGGCCACACAGTTTACACAAAAAAAAAAACACATTGAGGATCAACCAACCACAACACTGATGTGCAACACACACACTTTGCACACTTCAAACTTACAAACACAACAAGGAGGAGTCACACACAACACCATGGATACACCAACACACAGCACAGTGCACTACAAACAGCTCACACAAGTGCATACAATCCTCTACACAGATCAAGACAAAACAAACAACAGGAATACAACTCCTGGGTGACACATGTGTGTCCCCCACAATACAGGGGCACACATACATCCACTACAAACTGACACCCTTCACACTGCACACCTCTGCTACACCCAAGACCACGCATCTCATGTAGGCCATGGTACCAGGACCAAGGGCCAACACAAGATGACCATACACATACGAGGCTGGGCACACACAAAGGAAACCACACACATACTTCATGACATATCCCAGCCAGCTCCTAAACATTTGCACAGCATCACACCATGTGCTGGCAGTGTCCCCCAACCAGATATGTGAACAGTGTAGGCAACAGTAGCAAATCACTAACAAGATGGCTGCATGGCAGGTAAAATAGCCATCACACCTGACAACATTTGCAGGGTCAGAATGACTGAAGACCATGTCACCCCCTGTCCAAAAATATGATGCCTGCAAAGAGCCTTGCAATGTTGAAGGTATACATGGAGCATGGTGCACAGGTAATCAAATGCGAACAGAAACAGAACTTAAATCAGCAAGGACACTGACAAAACACACAACAGAAGTAACTGTATTTATTCACAGATTGCACAGATGTAGCGGTACAACAATTGTAGACAACAGCAAGGCTCAAAATGATGTACAAATGCTAGATGCCATGCACAGGTGAAACACAAACAAGAAGGCCAGTGTCCATAGCATAGGAGAGAGGCCAACACAGCAGAGCAACAGGGCCAGTGTCCATGGTAGGTGAAAGTACAGCACTGCAGAGCAACAGGGCCAGTGTCCATGGCAGGTGAATGTACAGCACAGCAGAGCAACAGGGCCAGTGTCCATGGCAGGTGAGAGGCCATCACAGCAGAGCAACAGGGCCAGTGTCCATGGCAGGAGAGAGTACAGCACAGCAGAGCAACAGGGCCAGTGTCCAAGGCAGGTGAGACAGCAAGTAGACGAGAGGCTGCACAGGGGATTGTACAGCACAGCAGAGCAACAGGGCCAGTGTCCATGGCAGGTGAGAGTACAGCACAGCAGAGCAACAGGGCCAGTGTCCATGGCATGTGAGAGGCCAACACAGCAGAGCAACAGGGCCAGTGTCCATGGCAGGTGAGAGTACAGCACAGCAGAGCAAAACAGGGCCAGTGTCCATGGCAGGTGAGAGTACAGCACAGCAGAGAAACAGGGCCAGTGTCCATGGCAGGTGAGAGGCCAACACAGCAGAGCAAAACAGGGCCAGTGTCCATGGCAGGTGAGAGTACAGCACAGCAGAGAAACAGGGCCAGTGTCCATGGCAGGTGAGAGTACAGCACAGCAGAGCAACAGGGCCAGTGTCCATGGCAGGTGAGACAGCAAGTAGACGAGAGGCTGCACAGGGGAGAGTACAGCACAGCAGAGCAACATGGCCAGTGTCCATGGCAGGGGAGAGGCCAACACAGCAGAGCAACAGGGCCAGTGTCCATGGCAGGTGAGACAGCAAGTAGTCGAGAGGCTGCACAGGGGAGAGTACTGCACAGCAGAGCAACAGGGCCAGTGTCTATGGCAGGTGAGAGTACAGCACAGCAGAGCAACAGGGCCAGTGTCCATGGCAGGTGAGAGGCCCACACAGCAGAGCAACAGGGCCAGCAACCCACCCATGTTCCAAACAATGTACACGACTAGCACACCTGTATGATGCACAGGCGTATGAGGGTGATGTCAACTCACTCCTGGCTGTCATGCAGACTTGTACCTGGCTGTGTGTCGGGGACAGCAGGCCCACTTGACTGTGGCGACAGAGCCCCAGGTGCTGTGGGGCTAACAGTGGCTTGGCAAGCTGGAGGGCTGTGTGGACCAGGTGGCATAGTGGCACATGGAGGTGGAGTCATGCAGACCTCTGACACAGTGTGGGTGGGTGAGGTTGGTGGGGTGCCTTCCACTTTTTGGGAATATGAAATGGCTTTCCTGTCTTGGGGTTGATGGGAAGTGGTGATGACACAACAGGCACACACCCCAACTGTCCCACATCAGGTGCAGACACTGGCACTACCTCTGGAGATGTGCTGGAACCCACGGAATGCTTGGTCTGGCTACGTCTCTGGAACACCTTCCCCTCTTTGCCAGGTGTACCCCCTACAGCAGGGATTATCAGCTCAGTAAGGCCAGGGTGGGCCAATGCCTGATAGAACGACACATCACAGCAGCCACTCACATTACACAGCACATCACAGCACCGCACACACATCACATGGGTCTCCGGTGCCACAGGCCCTGTACACATGCAGCCACTCCCAGCAAATGTCACCCTCCCCAGATACTCACCACTCCTGCCTTGCTGCCGATGCTCCCTCAGACATGCATCCAGGTCTGGATGAGTCACTGCCAAGATGCGGCCCATCAGTGGAGTCATGCTGCGCCGTGCCAAACGCCCTGTGCGTGGTAGCAACCCCAAGGTCATCTCGGCTACTTGCTTTGACAGCCGGCTGATGTCGTCCCACCTCTTGTGACAGTGGGTGCGTCGTCTGTTGGAAACCCCCAGGGCTCGCACCTTTTCTGCAATGGCCCTCCACAAGGCCTTACACTGTTGTGTACCTTTAGCTGCAGGTATGAGAGAAAAGAAGGGTACATGTCCAGTTACACAATGTCAGATACCAACATCGATCAGAACAGTAGCAAGACACTGACTAATTGTAACCTCTCTCCCTCGAAAACTGGGGGACCCCTCTCAAGGGCACTATGCATGGGCCAGACATCTGTGATTGCATGCACACATTGGGGCATATATGCTCCATGATATTCCCATAAATGCATGATGCCTCAACACAATATGCATCGACAGAAGTGTGGAGGTCTGCAGTAATCCAGGGCATAGATGGGGCATATCTACTATTCAGTGTGAAGGAACTGGAGCAAGGAGCATGTAAGTTTGGTGATGTATAATCATTTTGGTGGGCAGGCACTGAATCTACTCTCTGGGTCACACTGACTCAGACTACAGGTGCACACAGAAATATTCACACATGCAAATACTGTCCTGGCACGTACATGGCTATCAACTGTTGGCTCTGTATGTCTGACAACGTAACACACACCACACACACATACAAGTCCAGGCATGTAAAAGAGTGACATTGTGACACACACACTCCCTTGCCCTGGAGATAGCTTGTCTATCAGTGTTTCACACAACACCTCACCACCAGGTATATACTGCAGCTGCACAACTACATGTCTGACACCCCCTGCCCTCCAGCTACCTTCATGGTGACTTACCACTACATTGGGACCACCAAACAGCCCTGGGTACTGTGCCAGCACCTCGTCCACAAGGACCTCCAGCTCCTCACTTGTGAATGGACTGGCACGGATCTTCTCTGTCCTTGCCATCCCTGTGGACATGTAACACCTGTGGTGGAAGTGAGTGATGAGGGGTCCCAGGCAGCAGGCTCTTCAGGCAGCAGTAGGAGAGGGTCCCAGGCAGCAGCAGGAGAGGGTCCCAGGCAGCAGCAGGAGAGGGTCCCAGGCAGCAGGCTCTTCAGGCAGCAGCAGGAGAGCGTCCCAGGCAGCAGCAGGAGAGGGTCCCAGGCAGGAGCAGGAGAGGGTCCCAGGCAGCAGGCTCTTCAGGCAGCAGCAGGAGAGGGTCCCAGGCAGCAGGCTCTGTGAGCAGTGGAAATGTGAGGCTCACTCCCACAGATTTATAGCCCCCTGGGGTCGTTTGGAAGCTGCAAAGCAGCAACAATTGGTTGTCCAGGTCTGCCTCTTTCAAAAGTATCCAATGACCGCCTCCGCGGTGGCAAAGCACACCTTCCGCGACTTTCAAATCTGCATCATGCCACCACGATCATCGCTCCCATTGGCTGTAGGCAATGCTCCATGGCGGTGATGCACCGCGGGTGCCCGGGGTGCGCTACCACGATGGTGCATCATTCAAAAGTATCCAATGACCGCCTCCGCGGTGGCGGAGCACACCTTCCGCGACTTTCAAATCTGCATCATGCCACCGCGATCATCGCTCCCATTGGCTGTAGGCAATGCTCCATGGCGGTGATGCACCACGGGTGCCCGGGGTGCGCTACCGCGATGGTGCATCATTCAAATGCATGCAATGACCGCCTCCGCGCTGGCAGAGCATGCCCACCGCCATGTACACATGTCCATATGCCAATGGCTACCGCACTTCTGAAGGGGGTGGTGCTGGCGTCACACCGCCGGTGACAGGCGGTAGGTACCGCAATGCATGCGGCGGAGCATGCCCACCGCCATGTACACATGTCCAAATGCCAATGGCTACCGCACTTCTGAAGGGGGTGGTGCTGGCGTCACACCGCCGGGGACAGGCGGTAGGTACCGCGATGCATGCGGCGGAGCAAGCCCACCGTCATGTACACATGTCCAAATGCCAATGGCTACCGCACTTGTGAAGGGGGTGGTGCTGGCGTCACACCGCCGGGGACAGGCGGTCGGTACCGCTATTTTCATAACCATTAATGGCTATGTCAATCCGGAACACTGTATCAGTACACAGCAGCAACATGGTGAAGGGCACATCATTGTACACACAATGCCATACTTCCATGTCATCCACAGGTGGACGCACGTTCAGTGTGATACACTTTGGTCTGTGGTCCCTGCCATGTTAGTTATGCATTTGATGGCTGATGATGCTTGACACTCTTGAGCTGGTGTTAATGATGTAGTACAAATCAATTTGTTGTGGGTCAGTGATGACCTTGACAAGGCTTGTGTCACTGCATTGTATCATATCAGACTGGTGCATTCACAACAGCTCATGCACACAACTGAAAGTTTTCCTGATACTGTGATCATTGTGTTGATAGATGTGTGCAGAGTTTACATGGCACCACAGGCGACGGAGCACATTTATAGGAACCGCAAACATTATCATTCCATCAATGTGCAGGTGGTGTGCCTTGCGGACATGACCGTGTCTCATGTATGTGCGAAGTATCCTGGCTCGGCGCATGATTCATACATCATGAGGAACAGCATGGTTCCATGGATGATGGAGAATCTGCATCCCGAGCGTGCTTGGATTGTGGGTGAGTATGCCTACCGATATGGCGTGCTGTGTGTTACCTGATGCACTCTGGCTGTGCAACATTGCAATGGATGTTTGTCATTCACAGGTGACTCAGCATATCCCAGTAGGGCATGGCTGTTGAGCCCCCTCAGGAATCCCAGGACCCCGGCTGACATCCGCTACAATGAGGCCCATGGCAGGACCCGACGGGTGATTGAACGGACTTTTGGCCTGCTGAAGTCAAGATTCCGCTGCCTTGACAGGACTGGAGGTGCACTGGCATACTCGCCTGGGAAGGTGTGCAAGATCGTTGTGGCATGCTGTATGCTGCACAACCTGGCCATCCACAAGGGGGTCGCCCTGCTCCTGGACGATGGTGAGGAACCAAGGCCACCACCTTCTCAAGGACCTGAGTCCAGTGATGAGGACAGTGGAGAGGAGGAAGGAGTAGACCTGCGCCAGCAGCTCATCAACCGCTACTTCACTTGAAGGTGGGTGACGAGGTACAACGTGTACATTGTCTGATGTGGTTGCTGTTGTTGTGAAGGGCTATGCGCGGATGTAACCGACAGGCACGCGTTCAGTCACCTGTGTGTGGTAAATGTGACATTGACGTTCCATATGGGGACGTATGCTGGATCCTATTTGTTCACACCTGCAGCCCATTGTCTAGTATGCCTGTTGTGTCTTGTGTATGTTTTGTGTAGTGTTCTGCCTGTGATGCCACAATGAGACCAGTGACTGTTGTTCTGTTGTGTCTCCCTAGGTGCTACAGAAGAATACTGCCCTACATACTGTACATCATTTGGACACATCATGGATATTGTCAACACTGTAAATATTGCACTAAAAATGATAATGCACAAAATCAGGTGTTTCAGGTATTTTATTTTGAAAATTATGCGGGAATATTTACATGAAGGTGGGGAATGAGCAGTGAGTTGTCCTGTTCGATGAGATGCAAGAGCAGACACCACATGGATGTGGTGACACAGTCCAACAGACAGGTGCCATTGCTAAGGAAATGTGGGGAAAGACAGTCCAAACAGTGAATGCAGTGGGGAAGAGGGTTGTCATCACGGCTGACTCCGTGATTGGCGTGTGGCAGGTGCTTTGCCTATGGAGACTCCCAGGCTCTTCTTCGGATGAACCCTAGATCTTTTTGGCGGTGGGTGCCTGCTGAATAGCCAGCGGCATCAGAGGACTCGCCCCTCTCTGTTGGCGCAGGGGAGGATGGTGCACTGTCATCCTGCGGCACAACAGGAGGGGACGGAGGTGGTGGTTGGGACACAGGCCTGTCCCTCTGCAACGCCACTTGCAGGCCCATGAGGTCCACCATCTGTCCAAGGCGGTTGTCGATGGACCTCATCAGCAGGATGAGCTCCCTTAATAGTTCATCCAACCAGCCACTTTCCCTGGACCTCTTGGTATGCCTGCACAACTCTGGTAAAGTGGTCCGGGGATGGTGTCCACTACTCCCGAGGTCTGGTGGTGACCCTGGCCCTCCCACCTGCTCTGCTGCCACGGACCTCTTGCCTTGCCACTGTGGGTCCACGCACTCTCTCCCTGCCCTCCACAGTTTTTTCTGTGGGCTGGTCATCCCCAGGGACAGGGAGGGTGCTGCAGGGGGTACTGGTGGTACTAGTGGTAGTGGCGGTGGCGGTGGTGGTGGTGGTGGGGCTGCGGTGGAGGCAGAGCCCGTGACAGCAGGGGTCTGCTGTACTGTTTTTGCAGCAGACGTGGTGGTGGGGAGGATGGGGGCCTGGGACCTCTGGGTCTGTGGCACACCAGATGGGCCGGCCCGGAGCTCATCGTCCAAACTGTCCTGGGAGTCCACATCTGAGAGTCCATATGCCGGGGATGGAGACTGGCTCTGCTGGTCATTGGGGTGGTCCTCAGCAGTAAGTTCTTCATCACTTGTGGAGTAGATGGGGAATGGTCAGTGTTGGGCACTGTGCAAGTATTGTATCATCTGCGTATCATCGACTGTCTGTACACTACACAATTATTAAGTTACAGTAGTACAATTCATGGCAACACTGTGTGTAACATCATAGAGCAGAGGAACATCATTTACTCATACATGTTGAATGTCAATGCATTGCCTGCAGTTGTTGTTGCGTTTAGGGATGCAGGTCTACCACACACACATACACATCAGGAAGAGTTAAGATAGCTGTGGTAAATAAATTATTTACACTATCATAATTTCTATAAATATCAAAAGGGTCAAGCATAAATGAGGAGCAGAGTCCGTGGTGTTAGAGTCAATGGGCTTTATTTCATTACCTCGAGTTAAAGGAGAGCTCCTTCACCAAGCGGGTTCAGGAGGGTTCTGAACTTTATTCACAGAGTACAATATTTATACATTCTTCGCATACATAGGGAGGAGCCCTCCAAGCAGAAGAAGAAAAAGATATGAGCATGTAGGCGTTCACTGTAATGAGTCATAGGTGGGTGGGTGCATAGAGGGGGTTACAAGGTCAGCTAAAAACGTGCACTGTCTGTTTGCGTAACTTTATCAGACTTTTACACGAGGGCTGTTTCCTTTCTGTTGGTTAGGGAGGGTCCTGGGTGTCAGAGTGACTAGCATGTTTGGTCTTATCTCTAGCTCGGGGCAGGATGCAGATTGCTTTCATCTGTAGAAGTGTTGCTGCTTCATACTAGCAAGTTGGTTTGGCCCTTCCTGTCCACCCCTTGTGTAACGGTCTTGGAGGTTTCCCTTGACATGGGCCCCATTTATCTCTGAGAGCCGACAGCAAAACTGGGCCTTATCTCTGCAGATGGGCTTCTGCTCGCCTCCTGCTCGGGGCCGGAATGCAGCTTTATCAAGTCGACCCTTGTTTGACACTGTTAAGACACCCCGGGCTGGGCCTCTTCTCCGTGACTGCTCAGCAAAAATATCTAATGTGCTGCAGAGAAATGCAACGTGTGTCTTTTCAGGGTCTGGCATGGAGAGACCTGGTGACAGAGAAATAAGGCCTCTGAATGTGAAGTAATGCAGGGGTTTTTATTCAACATGGCAGATGGTGAGAGGGTAGCGCGTGGGGGCACAAATACATATAAATATGTAATTTTCTTCATTCCCTCCTTGGGATGTATGACGTTATAACGCATACTATTACTCCGCAGACCATTACAACGCGACTTTTACTCCGCATACCGTTACAACGCATAGCGCCTTGGGGCGCTGGATAGTGGTAAGTATAATTTACTATTCTAACTCCAGTCCCCGTGGACCCTAGGGAAGGTGTTGGATAGTAAATTATACTTATTCCCTATCCTAGAGCGCCCCCCAGCGCAATGCGTTGTAATGGTATGCGGAGTAAAAGTCGCGTTGTAATGGTAGTGCGGAGTAAAAGATCCGTTGTAACGGGTGTATACCCCTCCTTGTCCCCAAGCGCACCCCTCTAATACACCTCTATTTTCATCAGGCCGTTAATGTGTTCTTGCAACATGATCTTTTCATTTTCTCTGGTCGGTATGTGTGGGCGGGGTATGCAGGCGGTGGCGCACAGACCGCAGATGGCCGGGCCGCATTGGACGCAAAGGCAACAACTGAAGATGATAAGCAGTATTGATCCTATTACAGTCAACACTTTCCATCCCCATGTTGATATTAATCCCCACAACCAGCTGCTTAAGGACCATTCTCCTTTATCCATGTCTAGCTGACTTGACATCTTGTGTAGCTTGGCAATGGCTTGGTATACCGTAGGTGCGTTATTTGGAATAAACACACAACAACTCGTGGAGATCAATTTGCATACACCACCACGGTCAGCCAGAACGATGTCTAAAACAATGCGATTTTGTAGGGTCATGAGTCTATCCGCGACCACCTCGGCTGTGAGATTAGAGAGGGCACCTGCCGTTGCATCTATTGTATTTTGCACCACTCGTGTGAGGTGGCGGATGTTCCTGCTGTTTACCATTGGACCCCAAAATGGAATGACTCCGGCAAAGAAGTCTCTCGCCTCCTGCCCTGCTGTATCTTCTGTATCTATGACCCCCTTCGCCGTCTGTTATAGACAGTCAGAGGCTCAATTTCATGATAGTCCGCAGGGGCAGTGTAGGTGGGGGGGAGGAGAAAAGCAATGTAACATGTGCCGGACCAGCCCTGTGGGAGCCATGTATAACCTTTATCCCCACATATGAAGTAGGTGCCCTGTGCGGCTACAAGCCGTGTATTGTTTGTTCCATTCAAATTGACTGTGTGATTGCAGATGCTATCACCCATACGTATCTTTCCTTTACTTTGGACACAAAAAGGGGCTTTCGTTGATGCCACAAAAACAGTCGAAACGGATCTTTTTCTCCTGTCCATATACTGATAATATAAACCATTAGATCTGTTACCGCGGTCAGCATAGGCTTCCTGCTCTAGCGGGGTACCACATGTCGTGTTCTTTTCACCTCGCCAACATAACATGTATAGGTGATATCGGAGCTGAGACTGCTCTTTTGTGTCCGTGTTGGCCATATAGGAAGCTTTGTTTGTTTCCCACCAACCAGTACAAGAGCCTTCATAAGAAAAAGGGAGAGTGATGAAAGGCATGCCTTTGGCAACTGTGTGGGGAAGAAGACAGCACACCCAGCAGTTGGATGTTTTTATGGCCAGTTGATGTTGTTGTAAAAGGGTGATGAAAGTATTGTTCTTAAATTCATTTCTTCTGTTCTCTAAGTGTACTGGGAGCTCAACATGTGAGTGTACTATGGTGGCGTTCTGTGAGACAGCAGGTGGATAGAGAACATGTAAGAACCAACCAATACTTATTGCCACAATGCTCATAAAAAGTACAATAATCAGAGACACCATACATCTGCTGTGTAATAGCTTGCAGTATTTCTCTCTCATATTAGTCCTTTTTTCTTTACTGTTCACTAGTTTATTCAAGTCAGACATCATGTTCAACCGCTTCACCACCGAGTGGACTTAGACAATCAAACGTCGACTGACCTTCTAGATCTCAGTTTGGAAGTGTACTCTTGCTGGGGAGTCTTTTCCAAAAAGGGGGGCTCAAAATCTGTACTGTCTTTGTTTTTAGCAAATGTTCCGGTAGTCCCAAAGTATTTTTTACAGTGACTGGCATGCAGCCACCCCTTTCTTCCCTCGACTTTGATGGCCGTCCTCGTCGTCAGCAGGACTAATTTTGGTGCCTTCTACCTGGGGTCCAGAGGGCTCGTCCGGTCGAAGTTCCTCACTAGCACCCAGTCCCCTGGGGCTATGGCATGGTCCTCGACCTGGGTGTTGTCAGGGAAGGCAGCGGCAACCTGCGAACGGCAAGAGAGTAGTGCAGACATCAAGGAAGCCAGGTAATCTGTGAGCATAGTACTGTCAACATCAGTTATTCTTTTAGGTATTGGCGTACCCCACATATTCGGTGGTCTTCCAAAGACCACCTCATATGGGGATAGGCCGGTTCTAGAATGAGCTACCATGCGCATGTAAAAGAGGGCAACCGGTAAGGCTACCATCCAATCCACGCCCTTTTCTGCACAGACTTTAGCTAACTTTGTTTTGAGGGTCTGGTTATGTCTCTCTACTAGACCTGCTGCTTGGGGATGCCTCACACAATGGAACTTCCAGGTATATCCCAACAGAAGGGACACCTGTTTCATGAGCTCGGAGGAGAAGGGCTGGCCATTGTCTGAGTAAATGACACGTGGCAACCCGTATCTCGGGAAGAACTCCCTCACCAACTGTTTGGCTGTTGTAACTGCAGTATATTCAGGGACTGGGTAAGCTTCTGTCCATCTGGTTAGAGCACA
Source organism: Lissotriton helveticus (assembly GCF_964261635.1). Taxonomy (NCBI): domain Eukaryota; kingdom Metazoa; phylum Chordata; class Amphibia; order Caudata; family Salamandridae; genus Lissotriton; species Lissotriton helveticus. The sequence continues at coordinate 894,171,025 of NC_136057.1, read as the reverse complement.
CACTATTACCAGGACATACTTGTAACCTCTACATCTGTCCATTTGGATATAATCCATTTGGAGAACCTCAAAAGGGTGATCAGGGGGATGAAATCCACCCTGTTCCACTGAGATGCCTTTTCCAGGGTTGAATTGGCAACAAATCATGCAAGTCTTCACTTTCTGTTTTGCTGCCGCTCGCAAGTGTTTGTTAAACCAGATATTCTGCAGGCCATCCAACATTCCCTTCTCTCCCAAGTGTGCCGGGCTATGCGCTGTCTCTATTATCACCTGTACCATAGAATCTGGAAGAAACCATGTGTTTTTGTTTTTAGTCATCCAACCCTGGTCAGTCTGGACCCCTCCTTGTTCAGTCCATTTCTTTATTTCATCTGGAGTGGCATGGGTCTGTATATCTTGTACATCTTTGGAGGGATCCCTGACTGTCATAGTCCTTGTCAGTGGTAATACCTGTGAGTTTGTTATGTCAATTGGAGTCTGAGCTGTCTGTTTAGCAGTGCGGTCTGCCAGGTCATTACCTTGGGAAATGACATCTGTGGCCTTGGTATGTGCTTTGCATTTCAGGATCGCTATGGCTGTGGGTAGGTGTATTGCTTCTAACAAGGCCTGTATGAGAGGGCCATGCTGTATCTTGGCCCCGTGTGAGGTCAGAAAACCTCTCTCCCTCCATAGTACCCCAAAGTCGTGAACTACCCCAAACGCATATTGTGAATCAGTGTAAATGTTAACCCTTAACTGTTTTGCTCGTTTACAGGCTTGCGTCAAAGCAATGAGCTCTGCTGCTTGTGCCGACAGGATATCTATTCTTTGTGTCTCTATGATCTCATGGTCAGTAGTTACGGCGTATGCTGCCACTAATTCTCCTGCCCCTGTTCTCATGCATGATCCATCTACATAAAACGTTATGTCAGGGTCTGGGAGTACAACATCTGTCAAGTCTTGTCTTGGCTTCGTCACTACATTTATTACTTCCACACAGTCATGGGGTGTGGTGTCATCTGTGCTTGAGGGTAAAAGAGTGGCAGGGTTGAGTATGTTACATCTTCTAATCTCTATGTGTGGTTGAAATAGTGTCAGCTCGTATCCTGTCAATCTTGCTATAGTCAGGTGTTGCGTCTGTGTCTATTCAGGAGAACTGCCACTGCGTGTGGTACTTGTACTGTCAGAGAGTGTCCCAGCACTATCGAGTCACTTTGTCTTATGGCCAAAGCTGTGGCCGCAACAGATTTCAAGAATGCTGGCAGAGCCTGTGCTACAGGGTCCAGTGTACTAGAAAAATAAGCACATGGCTTGTGTTTCCCTGCTTGGTCTTGTGTGAGAACAGATAGTGCTGTTCCATCCCGCTCTGTCACGAACAGGGTGAAGTGTTTCTTGTAATCAGGAGTGGCTAAAACTGGCGCTTGACATAATGCCCGTTTTAGTTCCTCAAATGCTAGGGTGTGCTCTGATGTCCAAGGGAGGACGTTAGAGGTGGCCGCCTCTAATGTAGTCAATTGTATGAGTGGCTTGACTATGTGGGCATACTGGGGAATCCATTGTCTGCAATAGGAAGTAAGGCCAATGAATGCACGTACTTCTTTCTGTGTTTTGGGTTGTGAAATGTTGGAAATCAATTTAATTAGTTCTTGTGTCAGCTGCCTACCCTCCTTGGACAGCAAGTGCCCTAAGTAAGCCACTTGCTGGTCACAGAACTGTAACTTCGAAGGGGACACCTTGTGCCCCTTGTCCGCCAGAAAGTGAAGGACCGTGAGGGAAGCCTTTTCACAGTCAGTTTCTGATCTTGCTGTGATGAAAATGTCATCCACGTACTGTATTAATGCTGTGTTGGTAGGCATACTAATACTGTCAAGTTGTCTCTTTAATGCCTGACTGTAAACACTTGGGCTTTCTGTAAAGCCTTGGGGAGCTCTTGTAAATTTGAAGCTGCGTCGTTTTAAACTGAATCCGAAAAGATATTGACTGTCAGGATGTATTGGAATGCTGAAGAATGCATTCTTCAGGTCAATGACCGTGAAAAATGTTGCCTCCGAATCAATGGCAGTAAATAATGAGGAAATGTCTGGGACCACTGGGTATTGTGGGACCACACATTTGTTCAGTTCTCGAAGGTCAACTACTAGTCTGTAAACTGGGGGTGTTTGAGGGTCTGTGCGTTTAAGAACAGGGAGGACGGGGGAGTTACACACATTCGAGTCTGTCTCCACCACCACCCCCTGTTCAATGAGTTCTTGAATTATTTTTAATAAGGCTGTTTCAGCCTCAGGTGGAATCCTGTACTGTCGTATTCGGGGTAGGACTACTCCTTTCTTAAGAGTGACCTCGTGTGGTGTTATATCCATGTAACCTACGTCAGTCGAACCTTGTGCCCATAGATACTGTGGGACATCCTGAAGTCTGGGATCAAAATCTCTAACCGTGATATGCCCTTTGAAATCACGCAAAAACAGTCTTACTCCTTCTGGTGAGCAACAGATAACTGCTCCCAGTTCTTTTAGGGTCTTTATACCTAGTAAATTTTCTGGACATGTTTTAGTGAGTAGTAGTTCTGTGGTGCGTGTCAGTGGACCCACCCCTAAAGAGACTGGTTCTGATACTTTGTTGACAATTGGCTTTCCAGAAAATCCCAGGGATATATTCTGTGAGCTCGAGAGAGAGGTGCCCCTGGGACCTCATCATGACTGATGGTAGTCCTGCTTGCCCCTGTGTCAATCAGAAACTTTCTATCTTGCCCCAGCAAACGAGCATGTACATAAGGACCCTCTTGGTCCACAGGAACTGGGATAAGGGGCAAGCAATCTTCCCTCTCGAGGCTGTTTCATGAAAAAGATTGGTATTCTGGGTAGTCTGACTGCGTGTACTGATACATTTGAGGTGCAGCGGCAGCGGGCGTCTGGACCTGCTGCGGGGTGGGGGCTTGTGTCTGTTGAGTGTTGTACTGTCTGGGTGTATAGGGCCGTTCCTTTGTTTTACCTGTGGCTATATTGTGCTTTAGGACGGGGCATTCCCTTACAAAGTGACCCTGTTGTTTACAATAATTGCAGGTCCCTTTAGTGGGGGCGGTACCATTCTTGTTCGTGTTTGCAGGTACTGTTTGGGCAACTAGCACCTTCATTTTTGTATCCTTCATGCGCTTCTTTTCTTGTTCTTGCTCTTCCCTTATTCTATTTTGGTGGTATTGCAACATCTGTAACATTTGTGAGGGGCTATTTGCTTGCCAAGTACTCTCAACCTTCAGCACTCTATTCCTAATCTGAGGAAGGGCGTTATCTACCAGTTTGGTCACAAAAAGGTGTGGATAGGCTTCACTACTGTGTTTTAAACCACTGTTGACAGCGAAGCGTCTTCCTCTGGTTTCTGTTTACATGCTGAAATTGCATCCCAGTCTTCCTTTTTGGTCGTCAATAGTCTTGGTAAAGTTTGTATAAGGAGTTCGGGGAGCTCCTTAATTTTTTCACCAAGGCCATCCCCCGGGGCCCTACCTGCATCTTCCGTTTGCACCTCTGCCTAATTCAATGTTTTATCTCCCACATCCCAGTCTTTCTCTTTAAGTTTCTCGTAAATGCCTGCTGGTAACAAGACCTTTAGTAACCTTAGGATATCAGGGTAAGTATAGTCTCCTATACGGAGTATATCTTTTATTTCTCTGTGAAACCCCCCCGGGTCTTTATCATGGGAAGGTAACAACCTCTTCATTTCCAGTATTTCTAGCTTGGTGAGAGGGGTATAGACATATACCCGCTGGACAGTGCCATCTGTTTTTCTTATGGGGTGGACCTCTCGCAGAGGGTACTGTCCTCTGGGGCGAGGATCGGGTGTCATTGAGGCGGACAGGAATTGTTCATATTGGAGACGCAAGTCTAAAATGGTGTTAATCAGTTCTGGGCCCTGTTTCATCCATCTATCTAGTATTACCTTTTCCAGTATTTTATATAATTTGCCAGGGTGGTGATATTGGCTCTCATACAACGTGATCAAGTGTTGGACCATATAGATGCTGGCCAGGCGTTGTTCAAGTGGTGGGAGGCTCAGGAACATCTGGGCCACTATGTCGGGATTATATACATGATATTGGGACACCCACTGGGTGGCCGACCGAGCCAACTCCCTCTCATGTGGCGTGAGGGGTGGCTCGTCGTCCATCCAATGGTCTAGGGCTTTTTCAGTTGTTTGGAACAAATCCTCAGGAGAGATGTTTGTTTCCTTGTTAACCCTTGTTTTCTGAGGTCGATGGTGTTTGGCGCCATTACAGTGCCGTGCTACGCCCAGAAAATTCATTTTGTCTGCCGGCTCGTTGTTATCCCCTTCCTCTGACACACTATCCCTGCCTTCCTTCTCGGCGTTGCATATTGCTAGTATTTTCTTTTTAATCTTGTTCGCCATTGCTTCTGTCTGCGCTACCTTATCATGTTTACCGTCATTGATGCTGTCGCCCCACTCTATTAAACTAGCCTCCACGTCCCCATCACCCTCATCAAGTTCCCTGATCAGACAGTTGATAATAAAACGGAGGATGTTGTTCTTAGCTTTTACTTTTCTATTTTCCATAGCTTGAGCTACGCATTCATGGTTCCGTCCTGTTCTGATGAACTCATACAAGGCATCTAAATGTGTATTCATATCAGGCAGTCCATCTAGCTCTGCGATGGCTTGCCTTACTCGTATTGATATGACGCACATTGGACCAGTAATACCTGGTTGTAAATCATGTATACATCTAGGGAGTTCGACGTCATCCTTTATTTCCTTACCCCCCCCCCCTTCTGCACCCCCGGAAGCCTGTTGTTGGTTCTGGACTGGCTGGAGCAGGGCCTTTGGTGGGAGCGGGGGAAATGGTGCGTCTATGTAGGCTGGGGGTGGCTCTGCTAGGTAGGCGGAAAGGAACGCCTCTGGTGCCGTTGGTTTAATTTTAAGGGGTACATCTTGGGGAACTTCCTCCTTGATTTCCTCTGAGAGTACAGGGTAGATACCAGTAACAAGAGCATTTCTCTCCCTATCCATCTGTTCTGATCTGACCTGTTCACCCTCATCTTGTAACTTCTTTTCTTTAGCCTGCTCTTACATCTGTCTACCTTCCTCAGCTTTGTTGAGTTCTTTCTGGGCTCTCCTATTCGCTTCTTTGCGCCATAAGTCAATGGCTTCTTTTTGAGAATGCCTTGATTTCCTTTTCCATAGTTCCTCTTCTACTCTCATGATACATTCTGCATCCCACGTTCCCGTAACAGGCCATCTATACATTGCCTCTAAATCCTTTGTAAAATCTACCCAGAGATCAAGGTATAAAACGGCGCCTATGCCATGTTTGTTATACATAAAATGGCCGGGGGTATCTCTTGGTGGGACATTAACTGCCTCTTCTAATATTCCCTTTTTAGTGCCTATTTTACGCAATTTTGAAAACAACGGCATGCTGGAACCTAACTAAAACAATTAAAAAACTCAAAACTCACAATATATACAGCGTATCCTTATGTACTGAAATACAGTACAACCATACCGGTCTCGTGAAGGAGACACGTCTTTACCGTGTTCATTAAATGAACCCGTCTTTATGCATTCCAAATAGTACTCACCGGGAAGCAGAACTTGAAGACCTGGTCACCGGACACTTGACGCTTGCGCAGGAATGGCGCTCTCACTGGTTGAGCTCTGGGTCAGGACGCTCCGCAATCTTCCTCACCACCTCGTGTGGATGTCTGGTCGCAGTCCGCCTCCTCCGTGGGCCTGAGGGAGTTGGCCGGAAGTCCCGCTGGCGTGTACACTTGAAGTCCGTCTAGGCTGTAGAAGGGGGCAGGGACCGGACCTACATCACCGGCACGTGGGGAAGGGGAGGCGTCCCTGTTCGGGCGCCAGAATGTGGTAAATAAATTATTTACACTATCATAATTTCTATAAATATCAAAAAGGTCAAGCATAAATGAGGAGCAGAGTCCGTGGTGTTAGAGTCAATGGGCTTTATTTCATTAACTCGAGTTAAAGGAGAGCTCCTTCACCAAGCGGGTTCAGGAGGGTTCTGAACTTTATTCACAGAGTACAATATTTATACATTCTTCGCATACATAGGGAGGAGCCCTCCAAGCAGAAGAAGAAAAAGATATGAGCATGTAGGCGTTCACTGTAATGAGTCATAGGTGGGTGGGTGCATAGAGGCGGTTACAAGGTCAGCTAAAAACTTGCACTGTCTGCTTGCATAACTTTATCAGACTTTTACACGAGGGCTGTTTCCTTTCTGTTGGTTAGGGAGGGTCCTGGGTGTCAGAGTGACTAGCATGTTTGGTCTTATCTCTAGCTCGGGGCAGGATGCAGATTGCTTTCATCTGTAGAAGTGTTGCTGCTTCATACTAGCAAGTTGGTTTGGCCCTTCCTGTCCACCCCTTGTGTAACGGTCTTGGAGGTTTCCCTTGACATGGGCCCCATTTATCTCTGAGAGCCGACAGCAAAACTGGGCCTTATCTCTGCAGATGGGCTTCTGCTCGCCTCCTGCTCGGGGCCGGAATGCAGCTTTATCAAGTCGACCCTTGTTTGACACTGTTAAGACACCCCGGGCTGGGCCTCCTCTCCGTGACTGCTCAGCAAAAATATCTAATGTGCTGCAGAGAAATGCAACGTGTGTCTTTTCAGGGTCTGGCATGGAGAGGCCTGGTGACAGAGAAATAAGGCCTCTGAATGTGAAGTAATGCAGGGGTTTTTATTCAACATGGCAGATGGTGAGAGGGTAGCGCGTGGGGGCACAAATACATATAAATATGTAATTTTCTTCATAGCTACGTACCTGTTAGGTGAGGGTGAAGAGTGCAATGGCTGACACATGCTCCTGGGTGGCGGAGGCCTCCATGCTGCTGGAGTGTGGGCCAGGGGACATGCTGGGAATAGTGATACAGGCCTCCCAAACCCAAACAGTGCTCCAATACAAGATGGCTACCTACCTGTCAGTGTGTTTGTTGAACTGAGCAATGGCTGGCACTTGCTCCTGGGTGGGGGAGGCCTCAGTGTGGGCCAGGGGACATGCTGGGAGTAGTGATACAGGCCTCCCAAACCCAAACAGTGCTCCAATACAAGATGGCTACCTACCTGTAAGTCTGTTTGTTGAACTGTGCAATGGCTGACACTTGCTCCTGGGTGGGGGAGGCCTGTATCCTGCTCAGCTGTGGGCCAGGGGGCATGGAGGGAGTGATAGTGCAGGCCTCCCTCCAACAGACAGACATCACAAGCAAGATAGCTACCTACCTGTTAGGTGAGGGTGAAGAGTGCAATGGCTGACACGTGCTCCTGGGTGGGGGAGGCCTGTATCCTGCTCAGCTGTGAGCCAGGGGGCATGGTGGGAGTGGTAGTGCAGGCCTCCCTCCCCCATACAAGCCTCCTAAGCAAGATGGCGAGCTACCTGTTGGGTGAGGGTGGACAGTGTAAGGGTGTTTAGGTATTTCAAGGAAGTACTTCTCAGTGTGTTGTTTGCCATTTGTTTGTACTTACCAGCCTCCGCTCCCCCGGCTACTCCTGTGAGACTCTCAGGAAGCAGTATGGCAAGCACCTTCTCCTCCCATGGTGTGAATGTTTTCGGTGGGATGAGAGGGCCACTGCCAGTCAGGTTCGCCAGCGTCCAGTTCTTACTCCTCCTCTGCTTGACAACCCTCTTGAGATCATGCCACCGCTTCATGATCTCCTTCTTGGATCTTGGGGTGGTCCCTACTGCATTCACCCTTTGGACTATCCTTTCCCACATTTGCGTCCTCGTGGCTAATGGTGTCTGTTGGACCAGGCTACCAAACAGTTGTGGCTCTACTCTCACAATCTCATTGACCATGACTGTCAACTCACTCTCGGTGAATTTGGGCATTTTTTGTGATATCATGGTGTGTGGTGGTTGAGGTGTTTGTGGGTGCAGGGGTATGGGTGCAGGGGTGTGGTGTTGAGGTGTGAGGTGTGTTGTGTGCTGGGGGATTGTTTGTGCTGGTGTAATGGTGGTGGTGCTGGTAGTGGTGGATGTGTGTGTGTGCTGTGCTCTTTTGCCTCTCCTGTTAGATGTGGTGTATGGCCTTCTCTTCTGGAGTGTTGCAAAGGATTGTGGTTATTGAAGGGGGTGGCTTTATACTCAGCTGTGTGGGTGTGTCCAAGTGGAATTTGGGTGTCAGGTGTGTTTTGGGAGTTGTCCTGTGCTGTTTTATTTTTATTTGCATATATTTGTTTTATTTGTATGGCTACTTTTATTTGTGCAATGTTTGGCATCACTGCGGTGTTTTGGTATTGTCCGCCATGTTTTTCATGTCCCGTCCGCTGCAGTGGCTATGCTGCAGCTCTTCCGCTTTTTCTCCCATTTACTCGTGTGTACGTCCGCGGCGGTCGGTAACAGCGGTTCCGAGCGCTACACCCTCGGGGATATCCAAATTTCCCGTGCGGTGTGTCTGCTGTCCTTGCGGCGGGTTGTTGCTTTTCCACAGCTTTTCCGACCGCCGCGGTTGGTTTTTGGCCATCACCGCCCGCGTCGGACGGCTTTGCTTGGCCCGCTACCGCCGCGGTCGGTCTTTAGTGGCAGTTGATCCTAATGTGGCCGCCGGTGTATCCGTAGTGCAGGCGGGCGGTTGGTTTACCCCTCCATGGCGGTCAGGGTGGTTTTCCGCCCGCTATTTTAATGACCCCCTAAGAGTGCTGCTAATGGTCAAAATGACTAAAAATAGCTGGAGGGGACCTCAAGATCCGAGGGTGTGTATTCAATCACAGATCCTAATATCCAAACAACTAAAACTATTGCGATAGGTCAAGAAAGTATATCTATAGTATCTTGGAACATAGCGGACCTAAAACGAAAGCTTGAAGATCCTGACTGGCATAGCTATATAGACAGATTTGATATCTGTCTTTTCCAGGAGACATGGCTATTGACACCACCACATAAGTTGGGGATAAAACCTTTTATAAGAATGCAATTTCCACAAAGAGAGGGAAACCATCGGGGGGCTTGGTAATATGGATTAAAATGACACTGGGGACTGACCACAAACTTTAGAATAGAATCCCCTTATTTGTTGACAATACATTTAAAAGATTACAATGAAAACCTGTACCTATTTAACATCTACACTAGACCAATAAGGCACATTATATTCTGAGACCATTAACACACTGAGCAATTCCTTGGATCTTGTAGGCTCTAGCAATACTATAATATTATATGGTGACTTTAACTGTGCCTATAAGCAACTAATTGGACTAGAATGCACCACAGAAAAAGAAGATACGGCTTTAGGCCTTCCCCAGCTAGCGGCTGGGCCCCCTAAACCCTGTACTAATGCAGCGCTACAGATAGTACAGTTAACGGTAGAACATCATCTAAGGGCATGCAATGGAAGGGTACCCAATAATGGGGATGAAACCGCCTCTCTCTATACTTTCAAGCGTGGCAGTACACAGTCGAGAATCGACTATATAATGCACAGTATTGATATTTGGAGCAGAATAGTGAACTTCAAAATAGAAATGAGGGACGCCAGTGATCACCGACCATTATGCTTGGAAGTAATAGGGCATCTATCGAAGGTTATCCAAGCAAATATTGATTCCCATGATGTGCAACCCTTAGTAGGGAATAACCAAAGTGGGTCCCTTGCTCCCTTTGCCACTGGATTCAAGCTAGCCTAGCCAGAAACCGGTCCCAGGATGCTTGTTTCCGGTTCAGGGAAGACACAGCTTGGCAGTTCGGGCTGGACTGTTCCCATGAGGCACAGGGTCAGACTGATTTGCATATGACCATGTCTGAACTGGGGTGGTGGAGTGAGCTGAAGAATGATGATGGATTAAGCCCAGATCAGTTGACTGGGGTGAGTTTTTGATTTGCTGAAGCGCTCCGTCCATCATCCCCTTTGGTATCGCTTTGTTCGCCCTAAGTTGGCAGGGTATGCCCAGACGTGGGACCCTTGCTCACTTTGCCACTGGACTCAAGCTAGCCCGGCTGATGACGGCTGATTAGCCAGAAACTGGTCCCAGGATGCTTGTTTCCGGTCCAGGGAAGACATGGCTTGGCAGTTCGGGCTGGACTGTTTCCGTGAGGCACAGGGTCAGACTGATTTGCATTTGGCCATGTCTGAACTGGGGTGGTGGAGTGAGCTAAAGAATGATGATGGATTAAATCCAGACCAGTTGACTGGGGGTGAGTGTTTGATTTGCTCAAGCGCTCCTTCCATTATCCCCTTTGGTATCGCTTTGTTTGCCCTAAGTTGGCAGGGTATGCCCAGACGTGGGACCCTTGCTCACTTTGCCACTGGACTCAAGCTAGCCCGGCTGATGACGGCTGATTAGCCAGAAACTGGTCCCAGGATGCTTGTTTCCGGTCCAGGGAAGACATGGCTTGGCAGTTCGGGCTGGACTGTTTCCATGAGGCACAGGGTCAGACTGATTTGCATTTGGCCATGTCTGAACTGGGGTGGTGGAGTGAGCTAAAGAATGATGATGGATTAAATCCAGACCAGTTGACTGGGGGTGAGTGTTTGATTTGCTCAAGCGCTCCTTCCATTATCCCCTTTGGTATCGCTTTGTTTGCCCTAAGTTGGCAGGGTATGCCCAGACGTGGGTCCCTTGCTCACTTTGCCACTGGATTCAAGCTAGCCTGGCTCATGACAGCTGATTAGCCAGAAACCGCTCCCAGGATGCTTGTTTCCGGACCAGGGAAGACACAGCTTGGCAGTTCGTGCTGGACTGTTCCCATGAGGCACAGGGTCGAACTAATTTGCATATGGCCATGTCAGAACTGGGGTGGTGGAGTGAGCTAAAGAATGATGATGGATTAACCCCAGATCAGTTGACTGGGGGTGAGTGTTTGATTTGCTCAAGCGCTCCGTCCATCATCCCCTTTGGGATCTTCTGGACGCAGCAAAAACAAATAACCAGGCAGAGTTTTGGAAAATCATAACATGGGGTAGGAAGGACCAAGTACGAAAAACAAAGCATTATCTGGACTCTGTGACTTGGACCGACCACTTTACTGATTTGTACTCAAGTTTTAGGCCCATTGCAGCTCCGAGCAGAGAAATTCAGCTTAATGATATAGAGGGATACAGCAAGGTGATCGTCTTCTCACTGCAAGAAACGGAGTATGCTATAGACTCCATTAAACCGGGAAAAGCACCGGCGCTAGATAGACTTCCCAGTGACTTATTCAAACATGATAAAAAGGTATGATTCTCATATTTTAATGCTCTGAGCAATGCAATATCGGCCGGTGCCCCAAGACCAGGAACGTGGAAAGGGGCAGAAGTTTTCTCCATCCACAAAAAGGGCAGCAAACATAAACCCAAGAACTACAGACCAATTAGCCTGATAGACATACTCCAAAAATGTATGCCAGGCAGGTACTGAACAGGCTTAATGACTGGATAGAGACGAATAGCATACTGTCCCCATACCAGGTAGGGTTTAGATCCAGTGCTAGTACAATAGATCAAGTCTTCAGACTCCTATGTATTATCTTTAAATATGTTAAAATTAGGACGGGGCACATTTATGTGGCATTCGTTGACCTGAGGGCAGACTTTGACCTCGTACCCCTATGCTTACTATGGGAGTCACTTGAAAAACAAGGTGCCCCCTGAATTTGGTTATGCAGCTAAAAAGGTTACTTAACAGGAACTATGCTAGAGTCCGCTGGGGTATGAATGGGGAAATAACAAAGGCAATCCCAATAGAGAGAGGAGTGAGACAGGGTTGTGTACTTGCTCCCACCCTGTTCTCACTCTATATTAATGATGTGGTGGAGCACCTACACAACCAAGCAAATGATCCTCCAAGGTTAAATGAGAATTTGGTGCCGGCGCTGCTCTTCGCAGACAACACCATTCTGAAATTACAGACCATGAAGGGCCTACAAAATATGTTGAACAGGGTTAATAGATACTGTACAGAAAATGGCTTAGAAATAAACACAAATAAAGCTAAGTAAATGGCCATAAACGGTGAACAGACATAATATCGAAGGAAAAATATAGAATGGACATAATATCGAATGGACAGAATATAGTGGTGAAAAATATCGAATTGAAGGTAAGTAATATCGATTTTTAAAATATAGACAGTCAAAATATCGAAGTAACTAATATCAATTTTTAAAACAGAAAGTCAAAATATCGAAGTAAGTAATATCGATTTGTAAAATATAGAAAGTCAAAATATCGAAGTATGTAATATAGGTATTTAAATATATCGAATTTTTAATAGTATCTAATTTTTTAAAGTTTTTTTATGTTATTTAATTTTTGCGTAATCTAATTCTATAGCGGGTTGTGGGTTTATAGGGGAATATGGTGGGGAGTAATTTAATTGTAATTAATAAAAAAATGTTAATGTATTTATTGGTATTTATTTTGAATTCATTGTTAATTATTTTTAATTGGTAATTAATACATTTTTATTTGGTAATTCATTTTTAATTGTTAATGTATTTTTGTTAATTAATTAATTGATAATTATGTTTATTTTATTAATTTATTTTCCGTAGCGGGTTGTGGGTTTATAGGGGAAATGGGTGGGAAGTAATTTAATTGTAATTAATTAAGTATGTTAATTTTTTAATTGGTATTTATTTGAATTAATTGTTAATTATTTGTAAGTGGTAATTTATTAGTTTTTAATTGGTAATTATTGTTTATTAATTGAATAATTGATAATTATGTTAATTTAATTAATTTATTTTTTGTAGCAGGTTGTGGGTTTATAGGGGAATAGGGTGGGAAGTAATTGAATTGTACATAATTAAATATGTTAATTTATTTATTGGTATTCAGTTTGAATTGTTAATTACTTATTAATTAATTATTTCTTAATTGGTAATTTATTTTTAGTAATTGATTATTGGATAATTAAGTTAATTTTATTAATTTATTTTCTGTAGTGGGTTGTCGGTTTATAGGGGAATTGGGGGGCAGTAATTTAATTGTAATTAAGTAAATCATTTTTATTTATTAATAGGTATTTATTTTTAATGTATTAATTGGTAATTAATTTGTATTAATAGGTCATTCATTTTATTTATTAATATTAATATGTATTTGTAATTGATTAATTATTATATAATTTTAAATTGGTAATTTATTTTAATTAACATTTTCTTGGTATTGATATTTAATTAATTTGTATTAATATATTAAATCTTTACTTTCCCTACTGTTGCACTCACTGGAGTGGGTATAGTAATTTTTACCCCTACGCTATCCAACGCTTTCCCTACTGTTGCACTCTCTGGAGAGGGAAAAGTAATTTTTACCCTCCCGCTATCCAACGCTTTCCCTACTGTTGCACTTTCTGGAGTTGGAATAGTAATTTTTACCCCTACGCTATCCAACGTTTTCCCTACTGTTGCACTCTCTGGAGTGGGAATAGGAATTTTTACCCCTACGCTATCCAACACTTTCCCTACTGTTGCACTCTCTGGAGTTGGAATAGCAATTTTTACCCCTACGCTATCCAATGCTTCCCCAACTGTTGAAATCTCTGGAGCAGGAATAGTAATTTTGACCTCTACACTATCCAACGCTTTCCCTACTGTTGCACTCTCTGGAGTGGGAATAGTAATTTTTACCCTCCCAACTATCCAATGCTTTCCCTACTGTTGCACTCTCTGGAGTGGGAATAGTAATTTTTATCCCCCCCCCGCTATCCATTGCTTTCCCTACTGTTGCGTTCACTGGAGTTGGAACAGTAAATTTTACCCCTATGCTATCCAACACTTTCCCTACTGTTGCACTGTCTGGAGTGGGAATAGTAATTTTTACCCCTACGCTATCCAACGCTTTCCCTACTGTTGCACTCTCTGGAGTTGCAATAGTAATTTTTACCCCTATGCTATCCAGCGCTTTCCCTACTGTGGCACTCTATGGAGTGGGGATAGTCATTTTTACCGCTACGCTATCCAGCGCTTTCCCTACTGTTGCACTCTCTGGAGTGGGAATAGTAATTTTAAGCCCTACGCCATCCAACGCTTTCCCTACTGTTGCCCTCTCTGGAGAGGGAAAAGTAATTTTTACCCTCCCGCTATCCAACGCTTTCCCTACTGTTGCACTCTCTGGAGTTGGAATAGTAATTTTTACCCCTACGCTATCCAACGCTTTCCCTACTGTTGCACTCTCTGGAGTGGGAATAGTAATTTTTACCCCTACGCTATCCAACGCTTTCCCTACTGTTGCTCTCTCTGGAGTGGGAATAGTAATTTGTACCCCTACGCTATCCAACGCTTTCCCTACTGTTGCACTCTCTGGAGTGGGAATAGTAGTTTTTACCCTCCTGCTATCCGACGCTTTTCCTTCTGTTGCATTCTCTGAAGTTGGAATAGTAATTTTTACCCCTACGCTATCCAACGCTTTCCCTACTGTTGCACTCTCTGGAGTGGGAATAGTACATTTTACCCCTACGCTATCCAACACTTTCCCTACTGTTGCACTCTCTGGAGTGGGAATAGTAATTTTTACCCTCCCGCTATCCAACGCTTTCCATACTGTTGCACTCTCTGGATTGGGAATAGTAACTTTTACCCCTACGCTATTCAACGCTTCCCTTACTGTTGCACTCTCTGGAGTGGGAATAGTAATTTTTACCCCTACGCTATCCAACACTTTCCCTACTGTTGCACTTTCTGGAGTGGGAATAGTCATTTTTACCCTTTCGCTATCCAACGCTTTCCCTACTGTTGCACTCTCTGGAGTGGGAACAGTAATTTTTACCCCTACGCTATCCAACATTTTCCCTACTGTTGCACTCTCTGGAGTGGGAATAGTAGTTTTTTACCCCTACGCTATCCAACGCTTTCCCTACTGTTGCACTCTCTGGAGTGGGAATAGTAGTTTTTTACCCCTACGCTATCCAACGCTTTCCCTACTGTTGCACTCTCTGGAGTGGGAATAGTAATTTTTACCCCTACGCTATCCAACGCTTTCCCTTCTGTTGCACTCTCTGGAGTGGAAATAGTAATTTTTACCCCTACGCTATCCAACGCTTTCCCTACTGTTGCACTCTCTGGAGTGGGAATAATAGTTTTTACCCTCCCGCTATCCAACGCTTTCCCTACTGTTGCATTCTCTGGAGTTGGAATAGTAATTTTTACCCCTCTGCTATCCAACGCTTTCCCTACTGTTGCACTCTCTGGAGTGGGAATAGTAATTTTTACCCCTACGCTATCCAACGCTTTCCCTACTGTTGCACTCTCTGGAGTTGCAATAGTAATTTTTACCCTTCCGCTATCCAACACTTTCCCTACTGTTGCACTCTCTGGATTGGGAATAGTAACTTTTACCCCTACGCTATCCAGCGCTTTCCCTACTGTTGCACTCTCTGGAGTGGGAATAGTAATTTTAAGCCCTACGCCATCCAACGCTTTCCCTACTGTTGCACTTTCTGGAGTGGGAATAATAATTTTTACCCTTTCGCTATCCAACGCTTTCCCTACTGTTGCAATATCTGGAGTTGGAATAGTAATTTTTACCCCTACGCTATCCAACGTTTTCCCTACTGTTGCACTCTCTGGAGTGGGAATAGTAATTTTTACCCCTACGCTATCCAACGCTTTCCCTACTGTTGCACTCTCTGGAGTGGGAATAGTAATTTTGACCCCTACGCTATCCAACGCTTTCCCTACTGTTGCACTCTCTGGAGTGGGAATACTAATTTGTACCCCTACGCTATCCAACGCTTTCCCTACTGTTGCACTCTCTGGAGTGGGAATAGTAGTTTTTACCCTCCTGCTATCCAACGCTTTTCCTTCTGTTGCATTCTCTGGAGTTGGAATAGTAATTTTTACCCCTACGCTAACCAACGCTTTCCCTACTGTTGCACTCTCTGGAGTGGGAATAGTAAATTTTACCCCTACGCTATCCAACACTTTCCCTACTGTTGCACTCTCTGGAGTGGGAATAGTAATTTTTACCCTCCCGCTATCCAACGCTTTCCCTACTGTTGCACTCTCTGGATTGGGAATAGTAACTTTTACCCCTACGCTATTCAACGCTTCCCTTACTGTTGCACTCTCTGGAGTGGGAATAGTAATTTTTACCCCTACGCTATCCAACACTTTCCCTACTGTTGCACTTTCTGGAGTGGGAATAGTAATTTTTACCCTTTCGCTATCCAACGCTTTCCCTACTGTTGCACTCTCTGGAGTCGGAACAGTAATTTTTACCCCTACGCTATCCAACATTTTCCCTACTGTTGCACTTTCTGGAGTGGGAATAGTAGTTTTTTACCCCTACGCTATCCAACGCTTTCCCTACTGTTGCACTCTCTGGAGTGGGAATAGTAGTTTTTTTTACCCCTACGCTATCCAACGCTTTCCCTACTGTTGCACTCTCTGAAGTGGGAATAGTAATTTTTACCCCTACCCTATCCAACACTTTCCCTACTGTTGCACTCTCTGGAGTGAGAATAGTAATTTTTACCCCTACGCTATCCAACGCTTTCCCTACTGTTGCACTCTCTGGAGTGGGAATAGTAGTTTTTACCCTCCTGCTATCCAACGCTTTTCCTTCTGTTGCATTCTCTGGAGTTGGAATAGTAATTTTTACCCCTACGCTAACCAACGCTTTCCCTACTGTTGCACTCTCTGGAGTGGGAATAGTAAATTTTACCCCTACGCTATCCAACACTTTCCCTACTATTGCACTCTCTGGAGTGGGAATAGTAATTTTTACCCTCCCGCTATCCAACGCTTTCCCTACTGTTGCACTCTCTGGATTGGGAATAGTAACTTTTACCCCTACGCTATTCAACGCTTCCCTTACTGCTACCAGCAGAAACGGCCGCTCCTCCCGCAGCTCCTGACCGGTATCGTAGCTCTACAAGCCCTCGCACTGCCTCAGCCTGCATATATTATTGCCCCGCCCGCCTCTGATAGACTGCTGCATATATTTGTAACTGCTTATTTGATTACCTTTCGGCGTTTTGGGATAGCGTGTGCCCGCCTCTGATAGACTGCTGCATATATCTGTAACTGTTTGCTTAACTTTCGGTGTATCGAGATAGCGTGTGATTGCCCCGCCCGCCCTTAAATATTTAAATTAGCGGAGGCACCTTCGAAAGCAGCGCTAGACAGATACTGTGTGACTCGTGCTGCCTGCAGTCTTCCGCTGCCCGATTGCCAACTCCACTGCCATTTGTGATACAGACTCTGCAGATCAGACCCCAGTCTTGGTCAATTACCCCATTGCCGCCATTTTGTTGGTTTGTTGTTATTTGTGCCTCCCTGCCCATAGCTCCACCCCGCTCCCGCCTCCCAGCTGACCCCCCTCCCACGGATACTAACGAGGCTGCTCAGCCGCTGTAGCGCTGTGACCTTCCTGCTACCAGCAGAAACGGCCGCTCCTCCCGCAGCTCCTGACCGGTATCGTAGCTCTACAAGCCCTCGCACTGCCTCAGCCTGCATATATTATTGCCCCGCCCGCCTCTGATAGACTGCTGCATATATTTGTAACTGCTTATTTGATTACCTTTCGGCGTTTTGGGATAGCGTGTGCCCGCCTCTGATAGACTGCTGCATATATCTGTAACTGTTTGCTTAACTATCGGTGTATCGAGATAGCGTGTGATTGCCCCGCCCGCCCTTAAATATTTAAATTAGCGGAGGCACCTTCGAAAGCAGCGCTAGACAGATACTGTGTGACTCGTGCTGCCTGCAGTCTTCCGCTGCCCGATTGCCAACTCCACTGCCATTTGTGATACAGACTCTGCAGATCGGACCCCAGTCCTGGTCAATTACCCCATTGCCGCCATTTTGTTGGTTTGTTGTTATTTGTGCCTCCCTGCCCATAGCTCCACCCCGCTCCCGCCTCCCAGCTGACCCCCCTCGCCCCTCCCCCTCCACTACCCTTATATGACAGATGCACTTTCGCGCAGCGTTCAAGCGCAGCGTACGCGCCCCAGTCGCGCCGAAGGTGCGCCAAAGGTAAGCCCGTCTACGCCCGTCCGCGCCTGGACCGCGCCCAGCGCCAGACCCCCTGGCACCCGTCCCTCCCAGCCCTCCCGCATTACCTACGATGCCGCCACCCTCCTAGCCCTTAACCCCGGCCGTCCCCCCAACTGCGTCCAAGTCGCTCCTGGACACACCCATGGACCTTTCTCCTGCTACTCCTGCAAATTCAGCGGCACTGACAACATCTCCGCTACGACCACACCACAGATTCCCGACCCCAACCACCTACAATGCATCCTTCTCAACACCCGCTCGGTCCACAGACACGCCATGGACCTTTGGAATCTACTAGACACCATCTCTCCAGACGTCGCCTTCCTAACGGAAACATGGATGAACGCTTCCTCCGCCCCAGACATCACCATTGCCATCCCTGAAGACTATAAGATCACTCGCAAGGACCGCACCGGCCACACAGGAGGAGGAATCGCTATCGTCCATAAGAAATCAATCCGCATCTCAACCAGCTCTGACGCCAACCTCGCCAACTCCGAACACCTTCACTTCCAGATCCACATCGACCCCAAGACCACACTCAGAGGCACCCTCCTTTACAGACCACCAGGACCCCGCGCAAAATTCAGTGAAGACATCACGGACTTCATCACTCCACACGCACTCCCCTCCAAAGACTACATCCTTCTGGGAGACCTCAACTTTCACCTTGAAAAGATCAACGACCGCAACACCACCACCCTCTTGGACAACCTCGCCAACCTCGGACTTAACCAACTGGTCACTTCCCCCACCCACATCGCAGGTCACACACTCGACCCCATCTTCACCTCCAGCAATCATGTCTCCTTCAGCCACACTACGGATCTCCTCTGGACTGACCACAGCTGCGTGCACTTCACCTACAACAAGCCAAAACCCATCAACCACCTCCAACCTACTCTGCAAAGAAACTGGAACAAAATCACCATCGACCAGATCTCCTCATCGCTCCTTCTAAACACCCCAGCCCACTCTTCTAACCCAGACTAAGCCGCCGCCAACTTCACCCTATGGCTATCCAACACCGCCGACACCTTAGCACCACTGAAAAAACGCCAAAGCAAACCTGGCAACAAGAAGGCCTCATGGTTCAACGATGATCTTAAGAAGTCCAAGAAACTCTGCCGCTCCCTTGAAAAGGCCTGGAAAAAAGACCCAACCACTAGCACCAAGGACGCCTTCAAAAACGCCACCCGCACTCACCACCAACTAATCCGAAAAGCCAAGAAAACAGCATTCAAGGATCGACTCGACAACAACGCCCACAACAGCAAGGAACTTTTCAACATCGTCAAGGAATTTTCCAATCCCTCGGCCAACTCCAACGACATCACCCCCTCTCAAGCCCTCTGCGACTCCCTAGCCTCATTCTTCCACAACAAAATTGCAGACATCCACAACAGCTTCGACAACCAACCCGGAGACCAACCCACCCAACCATATGCTGAACATTCTCCCCCCGTGAACACCCTTAACGACTGGAACCCAATCTCCACTGAGGACACCATCCGCCTGATGAACTCTATCCACTCAGGATCCCCCACAGACCCATGTCCTCACCACATCTTCAACAAAGCAGACTGCGTCATAGCACCGCACCTCCGAGACGTCATCAACTGCTCCTTCAACTCCGCCACCTTCCCGGAAAACTGGAAACACGCTGAACTCACCGCCCTTCTGAAAAAACCCACAGCGGACCCCACCGAACTCAAAAATTACCGCCCCATTTCGCTCCTTCCATTCCCGGCCAAAGTAATCGAGAAAGCTGTCAACAACCAGCTCGCCGCTTTCCTCGAAGCCAACAAATCCCTCGACCCCTCACAATCTGGCTTCCGAGCAAAACACAGCACTGAGACCGCCCTCATCGCAGCAACAGACGACATTCGAACTCTACTGGACAATGGAGACACAGTCGCCCTCATCCTCCTCGACCTCTCTGCAGCATTCGACACAGTCTGCCACAGCACCCTTTTACAACGCCTCAGTAACATCGGAATACAAGGAAAAGCACTTGAATGGATCACCTCGTTCCTCACCGGAAGAACACAGAGAGTCCGCCTCCCACCATTCAAGTCAGAGGCCACTGAAGTCATCTGCGGCGTACCACAAGGATCCTCACTCAGCCCCACCCTCTTCAACGTATACATGAGCCCCCTCGCGGCCATCGCCCGCCAACACAACCTCAACATCATCTCTTACGCGGATGACACTCAACTAATCCTTTCTCTCACCAATGACCCTAGCACCGCCAAAACTAACCTACACGAAGGAATGAAAGAAGTTGCCGAATGGATGAAACTCAGCCGTCTGAAACTGAACTCAGATAAAACAGAAGTCCTCATCTTAGGTACATCCCCCTCTGCATGGGACGACTCTTGGTGGCCGGAAGCCCTTGGAAAAGCACCCATCCCGACAGACCACGCACGGAACCTAGGCGTCATCCTGGATTCTTCACTCTCAATGAACAGACAAGTCAGCGCCGTCTCCTCATCCTGCTTCAACATTCTTCGCATGCTCAAAAAAACATTTCGCTGGATCCCAACCGAAACCAGGAAAACAGTCACCCATGCTCTGGTCACGAGCCGACTGGACTACGGAAACACCCTCTACGCAGGTACTACCGCAAAACTCCAGAAGAAACTCCAACGAATCCAAAACGCCTCAGCCAGGATCATACTAGACATCCCGCGCAACGAACACATCTCTGGTCACCTGAAAGATCTCCACTGGCTACCCGTCAATAAGAGGATCACTTTCCGAATGCTAACCCACGCACACAAATCACTCTACGACATCGGACCAGAATGCCTCAACTCACGACTGTCCTTCTACACCCCCTCCCGCCAACTACGTTCTTCCAGCCAAGCCCTCGCCACTGTACCTCGCATCAACAAGACCACCATGGGAGGCAGATCCTTCTCATACCTGGCTGCTAAAACATGGAACTCACTCCCCACTTACCTTCGCCTTACCCAGAACCACCTAGCATTCAGAAAGCAACTTAAAACGTGGATATTTGACAAGTAATCCTCCTCCCCTCCCTAAGCGCCTTGAAACCCTCTGGGTATGTAGTGCGCTATATAAATTCTTTTGACTTGACTTGACTTGACTGTTGCACTCTCTGGAGTGGGAATAGTAATTTTTACCCCTACGCTATCCAACACTTTCCCTACTGTTGCACTTTCTGGAGTGGGAATAGTAATTTTTACCCTTTCGCTATCCAACGCTTTCCCTACTGTTGCACTCTCTGGAGTCGGAACAGTAATTTTTACCCCTACGCTATCCAACATTTTCCCTACTGTTGCACTCTCTGGAGTGGGAATAGTAGTTTTTTTTACCCCTACGCTATCCAACGCTTTCCCTACTGTTGCACTCTCTGAAGTGGGAATAGTAATTTTTACCCCTACCCTATCCAACGCTTTCCCTACTGTTGCACTCTCTGGAGTGGGAATAGTAATTTTTACCCCTACGCTATCCAACACTT